>NC_080401.1:42605000-43242692 GCF_030265065.1 Corythoichthys intestinalis | reverse complement strand
AACGAAAACATGAAGAGGGGCTTTGATACAAAATTTCTATAATTTGTACTAACGTTTATCTTTTAAGAACTACAAGTCTTTCTATCCATGGATCGCTTTAACAGAATGTTAATGGTAATGCCATCTTGTTGATTTATTGTAATAATAAAGAAATACAGTACTTATGTACCGTATGTTGAATGTATATATCCATTTTGTGTCTTATCTTTCCATTCCAACAATAATTTACAGAAAAATATGACATATTTTATAGATGGTTTGAATTGCGATTAATTGCGATTAATTGCGATTAATTAATTTTTAAGCTGTAATTAACTCGATTAAAAATTTTAATCGTTTGACACCCCTAAAAAAATGGAAGAACCACCGAGACGTGTGTGTTCGGAATCCAGTGGCCACACGAAGCGGTAACCCAGTCGGCCAAAAACTGCCAACTTTTTATCACTTTATGTCGTATTTTTGGTTGGTGCACTTCATCATTTATTGTGTACATATGTTTGCTGTTATTCTCTGACTTATTTATGTGTCACACTTCAAGTATATGAAGAATAAAGCACAGATTTGGTGTCAGAAGTGTTGTTTTGATCTTTAATTTTCAATAACAGACAGTTCACACATGATACATCATCACTGATTGAGAATGCCTCGGTGCTTTTTATGATAACGTTAAAATCAAGGCTCCAACGCAGTTTGGGAAGTTCCATAGACGCCAGAAATCTGCTATGGCTTCCCACTGGCTGGTTGTAGGACACGGCAAACAAATCGGGCTGGAGGGCTTTGAGGACCTTGAACACAGTGCTCGACGCCAGTTTGAAGCTAGCCGCCACAGCTAGCTCTCTCCACCCGAGTCTAAAACTCTCTGTTCGGCAACAAAAGTCGGCCAGACCGCCTCGAAACCGTCTTCTGCGTCGCCTGCCCCTCAACATTTGTATGTTCAATATTTATCCAGTGTTGATGAGCAGAATATTTACTTTCAAGAGTTCCATCTTGCATTGTTTATTTTTTTTCCAAGTAGCGGAAGTCAACAAGCATGCCCCAAAACCATACAAACATAACGCCACATCCCTGTAGTGGCTTGGCGGTGAATTACAGAGCAACGCGTTCCCTCACCGCAGAACTATCGAATGTCGAACGACGCCATAGTCGCTGCGCCGTCACCGCAACGTGGGAGTATAACTCAGGCTTAAGGCTGCCAATGACGGTGCTCGACGCCCAATCCATTTAGACTGGGAACGTTAGTTCATTAAAAACCAGAACATTCACAGTCATTCGGTCCGATTTTCAGGTCATTTACAGGCCACTTGCTGTTCATTTTAAGGCATTTACAGGTTATTTCCTGTTGAGTTTGAGTCACTGCCTATTCATTTGGGTGATTCCCAAGGTCACTTCCTGTTCTGTAACTCAAAACTAAAAAGAAGGGACCGATATAATACCCCAAAATCAACAGGAAGTAACTGAAAATTAACAGGTAAATGACCCTAAATGGCCCAAAATTACCTTATTGCCTGGCATTGGCTGCCACTGACGGCCATAGACGTTCAATCCGTTTTGAAGTGGGAGGGTGGCAGCGAATGAACATTCGTTCATTCGCTGCCATCCCTCCCACTTCAAAAGGATTGGACGTCTACTCGTGATAAACTCATTCCAATTCACATCAGAAACTTTTTTTGTTTATTAGTTGTTTGTAAAAAAATCCTAAAATGATTTCCTGACCATATGTATCGATAATCGTTGTATCGCCATATCGTCAGATCATCGTTATCGTGAGCTTTGTATCGCAAATCGTATCATATCGTGAGGTTCCAAGAGGTTGCCACTCCTGCAACCAACCAAGCCTGATGCCTGAAATTAATAAACTCCAGTTGTCCGATAATGACTTTTTAACCGATAACTGGATATTGTCCAACTCCAAAAATCTGATACTGATATCAAACCAAAATCGATATACAGTGGGGCAATAAGTATTTAGTCAACCACCAATTGTGCAAGCTCTCCTACTTGAAAAGATTAGAGAGGCCTGTAATTGTCAACATGGGTAAACCTCAACCATGAGAGACAGAATGTGGAAAAAAAAAGACAGAAAATCACATTGTTTGATTTTTAAAGAATTTATTTCCAAATTAGAGTGGAAAATAAGTATTTAGTCACCTACATACAAACAAGATTTCTGGCTGTCAAAGAGGTCTAACTTCTTCTAACGAGGTCTAACGACGTCTAACCAGGCTCCACTCGTTACCTGTATTAATGGGACCTGTTTTAACCCAATATCAGTATAAAATACACCTGTCCAAAATCTCAGTCAGTCACACGGCAAACTCCACTATGGCCAAAACCAAAGAGCTGTCGAAGGACACCAGAGACAAAATTGCCACCAGAGACAACCTGCACCAGGCTGGGAAGACTGAATCTGCAATAGGTAAAACGCTCGGTGTAAAGAAAACAACTGTGGGCGCCATTATTAGAAAATGGAAGACATACAAGACCACTGATAATCTCCCTCGATCTGGGGCTCCATGCAAGATCTCACCCCGTGGCGTCAAAATGATTACAAGAACGGTGAGCAAAAATCCCAGAACTACACGGGGCCTAGTGAATGACCTATAGTGAGCTGGGACCACAGTTACAATGGCTACTATCAGTAACACAATGCGCCGCCAGGGACTCAAATCCTGCACTGCCAGACGTGTCCCCTGCTGAAGAAAGTACACGTCCAGGCCCATCTGCGGATCGCTAGAGAGCAGTTGGATGATTCAGAAGAGGACTGGAAGAATGTGTTATGGTCAGATGAAACCAAAATAGAACTTTTTGGTAGAAACACAGGTTCTCGTGTTTGGAGGAGACAGAATACTGAATTGCAACCGAAGAACACCACACCCACTGTGAAGCATGGGCGTGGAACCATCATGCTTTGGGGCTGTTTTTCTGCAAAGGGACCAGGACGACTGATCTGTGTGAAGGAAAGAATAAATGCGGCCATGTATCAAGAGATGTTGAGTGAAAATCTCCTTCCATCAGCAAGTGCATTGAAGATGAGACGTAACTGGATCTTTCAGCATGACAATGATCCCAAAAACACAGCCAGGGCAACAAAGGAGTGGCTTCGTAAGAAGAATTTCAAGGTCCTGGAGTGGTCTAGCCAGTCTCCAGATCTCAACCCTATAGAAAATCTGTGGAGGGAGTTGAAAGTCCGTGTTGCCCAACGACAGCCCCAAAACATCACTGCTCTAAAGGAGATCTCGAGGAGAGGAATGGGCCAAAATACCAGCAACAGTGTGTGAAAAGTTTGTGAAGAGTTACAGAAAACGTTTGGCCTCCGTTATTGCCAACAAAGGGTACATAACAAAGTATTGAGATGAACTTTTGGCATTGACCAAATACTTATTTTCAACCATGATTTGCAAATAAATTCTTTAAAAATCAAACAATGTGATTTTCTTTTTTTTTCTTCCACATTCTGTCTCTCATGGTTGAGGTTTACCCATGTTGACAATTACAGACCTCTCTAATATTTTCAAGTGGGAGAACCTGCACAATTAGTGGTTGACTAAATACATATTTGCCCCACTGTACATATCAAACATAACTTTGACTTTAACACAGCTATGTTTTGCTTTAGTTACATCCCGAACCTGGCATACCGGGTGTCCTCTAGGTTGTTCTCCATTCGGTCGTCTTCCGCCGGTGCCGTGGCCGTGTGGCCCAGCCGTTCGTTGCCATTGAATCGGGTTGCGGGTATTACAAAATGCGCTACTGCCATCCAGTGGCCAGTATTATTGCTTCAAAATGGATTTTAAGCTTTGTGCTTTGGAGCTTAAATTGAATCAGAACCCAGAGATGTCTCTTGCAAAAAAACAAAAACAAAACATAAATACGTCTTTGGGACACTGAAACAATTAAAAATAGAACGTATTTATACGTTTTTGGGAGAAAATGCGTTAATATCGAACAACTTTATTATAAACCTTACCAAACTCACCACTTCGTGTTGGTTTTTCCTCCGGAACTGTCACCACAGAAAGACTCACACCATTCTTGAATGTTCTGTCTTTATCTCAGGAGTTCAGTAACAGTACAAAGTTACAGAATTATGGGCTGTTTCTCTCTCCCTGAAACACCACATAGTTGTACTTTGCTTACAGAGACAATAACTTTTCCTTGTTACACAATAATATACAGCATTTTAGAACACTTAACCCTGATCGCACGCAACAATTGAGAACATTTTCGGCCAATTCCCTGCTCTGATGACTTGCACTGAATGGAAACTCACTTGGAATGAAGCCTGTGGTTTAAACTAGATGAAAATTCGAAGAGAGCAGACTTCCGCCAAGTTTTTAAAAAAATCCTATATTCATTTTTGAGTTATGTTGAACACAAATATACAGACAGACAGAAAAACAGACATACGGAACCAAATATGTAACCTCCGTTTCTGTAGGTTTCACCTATTGGTGGAGTTAAAAAGGCAACCCTGACAAAAGGGATCGACTGCTGTAGTTATATGTGTTATATGAGTTTCACACCTTCCCATTTCTGTGTCTCAGTTTCCGCTTCTTCTTAATTAGTGTCATAGTGTTATAAAAAGTCAGAAAGTGCTGAAATATGACATTGGATTGCTAAACCTAACTTCAAGGTGCAATCATATACTATAGCAGGTGATTTTAAAATGATGACTGGCCCTTTTTCTACACGAATCCATCAAAAAAGTGAAGGAAAAGGGGCTTAGTATTGAATGTACAGGGATCCCTCGTTTTTTCACGGTTAATGGGGACCAGAACCCCCCGCGATAAATGAAAAAACACAAAGTAGTGCCCCCGCCCCCGGCCAAAAAAAGAAAAAAATATGTTCAATGTATTTGGTTATTTAAAAAAAAAAAAAAAATTATGTGTATATATATAAATATATATTAATAAATGGTTTTTAAGCACTTCAAAATTAACCAGCCCTGCAAGCCGGACTGAACGGGCCCTCGCAGTTTGGCTCAACTCGGACGAACACCGCAAAAAACGAGGGAATACAGTGAAAACTTTTTTCGATGTATTCCCTAGCGGGTTTTTTTTACGAAAACCGAGAAAAACGAGGGGACACAGCAAAAAAATCTTCACTATATCCCCCGCTTTTCCGCGAAAACCTCGAAAAACGAAAGGATACAGCGAAAAAAAATCTTCACTTTATAGGGTTAGGGTCAATTTATTCCCCTGCTTTTCCGCGAAAACCGCGAAAAACGAGAAAAATGAGGGTATACGGCAAATTTTTTTCACTGTACTCCCTCTATTTCCATGAAAAACGAGGGAACACAGCCCCCCAAAATTTTCTCTGTGTTCCCCCACTTTTCTGCGAAAGCCGCGATTTCCGCGAAAAACGTGGGAATACAGAGAAAAATATCTTCACTATATTGCCTCGCTTTTCCGGGAAAACCTCGGGAATACAGCGAACAAAATCTTCAGTTTTTCACCGCTTTTCTGCGAAAACCACGAAAAATGAGGGAATACAGTGAAAAAAAAATTCACTGTATTCCCCCGTATTTCCGCAAAAAATGCAAAACCACAAAAACAAGAGAAGAAAGCGATAAAAAATCTTCACCATATTCCCCCGCTTTTCCGCGAAAACCTCGAAAAATGAAAGGATACAGCGAAAAAAAATCTTCACTATATTTCCCCGCTTTTCAGCGAAAACCACGAAAGACGAGGGAATACATGAGAAAAAAATCTTCACTATATTCCCCCGCTTTTCCGCAAAAAAACGTGAAAAATGACGGTATACTGCAGTACTTACTGTATCTACACTGTACTCCCTCTATTTCCATGAAAAATGAGGGAATACAGCCCCAAAAAATGTTTACTGTATTTCCCCACTTTTCCGCGGAAGCCGCGATTTCCGCGAAAAACGCGGGAATACAGCGAAAAAAATCTTTACTATATTGCCCCGCTTTTCCGCGAAAGCCGCGTAAAACGAAAGTATACGGCAAAAAAAATTCACTGTATTACCCCTATTTCCGCGAAAAACGCCAGAATACAGTGAAAAAAATCTTCACTATATTCACCCGCTTTTCTGTGAAAAACTAGGGAATAGGCCTACAGCAAAAAAAATTTCACTATATTCCCCAGCTTTTCTGCTAAAACTGCGAAAAACGAGGGAATACAGCAATTTTTTCCCACTATATTCCCCCTATATCCGTGAAAACCGCGAAGAACGAGGGAATACAGTGGAGAAAAAAATTCACACTTCCCACGAAATTCCCACGCTTTTCCGCCAGGGGGTTAGCTGTAGATCCTATTTAGTCCTCCTTCCTCAGGTCATGTCCACGAAAAATCTCCAAATAGAAGTCACAACCAAGAACAAGCTACAGGTTTTTGCAGTTTCCTAGCATGCAACCAACTGGTTTTTCTCTGACAGTTCTGTCATTTATCAAGTAGGTCTATGTACTAACGCAGCACTTGAAAGCTAGGCACACTTGTCAGTTGTGGTTGTGACTAGACATCCAGAATCACTGATCAATTATTTGGTATGGAATAATTATGAATGAATAAAAGACAGCAAGATCTGAGTACCAAATTTGTTCAAGTCCAGTCATTTTGAAGTTCTCAAGTGCTCTGTATTTCATAGCACCTTTATTAATTCAGGCACCTGTTCTTGTATTTTACCCTCCCTGAGGCTGAAATTGGAAGATGGCGGTGTTCTGCAGTGGCAGACAAGGGTGACTGCACATATTTTGTGAGTCATGCATAAAGGAGATCTGACTTGCAGTTATGAATGTCAATCAAAGGCTGGATGCCAGTGGTTAAAAAGCTCTGATCTTGCTTTTTCCACAAAAACTTGACTGGTTTACCTACTGCTAATCTCATCAAATACGTTTTTCCCCTTTCAAACAAGGATTTAATAATCACACTATATTTGAGATCTACAAGTCAATCGCGTTGGACGTATAGGGCACCTCTAATCTACACTCACCGGCCACTTTATTAGGTACACCTGTCCAACTGCTCGTTAACACTTAATTTCTAATCAGCTAATCACATGGCGGCAACTCAGGGCATTTAGGCATGTAGACATGGTTCAAGACAATCTCCTGCAGTTCAAACCAAGCATCAGTATGGGGAAGAAAGGTGATTTGAGTGACTTTGAACGTAGCATGGTTGTTGGTGCCAGAAGGGCTAGTCTGAGTATTTCAGACACTGCTGATCGACTGAGATTTTCACGCACAACCATCTCTAGGGTTTACAGAGAAAAAATATCCAGTGAGCGGCAGTTCTGTGGGCGGAAATGCCTTGTTGATGCCAGAGGTCAGAGGAGAATGGCCAGACTGGTTCGAGCTCATAGAAAGGCAACAGTGACTCAAATAACCACCCGTTACAACCACGGTAGGCAGAAGAGCGTCTCTGAATGCACAGTACGTCAAACTTTGAGGCAGATGGGCTACAGCAGCAGAAGACCACGCCGGGTGCCACTCCTTTCAGCTAAGAACAGGAAAATAAGGCTACATTTTGCACAAGCTCATCGAAATTGGACAATAGAAGATTGGAAAAACGTTGCCTGGTCTGATGAGTCTCAATTTCTGCTGCGACATTCGGATGGTAGGGTCAGAATTTGGCGTCAACAACATAAAAGCATGGATCCATCCTGCCTTGTATCAACAGTTCAGGCTGGTGGTGATGGTGTAATGGTGTGGGGAATATTTTCTTGGCACTTTTTGGGCCCCTTGGTACCAGTTGAGCATCGTTGGAATGCCACAGCCTACCTGAGTATTGTTGCTGACCATGTCCATCCCTTTATGACCACAATGTACCCAACTTCTGATGGCTACTTTCAGCAGGATAATGCGTCATGTCATAAAGCTGGAATCATCTTAGACTGGTTTCTTGAACATGACAATGAGTTCACTGTACTCAAATGGCCTCCACAGTCACCAGATCGCAATCCAATAGAGCATCTTTGGGATGTGGTGGAACGGGCGATTCGCATCATGGATGTGCAGCCGACAAATCTGCACCAACTGTGTGATGCCATCATGTCAATATGGACCAAACTCTCTGAGGAATGCTTCCAGCATCTTGTTGAATCTATGCAACAAAGAATTGAGGCAAAAGGGGGTCCAACCCGTTACTAGCATAGTGTACCTAATAAAGTGGCCGGTAAGTGTATATGTCATCCACCCGCCCATGCAAGCCATTGATGTTAACGAGGAAAGATAAACTTTTAAATGCATGTTTTGAGGTACTAGCACACACATAAGTTAAAATATTCTCATTCCTCAAGGCGCCATTGTACTACGATAAACACAGCAGAATGCAAAGACTAAAAGTAATGAGACTATTCTTTTTTTCCCAGTGTTATTCTGCTAGAAAGAAATGTGATTACTTAAAGTAAGGTATCAATTAGAGTGGGGTCACATTAAATCGAGGAAATACACTACCTACTGCCATCCTACTTGCCTGACAAGACAGTCAACACCATATTTATAATTCCACTGCAGACTATTTTAAGCGCTTCAAAGAGGCGGCCAACCATCATGCAAATGGTTTTGTTTCTGGCTCTCACAGCATCATGGTTACGCGCCATTCAGTCGGCGGAGGTGTGAAGAGCGGGTACCAATGGCCGCTCGCCCTCCGAGCGCTATTATTCATGCGGCTGAGCAGCCGCCCAACCCGCCTCGGTGACACAATCGCTAACAGATGCACACCTCCAGCCATCTTGTCAGCTTTTGTCCCCGCGTTGACCCCTGTCTATGCATCATGTGTGACGGGTGAATCAAAGCGAAATATCATATAGACTCGTGCCAGTACATTTACTATAGTTTTGATTTTCAACACGCGTGTGTATTGATGTTTAAGCCTATCAGGGACAGTGGTTTTTAGAGTGGACACAAAGTTATCTTAACTCAGTGCTTCTCAATTATTTTCAGTTACACCCCCAAACTCTCTGCTGCCACTGTAAATATCATTCGTCTATAAAATTATTAGTATAATAAGTACACCTCAGCTTAACATTGTGTCCTTTTCGATATTTAAGACAAAAAAGTAATATATATCAACTTAAAAATGAAGTATAACTTTATTAGCGTTGTTTTGTTTTGTAACAGAAATGACTTAAAGCACATCAATTTGCCTAAATTAAAAAAAAAATCACATCCAAATTGCAAAGATACATTCAAGGTACATTTTTTGACCATTTGATAGTCACAAAAAAAATCAAATCACATCAGTAAATAATAATAAATTCAAATTGATGAGCAACATTACCTTAGAATTCAATAAGCCAAACAATTTGACCGAAAAAACAAATCAATAGAACAAAAACGACAGTGTCATTGGAGGGACAGTTTTTAGTTTTGCTGCAGGCAGTAACAGCTCCTTTGCTATTGTGTGGGGTTATTTCTCACTGAGCAACTTGGTATGCCACCTTATACAGTATGATGCAAACAGTGCTCGCTGGTTTACTCATGTAATACCGAGAAACAAAGCGGGACGATTATTTGTAGCATTTGGCACGTTTTCACTGAAAAAAAATCAAGTGGCTTATCAATGTGATTGGGGTTTTTTACTCATTTGCTCCCAAAAACGTATAAATACGTTCTATTTTTAATTGTTTCAGTGTCCCAAAGACGTATTTATACATCTTTTACGTATGTTTTAACAAGAGAGATCTCTGGTTTCTGATTCAACTTAGCTCCAAAGCACAATGCTGAAAATCCATTTTAAAGCAATAAAACTGGCCACTGGAGGGCAGTAGCGCATTTGGTAAGACCCGCAACCTGTTTTAACGGAACGAACAAACGGCTGGCCACAATGCCGGGGCGCCGGCAGAAGACGACCGAATGGACGTCCAGGATGCAAGGGGGCGGACGACCGATCAGAACAACCGATAGGATGCCCGGGATGCAAGTCGTTGGACGACCGAGCAGAAAGACCGGGACAACTAGTGCAGCGGACTATGTCGGTGTGTCCGTGCTGCTCCCCGAGCAGAGACAGGCGGCGATAAGGGAAACGTTTACCCCGCTGTCGCGGCCACAGCAGCGTCATCTCTCATTTAGTTATGAGTAAATAAATTGTTACTTTGCTATCAAAAGCTCTATTTGTCTCAGTGACGTGCTGTGAGGTTCATGGTTGGTGAGGCACTGACTCCTTTAGTGTCAGATTTCCAAATATATAAACCAAAAAGGGTAGCTTATTCAATTGGCTACTGGTTATTTCATATCTCATCAGCATTCTTCACAAAACACGCACACACGGTACATATTATCGATATGTAAAAGTAAGAAAATAACATGCATTTGCGATAATTCATGCAACATAAATGAGGGTAAAGAGTGGTGTACGAAACCACAGAATTCTGACCTTTAGTGAAATATTCAGTTTTTCAAACTTGTAATTCTGATACTTTAATCAATTTATTACAGATTGCTAAACAAAAAGTGTGAAAAGAAAAACAAACAATATTTTATTTAAGGCCAAAATTTAGTTTTTAAATATTCTATTGTATTTTTCTTAGTCTAAGCTCTTTTTTTTTTTTTTTTTTAACCCTAGTCTACTCCGACTTCAACTTGCCTAACCATAAGCTTTGTCGAATAGGAACGTTTTTAATCTAATCTTAAATGTGCAGACTGTCTCGGCTTCTTTAATACTAGTTGGAAGCTGATTCCATAAAACAGGGGCTTGGTGGCTAAAGGCTCTAGCTCCGACAGTACTTTTATAAACCCTGGGAACTACCAGTAGACCTGCGTTCTGAGATCGGAGTGTTCTGTTGGGGCGGTATGGAACCAGAGCATCGGTGAGATAAGATGGCCCCAACCCATTAATGGTCTTAAATGTAAGAAGGAGTATTTTAGATTTAATTCTAAACTCGACTGGAAGCCAGTGAAGTGCCTGGAACACAGGGGTGATGTGCTCTCTTCTATTGGTTCCTGTTAAAAGTCTTGCTGCTGCATTTTGGACTAGCTGAAGACCTTTTAGAGAACTTTTAGGACAAGCTGCAAGTAGGGAGTTACAGTAATCCAATCTCGATGTAACGAACGCGTGAATTAATTTTTCTGCATCGCTTTTAGATAAAATATTTCTAATTTTGGCGATGTTGCGCAGGTGAAAGAAAGCCGTTTACAGGTTTGTTTAATGTGTGCTTTAAACGATAAGTCAAGGTCAAATAAAACTCCTAGGTTTTTAACTGTGGTTCTGGAGGCTACATTTACATTGTCCAGAGTGACTATCTGGGCAGCTAAAGAATCTCTCACACTTTTCGGGCTTATTATAAGGACTCCTGTCTTTTCAGGGTTAAGTAGAAGATAGTTAGTGCTCATCCAGGTATTTATATCTTGGACGCAGGTGCTTAGTTTTTCCACTTGCCTGACCTGCCCAGGTTTAATTGATAAATACAGTTGTGTGTCGTCAGCGTAACAATGAAAGTTAATGCTATGTTTTCTGATGATATTACCTAGAGGAAGCATATACAGCGTAAACAAGATGGGCCCGAGGACCGATCCTTGCGGCACACCATAACTAACTCTAGAGTATGATGATGATTGCTGGTTTACATTGACTAACTGGTACCTAATAGATACATATGATTTAAACCAGCAGAGGGCTGCTCCTCTAATGCCTATGTCACATTCTAGTCTCTGCAATAAGATATTATGGTCGATTGTGTCAAAGACTGCACTCAGGTCCAACAGAACCAGGATAGAGACTAATCCAACGTCAGCGGCAAGTAACAACTTTAACTAATGCAGTTTCAGTGCTATGATGAGCTCGAAAGCCAGACTGGAAATGTTCAAATAAACTATTGTCCTGTAGGTGCTGACAGAGCTGTTTAATTACCACTCTTTCAAGGACTTTGGAGAGAAATGGTAAGTTAGAAATAGGTCTATAATTGGCCAAAATATCAGGATCAAGAGTAGGTTTTTTTCAAGAGCGGTTTAATAACTGCATATTTAAAGGACTGCGGCACGTAGCCAGTAACTAATGAGGTATTTATTATATTTAAGATAATGTCAGGAGTTAGAGGCAGGGTCTCTTTAAAAAGTTTGGTTGGGATTGGGTCTAGGAGGCACGTATAATTGAAATTACATCGATTTGGTCTACAGTGGTAAAGTTATTTAATATTTTAGAGGGGTTTATAGGAGATTCTGAATTCTTTGTCTGCACTTTATCAGACCTAATAACTGGAAGTGATTCATTTATTTTATTTCTAATAGTTGCGATTTTATTGTTAAAAAAACTTTAGGAAGTCATCACAGCTAAGGGTGGTTGGGATATAAGGTTCTATTGAGCTGTGACTGTTTGTCAGCCTTGCTACAGTTCCTTCTTCCTTCTTAACTGTTCTGACCAAATGTATGATGGGAAGTTGGGCAACCATGACTGTCAGTGGCAGCTGCAAATGGTATATGTTCTGCGTTATGTTAAATAAAGATGGGGAAGGAAAAGATCATCTCCTGCCATTCATCCCCACATCGCTCGCCACAATAGTTATGTTTGTTGAGAAAGAATTGCAAAAGCTAATGCCAACAAACAGCGCGGTCCAATGAACGCCTGTCTCCACCCACATTTCTGCCTCTCAATGAGTAAAAAACAGCCTGATTGTAACCTGTTTGAGAGAATGCATGAGCGGGTCATTCCGCGCATGCGTTAAATGCGTCAAATATTTTAACATTATTAACTAAAAAATTACTGCCAGTTAACGCGATAAATTTGACAGTACTAATTTTTGACACAGTAAACAGACTGGTCTCTCCTCGTTTTCCACTGGATTAAAAGTCAAAGTCAAATGCTACACAGGCTTCTATTTCCTTGTCTTAGCTCTTTATATCTGCAGTGCTCTTTGCTCTTGTTTGGTTCAAAAATAATGCATATACTCTGAAAATTAGAGTGCCACTGACACCCACTGAGTGGATGTTCAATTACGAGAAAGAAAGTATGTTCTCCTAGGTTGCATGCGCCACCCTCAGCATCGCTCTGGGGGCCACCCCACTATTTGAGAAGTGCTGTTTTAACTAATTCATTAACAGCCCGCAGGTCATAGCCTGTGGTAGTTGATAAAGGAGGGAAACTGATATTGAAACTACTGGAGATGCTGGGGATTGAACCCAGGGCCTCATGCATGCAAAGCACGTGCTCTACCACTGAGCTACATCCCCTGATCCACAGATGTTTTAAAAGTCAGACCCACGAGTGAAACGCTACACACACTTCGTCATATTTCCTCATCTTAGCTCTTCATATCTCCAGTGCTCTTTGCTTTGTGCTCGAGCGGCACTGCCACTCACTAAGTGGATGACTTACTATGAATTATTGTAGAAATAAGTTGTTTGCTCTCTCAGGTGGATAGCTGGTGTCTCACTTAGACACAGAGTGAGAAACGCTGCTATTTGCGAGAGGCTCAGAGTCGAGCTGCTGATCCTTCGCGTAGAAAGGAGTGAGTTGAGGTGGTTTGGGCATCTGGTGCGGATACCACCAGGGCGCCTCACTACAGAGATGTTCCTGACACGTCCAGGTGGCAGGAGACCTTAGGGCAGGCCCAGAACCTGGTGGAAGGATTATATCTCGACACTGGCTTGGGAGCCCCTCAGGATCCCCTAATGCACAGGTGTCAAACCGGTCCTCAAAGGGCAGCAGTGGGTGCTAGATTTCATTCCAACCAAACAAGATGAATATCTTTTCACCAATCTGGTGTTTTACAAGTGTAATCAGTTGATTGCAGTCAGGTGCTGCTTATTTTAGCAGAAACCTCATTGGTTGAACTGTCTGTGCTAGATCTGTTGGAACAAAGACCAGAACCCACTGCGGCCCTTTGTGGAGGTTTGACACCACTGCCCTAATCAGAGCTGGCCAGGGAAAGAGAAGTTCAGCGAACCCTGCTGCTCCTGGGATTGTATTATTTGAACACATTATAACCATCTTTAAAAGTAGCCCATTGGCTACAGCAACTGGAGATGCTGGGGATTGAACCCAGGGCCTCATACATGCAAAGCATGCGCTCTACCACTGAGCTACATCCCCTGCACTTTTGAAAGTCAGAGCCACCAGTGAATTTCCACATACGTTCCAACATATTTCCCCGTCTTAGCTTTTCATATCTCCAGTGCTCTTTGCTTTGTGCTCGAGCGGCACTGCCACCCACTGAGTGGATGATTTACTATGAATTATTGTAGAAATAAGTTGTTTTCTCTCTCAGGTGGATAGCTGGTGTCTCACTTAGAGACAGGGTGAGAAACGCTGGTATTCACGAGAGGCTCAGAGTCGAGTAGCTACTCCTTCACGTAGAAAAGAGTCATTTGAGGTGGTTGCTGCATCTGGTGCGGATACCACCAGGGCGCCTCCCTACAGAGATGTTCCTGACACGTCCAGCTGGGAGAAGACCTTGGGGCAGGCCCAGAACCTGGTGGAGGGATTATTTCTCAACACTGGCTTGGGAGCCCCTCAGGATCCCCCAGTCAGAGCTAGTTGATGTGGCCAGGGAAAGTGAAATTTGGGGATCCTTGCCGAAGCTGCTGCCCCTGCTGCTGCCACGACCCGATTTCGGATAAGCGGATAAAGACTGATGGATGGAGGGAATGTATTATTTGAACACATTGTCACCATCTTTAAAATGCACCCGTTGGCTGTTGCAAATGGAGATGCTGGGGATTGAACCCAGGGCCTCATACATGCAAAGCATGCGCTCTACCACTGAGCTACATCCCCTTTTTACCTGCAGTTTTGAAAGCCAGAGCCACCAGAGAAATTCCACATACGCTTCATCATATTTCCCCGTCTTAGCTCTTCTTATCTCCAGTGCTCTTTGTTTTGTGCTCGAGCGGCACTGCCACCCACTGAGTGGATGACTTACTATGAGTTATTATAGAAATAAGTTGTTTGCTCTCTCAGGTGGATAGCTGGTGTCTCACTTAGGGTGAGAAACGCTGGTATTCACGAGAGGCTCAGAGTCGAGTAGCTGCTCCTTCACGTAGAAAGGAGTTGAGGTGGTTCGGGGATCTGGTGCGGATACCACCAGGGCGCTACAGAGATCCCTACAGAGATGTTCTTCTGTGCAGGCCCAGAGCCATAGACCTGAAGATCCCCCAGTCAGAGGTAGTTGAGGTGGACAGGGAAAGTGAAGTTTCCCTGCTGAAACAGCTACCCCCGCGACTCAATTCGGGATAAGCGGTTGAAGATGGATGGAATATATTGTTTGAACACATTCTCAACATCTTCAAAACAACCCCATTGGCCTTATGAACTGGAGATGCTGGGGATTGAACCCAAGACCTTATACATGCGAAGCATACGCTCTACCACTGAGCTACATCCCCTCATCACAGGATGTCTAAAAAGACAGAGCCATGGATGAAACGCTACACATGCGTCATATCTCCGGTGCTCCTTGTTTGGTTCAAAATATGAAAAAATCCATGGACATTACTAAAAATCATTGCGGAAATAAATTGTTTGAACACATTATCATCTTCTTTAAAATGCACCTGTTGGCTCAGCAAATGGAGATGCTAGGGGATGAATCCAGGACCTCAGACATGGAAAGCATGCACTCTCCCACTGAACTACATCCCCACTGTCACTGGCTGTTCAAAATAACTTTCCCAATGAAATTTGAATTATCTGTACATGACTGAGAATGTTGTTTTTCCAGGGTTGTTTTGGTCTTGGTTACAGTATGCCACTTTGTGATCAACAACAACAAATGCCAGACTAATTTCTTTTATAAGATTATCCCATCGGATTATCCTTTGGTCTGAGTTGTGTTAAGAGTGAATTTGTCGTGATAAACTGCACGGGGTCATGTGTCATTAAACATGATTAAAATTTATGATTAGATTTTTAATTCTACCACAGTCATCTATCTGTGGAATGTGACATATACAGTGGGGCAAATAAGTATTTAGTCAACCACTAATTGTGCAAGTTCTCCCACTTGAAAATATTAGCGAGGCCTGAAATTGTCAACATGGGTAAACTTCAACCTGAATGTGATTAAGAAAAAAAAAAAAAATCACATTGTTTGATTTTTAAAGAATTTATTTGTAAATTATGGTGGAAAATAAGTATTTGGTCCATACCAAAAGTTCATCTCAATACTTTGTTATGTACCCTTTGTTGGCAATAACGGAGGCCAAATGTTTTCTTTAACTCTTCACAAGCTTTTCACACACTCTTGCTGGTATTTTGGCCCATTCCTCCATGCAGATCTCCTCTAGAGCAGTGATGTTTTGGGGCTGTCGCTGGGCAACACGGACTTTCAACTCCCTCCACAGATTTTCTATGGGGTTAAGATCTGGAGACTGGGTAGGCCACTCCAGGACCTTCAAATGCTTCTTAAGAAGCCACTCCTTTGTTGCCCTGGCTGTGTGTTTGGGATCATTGTCATGCTGAAAGACCCAGCCACGTCTCATCTTCAATGCCTTTGCTGATGGAAGGCGATTTTCACTCAAAATCTCTTGATACATGGCCCCATTCATTCTTTCCTTTACACAGTGCAGTCATCCTGGTCCCTTTGCAGAAAAACAGCCCCAAAGCATGATGGTTCCACCCCCATGCTTCACAGTGGTTATGGTGTTCTTCGGATGCAATTCAGTATTTTTTCTCCTCCAAACACGAGAACCTGTGTTTCTACCAAAAAGTTTGTTTTTGGTTTCATCTGACCATAACACATTCTCCCAGTCCTCTTCTGGATCATCCAAATGCTCTCTAGTAAACTGCAGACGGGCCTGGACCTGTACTTTCTTCAGCAGGGGGACACGTCTGGCAGTGCAGGATTTGAGTCCCTGGCGGCGCATTGTGTTACTGATAGTAGCCTTTGTTACTGTAGTCCCAGCTCTCTGGAGGTCATTCACTAGGTCCCCCCGTGTGGTTCTGGGATTTTTGCTCACTGTTCTTGTTATCATTTTGACGCCACGGGGGGAGATCTTGCATGGAGCCCCAGATAGAGGGAGATTATCGGTGGTCTTGCATGTCTTCCATTTTCTAATAATTGCTCTCACAGTTGATTTCTTTACACCAAGCGTTTTACCTATTGCAGATTCAGTCTTCCCAGCCTGGTGCAGGTCTACAATTTTGGCTCTGGTGTCCTTCGACAACTCTTTGGTCTGGGCCATAGTAGAGTTTGGAGTGTGACTGACTGATGTTGTGGACAGGTGTCTTTTATACCGATAAAGAGTTAAACAGGTACCATTAATACAGGTAACGAGTGGAGCCTCGTTAGACCTTGTTAGACCTCGTTAGAAGAAGTTTGACCTATTTTACAGCCAGAAATCTCGCTTGTTTGTAGGTGACCAAATACTTTTTTTCCACTCTAATTTGGAAACAAATTATTTAAAAAATCAAACAATGTGATTTTCTGTTTTTTTTTTTCCCCCCACATTCGGTCTCTCATGGTTGAGGTTTACCCATGTTGACAATTACAGGCCTGTCTAATCTTTTCATGTAGGAGAACTTGCACAATTGGTGTTTGACTAAATACTTACTTGCCCCACTGTACAGTAGTCAAACAATCAACCTTAGTGAAGAAGAAGGAAACACTGTGTCCTGTCTTTTCTGTTATATTCCAAGGTAAGTCTGTTTTGATGACACCACTATTCTTGAACACTAAAGCTGATACAGATCACATACAGTATGCCTAAAACTAGTTGATGCCAGAATTTTTTAATCTTCATGTATTGGATCTGGAACAGATAAACCAACTTTTAACACTGAAAAATCAGAATCAAACCTCTTGAAGTACGTGGTGTACATCGAACCTATCATCTCGTTGACTTAAACAATCATCATCCATACCAATTTCTCTTCTTGCAGAGCATCACAAAGTAGACTGGCTATCCCCCTGACTCCCTGGTGTGACAACCCCCATTAGCCTGTCTGTTGAAACCCCTCCCCCACCCCCTTCCACGCACACATGCAAAGACCCTTAGGGCAGACTGAGGTCACAGTGCACTGTCGTTGTACAAGGATGTGTGGTAGCAGTGCCAACAATGAATGTATGTTGGTACACACTCTGGAAAGCCATTGACCAAATTTTTGAGAACCATCTTAATGTAATAATTCACACATCGTGTTACCCATTAGATTTTAGTGCAATGCTTTTAACCTGGAATGACAAAGAGTACCTACATCTACGCTGTAATTTAAATTTTAAAAAATTCTAACGAATTTTTTATTGTCTCTGGACAGGGCACTGTGAAATTGTTTTCCATTTTAGAGCTACTTCTGACTAGGGCAGCAGCTATCGATTATTTTAGTAGACAATTAATCGATGATCTAGTTATTTCGAATAATCGAGTAATCGGATAAGGAACATAAAAAATTAAAATACATGAGCTGAGCCTCAAACAGTAAAAAAAAAAAAACTTATATAAAACTCATATAAAATAACTATATAAAATAACTGAGTATCTATGTACAACAAAAGAACAATTGGCTAACTTACAGAGAAAAAGTCCGCTAGCTTAAATGCTATAAAATGCTAACGTTTTTTTCCCCCTTTTTTTACAATGCTCTTAACAAATTCTACAAACACACATTTCCACAAAAAACGCTAAATTTATCAATAAAATAAATTAGGAATGCCTTACACAAACCTTATCTCAACAAACAAAAAAGTATTACATATACTTATATATAAGTATATATTATATATACTTATATATACTTATGTTGGTCTTATCAGGCAGCAGCTGGATTCAGCCATGTGAAATTACTTATGTCATATTCAATATCGCCACTAGAGGGCGGTGTATCCACCTAAATCAATGAAACTAAGGGGCAGTTTACATAGTGACTCTGCGACACGAAGACGCAATGACTGTGTTGCGGAGTGGCCTCGTGTGCATATGCTGTCGGCGAAGACGGAAGGCGAAGACGAAAAATTCTGAATCCTGCCTCCAAAGTGGAAGAATTCAATTGCAGGGGATATGCATATCACAGGGTCCTGCGGCGCAAGACCGCGCCGATAACGTCAGCACTCGTACACGTCACATTGGGTGTGCGCAGCCATGCTACTAAACATTAAAAACAGCAAATATGGCGGAATGTCGGCTTTAATTTACTGTTTTAATATTTTTTAATTAAATATGTTGAATGTTTCCATTTCTGTGCCTTTTTGAACAAAAGAAAATTGCCATTGCTTCGAGTGGGAGGGCATATTTTTTTCCGGGCTGAGGAACTTTGGTGCGGTCAAAGTGCATCATTCGCCGTTGCCTTGTAAATCTGCACTGCCCCCTAGGGCCTGGCATGAATACGACATCGTTTTCATGCGGAATTGCGACATTGTTCGAATGGAGACGGGCCCATATAAATGCAAATTTGAAATTTTTCCTATTCTCGGAAAGTCACCATGTAAACGGCCTCTAAATGCAAACACTTTCAAGGCAAACCATTACAACGCCATTTAGATTAAATGAATACTCGAAGCAGCAAAATTGAATACGAATCTTTTTTCTAATCGAATTACTCGATTTAATCGATTAATTGTTGCAGCACTACTTCTGACTTATTTGGTCATTTTAACATAAAATTTTCAAGCATTCTTTTTGCTTACTTTTTAAAATTCATTTTCACACTTTACTCTCGGGAGAAGTAAGTCTACACAGATAAATACTACTAATATGAGAACTCTAAGCTGGGTATCAGGGATATGGTATAAATGCTAAAACAGCTTTCCATACTCTCACAGAGTGTTGGCAAGCTCACCAGTGTACATGTCTGTAATCTTTCCTACTGGTAACACCGGGGCGTGTTTTTGGCACAGTGTTCACGCCAATGATGCAATTTCCAAGAGCGCCTCCCTCGCTGCTTATCAAACTGAGTAGAAAGTGACAGGAGGTAGCGGGCTACCACAAAGCCTGTTAGCCAGACAGCTAGCGGGCCGCTGTCACCTCTTCTGCAAGCAGCGTCATGGTAATTTGACTTCGTGTGAGCACGGAGAAGCCAATATGTCGCGGTGGCCTGTGAAGGAAGCGGAGATGATGGTGGGGTGGAGCGTGCCGGATAAATGGGAGGAAGGGTGGAGGGAAAGGAGGGAGGGAGACATCAAATGAAACCATATGTTAAGCCGCGCGCTCTTGTCGCCGTTTGCGGTCGCCGACTAATGCCGAACAGGAAACGGCGCCGCAGCCGGTTTTTCTCCCCCGTCCTCACGGTGAGCAGCGAGTGAAGACGAGGATGTGGTGATGACATTCCAGCCGTGCCTGGCTTGGATCAATGATAGAGGAAATTCCTTTTCTGAAACAGTCCTTTATTTCACAGTTTTTGTTTTCCTTCTAGCATGGCGCATGTCTTGCGTGTTCTCCCAGTCCTTGCTAGGCTTTTCTTTGGGTTCTCCTGCTTCCTCGCACATCCACGAAAAAACAATGCCACCATTTTGGTTTGTGGGACACATTCAGGACAACTAGAAACGGCAATTTCTGGAGAAATTACTTCTGGTCTTTGCCGTGTGGCAATACAGATCTTAGCCCGGCCCAGGTTGGTTTGGGGATAATTCGGGGACAATATCAGGTCACTTCCTGTTGATTTGGGCACATTTGGGGGGCGTGGCCTAGTCATATCAGGTCATTTGGGAACATTTGGGGGGCGTGGTCTGGTCATATGAGGTCATTTGGGAACGTTTGGGGGCGTGGCCTAGTCATATCAGGTCATATGGGGACATTTGGATGGGCGTTCCCTAGTAATATCAGGTCATTTGGGGACATTTAAAAGGCGTGGCCTAGTCATATCAGGTCATTTGGAGATGTGTGGGGGGCGTGGCCTAGTCATATCAGGTCGTCAGGGGACAATTGGGGCGTGGCCTAGTCATAGGTCATTTGGGAAGATTTGGGGGCGTGGCCTGGTCATATATGGTTATTTGAGAACTCCTGCTTCCTCGCACATCCACAAAAAAAAACATGCCATCATTTTGGTTTGCGGGCCACATTCAGGACAATTAGGTCTTAAGTATGAATGAACTAAAATGTGTTGGTCAAGTAGACCAGTGTGCCGCGAAAAATTATCCAAAGTTGCATTTTTTTGCAGTAGGAAGGAAGAAGTAGATGGAAAGTTCTCGGTCATGAGCAGATGAGCGAGGTATTGCTCGTGCTGCATTCAAGAACTGCTCGGATTTCTAGCCATCAGCCACCTTGCTGTCCGCGACAATATGGACCCTAGCGTATTAGGGATGGGTATCGAGAACCGGTTCTTAAAAAGAACCGAGTGGTCCAATTCCATGGAATCGTTTGGCAATTTACCTAACGATTCTCCTATCGGTTCCACGATTTACGTTTTAAAATGTACGCATGTTACACACTTTCGAATCGGCAAGCACAGCAACATAATTACCATTGGCGAGACTCATCAAGTGTAACCTGGAGAGGGTCATTGCCGAGTGAATTTGCATTGACTTTTACAGGCCATGTCATTTTTCATGAGACAACCGTATTGGCCCGGATATAAGACAGCCCTGATTATAAGACGACCCCCTCTTTTTCAAGACTCAAATTTGAAAAAAGACATTTTGAACACCAAATTAATTTTTACACAGAAAATAATTACAGTCCATCCGAAACAAATGATTATAACAATATATTTGAGAGAAAAAGCATGTTATTTTGCCTCATTCAAATCTTAATATTTGAACATTTAACGTGCCGTAGCTCAGAAAAGGTTGAAAAACACTGAAGTAGACCCACGCAATTCTTGCATACAGCAAAATCCTTGTCCACCTTACTTCCTTTCTTGTTGATGTAAAATCTACAGTTTGTTTACATGTGTGATTTGTAGCAATATTTTTGCGACTTTTTCCTCCACCGTTCCCATGAAGCTTTTTTTTTTTTTTTTCAACCCATATGGATCGTCCTCTCTTCTTCTCTAGACAACTTGTGCGCACTTCACCTTCACCGCCACTCTTGAGCGCCCCTAGTGGACCGCCAAGGAATTGCTCAACAAACACTAAGCAGTTTACAGCATCCAATGGCTAGAGGTGGGAATCTTTGGGCACCTAACGATTCGATTACGATTACGATTCGGAGGCTACTATTTGATTATAAATCGATTATTGATGAACCCCCCGGCGATATTAGCTGCTTTTAATTTTTTGTACATCAATTACAAAAACTGTTTAAAAAAAAAAAAAAAAAAAGCCTTGCAGGCTTAAATAAACGACTATTTGACTATCAAGTTAACAGTTAAAAACAATAAATAATATACTCAAATCCCCACTCTGTATCAGCAGCTTTAAACTACATTCAATTAATTTAATGTTGTGAATCAACTGTTAAAGTTGTTAAAATCGCTCCCGTTATTCCATAATTTCCCTTTTGTCTACTTTCGACATGTGAAAGTTTTTAAACTATTTTAAAGATAGATTTAAGTCAATATTTTACCGATTTAGGAGTATTTTAGATAAATAGGTTAATTAGGTTTGCTTGGAAGGTTCGCTACAACAGCCTTGCAGGGAAGTCTACTGCTTTAAGATGGCGGCCGTTTACTAACGCCCACATCTAGCTTTCTCTACATGTGCTGCTATCGCCACCAAGTCTATTCTGCATCTAGTCCTATATAAATATGATATCTACCTTAACATTATGTATTGTGGACGTACTTTGTAGCAGCTTTCGGCAGCAGTCAGGTATGTTGTTGTTTTTTTTTATCTCGCGGCATGAGTTGAGCTAGAGCCGTGAGTTGAGCATTGGCATTACCCGAGGGACCGGGTAATGACAAGCATGATGTTTAGCTACTCTCGCTCCGTTCCTCATTGCGTCCCGAAGACCGCGCGGTGCGCTGAGTGTGTCTTACTTCCGCTTTACTTTACATATTTCAATAATCGGAATTTGGATGTTTGTGAATCTTTCTCGAATCTTCCACGGGCGAATCGCGAATAATCTAAGAATCGGAAATTTCGCACACCTCAACCAATGGCCAATATGTCAAATAAAAGTATCCATACTTGGCGGGAGCATATCAATAACCGATCGGGTTTCAAAATATCGCGATATATCGCTGTATCGAGATATTGTCACACTATTATTACTCAAGGTTAGTTCAAAACGTCCTGTTCCAAGTAATCATCAAAAATTGCAGTCCTTCAACAAATCTTTGTGTTTCCCATAGGGCTGTCAAAATTATCACGTTAACGGGCGTTAATTAATTTTTTTAATTAATCACGTTAAAATATTTGACGCAATTAACACAGATGCCCCGCTCAGAGAGATTTAAATGACAGCACAGTGAAACCCTCACTTGTTGTGTTTTATGGCGTTTTGCCGCCCTCTGCTGGCGTTTGGGTGCGACTGATTTTATAGGCTTCGGCACCCATGAGCATTGTGTAAGTAATTATTGACATCAACAATGGCGGGCTACTAGTTTATTTTTTGATTGAAAATTTTACAAATTTTATTAAAACGAAAACATGAAGAGGGGTTTTAATATAAAATTTCTATAACTTGTACTAACATTTTTCTTTTAAGAACTACAAGTCTTTCTATCCATGGATCACTTTAACAGAATGTTAATAATGTTAAGGCCATCTTGTTGATTTATTGTTATAATAAACAAATACAGTCCTTATGTATCGTATGTTGAATGTACATATCCATCTTGTATCTTATCTTTCCATTCCAACAATAATTTACAGAAAAATATGGCATATTTTATAGATGGTTTGAATTGCGATTAATTACGATTAATTAATTTTTAAGCTGTAATTAACTCGATTAAAAATTTTAATCGTTTGACAGCCCTAGTTTCCCAGTGTTTATTACAATTAAAGAGTCCTATCAAGCTCCAATAACTTGTGGTGGTTAATGCCCTCTCCACTAATAAATGCTTGGTTCACTCTCCAGTCTCACTTATGCCTACATAACTACATGTTTGAACGAGGGAAAATATATCCGCTTAAAGTTTGTGGTGGTTTAAATATACAGTATCCCACACGGGGCTTTTCCACACCGTGACAACGAGAAGCTCTAAAGCGGCCGAGCCAGATGAAACCCCGAAAAATTACCTTTCTCAGTGTGAAGTGAATGCAATCCTAGCCAGCAACAAGGCACTCTAAGGAAGGCACGACTGAAGGTTATCTGAATCCAAGGCTAAAAAAAATCAGGAAAACTGAAACTTATTTTACTGTCATTGGTGGCAACTGACATCCAACCTAAAGCGGATTTGACATCTATTGCTGTCAATTTCAATGAAGGATCTACATAAAAATTAGGGCTGTCAAAATTATCGCGTTAACGGGCGTTAATTAATTTTTTTAATTAATCACGTTAAAATATTTGACGCAATTAACGCAGATGTCCCGCTCAGACAGATTTAAATGACAGTACAGTGAAACGCTTACTTGTTGTTATGGAGTTTTGCCGCCCTCTGCTGGCGCTTGTGTGAATGACCATCTCGCATATTGCCTCAAACAGATTACAGTGAGGCCGTTTATGGACATTAAGAGTGAAGAGAATGCCACCGGCCGCTTGGGGGCAGCGCCGTTCCATACTCATGTTATTTCTTCTCAACGTGGGAGAATTAGTAGTTGTGAGACGTTTATGCTGTATTCACAATGCAATGCAGATTGCTATTTGTGCTCCACACATATTTCGGTAAGTTTTCTTTCTTTTTGTGGCAATTATGAGTCTCTTGTTGTATTTTGGGTAAGATATGTACAGATATATGTTATACAGTAAAGGCGAGTGGATACAGGCGTTCTTTGGACCGCGCCGTTTATTGGCAACTCCTTCACAACAAACATACAGTAGGGAGAACAAGTATTTGATACACTGCCAATGGGAAAACCCATTGGCAGTGTATCAAATACTTGTTCTCCTCACTGTAAGTATCGTTTAGTGAAAGGAATATTATTTTTGTTGTGCTATCTCTCCCCCAAAAAAATAATGTTCACAAAAAGAAAAGCACTTCAGTCTATAGTAATGAGGCCCTATTCTGACATAGTTTAACAACAATGCAAAATGAACTGGCATTCCATATCAAAATAGCTATGCAAAATACACGTAAAACTTAGACTTTGGTCACTCTATTTTTATTATATTAACTGTACTTTTGATTGAAAATTTTACAAATTTTATTAAAACGAAAACATGAAGACGGGTTTTAATATAAAATTACTATAACTTGTAACTATAACATTTATCGTTTAAGAACTACAAGTCTTTCTATCCGTGGATCACTTTAACAGAAAGAATGTTAATGCCATTTGTGGATTTATTGTTACAATAAACAAATACAGTACTTATGTACAGTATGTTGTATGTATATATCCGTCGTGTGTCTTATCTTTCCATTCCAACAATAATTTACAGGAAAATATGGCATATTTTAGAGATGGTTTGAATTGCGATTAATTGCGATTAATTTCGATTAATTAATTTTTAAGCTGTAATTAACTCGATTAAAAAATTTAATCGTTTGACAGCCCTAATAAAAATCTATATATTTTTTTGAGAAATTTTAGCAATTACCTTCAAACCTATGCTGCATTTATGAACAAATCCGTTTAACTTCAAGTGACATGAAAGATCCAAATGATGATCATTACTTCATTTTTCTTTAGGTTTATTTGTAAACATTAGTCTTTTTGTCAGCACCCACGCAGTCCTCCAGCGTGCGATCTGATGGATTTCCTCCAAACTGCCGAGCACTTTGACCCAGCCATGGACATAAAGAACCTTTTGAGTCGATGAAGGCCCCATCCGACCCCCCTTACGTGCCGTTTGTCCTGCCTAAGTCAAGATGTGGAGAGTAAAGATGAGTGTGAGGGGAGTAAAGGGGAGGCAGACCAAAGAGGGCAATGGCTGAATCTACTTTGTTATGACCTGTTTTGGGGTTACGTGATTCTCTTTTTTGGCGTTAAACATGGTGTTCCACTGCATACACGCACACAAACCATGAGTTCAACATGCATTACTTGCCGAATTATTCAAGCTGTGATCAATTTGGATTTGGCTTCATGGTGGAAGAAAAATGGGGGAATTCCTCTGCCGGTCGAAATAGCCGCTCATTGTGTTTTTTTCCCCCCTTGCAGGCTGGATGACCCAATGGAGCCGAGACCTAACAGGGGTGCCTGGCATCTGACTTCATCACTGCTGAAGTTGTTGCATAACAGGGGGGGACTTAATGAAGCAGAGCAGACATAACAATTGTGTCTTTGTCTTTTAACTTGGTGAAGCAGCATGTAACAATGCTGTCTTTGCCCAATGTTATTTTTGTAGTCCTTGTTCCCAGGTTACCTAAATAAATATTTGTATATTTGGCGCCTGGTCATCATGTATGGTATAAATGTGACTACCTCTTAACTATGAGGAAGTATTAGACTATAACACAGTCTTACCCCCAAAACTGATATTTTAAAAGCAAACATCTTGGAGACTACTGAAGCTATCTTAATAAGTTTTAATATTTTATGTACAATATTTGAAGTTTTAATTTTGATCAATTATTATTAATTAATTCAGAAATTAAATTCTGTGATCATTCACAAGTGACCAATATGTTCGCGGGCATGGCAGCTGGCCCGATTTTATAACCTTTATAACGGACATTACGTCATTTTTTGGTCGGCATTGGCAACAAAATAAACCACACATTTCCAAAGGACGATAGACTCTCTACATCGGCTTTACGATCCAGTAGCAATTTAATTTCGCAATGTTTTCAGTTTAATTTGGCTACTTCCAGCTTGCCATGTTGATAATTGCGATGATTGTTTACCGCTTTTCGTCTTACTGCGAAGAAAAAGGAAATGACGATCGGCCCGCCATTATATTTACGTCATCAGCCTTCGTGCTGTGACCCGAGAATTTAACAGCTGCTTTTAGACTTACCGCTTCCCAGGAAAGTCCCGGACATTATACTTAGAGGCAGTTTACATGGCGACTCTGCGACATGAAGACGCAATGACTGAGTAGCGGAATTGCCTCGCATGCATATGGTGTCGGCGAAGACGGAAAGCGAAGACGAAAAATTCTGAATCCTGCCTCCAAAGTGGAAGAATTTGATTGTGGGGGCTTGAGGGGGGCTGGCTCCGCATGCATATCAAAAGCTCCTGCCGCGCGGGACCCGCGCCGATAACGTCAGCACTCGTGCACGTCACATAGGGCGTGCGCAGCAGTGCTATCAAACATTAAAAACAGCTAATGGCGAGCGTCAGCTTTAATTTACTGTTTTAATAATATTTTTAAATTTAAATATGTTGAATGTTTCCATTTTTGTGCCTTTTTGAAAAAAAGAAAATGCCATTGCTTGGAGTGGGCGGGCATGTTGTCTTCCTGAGGAGGTCAAAGTGCATCATTCGCTGTCACCATGTAAATCTGCACTGCCACCTAGGGCCTGGCATGAATACTACATCGTTTTCATGCGGAATTGCGACATTGTTCGAATGGAGACGGAACCATATAAATGCAAATTTGAAATTTTTCGTCTGTTCGGAGAGTCACCACATAAACTGCTCCTGAGACGCGACTTGTTAAATGTCAGCATCATCTCCGTGTCAGTTGACCCGGGAAATTGCTGTCGCACATAAATGCTACATGTTTAAATTCCCTGGATTTGAACGGTGTTCAGGTGTGTGTGAAAGGGGTTACTGGCTGCAATTGACGATACGAGACGCCCAAACCATTTTGACAGAGGGGGCGAATAATTGAACATTCATTGGCCACTAACAGTCTAAATGGATTGGAGGTCTAGCACCGTCACTGGCACTGAAATATGAGCATTTGCTGACGGTTTGTCTGGTTTAACTAAATTGGTTGTCTGTTGGCATGAATGACATGCGATGAGTTAAATACTATGGGGTGCGGGGGGGAGGGGGTCAACTTTAGAGTGTTACTTGGGGTTGTAACCGATACATACTTCTGTTTTTATTCATTTTAATATAATAGTTTAGTTTTTTATTAACATTGCATTTATTCATAAATCTATTTATAATTATAAAAATATATAATAAATACAATAATGATTAATGATTTTAAAAAATCGCTAATATTTATGTTTTTTATTTTTAATGACCAAAAATAGTCACTTGCTCCATAATGGGTTAAAGGTTTTAAGTGTCAACTTTTGAATATTGAATTGGAAAACTTGCTCTTTAAGGTTGAAGGTTTTAATTTTCAACTTTTGAATTGCTATCCACTTAAGTGACCACTACTCCTGAAAGGGTTACATTTCTGATACTAGGTGCAAATTTGGTGAAATATTTCCAAATTTTGCATCGAAGGCACACATGTAATCTTCAATAACTGCATTCGAGAATTTTCCAAGGTGCAAAATGACTTTTTGTTGGAAGTGAATGGCATTTGAAAACCTGAAATGAAAAAGATACCTTCAGTATGTTTCTTTAAAATTTGTGAAAATGTGAGGTCAATTCAGAAAGACTTGCCTTGTCGAGTTTTTTGGGACACCCTGTATTTACGGTATAGACTTTAACATAATGTTGGAGACTGGGGCTGCAGGTATCGATTATTTGAGTAGTCGATTCATCTATCCTAAGTAGCTGTTTGAATAATCGAGGATTCGGATTAGGAACATTTTAATGCGTTGCAGAATAAATTTTAGGAGGTGTAAAACAAAGGCTTGCTAACATTGCACTTTCAAAAAAGCATTAAATGTGAACAAAATAAAATTCCACGAGTGTTATTTCAAACTATACAGGATTGCACTTTCATTTAAAAATAAAAAAAATAAAATACCTGAGCTTAGCCTCCAACAGAAAAAAAACAACAAAATAAATAAATGAGGATGTAAGTACAACAAACGAAAAATTGGCTTATTTGGAACAGCAAAATTTCCGCTATCTTAAATGCTATAAAATGCTGATTTTTTTTTTCCAATACTCAACAAATCGTTCAAACACATATACCCATGAAAAACAGCTAAATATACTGTATATACCTACAGTATAAACTCAATTAAAAATGCATTAAAAAAAAAACATTAGCTCATGTTTGTCTTAACAGGGAGCTGGATTCACCCATGTTAAATGAATTATACCATATTCACAGTTGCCACTAGAGGGGAATGTGTCCACCTAAATAAGTAAAACTAAATGCAAACACTTTCAAAACAAACTATCACAACGCCACTCTAATTGAACAAATAATTTTGAAATTTTG
Source organism: Corythoichthys intestinalis (assembly GCF_030265065.1). Classification (NCBI taxonomy): domain Eukaryota; kingdom Metazoa; phylum Chordata; class Actinopteri; order Syngnathiformes; family Syngnathidae; genus Corythoichthys; species Corythoichthys intestinalis. The sequence continues at coordinate 43,213,633 of NC_080401.1, read as the reverse complement.
ATTTAAAACTTTTTTTCTAATCAAACGACTAGTTAATCGATTAATCGTTGTAGCACTATTGGAGACACATTAACTTACAAGCAGACAAACAAATGCTGTGTCTGAATGATGGAACTGACCAATAAGCATCAGTTGTCTTGCCTGTCTGTGACTTCTTGATCATCAAATGAGATCCTAACCAATAACGGTGTACTGGAACTGAAAAACATTTAGTTACTGGGCAAGAGGGTGGCACCAAAAGAGAAATGCAAGTCACAGCACAACGGAAGACTACACACGGACAGTATAATGGCCTGTAGTAACCCCAAAACAAAGGCATAGCCCGCCCACTTGAGCCTGATAATTATATTCTCTTCTTTTTCTAGATCTAATCAACATGATAACATCCTGATATGTTTCCATGTGTTCTACCTATAGACCTCATATATTAACATAGTCAAATTATTATTACATATGCAGTGGTATGAAAAAGTATCTGAACCTTTTGGAATTTCTCACATTTCTGTATAAAATCACCATCAAATGTGATCTGATCTTTGTCAAAATCACACAGATGAAAAAACCGTCTGCTTTAACTAAAACAACCCAAACATTTTGCAGGTTTTCAAATTTTAATGATGATAATATGCAATCAATGACAGAAAGTGGAAAAATAAGTAAGTGAACCATCACATTTAATCATCCTCTTTTTAGCTTCAACTGTTTCACAGAAGGCCTCAGGTTTTCCCGCAAAACATCCTGATAAACCTTTTAATTCATTCTTCCATTAATGATTGCAAGTTGTCCAGGCCATGAGGCAGCATAACAACCCCAAATCGTGATGCTCCCTCCACCATGCTTCACAGTGGGGATGAGGTGTTGATGTTGGTGAACTGTTCCATTTTTCCTCCACACACGACGTTGTGTGTTACTCGCAAACAATTCAACTTTGGTTTCAGCAGTCCACAAAATATTTTGCTAAAACTTCTGTGGAGTGTCCAACCGCCTTTTTGTGAACATTAATCAAACAACAATGTGTTTTTTTAAGGCAGCAGTGGCTTCTTCTGTGGAGTTCCCCCATGAATATCATTCTTGGTCATAGTTTTACATACAGTGTGCACAGAGATATTGGACAGTGCCAGTGATTTCTGTAAGTCTTTAGCAGACACTCTAGGGTTCTTTTTTTACCTCTCTGATTATTCTGCGCTGAACTCTTGGTGTCATCTTTAGTGGACGACCACTCCTTGGGAGAGAAGCAGCAGTGCCAAGCTCTCTCCATTTGTAGACAACGTCTCTGACTGTCGATTGATTAACATCCAGACTTTTAGAGATGGTTTTGTATCCTTTCCCAGCTTTATACAAATCAACAATCCTTTATCGCAGGTCTTCAGACAGCTCTTTTGACTGAGCCATGATGCACATCAGACAATACTTCTCATCAAGACAATTCTTACCAGGTGTGTGTTTTATAGTGGGCAGGGCAGCTTTAAACCACTCATCAGTGATTGGCCACACACCTGACTTATATTGTTTGGTAAAAATTGGTTGCAATTGCTCTTTAAGTCTCCTTAGACAGGATTCACTTGCATATTTTTCCCCCTTCTGTCATTGTTTGCATGCTATCCTCATTAAAATAAGAAAAGCCATAAATGTTTGGGTTGTTTTAGTTAAAGCAGACACTGTTTTTACATCTGTGTGATTTTGAGAAAGATCAGATCACGTTTGATGGTGATTTTATGCAGAAATGTGAGAAACTCCAAAAGGTTCGGATACTTTTTCATACCACTGTAGCTTCTCATTTAGAGTGGGTGAAACTTTTCTTCAGCTGAGTCACCTCCTGACCTCGAGGTGAATGAGTTGAAATCACTCTTAGCTTGCGTCGTCTTCCACAACCCTATTAGCTTTTTGATTTTTCACCACAATCATGTCAGGCAAAGATCGTGTACCACTTTGTTGCTCGCTAGGCGCAATGAGTCAAGCACGCTTGTGCCGTGCTCTCCATTTGAATAGAAAATAATGAATAAAAAGTGAGTCGGTCGACTATTATCACCAGATTTAACGCCCACTATGTGCAAATGAAAATCAATACAAGGTCTTATAATGTACTTTTTTCCACACTCAAACCGCCTCTTTGAACAGACGCGACAGATATTTCTAAGGCATAGGTCAATAACCGCTTGAAATTGTTTTCCCGTGTCCAATGATCCGCGTGGAAATGGACGGCGCAGGAGCACGTGTGCGCCGGAGGCCTGCTTGATAAAGAGGTGTGACAGGTCGAGTGACAGTGTGATGGCCGGGTGTCCGCAGTGTTGCGCGAGCTGAACCGTGTGTGGGTCACCGGCTTTCACATAGAAGGTCTTAATGGAATCTGGCAGCGTGAGGAAGTGAGGCTCAGCGTGGAGCAGTGCTGGTAAACCCTGAGTGGACACATTCCAACAACTGGGCATAATTTGAACATTTTCCCTCAAATGGAATCAGTCAGCCGAGGTTCAGTTATTGGGATTTATATGGACTATTTCATAATATTTGTAAATAATGGGTCAGGATACTCCATGGTTGCTGAAAAGTGATTGTCCACTACTGACCTGAACTGAAATTAGGGCAACATATCATGTTTGGCATACTCAAAAAGTTTGGGGATTCAAAAACATCTCCTTAAAGGGACTGCCAAGACCTTGTATAAAATACCTTCAAGTGTTCAAGAGAGTTGCTCAAAGTATTTAAGCATGTATGTTGCGTATTTCTTAGACCTCTGATATTGGTCAAAAAATGACACCGCTTTCAAGCGCAGCCATTTTGCGACCTCAGTTATGTCCATGCGCATGAAGAAAAGATATATACAAAACACCAGGGCTGCAGACTAACATTTTTACTAAGAGCACAGTGGCCCCAAACCTAAAATTTTAGTGGCGCAAGAAGAAGATTCAGGGGTGCACACTGTAAATTGACATGCAAAGTTTTCACTGTTAAATCGATAAATACTTAAAATAATAAATGCATAAAACTACAAACTTATAAATCTATATTTTATTCTCTATTGGTATTGAAATCAACCAGTATACTGCTTACAAATTAGGTTAACATGGGAATTATTTCTAGGGAGTCCCAGCAGTAACATGGATGTGGAGTGTCCTATTCATGACAAACAATAAATATATATATATGAAAAAGAAGATTTTAAAAAAGCAGAATCTAAAGATTGTCATGGGTTTAGGTAAGGGGTCGGGAACCTTTTTGACCAGGTGAGCCAAAACACACAGCATATTTTAAAATGTGATTACACTATATAAAAAAATATATATATATATACAGGGGTGAAAGTGGGCCACAACGGTCAGGAACGCAGTTCTGGTATAAAATTCAGAGCCAGAACGCAGTTCCGGTATAAGATTCAGGGTTGCGGGTACGTGGTGCTTTGATTCCGAAAACATGACGGCAACTGTCAAAACGCTATGTAAAAAAAAAAAAAAAAAAAATGCTAAGCTGCCACACATGCATTTCATCTCCAAGAAGAAAACAATCTACCAACATCAGATTTACATACACAAGTGTTAACAAGAATAATTAAGTGCTTGTGTAGCGTAATCTGTTTTCACCAATATTTATTATTGATTTTATTCCACGGACGGCATGGAGGTTTCCCAAGCTGCTGCAGTTATCTGAGTCTGACGATGATGAGTCACACCAATGTGCGAATGCACGCAGCAAAGCAAAACGCCTGGACTAATTTATCCATTCACTTGACTGACATACTGACATTTGATCAGCAGAGATAGTTGGCTCTGATTGGTTCCAATGTGTATGTTTTCTGGACCAGCAAAAAAAAAAAAAGGGTTTTGAATTGAGCGACAAAAAAGGGCAATGCAACATAAAATGGATCAAATCTTTAAGAGCAACGAAAGAGTTGAGGAGGCCTATTTAATCATATTTAGATTTATTTGCTCTGATGGGGAGGTTCAGAACATCTTAGCTGTCGATTTGCACTTCGGACTTAATGTATATTTGTTCATTTATGTTAGGCTTCTTATTCATTTCCTTATGATTTAAAATAAAAAAGTCAATGTTTGCGCGATCTTCAAAATATATTCCATTACACTCTGCATAATATAAGTCATTTGTACTTATTTTTCTGAATGTATGTTACTTATATCTTTATTATTTAAAAAAAGAAGTAAATGTTTACATTAACTTAAATTTTAATATACATCCTATGTTCTTAAGTAGTTACAATTGAGATTTGGCATTAAGTATGTGAGGAAATGAGGGAAAATAAAAATTAGGAGATGGAGGCTGGGGTTATTACTGTTTTAGTTAATTTTTATTTTGCAAATCATTGAAAAAATACAATGTTGAATGAAAATCAGTTTTTGTATGTCTTATAGAAATATCTGCTAAAACAGTTTTCTTTACATTTCAGTTGTTTAAGAGATTTGACCCCCCCCCCCCCAAAAATGAAAGAAAAAATATGGCGACCTTCACGTAGGGGGGTTCCGGCAAGAAATTCTAGCCACTTTCACCCCTGTATATATACACAGGGGAATGCGCTCCGCCACACCAAAATAAAAGCCACCACGCCTTGCAAATTATATATGTATTTTTAAAGATTTAAAGATACATTCTAATATGTAATAATTTATAATTTGTTTAAATTATAAATGTATACAAATGAGATCTAAATATACAGTATATAGCTCATTATTTACGCACTATTCGCCATAAGTCGTCTGAAATGACACGTCAAATACAAGTTCTTCCTTTACACTCTTTATTTTAAAATCACATCGGCTCTCCTGTTGTAAACTTGCGCCTGACTATGTCGGTGCATTGTTGGAAATTGGGAGAAAAACCACAGAAATGTATTTCAACTTAATGAATGTAATTCTTGATTTAGGCCTGTCAAAACGACCTGAATATGGACACTGGCGTAACATTTAAGTTCTTTATGGCGTGTTTTGTACCCGAATCGTCGCATCCTAGCACAGCATTTGTTCAATTACTGATGTCACTGGTTGTGATTTCAGGAGGTGTGCGTAACAGTGGCCGAAAGAGAGCCGGACGCTCGTTTCTTTAGTCTCACTCTCCTGGAAGTACTCCTGTTCGCTTGGCATCGAGTCAGGAGGGCCCAACCCTGCTGCTGGCCGAGCGGCGACCGCTTCAAACATCGTCCAGATTTGGTCTCAACATTGGTAGGGACGATATTACCGTAATGCACCTAATGCAAACAATGATTCAAATAAGGGACGGCTAGCTTGACATCGTTGTTCCTTGTGGAGGGTGGCCTGACCACAGAAGTTTTGCAGGTTATGTTAACACATGATGCAAGTTGGACTTTCAGTAGCAAAATTAGTGGTGTTTCCCCACTTCCACAACACTGACGTCTTTTTACTTGACTTACAGTGGCTGCTGCTGGCTGAAAAAAAAACTTTTAATAACCCTCTTCTCCGAAGGGGGCGGAGGAGGCCGCATGCTGTCGACATGAATCTGTTGGAGTTGAGCGAGTATGTGTGTGTGTGTCTTTGTGGCGAGATGGGGGGGGCTTCAACTCTTTCTAAAAAAAAAGGGCTCACAGAGGTCTCGGGACCAGGGCCTCCTCTAGAGGGGACTGTGAGGTTCCAATCAGAAAAACAGCCTTCGGTCACAATTCTCTCTCTGTAAAGGCCCGTAAAATCTGGAACAGTTTACCACTCGCCATCAGGCAATGTCCCTCAATACGAACTTTCAAAACTGCAAATCAAGCAGTGGTTGAAAGCAAATCAGTCTTGCAATCACTGACTTTTAAGTTCTTAGTAACGTATCGTATTGTGTTGTATTATTGTAATCTTTTGATATTTCTTTTCTTTTTGTATCTTTGTGTGACCTGTTTAGGGACTACAGATGTAAATTAGCATATTCTTCCTACAATCTGGCATATTTACATCTTTTTAGATGTTCATCAATGTGCACTGTCCCTATTAAATAAATTTAAAAAATATAAAATAAAATAAAAACTCATCAGCCAACCAAACATTGGTTTGAGGGGGGAGAAAAATGGACTGGCACATTTAGCAAGTGAAAAGGAATAAATTTACCGTATTGGGCCGAATATAAGACGGCCCTGATTATAAGACGACCCCCTCTTTTTCAAGACTCAAGTTGGAAAAAAGACTTTTTGAACACCAAATTTTTATACAGAAAATAATTACAGTACATATATCTATATATCTGAACATTCAAATATGTAAACTAAAGTGCAATCACATTACAATCACAAATGAATGGCTTCTGGTTTTTGAAATGTAAATAAACCAATCTAATGTGATAAAACAACAAAATTGCAACAACTGCATTAACCATCGAAGTGAAGTCTAATTGTAACTGTAGTCTTGAAACAAATCTGAATAAGGAAAAACGTTGCAATAAAATAATGCAAACTGGTTAAACTAAAAAGAATAGCGGGGATCTGTTGTGACAGAACATCGCTTCAATGATATCTGGTGCCATCTAGCGTCGTGAATGGGGAGAGTAGCTGAGATCTGTCATGACAGAACATCGCTTCAATGATATCTGGTGCCATCTAGCGTCGTGAATGGGGAGAGTAGCTGAGATCTGTCATGACAGAACATCGCTTCAATGATATCTGGCGCCATCTAGCATCGTGAATGGGTATAATGTCTAGACCGCGAATATAAGATGACCCACTTTTTTCAGTGTTATGTCAATGCAAAAAACTGTCTGATATTCGGGCCAATACGGTAAGTCTGAATGTAATGAAAATAATTCACTTAATAATGGTAGGGTGTCACGAAGCGCGGGCGGGCAAGGTGGACCCAAATGCAGGGAAATGTAGGCGAGGCAGATGAATGGTGCAAAAATGATTTAATTGAAGCCAACGAAAAACACAGTACAAACAAAGGCTGTGATAATCCAAAGAAGGCACTAAAGCAAACAAAAACTGTCACCAACAAAAACTGCTTTTCAAAAACTCACTTGAACACAAGGGCTTGGATAGGCGTGAATACTGTTGATGAGAATTTGACATGGACTTTGACATTGACATAGACACTTACATTGACAATGACGCAACAAGGGGTGACAAGAAACTGGGTCTTTATATACACACGCAGACAAGGGGTAACGAGACGAGGATCAGCTGGGTAACACAGGTGGATGCAGATTGCAGGATACACTGGGAGAACACACACAGGTGAAATCAATGGGTAATCACAGAGACAAGTCACACTAGGAAAAACCCAACACAAAACCTAACATAGGGTCTATTCTATCATTACAACATGTGGGAAGACAATCTAAATTGCCTATATAACTGAACTTTTTATATAATGCAAATAAGGTTGCTTAATAAGGTTGGTAGGGAACATTTTTGAGCATCCTGAAAAGTTTGTAGTGTTATGTCCATATCGTCTTTATGCAAACATACGCCGTTGGATTTTGACATGAAATTTCATAATTGAAGCAACCTGAAGATCAAACTGAACACAAATAGAGGAGCAAGTGCTTTAGTTGCTTAAGTCTTAAAATTTACCACTGTACAGAAAAGAAATACTAGGAGAATTATGCAATTCATAGCCGTCCGGTTCAATCTAGTTAGCAGTTCATCTGGTCTTTTAATATACTTTTCCATAATTCAGTTCCGTTTGGTGCCATGCAGCATCTCACAGGTCAATCTTGGTACTGCAAGTGACATCTAGTTTCAGCAATGATCTGCCGTGGTGGTCTTCTTAAGAAATAGACGCAAGAAACACAACTTGACTTTATTCAGACTTGCTTGTCAAAAACTTGTCTTGACTTTCTTCAACTTTTCAACATAGACTCTCCTTTGTTTTATTTTTGTAAGATTTTTTTTGTGTGTGTGCTGTGGTTGCTATTCTAGCAACCTATAAGTGTGCCATAATGCACAGTTCAGAGGCCTCCTCATGATGCAATGTTTACATTCAAAGATATTTGAGAATACTATGAAATCTAATAAAAAAAGACAAAACAAGTTGCGCATCTAAATTCATCCGCTAGTAAAATGAAGCGATATTGTATATCTTGACTTATGACTTGCCTAACCCGAACAATGACTTGACTGGAGTTGCCTGAAATCTCGTTGGGACACAACTTTATTTTCATATTTTTCGCCGTAGTAACTTGGACTTGCTTAAAAGTTAACTTCAGACTCACTTATGACTTGCATGTTCGTGACTTCCTCCCACATCTGCAGTTTTTCCCTTTTCATGCATGGATTCTCTCACATTTTAAAAATCGGTATATGTACCCCTGCTTAAATACAAGTGATGAATGAGGTGAGAAGGCCAACTGAATGGAAAGCGCGCATAATGTGAAACACGCCACCCGCTGTATGTTCTACATGGCCTTGAAAACAAGCATGAACGTATTGGCGGACATGGATCTTAGGGAGCAGAAAATAACAAGTCGGACTTAAAAATCAATACGACACCACCTTCTCCATCACTCGGTTTCACGGGTTAAAGCGCTTGACGCAAGACATCTCCTTTACTGTAAATTCTCAGTGTATGTGTGCCCCAAGGACTTGGTGCGCCACATTAAACTTGAAAGTTTGCGTGTGTGTATGTGTGTTTGAGGTGAATATTAATTTAAAATATGATTACATGGAATCTAAAGCATTCGTCTTACATTTTGGAAAATAATCGCAATGGATCCTCCAAAGTGGAACAATCCGTTCTGTGACGTTTATTGTTCTAATTTGATCCAAACCCCCACCCCATTCTAATTTGATCCCCACCCCCACCCCAACATCACACGAAGGAAAGAATGCCCTTCCTGTTTGAAGTAACTTTTTGACATTCTTAATTAAGTGACCTAAAAACACCAATATACTAAATCAAAAATATAATAAAATATGGTCCTTCAAAAAAAAAAAATCGCATATTGTGATAAAGTTCATTATTTTCTGTAATGTACTGATAAACATTAGACTTTCATATATATTTTAGATTCATTACACACAACGGAAGTAGTTCAAGCCTTTTATTTTTTTAATATTGATGATTTTGGCAAAAAAAGTCAAGAAAAAACAAAAATCCCTATCTCAAAAAATTTGCATATCATGAAAAGGTACTCTAAAGAGGCTACTAACCTAATCATCTGAATCAACGAATTAACTCAAAACCACTGCGAAAGATTCCTGAGGCTTTTATGAACTCCCAGTCTGGTTCATTACTCAAAACCGCAATCATGGGCAAGACTGCCGACCTGACTGCTGTCGAGAAGGCCGTCATTGACACCGTCAAGCAAGAGGCTAAGACACAGAAAGACATTTTTGAGCGAATAGACTGTTCCCAGAGTGCTGGATCAAGGCACCTCAGTGGGAAGTCTGTGGGAATGAAAAAGTGTGGCTGGAAACGCTGCACAACCAGAGGAGGTGACCGCACCCTGAGAAAGATTGTGGAGATGGGCCGATTCCAGACCTTGGAGGACCTGCAGAAACAGTTGTCTGAGTCTGGAGTAGAAACATCCAGAGCCACCGTGCACAGGCGTGTGCTGGAAATGGGCTACAGGTGCAGCATTCCCCAGGTGAAGCCACTTTTGAGCCTGAAAAAGCGGCAGAAGCGCCTGACTTGGGAAAAAAGTAACACTAGTATGTTGCTTAGTGGTCCAAAGTACTTTTTTCAGATGAAAGCAAATTTTGCATTTCATTCGGAAATCAAGGTGCCAGAGATTGGAGGAAGACTGGGGAGATGGAAATGCCAAAATGCCTGAAGTCCAGTGTCAAGTACCTACAGTCAGTGATGGTCTGGGTGCCATGTTAGCTACTGGTGTTGGTCTACTGTGTTTTATTAAGGGCAGGGTCAATGCAGCTAGCTATCAGGAGATTTTGGAGCACTTCATGCTTCCATCTGCTGAAAAGCTTTATGGAGATGAAGATTTCATTTTTCAGTATGACCTGGCACCTGCTCACAGTACCAAAACCACTGGTAAATGGTTTACTGACCATAGCATTACCGTGCTCGATTGGCCTGCCAACTCCCTAGACCTGAACCTCATAGAGAATATGTGGGATATTGTAAAGAGGAAGTTGAGAGACACCAGACCCAGCACTGTGGATGAGTTTAAGGCCGCTATCGAAGCATCTTGGGCCTCCATAACACCTCAGCAGTGCCACAGGCTGATTGCCTCCATGCCACGCCGCATTGAAGGAGTCATTTCTGCAAAAGGATTCCTGACCAAGTATTGAGTGCATAGATGATATCATTAATTGAAGGTTGACTTTTTTGGTATTAAAAAACACTTTTTTGTATTGGTTGGATGAAATATTTGAATTTTTGAGATAGGGATTTTTAGTTTTTCTTGACTTTTTTTGCCAAAATCATCAATATTAAAACAATAAAAGAAAATAATGAACTTTATCACAATATGCTAATCTTTTAGAAGGACTAGTAATGTTACTCACAACGGGACACATGATAATGATACCCATAACTCACTCTTCCTAGGTGATGAATAGAGGAATGATCATTGTCAGCCCTACCATTTTAAAGGGATTGAACGTCTTTTGCCGCCCCTGTTAGTCAAATGAGTTAAAGAGCAAGTTTGTACCCTCTCAAGAGTGTTGTACAGTTGTGTTCAAAATTATTCAACCCACAGTTGATAGATGTTTTTGCAAGTCTGACATTTATTTTTCATCTTGTTTATAATCACGTTAAATAATAACGTGTCAAATACAACTGAAATAACAAAAATATTTTTGGCAATATTCCAATTTATGGCCTTTCTGTGATTACTTCATTGACAAAATTATTCAACCCCTTAGGTAGGTATAACTTATGTGCATAGTACAACGTTCTTTGAAATAATAAAATCCTTTAGATGTGAATCATAGCTTGACACACGTTCTTGCAGTGATCCACAGGTATCTTTGCCCATTCCTCATGGGCAAAGGCCTTCAGTTCATTAACATTTTTGGGCTTGCGGACCACAACTGCCTTCTTCAAGTACCACCAGAGATTTTCAATGGGATTTAAGTCTGGAGATTGCGAGGGCCACTCCAGAATCTCCCAGCACTTCTTTTGCAACCAAGATGTGGTAGATGTTGAGGTATGCTTAGGACCATTGTCCTGGAAGGTCCCATCTCACCCAAGCCTCAGCTTTGTCAATGACTGCATGACATTTGCATTCAAGATCTCCTGGTATTGAACTGAATTCATAATGCCTTGCACACGCTGAAGATTCCCTGTACTTGAAGAAGCAAAACAACCCCAGAGCATGACTGACCCCCCCGCGCCCCCTACCGTGCTTCACAGTAGGCAGGGTGTTCTTTTCTTTAACTCATTCATGACCAGCCATTTTCACCGGTGCAACCCCCTTCGCTCCCGGCCGTTTTATTGGATTTTGACTGATTTTGCAAAGCCCACAGAAAATTCGGTTCTATTGCTATATAAACATGGAACCCACCAAAAGAAAGATTAGACTCTCTTCTTTCAGCAGGAAAAAAAAGTAAGTTCATATCTTTTTCCATTCTTTAGAAATCAGCATTAGAAAATAGCTTAGTTTGAGCAATTTTCCAATTTCTGATGAAAAAACAGAGAAATTGAGCTTTTTGTAAAAGCATACATTTCAAACATTGACTTTAACACAGCTATTTTTTTGCTTTTGTGACATCCCAAACATCTAAATAATGTTTTCCATCAACAAAATAACATAAACAACAAGACAAATAGAGCTTTTGAGAGCAAAGTAACAATTTATTTACACATAACTAAACTATTGACCTGAGAGATGACGCTGTTGTGGCCGCCGCTGCTGTCTCGGCGGACGGGGTGGGCTTTTCCCTCGTCACCGCCTGTAGTGTCTAATCAAGATGGATTTTTTTGAGTCTTTCTTTTGTGGTGACCACTGCCTTGTGGCGGAGTTCGCCTGGAGAACTTGTGTGGGGCATGTTGTGTTCCTGGGGGAGAACTGGTTTGACTGTGCGCGTTTCCGGCTGAGTCGCAGGACACTGGAGGGTGTGGGGAACGCAAGCGGCCGAGCACGACGGCGCGGGCTCTGCTCGGCGAGCAGCACGGACTCAGCGGCAGCTTCCGCTGCACCGGTGGTCTCGGTCATTCTGCTCGGTCGTCCAGCACCCGGCATCCCGGGCGTCCTCCCGGTTGTTCTGCTCGGTCGTCCGCCGCCTGTCATTCTGGATGTCCTCCTGGTCGTCGCACTTGGTCGCTCGCCGTCGTCTTCCGCCGGCGCCCCGCCTGTGTGGCCCGGCCGTTCGCTCCATTGCACCAGGTTGCTTGTCTTACCAAATGTAATACTGCCCTCCAGTGGCCAGTTTTATTGCTTTAAAATGGATTTTCAGCATTGTGCTTTGGAGCGAAGTTACATCAGAACCTAGAGATGTCTCTTGTAAAAGAAAACGTAAAAGACGTATAAATAAGTTTTTGAGACAGTGAAACACTTAAAAATAGAACGTATTTATACGTTTTTGGGAGCAAATATGTTAAAGGCATCATTCTTTCTCCTCCACACGTACCGTTGATCCATTGGTGCTCCCAATTGTGTGTCTTGACATTTTTAGGCCTTTAGCTATCTTTTTATATCCATATCCTTGCTTATGAAGTGAAATGATCTCCTCTCTGAACTGTTTTTGATTATTCCTTGGACTTCATCACTTTGTAAAGATGTCATTAACTGCCAAGAAAAATCATGTGTCACAGTCCTTATAAATCTGCTTAATTGCTGCTCATTCGGGTTCCGTTCACATCTACAGATGTTTTCATCAGCTGTTTGACAACATCTGATGGAAACCTTTGTTCTTAAGAGTGGTGGACTTAGGGGGTTGAATAATTTTGTCAGTGAGGTAATCACAGAAAGGCCATTAATTGCAATATTCCCAAAAATATTTGTGTTATTTCAGTTGTATTCGTCTATTTGACATGTCATTATTTGATGTGATTATAAACAAGATGAAAAATGAATGCCAAACTTGCAAAAACACTTCACAAACAAATCCACTGTGGGGTTTGAATATTTTTTAACACAACTGTGTGTGCCGCCACAGGGGAAAACACATTCGAATTGATATTATGTTTGCAAAATAACAAAACCCCCAAAATGGATGCTATGAACGCCATTGCAATATCAATCAGAATACGGTGTTTTAACATGTGGCAGAATAAATACTATAAATACTATAAATACTAAATACTATATGCTTGTGTTACTAAATACTATATGCTTGTGTTTAGTTGTCATTTAAAGACAAAAACTTTAAACAAATAATTATAAAAATCACAATCTTGAATTTATGTCCGTATTCTTGTTGCCCTCAGTCTCCTTGTAAATGAAACGTGCTAATAGATTACCATTCTGCTATGCCTCATTTCAGGATGTAAGAGATTCCAAAGTCTCCTTTTTGCCGCAGCGGTACAGTTTCTTGCTGTCCTTATTCTCCTCTTGGATGTCTAACTTGATGACTGAATATAATTCCTGGATGAATTGATCTTTAATGTCCTCAAATGTCAGGTAAATGTAGTCAAATGCCCATCCCTATGACTAACACTCAGAGATTGCCATGTTCAAAGAATTCCAACAATCTGCACGAATCACAGCAGGGAAAGAAAGCTGCAAGCCCAAACCCGCGATGTCTTATCAGTCCGACAGTGGCGTGTCGAGATGTGATTCATCTCTGATAGAAGCACATTCTGGTCTTGGAATTACCTTTGTCAAGTGAGGAAAGTGGACTCAATCTCTGCTAACCACTGCTTTTGCCTGACGCGTTTGAGCTGTGGGTTGCAAATTCCACCAAGGCAAACCTGCCACTTAGGTACCCAGTTGACATGAAATTTGGTATGCATGCTTATCATGACAGAAAGCACAAAAATGAATGCATTAATTTGTTGATTAAGGTTAGAATGTCTGTTTAAAGAGTACCAATAGAAAAAAAGAACATTCACTGACACAGTCCCACGTATTGACAATTTATGTATATTAGTTAATGAATTTAACATGTATATATTTGGAATGTGGCAAGAAGTCAAAGTGCCTTGAAAAAGAAATTAATGTTATCATTTAAAAAAATATCCTAGGCTAAATACACACCGCAGGGCATGATGCCCAATTTAGATTTTTTATTTTTATTATAATTTTTAAATAATTTAGGGTTGTTGTTTTTTGCTGTAGCTGTTCATATTGCGAAGACGTGACTGAGGGCACTTTCACAGTAGACCAGTGGTTCTCAATTATTTTCTGTTGCGCTCCCTCCAGGAGGACTATTAATAAGGAATATTTTGCACCCCCACAACTCTCTGCCGCCACTGTAAATAGTGCCATTTGTCAATAAAATTATTATTATTATAATAAGTACACCTCTGCATAACATTGCATTCTTTTTTATATTAAAGAAACAAAAGTAATATTGATCAATTTACAATAAAGTATAACTTTATTAACACTGTTAGTCAAAGTCACATCCAAAATGCAAAAGTACACTCAAGGTACATTTTTTTTTACCATTTGATACTAATAATAAAATTTAATAAAATCAATTGATATTAATACGTTCAAATTAATTAGCAACATTAACTCATGAGGACAACATGCCAAACAATTTGAGCGAAAAAACAAAAATGAATAGAACAAAAACGACAGTGTTATTGGACACAGGGACAGTTTTTATTTTTGCTGCAGGCAGTATCAGCTCCTTTGCTATGGTGTGGGGTTATTTTTCACTGAGCATGCTAACAGTATTTGCTGGTTCACTGATGTAACACTGACAAAGCAGGTCAATTGTTGGCAATATTCGGCACATTATTAGCTGAAAAACAATCACGCGGCTTATCAATGTGATTGGGGTCGGATGTCTTTAAGTGACGTCTTGATTTGGCTTCCTGCTGTCCGGGGCAAACATTTTTAGACAGACTGGTCCAGGGGTGTTACCGGGGGGTGGGGGGGGCAGTGCCCACCCAAAGAAAACTGAATGTAGTACTAACGGCAGTCTGAGCACCGCGTATGGTATCCCATTTTCATAGTGCTTATGTGTTCTAAGTTTTAACCTTTGTGTTGTTACGTCCTCTTTCACCTTCAAAAAAATACTTAAAAAAAAAAAAAAATGTTGGTTTTGTTTCTAGGGGGCGCTACATACATTTATGCATATTTTGATTTTTCTTTATTTTTTTATTTTTTTTTTTACATTTTGTCAAAGTTTTCACCAGTGTTCACCTGTCTGTTGAGTTTGGTGAGTTTTGAGTTTCTGAGGGGTCATAGTAGGGCTCAAAGCGTAGGTGGGACAAGGAATGACTGCTAAGGGGCGCTTGCCGCTACATAGTTTATTTGGAATTTGTCTTTACACAGTATCAAAGATTGCGCCCGTCTTGACCTGCCTACCAATTTTGGTGCATTTTGAAGCATTCTAAGGGGGTCAAATTGAGCTCAAAAGGGCTGTGGAAGAAAGAATAACTATAATATTAATAATAATAAAACCGAGGAACCACAATAGGTTACATATAAAAAACTTTGTCACCCGCATGTCCATACTGTTCAGTTATGGATGTGTTCTAAGTTAAATAAAATAAAATCAACTTTTATTTGTTTAGACAAAATCACAACAACAGTTATCTCAAGTAGAAAACAAAACATGTTTTAAGGTGCAGTAGCCCTACGCTGGATTTTGACCTGCATTGTAGCTTTTTTTTTTTTTTTTTTTGTCCCCCCAGGTAAGATTAATGCCCACCCACACCTGGCATCCTGGTAACACCACTGGACTGGTCTTTCCTCACCTCCCACTGTATTAAAAGCCAAAGCCAAACGCTACATAAGCTTCCTCCTATTTCCTCGTCTTAGCTCTTCATATCTCCAATGCTCTTTGCTGTGTGCTCTTGTTTGATTATGCGTACACTCTGAAAATGAGAGCGCCACTGCCACCAACTGAGTAGATGTGCAATCACACTTTATTCTAGTATGGCAAAAAGTATGTTCCCCGGTGTCACATGCGTCACTCACGGCATCGCTCTGCACCCCCTGGGGGGAGCGCCCCACTATATGAGAAATACTGTATTAGAGGACCAGAGTCTGGTTGGAGGGCTACCTTGCAACAACACTTGCAAACAGTGACGTGCAGTTAGGGGAGGCAGGTGAGGCTGAGCCTCACCTGTCATCATGAAAATATGAAATAAAAAATAAACAGTTGTATTTAATAAGTGTTAAAGCTCTTTTTCATTTAATTTCACTTTTTTTTCTTTCAAAATCATGGTGATATGTTTGTAAATCTGACTGTGATGAACTGTGAAGGTATACAGTGGTATGAAAACATCAAGGTTTCAAAACCCGCAAAAAATTTCCGTCATACCGTCCCTAAAGTATTAGCTATTTTTTATGTCCCATAAATGCATGAAGAAATCCCTCGCTTGCAGCTGTAAGGCTAAACCTTCCCCTACCGGTTGTTGCTCAGTGGTAGTGAGTCAGCTGTGCTACACAATGGCTGGAGGAGGTGAAACTCCTGAATTTTTCCCCAATCGAAGAAAACGAAACAGCTGGATTGTGAATACTTCGGCTACATCCCCCATCCCTGGACATGGAGGGTCCAAGGATGGGGGATGCCCAGGACTTGAACGTTATTTATTCATCTTTGTTTACTTCATTTGCTGTTTCTGACTGTGTATCATATTGCCTCTGCAAAGCCCTTTGAGACAACCTTGTTGTGATTTAGGGCTATGCAAATAAAATTGAATTGAACTACAGAAAAGTTATAGACACCCGCAGCTTAGAGGAGGGCCAACTAACATGTAAAACATGTTTGCGGGTGTGGATGCCGAGGAGGCAATACCTGTACCTCCAATATGATTTCGCATTTATACAAAATTAAAGATTAGTAAACGTTTCCCACCAGCTACGAGAGTTAACTCCAGCGTGTTTCGTGTGTCTAGCAGTGGTAAAATTTGGTGTTTTTTTTCTCTCCGGCAACTGTGTGGAGAAAGAGAGTGTATGTATAATGTAAACATGATACGAGTATTACACACGTGCTTTTTATGGAAAATAATTCAATTATTTTTGTTCTGATGGTAATAATGTTGAGCTGTGGCTGTGGGTTTAGGCTCACCTAAAGGACTGCAGTAATTTTAATTTTATTTAGAGTATGTTTTTTTTCTAAATTTCTTTTAACTTATCATTATACTTATGTTCCAATTTGCTAATATGTTTTGAAAAATAAAAATCCTGTTCAATGCAAAAAAGTTTTTTTTTTTTTTTTTTTTTTAACCCAGCTATCTCAAAGTAACACATTTTAGAGCTGCAACTCCAATACCGGCTTAATGTTATCATACCGTCAGAATGTCATACTGGCACATACCTAATTGTATAGTATTTTTGACTCTCGTAACCTGAAATTTCTTTCTTAACAAGGGCAATATTTTCGCATTTAAAGGTGTCGTAACCGGAAAATCACATTTGTAGAGACGTTCGCAAGTAGAGGTACCACTTTACTCAAAAGAGTCACTTGTCCTATGAACGGTTAAAACGGGGTTGGCTACCCTTGTTTAGCGCTGCCCTAGTGGCTCCCTTGGAGCATATTCCAAAATGTTTGAAAATGGACAAAAATGGTTGAGGGAAATACATTTTTTGTTTTGATATGGTTTCTGTAGGAGGACAAAAATAACACAAACATTCTTAAAGTTTTCCAATATTGTAAAAATGTGTAGAATAAATATTAAATTTCAACAGTTCTGTCAAAGAAGATTTGCGTCATAGCCTGCGACACATGTTTCTATCAGCAGGGCGAGATGCAATGGTGTTATATTGCTGCCTCTATTCTGAGCAAGCAATAATAAATTTTTGAGCACAAATCCTGCTCTCGCTCAATTTCTCGACTCCTGCGCTTGTCAGTTTTTTTTCTCTGCGCGCTCAGTTGAGCACACGCTACTAACGTGTCACGAAGCCAACCAATCAGAGAGCTAGCAGAAGTACACTGGTTGGCTGTTTGCCCTCCAATTTGATCACTTGTTACATTCGCCCGGAAAAAGCATGGAAGACGGACGACCTCAACGGGAAAAGTGTGACTTCATTGAAAAAACGTACGACAGTATTTATTATAATTATTATCATCACTGAAGTACATGAGAAAATATCATCACTAAAGTAAATAAGACAATAATACATGAGACGTTCCATTTTGTTGTTTTTCGAAACTTCAAAATAAAAATGACATCAAAAATTGGATTTCTTTATTGCATTTCTATAATTTCATAAAAGCAATGAAACAATTCATTAATGTTGTAATGAAGTTAAACTTGAGGTGGCATCATACAACAGAGTTGTCAAGTGATACGTTGGATGCAATGCAGGGAAAATAAACATTAAATCATGAAGACTCATTATGTATTTTTAGCCGATTTAGGCATTTTGATTGCAGGCTAATATAGCTAATACAGATACTGTACATACAGCATGTGTTGCCTTCATAATTAGGTTTATTTAGGCATTTTAATTTTTTTTGCGGCTCCAGACATGTTTGTTTTATTGGTCCAATATGGCTCTTCGACATTATGGGTTGCAGACCCCCGGCGTTAAAAGATGGATTGAAGTGCCTACGACAGGATAAAAAAAGGCTTAAATAGCATTATTATGTGAATTAGAATAATATTTTGAGACAATTCGACTATATTCAACATTTTGGCAAACCGCAGATGAAGAGAAATTAGTTTTTTAATCTGCCGTTTAGCCACGCCTACCATTATAGGGCTCTAGTGTCCCCAACAGGAGGATGACGTCGGCAGGAGAATGGTTTAATCTGATTTACAATTCAGCCCATCGGGGGGAATGATTCAGAATGAGGAAAATGCGACGAAGGGAGCCTCAAAATGTCATTGTTTCAGTCTCTCTACTCCAATATTTTTACAGGATATTCTTTTTATTGAAATATGTTTCCCCAATTGCTAAATAAATGGTATGGTCGTGACAAAAAACAGTCTTGTAGTAAATGGAATATAAATTAATAAAAATACATTTATTCAGTACGACATGGCAAAATGACTCCATAATGGTCAAAACGGTCCACTTCACCTTTACTGTCGCGCCTCCCGAACGATATTTTATGCCACCGTAGTTAGTGAGGCTTTTGTTATTTCCCTGCCCCGGCTTCAGAGAATGTAAACAAACCAAGAGGCGTGACAGCTAGCCGACATGCTAACCCGAACAGAGTGACGTCTCAAAGTCTTATTTTCGCTTTTCAAAGCAAAAAATCAGACAAAACAAGCCTGGATCATGTCACAAAAAAACATAACAAAGGCTACATGATCAAGTAGGTCGAAATCCAGCATAGGGCTACTGCACCTTAAAACATGTTTTGTTTTCTCCTTGAGATAACTGTTGTTGTGATTTGGTCGAAACAAATAAAAGTTGATTTTATTTTATTTGACTTAAAACAGATATATAACTGAACAATGTGGACATGCAGGTGACAACGTTTTTTTAGGTAACCTATTGTGGTTCCTCGGTTTTATTATTATTATAGTTATTCTTTGTTCCGCAGCCCCTTTGAGCTCAAGTTGACCCCCTTAGAATGCTTCAAATGCACCAAAATCGGCAGGCAGGTCAAGACAGGTGCAATCTTTGATACTGTGCAAGGCCTGATATTGTGTAAAGACAAATTCCAAATACACTATGTAGCGCCCCCTAGCAGCCATTCTTTGTTCCGCCGACACTCTGAGCCCTACTTTGACTCCCTCAGAATGCTTCAAAACTCACCAAACTCAACAGCCAGGTGAACACTGGCGAAAACTTTGATAAAATGTAAAAATAAATTAATAAATAAATAAATAAAACAAAAATATGCGTAAATGCGTGTAGCGCCACCTAGGAACAAAACCAACTTTTTTTTTTTTTTTTAAGGTGAAAGAGGAGGTAACAACGCAAAGGTTAAAACTTAGAACTAGGGTTGTCAAAATAATCGCGTTAACAGGCGGTAATTATTTTTTTAAATTAATCACGTTTAAATATTCAATGCATGCGCGGAACAACCCACACACGCATTACCACGAACAGACTACAACGGTGTCGTTTTATGTATATTGAGAGCTAAGAGGCAGAGACAAGCGAGTGGAGTGGACACAGGCATTCATTGGAGCTGCGCTATTTATTCGTATGAGCTTTGGCATCTCTTCCACAAAAATAATAACTATTGTGGTGTGCGACGTGGGTAAGAATGACAGGAGATGAGCTTTTTCTTAACACCCTATACGACTGGCAGTCATGGTTGCCCTACTTCCCATCATGCATTTGGGCAGCTAAGAACAGTTAGGTCTCTACAGTATCATTTAGTGAAAGCACAACAAAAATAATATTCCTATCTCTCAAAAAAAAAAGCTAATGGTCACAAAGAGAAAAGCGCTCAATGCAAAGAGAACTGTCACTCCCAATAAAAAATAGCTTTGCAAAATAATACTCAGACTTTAGTCAAACTCTATTCGAACATTTTGTTTAGCTCAACAAATACAGCAATGGCAATATTTAGTCACAATATACAAACTATCAAAATTACTATAACTTGTACTCACATTTATCTTATAAGAATTACAAGTCTTTCTATCCGTGGATCCCTTTGACAGAAACAATGTTTTTAATGTTAATGCCATCTTGTGGGTTTATTGTGATAATAAACAAATACAGTACTTATGTAAAGTATGCAGAATGTATACATCCTCCTTGTCTTATCTTTCCATTCCAACAATAATTTACAGAAAAATGTGGCATATTTTAGAGATGGTTTGAACTGTGATTAATTACGATTAATTAATTTTTAAGCTGTGATTAACTCGATTAAAAATTTTAATCGTTTTACAGCTCTACTTAGAACACATCAGTCCTATATGAATGGAATACCATACGCGGTCCAGTTTTCTTTGGGTGGGCAGAGCGTGTCAGTGGGTGGGCACTACCCACACCTGCTCCCCTGGTAACGCCCCTGGCGTGAAATATGAAATAAACATGCTTTTTGGTGTCATACGCAGTTTAAGAGGTGGATTAAATTGGGTTTATTCCCCACTGAAGGCCCAAGTACCAGTCTACCATTGTGTTTTTTTAGTCATCAAATACCAGTTTTGATTGACAGTATTTAACAATACATTTCCAAATGTGATTTACAGGTATAAGCTACAAAGTAAACTGCGTAAAACTATTTAAAAAAAACAATTACATATCTCCTCCTGTACCTGGGGGTGAATAAACAGAAAAGTGGTGCATTTCCCTTTAAGAAGCCCCCACCGCGCACTCAGTGGAGGGAGGAAGCGCAGGTCTGCGGAACAGCGGCTGAGGAGAGGAGGGAGGGGATGCGGGGGGGAATCCAGCCGAGGACGGTTTCAAGTTCCCCCGATAGAAACTGTGCCTGATTTGTGGCCAATGTTGGAGATGTAAAAAAAAAAAAAAAAAAAAAAAAAGTGAGCGAGAAAGAGAGGGAGGAGGGAGCGAGGGAGAAAGGGAAGGGAGGAGGGAGGAAGGGAGGGAGGAAGGGGGGAGGAAAAACACTGAAGGGGTAGCTATGGAGATGGAGCGTTTTCCTGGCTGCTTTCTTTGACAGGTGTTGAGTGGGGCAAAAGTCTTAAAACAGAATCCAGCATGTACGCCAAAGGTAAAGGAGCCGTGGTCCCTTCCGACAGCCAAGCACGAGAAAAGTAAGTCCCAGCCTTCTTTTTCATTGAAATCTCTCTTTTTAAAGGCTGCTTTTACCTGCACGCCGCGCCGATGTGAACTTTCTCCAACTAGCTTCCGTCACTGTGAATTGTCATTGTTTTAACGCACGCCTCGCAGCGCTTTAAAGGTGCGCGCGGTAAACTTTGGACTTTTTCTACGGACTTCCTCCTCGGGTTGGTCTTTTAAAGAGTAAAGTTGGCTCGCGGCGCTTGCTGGGATGTGCTTCTCTCGCCGGAGTACCGAGCCTGGCTTGCGGGGGCTCACGTGCGGGTTGCACGGAGGACTTAAAAGTTTTTGTCCCGCTAAACTTTTTACAGCAATTTTTCCGCTGAATGGTTTGTTTTTGCAAAGCATCGGAGCAGACTTTTTAGTTGAGAAAATTGGACCTCGCGTGGTTTTGGTGGTTTACCGTGCGCTGAAATCACGGAGATGTGCTTTAAAAATTGCATTTGCATGTGCTTTGTAAAGTGCTCATTGCTTTAGGCTGAGTCAAAAGTTGAGAAAAATGCACTTGCACCTGTTTTTACTCGCTATGTCTGACTTTTTTTTTTTTTTTTTTTTTATAAACACAGACAAGATCTGTGGGATTCATTCATTTAAACTAGGGGGCGCAACCTATGGAACGCGGGCCACCTTAAGGCGTATGACCCCATTTAAATGTGCAAATGAGACTAAATGCTGCCAACAACAGCTTAGTTAAACTACAAAAATGTTGAAATATTGCATGTCCCGATGATCTGGAATTTTGAGCAATATTTGGTGACTTTAATTATTAACAAATAACCTTTTCAACATGCCAGTTTTCAGAGGCGTGCGAAATTTCCGATTCTTAGATTATTCGCGATTCGGCCGTGGAAGATTCGAGAACGATTCACAAACATCCAAATTCCGATTATTGAATTATACCAGGTAAAACGGAAATAAAACACAGTCAGCGCGGTCTTTGGGACGCAATGAGGAACGGACCGAGAGTAAATATCATGTTCAACTCATGCCGCTAGATAAAAAAAAACAATCATACCTGACTGCGGCCGACAGCCGCTACAAACAACGCCCAGTTGCTAGTTGCTACAAACATACGGCTACAGTAGCTATCATATATATGTAGAACTAGATGCAAAATGACAGACGAAGGCGGCGTTAGAACAAATATTATTGAACCGAGACGCGAAATGACAGACTTTCCAGCATTAGTAAACAGCCGCCATCTTAAAGCAGTACTAAAGCAGTGACTTCTCGAGAAGGCTCTGTTGTAGCGAACCTAATTAACTCTTTATCTAAAATACTCCTAAATCGGCAGAATCTTGTCTTGAATCTATGTTTAAATGATGAAATAGTTTTAAAACTTTGACAAAAGTAGACAGAAGGGAAATAATGGAATAACGGGAGCAATTTTAACAACTGTAAATGTTGATTCACAACATTAAATTAATTGAATGTAGTAGTTTAAAGCTGCTGATACAGAATGGGGACTGGAGTATTTTATTTACTGTTATTTTTGTATATTTGTTTACTGTTATATGCTAACTTGATACTGAAATAGTAGTTTGGTTTAGCCTGAGAGGATTTTTGAACAATTTTGGAACTAATGTACAAAACAAAAAAAAAGGACGTGGGTACATCAATAATCGTTTTATAATCGAATCGGAGCCTCTGAATCGTAATTGTAATCGAATCGTTAGGTGCCCAAAGATTCCTAGCTCTACTAGTTTTATTAGCCCATCTCCAGTGTTTAGCATTGTGTGTCAGGGTTGAAATAGCCGAGTGTTATTTTTCTTTGCATATAATTATTAATAATATAAAATATAAATGAATAGAATTTTAAAAACGAAATTAACACATTAAAATGAATGAAATCCAGATATCAGATCGACATTGAATAAACCGGTGGTTCTTAACCTGGGTTCGATCGAACCCCAGGGGTTCAGTGAGTCAGTCTAAGGCAGGGGTGCCCAATCCCAGTCCTTGAGAGCCCCTATCCAGCTTGTTTTCCGTGTCTCCCTCCTTTAACACACCTGAATCAAATGATCAGCTAATCAGAAAGCTCTGCATCAGCCTGATAACGATCCTGATTAGTTGATTCAGGCGTGTTAGAGGAGGGAGACATGGAAAACAAGCTGGATAGGGACTCTCGAGGAACGTGATTGGGCACCCCTGGTCTAAGGGGTTTGGTGAAGGATAAAACACGCAGGAATCTATATTTTGGATACTGAAATCTAAGCAAAGTGGCGTTTTAGACATAGGCAGAGTTTGACTTTTGGGGGAGGGCGGCACAACATGTTGATGACCCTGAAACGCAGTGTCAGCAAAAAAATTAACTTACAAGAATATTTATAAGTTGAAAATAAGCGTTTTTTTTTTTTGTTTCCCATAATTCTTGAGGGGAATTCCAAATCAGGCTGCTTAGGCTATACTTCTCGCCAAGATCCATGTCATGCTAGCCCCCCCTGAAAATCCGCTTATGGTTTTAGACCAGGTTTTAGACTGTTTAGTCCTAAATTTACAGGCTTTATTCCAATTCTTTCAACTGCTTGTCCTCTATCTGATGGGAGAAGAAACTGGTTTGCTCAGTGGAAGGTTGACTCTCGCTTGGCATGAGACCTACCGGGTAACGTGCACTGCATTTACGTAAAACAACAAAAATTTGCCTCGCATTTTACGCCATGGAAATAGTGTGTAGGCAAGGATGTAATAGAATGAGAATGTCGTTATGAAAACAAAAATAGAAACAGTGTGAAATGAATCGAGTTTCATTTCATTTTCCAGTGTGAAAAGCAAATCAAAAGGCAACATTATTTGTTATAAATTCACACTGTTTGTTGGATTTGTGAGAAGATTCATGTTTTTTTTTTTTTTTTTTTAAACAAAATTACTGTGTACAACTTTGGCGATCATTTTGTGCAGAGCTTTTCATTAAATTTGATGTCATTTGCGATGTAAACATGACAGAAACTGCACGGTCATGGTTAAGGCAACCAAGCAGGTTTAATGTTAAACAATGTAAGATAAATAGCTCCAAATTTGAATAAAAAATTCCAAGATATGCACATTTGGCCAGTCTTAGTTTAGTGGTCTGATGCAGGCATAAAGATAAAAACTAGGGCTGTCAAACGATTAAAATTTTTAATCG
The DNA here is from genome assembly GCF_030265065.1 of Corythoichthys intestinalis. Taxonomy (NCBI): domain Eukaryota; kingdom Metazoa; phylum Chordata; class Actinopteri; order Syngnathiformes; family Syngnathidae; genus Corythoichthys; species Corythoichthys intestinalis. The sequence goes on along the minus strand of NC_080401.1, from coordinate 43,188,897 downwards.
AGTTAATTACAGTTTAAATATAAAATTTTTAATCGAGTTAATTACAGTTTAAAAATTAATTAATTGTAGTTAAGCGCAATTCAAACCACCTCTAAAATATGCCATATTTTTCTGTAAATTATTGTTGGAATGGAAAGATAAGACGGATATATACATTCAACATACGGTACATAAGTACTGTATTAGTTTATTATAGCAATAAATCAACAAGATGGCATTAACATTATTAAAATTCTCTTAAAGCGATCCATGGATAGAAAGACTTGTAGTTCTTAAAAGATAAATGTTAGTACAAGGTATAGAAATTTTATATTAAAACCCCTCTTAATGTTTTCGTTTTGTTAAAATTTGTAAATTTTCAATCAAAAATTAAAATAATAGCTCGGCATTGTTGATGTCAATAATTACACCTCTTACTCATGATGCTGAAAGCTATAAAATCAGTTGGACCCAAGCGCCAGCAGAGGGTGCCACACACCAAAAAAACAAGTAACAAGCAGACATTACACTCTGCTGTCATTTTAATCTGTTTGAGCAGGGCATGTGCGTTAATTGCGTCGAATATTTTAACGTGATTAATTTAAAAAATATACCGCCCGTTAACGTGATAATTTTGACAGCCCTAATAAAAACATACATTTTGGCATTTTTAAAAACATGCTGTCTAAATGACAAGAAATTTCAATGGAAATTCACTTTGGTTTTACCTTGCTGGCTTGAATATATTGAATTTGAATTTGAAAATAAAATAAGATCAAATTCCTAAGGGTTCGGTTGATGCACATTTGAAACTCATGGGGTTCACTACCTTTAGCAAAGTTAAGAACCAGTGGAATAAACATTGATTTTCCATTCAAATCATCAGTATGGGTGACGTCGAAATTTTCGACGTCAAGTGTTATTGAAACAACGTTGTTGTATGGTATGTCAGGGGAGGGTTGGGTTAACATTGTTTTATAGTTGATCAACTAATGTTGACAAATAAATTTAGGATTGACCGGGAAATGTGACTGAAAAGTCATTGAATTATGGATGAGCGGGCGTTTTGGTCGAAAACATAACATTGATTCAGCGTTGTGCCAATAATTTTAATAATCGAAATGACGTTTAGGTTTTGTAAGGATTTCAACGTGGAAACAACATTAATAGAAGGTGCAAAAGTGATGTTGATTCAACGATATAAGACCAACAGCGGAATGTTGATCCAACATCTTTTCAACGTCGGTCTGCTATCTGGGAACTTTGGCTGTGGCCCCCAATATCACTGAAAACTTTTATTTATTTATTATGTTTTTTGAAATTTCATAGTACAGGTAGTCCCTGGTTTAGGAACGAGTTCCGTTCCTGTGCTGGCGATATAACCCGGATTTCCGCGTAAGTCGGAATTAACCCTTTAAATACCTCAAAAACCCTCTAAATTAAAAAATATATATATCCAAAAACAAGTGCTACACGTCAATGGACTGTCCTCGCCAAGACATCGGAGCTAAGTCCTAGCTAGACAGTGAGCTAAGCTTCGAAATGACGATGTCAGACTTCCGTGTGGTTTGCCGACTTTATTCAGCTGCTCATGACATCAACACTTGCAGAATGAAACTAAAACAAAATGAATTAAATCGGTCTCATCTTCAAAAACAGCATTTCAAATTTGCGTTTACAAGAAGCTGTTGATACAGCAATCACAAACGATTAGCATGTATCAGTTAGCGTCCGCACATTATAAAAAACAATCACATAAATTCGACCACAATTGAAAACGCACAATAAACAGTACAAAAGGGGTTATATACAGCTTTCGCCTCTGGAGGCTGTCACCTCTATCACTCGGCTGCTCTGTGTGTGCAGGGTGGACGAGCATGTCTGCAAATGTACTTGCTTCCTGTTCTATGCTTCCGCGCCAAAATAAAAGCATGCATTACAAAACAAAACAAAAAAAACGACGAGACTTAGACGTCGTAAAGTCGAAATCGTGTAAGTCGGATCTGTCGTAACCCGGGGACTACTTGTATTTACTTCATTGCCTGTCATTGACAATAATGGACATCTAATCAAAAATAAACTGGAGGGAGTGGGTGTGAATAGTCAAAATAGATTGGATGTCTACTGCCGTCAATGGCAGCCAATGAGTAAAATGAATGCCCTATAATGGGTTAATATGGCCCATAGTAGGATGTTACTCAACCTCTGTACATGGAGACACGAATTATTTCACCCGATAACGCTAAGAACTTGTGGTCACGAGGCACAAGACAGCATGCTCAGTTTCTGATGTGATTACTGTTTTTCACATGATTTATTTTAATGGCTTAGAAGTATTTTTAATGTAATCTTTACTGTAACCATGACTTCGCTGTTAGTGTTGTTTATTTATATGGTGGAAAACAGTCAGGTGACTTGAAGTTCTGCTCTGAGACCCCCCAATTTGGCTAAATTTCAAAACTGTCCGATATGCATGTGTGATAGATCATTGGAAAGCTTAAAATCCCAATTTTCTGGGGGAAGAAATATTTTGAACAGGCTGGCATTTAAAAAAAAAAAAAAATTAAACAGCAAGCGAGAGCATTCGAGAGCAGAATTAAAGACGCCATGATTTTAACCAGATATTATCGCTGCTTACCTTGTTTCAAACCTAAAACTCCATGTTGCATGTGTCATCAAGTGTCAAGACACAGATGCGAATGGCCACAGCCGAATTTTTGGGAAATCGCAGACAACAAGGAGTGGTCGAGATTTTCTTTTACATGTATTTATCCTTTTAAACGTTTTTTGTTTGTTTCTTTGGATCGATTATTTATCATCTAACATATCGGAGAAAATGCGACAGTAACAACAACAACAACAAAAAAACAATTAAGTGATAGTTATGAGGTAGATATCCGTGACTTTTTTACAGACGCCATTTTTTTCATTGTGACGTAATTCGTTTAAAAGTTTAAAATATGCAAGTGAATATTTTTTTTAGTCGTTTTTTAAATTTTTTTTTTTTTCTTTAAACAAGATGTTAGACATCAATTAATGATTCTAAGCTAAAAATGAGACATTTTGAATAATAAATATAATTAATTACCTTTGTTTTATGGCTAGGTTGAAACAAAAGCGGTTGTGCGACCTCTGTAAATGGGAGTTTCCAGGGTAAAACGTACAAATTAAAAATAGTTCGGGGACTTCATGCGCCATGAATCTGCTATGGCAGCATAAAGACATATTGTTCTGTCAGACACAACAGTTCTTTTGGCTTAAAATACAGCAGTTTATTTTATAGAGGTGTGCGAGAGCAAAAAGTGCTTTTTCAGCCTTGTCTGTGTTTTCTGCCATATATATTTGAAGAATGTAGAACTCCATTGTGTACCGAGGATACCCTCTGTTTTAGCACGTGGCGAATCCCAAGTAATTACATGTTTCACCCTAACTAAGTGCTTGGTTCTTCTGTGAGACCTAATACACTGTACATCCCGTAATACTACTTCTTTATCACACATTGGAGTCATGGTTGCCCTCTGATGGACAATTTGTTAAAGCGAAACCATATCAGGGTTCTCGCTTTTCATCATATCATGTATGTAATAGAGACTACAATGGATTATTAAAATGTTTTAACTAGCATACTGATGGACATGGGATTTGCCAAGGGTCTTCAGTTTGCTATGGCGACGAGGGTTTGGTCTTCACTTTCTGATTATTACTAATGTACAACAACTCATCAGTAAAGTCATAAACGTGATCTCTTCCAAGCTAATTGTTTCAGTCATTAACTCATTGACCGCCACTGACGGCAATGGACGTCTAATCCATTTGTGCCATAGATTTGGCGGCTATTGTTGTCAGTGCAATTATTGAGTTAATAGGCCGCTAATCTCCAAATATTCCCCTTCCATGTGATGCGTTGCCTAGTCGGGATTTACGTTGCGTCATCCTGCTATGAGTTGATGTTTGGCGTTTTGTACATACACTTCCCTGGTGGCCCATGAACAGCAGGCAAGAGGTGACCCTTGAACCCGCGTATGAAGCCTTAATAATATTACACGTGACGTGAGCAGACGCTAAGGGCGCGATTACACCTGTTTTGCTGCTTTAATACCTCCCCTGTCCTGAAATACACAGATGATTGTTGGATGCTCAACAATCATATTGCTTTTCTGATGATGAATGATTTTATCGTATGTTGCGGTCAAATCTCTGCCGTGTTTGAAACATATGTGTAAGAGAAGGATTAATAATTCAAGACATGTGGAATTCAAGGGTGTCGAGAGGCGGTGACATAAATGTTACCGTAATGGGTAATTAAAGCCGCGGATTTGTATAAAGCATGTAATAAGATGTGTTGCTTTGCTTTGAAGTGTCACAATAAAAGTTATCGTGCAGGTGCTTTAATGTGAAGTATTTACTAATTATGTACAGTACGTACAGTGTTTTAACATTTTAATCTTTTTAGACTCAATCGCTTTGTTCTTGGTGAGGACTAAAAACTAAAATGAATACTTCTTTGTTATTCGTTAAAAGATCAGAATGAAATTTGGTAGTTATATTCTCAAAATGCATACGCATCAATCCATAGGGCTTGGCTTTCACCTTTTTTTGTCTTAGGGCTTATTAATCAATCACAGACTTATTATTGCCTGTAGCTTCCGAGATTTCCGAGATGATACGTTGAGTGAGCCTGGCAGTCAGTTTATTTGAAACTTAAAAATAAGCTTTGATTAACTCTTTTGCTGTCATTGACAGTAATAGATGTCTCCAATTCATTTTGACTGGGAGAGGCTGGCAGCGTATTATTCTGTAGTTTATGTGCATGACCCCCCCCCCCCCCCACCCACCCACAAATACCGCACTTTTTCATTGACAGCCAAAGAGTTAATGATAACCACTTTCTTCACTTTTTGGGTTCTGTCAAACAAATTTCTCGATTGGTTATCTTTCCAGTGGCCATCCCAATGACAGAATCCATAGTTTTTTTGTCGTCCTAGATTAGGCGAGAAAAATTACCGTACTCCTTACACACCCCACACCAACGTTAAAATCACTCATGTACAGTGGTATGAAAAAGTACCTGAACATTTTGGAGTTTCTCACATTTCTGCATAAAATAACCATCAAATGTGATCTGATCTTTATCAAAATCACACAGATGTAAAAACAGTGTTTGCTTTAACTAAAAAAAAACTTATATAGGTTTTCATATTTTGATAGAATTTAATAGAGGATAGCATGCAAACAATGACAGAAGGTGAAAAAATAAGTGAACCCTCTGCCTAAGGAAGAGTAATTGAAACCAATTTCTCTAAAAGTCTGGATGTTTATCAAACGACAGTCAGAGAAGTTGTCTACAAATGGAGAGAGTTTAGCACTGTTGCTTCTCTCCCAAGGAGTGGCCGTCCACCAAAGGTGACGCCAAGAGTTTAGCGCAGAATACTCCATAGAGTGTCTGCGAAACCCTACAGAAATCACTGGCACACTGCAATATCTCTGTGCACACTTTAACTATATGTAAAACCATGGGCAAGAATGGGAGGACTCCATTGAGGACGCCACTTCTAAAAAAAAACATTGTTGCTCGTTTAATGTTCGCAAAAAGACACTTAGACACTCCATAGAAATTTTGGCAAAATATTTTGTGGACTGATGAAACCAAAGATGAATTGTTTGGGAGTAGCACATAACGTCATGGAAGAAAAATGGAGCAGCTCACTAACATCAACACCTCATCCCCACCTTGAAGCATGGTGGAGGGAGCACCTTTTGTCACTGTTTGCATACTTTCCACCAGAGGTTGCGCTAGACATTTTCGTTGTCTGTCATTTTGACTGACAGGGTCATAAAAGTCCAGTCATAATCTATTTTTACCCGTCACTTAAATTTTTAAAATGATAATGATGACATATTCAATAGTATTTAGTTTTCATTCATTTTTAATTAATATTGTAACGCTTGCTTGGCGGCGAAAAATTAGACACCCAAGTCGTGGTATTTTTCTCCCTCTTTTTACTCTGCTTACCGCCAACAACACCAACAAAACAACAACTCCGCCCCCAAAGAAAAAGAGGCAACTATATAGACCCCAATCACCAACGTCACACAATGATCTTAATTGTGGTTGTCAGCCCAAAATCTTCTAAATATATATTAAATGCATCTTACCAGATATAAAATGACTACTACATAGTCTGTGGTGATTGTTTGGTGCCCAGATTTCTTGCCGAATTACAGCAGTCCATCTCGCTCTCCTCTTCGGGTCTCTCAGAATACAGTAGAACTTCAAGTCTCTCCGTCTATCTTCTCTGTTACTGCAACCAACCGCCACACACGCCTTCACCATTTTGATTATTAATGTTAACGAGCAGAAAAACACGCCGTAATAGGAGGCATGTACGTAGCGGTAATGTGTAAACACGACGAGCTGACACACAATATGGCGGCTCCAGTAAGGGGGGTGGAGTTGTGACGTCATGTGATTGGGGTCTATACACAGGCGGCAAACTAGTCCACCAATTGGATGACGCGCTGGCACACCGGGTGCACCAATAAGAACCTCGCGTTGATGTGTCAATCACGGTGCCGCCGCCAGACCCCGGTGACGCTACAATATTCCAAAAGGTTCAGATACTTTTTCATACCACTGTAAATCTTTTAGGTTAGGCTCTTACTGGTCTTAATGCACAATTCCACAATTCGCGTGTCGGACTGCGAATTAGTGCACATGTGTAATTACACATGTGCACTAATTCGCAGTCCGACACGTGCTGAGCAAGCTGACAAATAACCAGTGTTGTTAATAACGGCGTTAGAATATAACGGCGTTATTAACGGCGTTGTTTTCTTCAGTAGTGAGTAATCTAATTAATTACTTTTCTTATCTTGGCAACGCCGTTACTGTTACTGAGGCGGGAAAGGCGTGCGTTACTATGTTGGTTGACTGACGCGAGAAAAGTCTGAGAAAGACGGACTCACGGAGACGAGAGAGCAGAGCAGGAGCGAGGAGAAGGCAAGGGAGAGTGACGCCGTTGCAAACTCGACGCTACTATGCTAGGTGGCTCCAATAATACCTGACTGTAGCTGATAGCCTACAAACTACGCCCACATGATTCTTCGGTAGATATCACATACATACAGAACTAGATGCAAATGACGGACACGGCTGCTTTAGCAACATGTATAATAAAGAACTAGATGCGTTAGCAAATGGCCGCCATCTTAAAGCAGTAGACTTCATTACATTAATAATCCCCGTTTCGTCTTATATTCAAAGTTTATATGGACTGGACTGGTTTATATGGACTGATAAAATGCATACATGCACGCACATAAGCCATATGTGCGTCAGTTTGCCCTGACACGGCCATGTAAACTATAATGAAATATTGCTTATTTGTCGCACAGAAAGAAAATCGAGCCTTATCAGTCTTATCTTTTTCTGCACTTTATTTTTTATGACTGTGACTGTAAAAAAAAAAAAAAAAATCTAATTTTGATACAATCCTGATACTGTTCTTAAGGGGTCAAGCCAGGCAAAGCAAGCTGTGGAAAAAGTTTTTTATTTTATATTACTGTATCCTTTTCAAGTTTGTGAACATTATCACTACTTATAACACAGGGAAAGGTGTGGGTAATGAACCCTTTCAACAACTGCATCCCTGCGTGTGTGACCCACACGTCTAGAGGGGCCTCTTTTAGAGCTGCTACAATTGAATATTTTTAGAATCAATTATTCGACAGATTATCTAGGGATGAATTCCTTTCCCATTTGGACCAATGGAGTTCCGGCTCCCAGTACATGGTTTTGACCCTATCGTCACACAAGATCTCAGCAAATCTCACATGACCTCAGCATATGTCAGAGGTTTATACAATGTGAAAACCAATGAAAATGACACCTCTTAAATCGCAAAAACTTCACTCTGCAGCACACCTCGTGAGACTTCAGTCAGGGAATATTAAAATGAAAAGCCAACAAAGAAAAGTCCCTAAGTGTGTCCCAACAAAGCCTCTTGCCCTTTTCCCCTCACCTGTCTTGTCACCCTAACCTGCCCCGTAGGGCTGACACATGTTCCGTTGTAAGAGCGCGTGGCTGAATTAGCTCGCATTTACATATTCATACGGCGCTTTACATATTCACATATTGTAAAAGGGCCGCCAGAGGGTGGACGATCGTACAAGAATGATGTCGTCTGTTCCCGCTGGTACAAATGAAGGGAAACCTTGCACTCCTGGTCCAGCTGCCCAACTTTGATTTGATGCCTGCATGGAATAGAGTGCATTTGAAGTGTTTGAGAAAGTTTACACCTTAACTCTTTATAGGACACTCATTGAACTCATTGGGTGCCGTTGACTGCTAGATGTCAAATCCATTTTGACTAGGAGAGATGGCAGTGATCATTTTTTAGTTTGTTAGTTTAATCAACTTTAGAAACTTATTGGGTGCCAATAAGTGTACTTCGGGTTGTATTCATTTTATTTATTTATCAAAAACATGTTATTGATTTACACATTTTATTTATTCATAATGAAAAAATGTAAAAAGAAAATATATAAAAAAAATACAATAATGATTAATGATTTAAAAAATAATACAGTTATAATTCAGATCTGGCATCCACATATGTGGACATGACATTTTGGGTCATGTAGGCCACTCTTTTATACCCAGAGGTGGGTAGCAACGCGTTACATGTACTCCCCTTACATTTACTTGAGTAACTTTTTTAGGAAAATGTACTTCTAAGTAGGGGTGCACGATATCCATTTTTGAAACCAATACCGATATCGATAACTTCTTTCTCCTCAATCTCCTTCTGCGACATCGATAACCGATAATAAATATATAGTTTTTTAAATGTATAACCTGAGTTTTTGAACACCTGGAGGTTAAAAACAAAAACAAAAAAAAAACTAGTGGTGGATTCAACATAGATTTGCCTTTGATCTCGCCAGATTTTTCATAATGACATGAACAAAACAGTGCGTTTCACTTCTGCACTGCCCGACAGCCAGCTAAGAATGAATGCGCTTCCATAAACCACAAGGCTTGGTCTTTTCTTGCTTTTATGGGAAGACACTCGTCTTAATGTTGTGAAAGAACAACAGAAAAATACACATATTCAATACTCAATATACAACAAACTACACAATACACTTGTATACACAACTATTATATGTATAGCATTGCACACTAGCTTGAGCTACTAAAGCATTGACTGGCTTCTACAACACAACTTAATGAAGTTCTGTACATATGGCCCTTCACAACAGAAGTAAACATATACTGCACATCCATATGTTATAGTAAACAATAGTTACAGACATATATTTCCGAGGCGGAAACGTAACAGAAAGTGTTCACGATTGTCAATGCTACCGCTATACACCGCACTGTGTGTGTAAGTGAATGAACCAAACTACTGTAACAAAAAATAGATGCAGCGAATTATTCTGACCATCAGGTGGCAGCAATGCCCCGCAAATGGTCAACTGATTTCCCATACTAGTGTGTAAACTGTAAAGCCAGCACAGTACATATTATCGGTCCTATTAACTCATTTGCTCCCGGAAACGTATAAATACGTTCTATTTTTAAATGCTTCACTGTCCCAAAAACGTATTTATACGTCTTTTGCATTTTTTTTTTTAATAAGAAGCATATATACCTTCGACTGTATCTGAGAAACAAAGAACAACACTCCAAGCCCATTTTAAAGCAATAAAACTGGCCACTGGAGGGCAGTAGCGCATTTTGCAAGACCAGGCAACCTGATTCAACAGCAGTGAACGGCCAGGCAGCAAGGTCGGAGCGCTGGCGGCACGATGCCAGGTGGCGCGCCGACTGAACAAAACAACGAGAGGACGCCTGGAAGGCCAGGCGTTGGACAACTACGCAAAACGAGTAAGACCCTCAGTAAAGCGGCTCGCCAAGCAGACCCCGCAGAAACGCAAAAATAATCCATCTTTGTGAGACAGACAACGATGAGGGAAAAGTTTACACAGCTGACGTGGCGACAACGGCGTCATCTCGGCGACAAACCGTCATCTCTCAGTAGTCATGTCTGAATAAATTGCTACTTTGCTATCAAAAGCTCCATTTGGCTGGTTGTTCATGTTATTTTGTAAAAGGAAAACATTATTCAGATATTTGGGATGTCACTGAACCAAAAAATAGCCGTGTTAAAGTCAAACTTATGTTTGAAAAGTATGCTTTTACAAAAAGCTCATTTTCTCCGTTTTTTCATCAGGAATTGGAAAATTGCACAATTATAGTACAGTATGCTAATAACAGTTCATACAGATAACTTTGTGCTGAGAAAAAAAATACCATTGTTCAAAACCAAAATCAAACACTGTAAACAGTTACTCACAATGTTACTCATTACTTGAGTATTCTTTTCACTAAGTACTTTTTTTCTTTTTTACTTGTACTTAAGTGAATTTTTTGGACGACTACTTTTACTTTTACTTGAGTAATATTATTTTTGAAGTATTGCTACTCGTACTTGAGTAAAATTTTGGGCTACTCTACTCACCTCTGTGTATACCAAATGTTATATTGTAGTCTGTATGAACGTTTGTGGACGTCAGATCTTTCTTTCTGTATTTATTTTTTTTTAATTATGAAAAACAGTCACTTGCCCTATAAAGGGTCAATTTACCCCTTCCAAATGCCATAATTACTACCATTTTTAAAAAGTATATAAAATACTCTGTTAATAGTCCCCAAATCAACCTTTAAAAGCAAGCTTTTTTGTGGCAATAAGAAGGCTTATACTTGTGAAATTTCACTACATTCAGTGCTATGTAAACACACTTTAGAAACACATTGTAAATGCGATATAGCAGGACTGCGATCCTCGAATTGGGATTAGAGGGGATTACTGTAATCATTTTGCACCGATTGATGCATTGGCGCAATCACTCAGTCCTTTTGCTTCATTGTAAGGCGTTTGAGGTTCGTTTTTATCTAAGTTGAAGTCAAAAACATGGTTCATTTTCTTGGCTTCCATTGACGGCGATAAACGTCAAATCCATTTCGGAGTTACACTAATTTGATCTCTATCGCCGTCAATGGCAACCAATGTTTTTTTTTTTTCTTTTTTTTTAAAGGACACTGCTTTTCTGAGTATATCCAATTTAATGTTAAAAAATATATATATTTCTGTATAACTCACACATACATGATTACTACAGATGACGATCGATCGGGTCCGATCAAAGTATCGGAATCGACAAAAAAATATCGGCCATGCCTTTTTTTAATATATATATTTTTTAATTAAATCGTTTTCTAATTGTATTTAACGTTACAGACATAATATGTTACACTCATCCAGAGTCTTTAGTTTAGGCTTAAGGTAGGGTTATCAAATTTATCCCGATGACGGTGGTAATTAATTTTTAAAAAAATGTATCACGTTAAATATTTAACGCAATTAATGCATGCGTTGCACGACCCACTCACGCATTGTCGCGCTCAATCTGTAATGGCGCCGTTTTACCCATTTAGAGAGATAAAAGGCAGCATAAAATGAGTAGAGTGAATTATGGCAGCCTTTGGAGCCTTTTTTTAATAGGCTAAAGCCTTACAATCCCCCTCCCTACGATTAGAAATATCATGGGAAGCAATGTGGGGAAGCAAGGTAGCAATTGATCTTTTTCTTAACACGTTATGTTATTTCCCAACGCAGAGAAGATATATCAATTGGTAGCACTACGCACAGTCATGGTTCCACTTCCCATCATGCATTTGGGTTGAATGGCTGCAGTATCATTTACTGAAAGCTCAACAAATACACTAGATGGCAATATTTAGTCACAATATACAAAGTCACAAGTCTTTCTATCCGTGGATCCCTCTCACAGAAAGAATGTTAATAATGTAAATGCTTGAGGATTTATTGTCATAATAAACAAATACAGTACTTATGTACTGTATGTTGAATGTATATATTCGTCCGAGTTTTATTCATTTTTTTCTTAATGCATTGCCAAAATGTATATGATTGGGAATAATTATCGGGAATGATTGGAATTGAATCGGGAGCAAAAAAAAAAAAAAAAAAGCAATCGGATTGGGAAATATCGGGATCGGCAGATACTCAAACTAAAACGATCGGGATCGGATCGGGAGCAAAAAATACATGATCGGAACAACCCTAATGATTACATGTCCATTGACCTAAAACAACAACAGCAGATACCCAAATTCCACATAAATAATGATACATGAAAGTAAACAATAATACAGTACAGCCCATCCATCTGTTTTCTATGTAGCTAATCCTGTTCAGGATCACGAGGAGCTGGAGACTATCCCATTTTACAACGGGCCAAGGGCAGAATTCACACTGGATTATTATTAAATATTTTGCTGTAGTTTTGAGTTACAGTAGTTGCCTTTAAATGTGGTTACTTGTGTTGTTTGGCACAAATGTGAGTGCGTTTACGTCAAGATAACCAATTGCATTCAGGTTTTGTCCATGACTCATAATCCAAATGCACCATTCAAGAAAAAAAAAAATCTGTATTGTTTAATTTGAAGCATGCGGTGTAAACTCAAGCCACAAATCTGACCATTTATAATGTTGTTGTGAAACAGTCCTTTAATAAGACTACAGTTGCAACATCTCCTGCCTTTAATTAAATTAAAGTGAACACAGGCCATTCAGGGACTCCTGTATTAATATATCCTTATTGTTCAGTAATTGTAACTCTTTGAAACGTGTGCTGATGAATCTCGGGTCTTAATTAACGTTTCCTCGCTCGCTGATATTCAAGATAGCGATCAAACGTCTTCATTCTGTTTGTTTACAGACATGTCCTCATGTGATTTGGAGATTTGTTTGGGCTAAAAGATCTTCAAGTGTAAAGTTAATCAGCTTGTTTCTTTACATCCCCCGCTCCTCCTCCTCTGGCTCCTCCCACGTATTTACATGGCGTTTAATGGTGGGGGATCTTCAGGTTTTCAATGCGCCGTTTTGACTCCGCGCAGATGGCGTTGCCATCTGCATTTTAGCCTTTTGAAGACGGCATAAAGAGCTGCGCGGAACAAGAGAAAACATTGCTGAAAAAGGGGAAAGGAACCCTTGATTTAGCCCCGGCACCCTTCGGGTGGCTGCGCTCGCGTCGGGGAGATGACAACAGTCAATTAATGCCGCCTCTCGTCAGCCGCTGTGTCAGATTGTATCGCTTGAAGTAAAGCGCACCCATGTAAATATTGGATCTGTGGGTCCACAGTTATGCATCAGTTTGACATCAGCGGATGAAGGCATGCCAATGTGTTTTATTAGAGAAATGCAGAGGAGGTACAACACTGCATTTAATGGGGTAACTTGAAAAGCTTGATTTTGGTAGTTGTATGGTGCTGCAACGATTAATCGATTAACTCGAGTAATTCGATTAGAAAAAAAGATTTGAGTCAAATTTTGCTGCTTTGAGTATTCGTTTAATTAAAGCGGTGTTTTAATGGTTTGTTAATGAAAGTGTTTGCATTTAGTTTTATTGATTTGGGTGGAAACGCTGCCCTCTAGTGGCAAGAGTGAAAATGACATAACTCATTTCACATGGCTGAATCCAGCTGCTCCCTGTTAAGACCAACATAAGCTTGAGCTAATGTTTTTTAATGTGTTCGTCATTTTGTTTATAGGTATATTTAGCCGTTTTTTGCGGGAATATGTGTTTGAACCATTCGTTAAGAGCATTGTAAAAAAACAAAAACAAAAAACAAAACAAAAAAAAAACATTATTTTATAGCATTTAAACTAGCAGACTTTTGCTATGTAAATTAACCAATTCTTTTGTTGTACTTAGATGCTCATTTATTATTATTTTTTTTTTATATGGTTTGAGGCTCAGCTCAGTTATTTAATTTTATATGTTCCTTATCCGATTACTCAATTATTCAAACTAACTAGTTCATAGACTAATCCACTACTAAAATAATCCATAGTTGCTACCCTTGAATTCATTGTTGATACTTGTTTTATTTTTGAAAGCTGATTGAGTCAGGTACAGAGCATGCAGTAGTTTGCATTCAAGAGGAACAACATTGGGTCAGCTATAGGAATGTAAACTACAACCCTTCAGTGGCAGCATTAGTAGGCTAACTATGACTCTGGCATTAAAACAAGAGTTCAGAGTAAGCCTACTTCAAGAAGGATTCTTTCATTTAAAAAAAAATTCCAATAGAATAGAGCAGCAGAGGTGTGTAGAGTAACCAAAAATTTTCAAGTAAGAGTAGCATTCCTTCAAAATGATATTACTCAAGTAAAAGTAAAAGTAGTCATCCAAAAAATGTACTCAAGTACAAGTAATAAAATATCCAGTGAAAAGAATACTCAAGTAATGAGTAACATTGTGAATAACTGGTCTTTTTTATTTATTTATTATTATTTTTTTTTTTAATAAACAATTGTATTTTTTTTCCTCTCAGCATTAACTTATCTATATGAACTGTTGTTGTAAATATACTATACAATAACCCAGTAGATAACCACATTAAGCCAAAGAACTACACACACACACACACACACACACACACACACACACACACACACACACACACACACACACACACACACACAAAATCTTTTAATTCCGACGAGAGAAAAAAAAACACAGAAATGAAGCATTATTCGTCCAAAGAGCATGAGTGCCCTCTGGTGGAGAAAATAGTTCCTAGTTTGAATAAAGAATACTGTAGTTCCTTCATAGTTGCTATTATGAAATTAAAAGGATCATATCTCCGGTTTTCCGTGGACACTCGTTGCCAAATAAAAACTGGGGGAGAGGTTTAAATCCGTGCTTTCGAGCCATGTTGAGGGCAGCGCTCTATATCAAATACTTCATTTTTTACGGTGCTTTAAAGACGCCACGTGATTGAACAGGCTAGCGTCATACGGCTAACGGCAAGCTTGCGTCTGATTGGTGTAATGGAGTTACATAATAATTGTTGCGCCGTCTCATTGGTGAAATTAGTACCGCTTCTCTTGGCACCCCCCCCCCCCCCACCCCACCCCCCAAAAAAAAAAAAAAAATCTAATATGTAGATTAAAGAGAGAAAAATGAAGTATGGAGTACGTGTAACGGATTACTGTCCACCTCTGGAAAAAGTCAAGACGTGTTTGGCAAACTTCAACAGACAAGTTTTCAAAAGCAAGGTCAAGTTCTTGTCACTCTCAATTAATGTTCACTTTGTAATAAATATAAAATGAAGAGAATTGCATTGTGCAGTTAAAACTTAACTTTCCTCATCTAAAAGTCCGGTAGCTTCATGCTAGTTTGCAATGCTAAATGACGTAAATGTGCATATGACTGCAATGTTGTAACCTTTACAGCAACAGATATTTGGCACAGACCTATTCACAATATTTATAGGCGTGTAATGTTTATTCTTTTGTGAAGAATAGAATATTATAATATACTGTATATATTACTACAGCTTTCTGAGCAACTTGTGACTACTGTCTTTGTTCAGATGGCACTATTGTACTCACATTTTTCTGTTAATACATGGCTTTTTTCCCCCTTGTAACGTTGTAATATTACTAGTTTATTCTTGTAAGATGACAAACCTCTTTTTTCTAAGGATTTTATTTTGCAGCATGACTACTTTTCTCCTCACATTACAACTTTATTCTTCAGCCATTAAAATTTTATTTCTTATAACACCACAACTTCATTACTGTTGAGTTTATTTTTGCAACCTAATGACTTTTTCACACCCATTCCCTTTTTATTACAAGTTTTGTCTCATATTAATATCACTTCTATTGTCACACATTGGCAGCAATTTTATTGTCTTTTTTCAAATTTTAACACTAAAGTTAGCGTTGTAAAATTACAACTTTTATTATTTTTTCAAAAATGTGATTATATTGTTCTTATATTCACATTTCATTTTAGAACTTTCACGAATTAATTTTTCACTTCATTGTTGCATCTTCATTCATTCATTCATCTTCCGAGGGTGCTGGAGCCTATCCCGGCAAACCATATGCAGTAGGTGGGGTACCATGCCGCCCTTGTGGCATCTTGTAATCATAAGACTTTTTCTCATAACAGTTTGACTTAATTCTTTGCACATTATAATTTTATTCATACCATTTTATGACTTTATTACTTTTTTCTTTCATCACAACTTTCTGTCTGGTAATTTTATGTTTTAATTCTTCTAACATCACGACTTCTCCCGTCATAATATTACTTTTAAACTTTGGACTTTATTACTTTATGACTTCTTTTCCCCCTCACAAGATTTTACTAATACGCCTCAGAGCATCAGCTGTTGTAGGGGGTCTCGACTATAACAGACATTTATGGCAATATAATCTCCCACCAATCATTATAACTGCTTTTCTTTTATCTATTCCGTCTCGCTAGTTTGTTGATGATAAACAGATGAACAAAATGATGGGGCATTTTTTTTGCAGGTGTTCTTTCGTTGAGCGATAGAAGCGTGTGTGTTTGTGCCTGTTTGCAGCTTTATTGACACTGATTTGTTTTGACAAAGGGAGTGCCGTAACAAAGCAGAGCAAATATAAACAGCGTGTGCGTTGGGAATAAGCTTTAGCGGGCACGCTCCACTGTATCACAGCATCCACGGTGTTCAGGCACCTTCAAGTGGTACATCCATACTGCTCTTATACGATCTTCATGAATGATTAATATTCCGGAAATAATATTTTGAGATTTTATGTGGCTCCACTTGGCGGGTATGGTTTAAATTATGCATGCGACACATCTTTAGTCTTTTTTTTTCTCCCCGAAAGATAATACTGTCTGTGAAACCGAGGTGCTTAATCCCGCTCCTTACCAGCACACCTCAGCTCACTCCATGCTCCAACTGCTGAATTATTGAAACAAAGACACGAAAGTTCATTTGCTAACTGTCTGCGCTTTCGCCGCTAAGCATGGCTGAGATGCTCTTGTCTCTGGAGGCAAGTCGATGGTTGGGAGTGCAAGGATGGGGCAGCCCAGGGGGCTAAATGTCAGGTGTGTTTCCAGGGGACCAGGTAGTGAAAGAGAAGACTTCTTGATGTGTGGGGTCGCGGAACAAAGTGCTCATTTGAACCAGGCAAGAAAACCAGGACTTGAGTTAGTGATGTCTTGTGGAGCTTACAAGTCACCCCACTGATTGGGCAGTGGAATTCAAAGCTTTGACTGAAATGTCCCACCAACAATGCGATACCATTTTCAAATATGTCTGAGCAAGTCTAAGAGGACAAAAATAAACATGTTCTGATAGCGTATAGAGGTGAGCCTGCCTTCGAGATTAGGTTGTAACGATCACCGCTTACACTTTAAATATTTATATCGGTGGTATCTTGGGACAGGCAGAGAGAAACAAGGGCAAATGTGCAAGGTGAAAATCAATTTTTGCCAAAATTTTTATAATTTGCAGACATCAAGTGTGTGCTAGGTGAAAATCAATTTTTGCCAAAATTTTTATAATTTGCAGACATCAAGTGTGTGCTAAGAAAAACTTTATTCATCAAGTTTATGGTAAATCTCGCCGACATCTTTATGACACTTAGGTACAGTATAGGGATGTCGCCGATCCGATCACGTGATCGTAAATCGGGCGGATCGAGTTTTTAATAATAATTTTTAAAAATGCATATACATTTGAGTGCTAAAAGGTTACAAAATAATCCAGAAATACAATGGCATTGCCAAAGAAACAAAATATCTACGTTATATATACTCTGTAACACTCCTGGAAAAAGCGGATGTGGAAGTATTGTGAAAGCCTAAGTCATGCTTCTGCGTTGTGGTGACGGCGTAGCAACGATGTAGACCCTACGGCATCAAAGAGCATTCGATAGTTCTGCGGCAAGGGAACGCGTTGCTCTGTAATTCACCGCCATGCCACTAGAGGGGTGTGGCATTGTGTTTGGACAGTTTGGGGGAACTATTGTCGACTTCCTCTAGTTTTCTTCTGGTTACACAACAATGCCAACGGAGATGGAACGCTTGAATGTGGATTTTCAGCTCATCAACATTGAACAACAAATGTTGATCATATTGAATGTCCGTAACTAAGCGCGGGTCCTTTAAGAGGCGATCAGACTAGGGAGCGGTGATGTAGCGGGAAGCAAGTGGAAAGTACGGGAGAAAGCAAGTGGCCGCAAGTTGCGGCAGCCTGCTATCATTTTGTTATTTGTTCATTTTATTGTTGCCACAATAATGTGGGGAAAGCCATCATCGACTCCTCTACTTTTTCCCCCCATCCGGGGCTATCACAATACAAATGTTGAGGCGCAGGCGACTGTTGCGGAGGTGGTCTGTCTGACTGCTGATGCCGCACAGAGATTGGCAGTTTACGAATTCATGCATTGGGTAGACGCCAGCAAGCTGCGGTGTCCAGCATTTAGTCCGATTTCTTTGCCATGTCCTACAACCAGCCAGTGGCAGCTATGGAACTTCCCAAACTGCGTTGGAAGCCTTGATGGTAAACACTTTATCATAAAAGCACCGAGGCACTCTCAATCAGTGATGATATATCAAGTGTGTTAACTGTCTGTAGTTGAAAATAAACATCAAAACAACTCTTTTGACGCCAAACATGTGCTTTATTCTTCATATACTTGAAGTGAAAAATGTAAATAAGTCACAGACTCACAGCAAACATACTAGTATGTACACAATTAATGATAAAATGCACCGACCAAAAATACGACTTAAGTGATAAAAAGCTAGTAGTTTTTGGCCGACTGTGTCACCACTTCATGTAGCCATTCGCCTCCGAACACACACATACTTGTCTCGGAGGTTCTTCCATTTTTTTTTTTTCTTTAATGCTATCTTTGACTTCCAGCCCCGTATTTTCAGCTATCTCCTTCCACGAATTGCTTGCCATTTGGCAATCTTTATAATGTCTTGATGAGACATTGTAGAGGTTGTCGTACTTGCAAACCTCTTTGATGATACTCTTGTTGGCTTGGTCCATTTTTGTGTGTAGCACAACAATGTTTGAAAATGGCAGTGATTTTGGGCTGAAACGGACCAATCACAGTCCATTTGCGTCACATCACCACGCGTTGACATGATGCCCAGTCAGAATTTTGTGGAGGTGCATGTCAGGCTACGGCGAAGGGTCGTAAATCGGGTCTGCCTTGACGATGTAGGTCTGCCGCAGAAGCATAACTGTGCCTTAACAGTACAGTACTATAACTTGTTTGGAACTTTTGTTAAAATTAAAAAAGAAAAAAAATCTTTTTTTTCGGTATTGGATCAGGACTTTGTATTGGCAGATTCTCAAAATCAGGTGACTCGGACGCAAAAATATGAGATCGGGACATCCCTCGTACAGTATAGCCATATGAATGACACAAGTGCATGTAATTTTTTTTACCCAACTACCATAATGGCCCGAATATAAGTGTTTTTTGCATTGAAATAAGATTGAAAAAGAGGGGGTCTTTTTATATTTGCGGTCTAGACGTTATACCCATTCACGACGCTAGATGATGCCAGATATCATTGAAGCGATGTTCTGTTATGACGGATCTCAGCTACTTTCCCCATTCACGACGCTAGATGGCGCCAGATCTCATTGAAGCGTTGTTCTGTCATGACAGATCTCAGCTACTAGTTTAATCAGTTTGCGTTTTATTGCAATGTTTTTCCTTATTCAGATTTGTTTCAAGACTACAGTTACAGTTAGACTTCCCTTTGATGGTTATTGCAGTTATTGCAATTTTGTTGTTTTATCACAATAGATTGGTTTATTTACATTTCAAAAACCAGAAGCCATTCATTTACGAATGTGATTGCACTTTAGTTTACATATTTAAATGTTCAGATATTAAGATCTGAATGAGGCAAAATAACATGCTTTTTCTCGCAAATATTTTCTTATAATCATTTGTTTCAGATGTACTGTAATTATTTTCTGTATAAAGATTAATTTGGTGTTCAAAAAGTCTTTTTTCAAACTTGAGTTTTGAAAAAGAGGGGGTCGTCTTATAATCAGGGCCGTCTTATATTCAGGCCAATACGGTAATTAAACACTGCAGTATGTCTGTAATCATGTTGGGCCACAACATAACAAATCGGGGGGAAATTAAAGGGAAAATATGCAAGTAAAATATGAAATATGTATACAGTACATATTTTTTAGCCTGTGTTTGACGTCCCATCTTCCGAAATGCTGTGCAGTGAAACACAATAGGATACCAACTGCCTTGTTGAAGGGAATCATGCACCAACTAATTAAAACTATCAATTACAATCAATTACAACAATCAATTAAAAATCTAAAAGAGGTGTCTCATGGCGTCCCCGATGGCTGCAAAAAGATTGACAGCACCCCATCTGTCTCGCAGAATCTGATTGGCTATTCATTCACGGCAAATGATCGACATTTGTCCATCACGCCGTGTGTCTCTGCAGTCTCTCATTAGCTAATTTTTTTCACACAATTAAAAATAAATAAAATAAAATGTAAAAAAAAAAAAAAAAGCAGGATATTTTCCCAAAATGCAAGCTCAACATTGAAGACAACACAAGAAACAAATGTATCATTTATAATTGTTTTTAATTTAAACAGATTGTGCCAATTTGAATCCTTGAGTTTCTTCAAATTGGTGTTTCCACTTATTAATCTTCCAATGTCAATTCTTAGTATTTTTTTAAAAATGCTTTTATAATTGTGTGTGGATTATTCTGCTATGCCCACAAAAGGTCACTGCAAGGTCAATATTATTTGAATTAGCCTAACTTTGGCATCATAGTAGGGCCGATAACTAAACACCTTGTACTGCTCACAAAAATAGTTATTGGTCATGAAATTTCACACTTGATGTGTTCCATGGACCCAAATATGTCAGTACAAGCCAGTAAAAGTCACTTTTCCATCATTTATTCCTAAATAATTGGTGTCGAAATAATTTTTATTCAGCCTACATGCAGTTAAGGTTTCCCTAAACCTATAATCACATAATCGTATAATTACCATCCAGACAACAAATTGATGGTTATATTTTAATATTTTTTTTGAATCAGAAATCAGTTATAATAATAAAAACATTTGTCCATTAATAGTATTTTTTAAGCAAATTTTTATGTCAAGATATTTTTCAGTTTTCTGAAAGTGCACCATTGCACCCATTCACCTTTTGTTTTTTTTCACTTTTAATACAGTACATTCTGTATATTACAGGCATTACTAATACACCTTAAAGCGTGGACATTATGGGAGAAGTTCATTTATTTTATGGCGAAGTATTGCGGCACTTTGTAACTCCGGCATATGATTTGCTATAGTTAGACACCTCTGATTTAATTGTCATCTGATACAAGCTCAATATGAAAATGATCCGTGAAAATGCTTTGTAACCGCTGTCTATCTAAAAGAATGTTCAGAAAAGCAAAAACATGTGAGCACGGTGTTCTACATGGACTTTTCCATTTGTCTTTTTGAGTGACGTATGTTATTAGCGCCGAGTTCACCGGGAAGGCATTCCAGTGTTCTTTATCCGCAAAGCAAGGAGGAGGCTGCGACCTTGAAATTCCGTCTCCTGCGCCACCTCCTCACGTCTCCTTCATCTGCTCGGCCTTCATCAGTCGCCCTGACAAAATGGCTTCACCTACGTCCGCTTACACTTGCCGTGTCTGTCTCACTAACCAAAGGTGCGCCCCCACCCCAAAGCCTAGACTGAATGAGCGGTTCTGAATAATGTATTGCAGCTGGGGCCGGGGCCAGTGCCCATTGCAGGGGGACCGACACCCTCAGATCACACCAGGCCCTGCCATGAAAGTTTCATTGCTACAGCGCTAATGTGGGTGAATGTTCGTCCCCACAGCCTGCAAAATTGTGAATAGGAGGAATTTTCATGGCAAGGGACTCTTTTTTTTTCTGCAGTGAACCCCTGTACTGTATATACTGTATGTTACAAATAACACACCATAAAAAAGCATTTCCCATATGCTTTATACATTACAGGCCTGCACAATACCGTATCGGCCAGAATATAAGACGGTGTTTTTTTGCATTGAAATAAGACTGAAAATGTGGGGGTCGTCCTATATTCGCGGTCTAGACATTATACCCATTCACGACGCTAGATGGCGCCAGATATCGTTGAAGCGATGTTCTGTCATGACAGATCTCAGCTACTCTTTTTAGTTTAACCAGTTTGCATTATTTTATTGCAATGTTTTTCCTTATTCAGATTTGTTTCAAGACTACAGTTACAGTTAGACTTTACTTTGATTGTTAATGCAGTTATTGCAATTTTGTTGTTTTATCTCAATAGATTGGTTTATTTACATTTCAAAAACCAGAAGCCATTCATTTATGAATGTGATTGCACTTTAGTTTACATATTTAAATGTTCAGATATTAAGATTTGAATGAGGCAAAATAATAATGCTTTTTCTCTCATATATTGCTATAATCATTTGTTTCAGATGTACTGTAATTATTTTCTGTATAAGAATTAATTTGGTGTTCAAAAAGTCTTTTTTCAAACTTGAGTCTTGAAAAAGAGGGGGTCGGCTTATAATCAGGGCCGTCTTATATTCGGGCCGATATTGTTTGAACATCGCAATGTGCGCATGCGCAATAGTCCCATCGCAGGACTTGAAATTGTTTTTTTTTTTTTTCATAAAAGCAGCAAGTGTGCAGAGACATGGCCTCCTGGATCCCTTATATCAGAGGTGGGTAGAGGAGCCAAAATTGTACTCAAGTACTTCAAAATACTATCACTCAAATAAAAGTAAAAATAGTCAATAAAAAATGTGCCCAAGTACGAGTAAAAAAATATTTGGTGAAAATACTCAAGTGATGAGTAATAGTGTGAGTAACTGCTTACGATGTTTGATTTAAAAAAAAAAAAAAAAGAAAAGAAAAGAAAAATTATGTTGTATTTTCTTCTTGGCAAATACGTAGTCGTACCTCGACATACGATCACTTCGACGCGCGATCTTTTTGACATTCGACGTAAAATTGGCTCACCATTTGTTTCTACATTTGACGACATGCTTGAAATACGACAATTTACGACAGCGCTGCGGAAACGCACCGCGGATTTTCTTGCGAGATAAATCAACATGGGCTCCAAGAAGGTTAGTGTGATGGTGAAAATAAGGTGACGCTTTCCATGTGCGCGTCCGTGAACTGGCTCGACAATACAGCCATAGAATATCTCCTATCTCAACGGTTCTCCTCCGACCTCCATTCGCCAGTCTTTTTAAGTTAAGGTGACAATTATTGTGGTAAAATCGGTAAGGAAGTCGCCAGCTTTGTCAGGTTTTTAATCATTTATTTCAGAACTTGTGCAGCACAACAAGCCTTCTGTCCCCTGCAGTAAACGCCAAAAAATAAATCCTGCTCGACGTACGACCATTTCGACTTACAATCAAGGTCCAAGAACGAATTAACTTTGTATGTAGAGGTACCAATGTAAAGTTTTAACATTGTCTCTATTTTGTCCTCTTGACGCAGTTAACAAGATGATCAGGGACCACAGCAACACATTCACCAACAACCCCTGCAGTGTCCATATATAATTTGTTTAATGTATATTCACCCGAGTTTTTGAACACCTGGAGGTTTAAAATTCAACATAGATTTGTCTTTGATCTCACCAGAATTTTCATAATGACATGAACATTATTATAATGAACAAAACAAAGACAAGAACAGTCTTGACTTCAAATAAAGTGCCAATATTTATTTTTTTCAAATACATATAATTTGAGTCAATCACAATCAATTAGTCAATATAATTGAAGATGTGTTTCCTGAACAATGAGCACTGAACTAAAACATAAACCCAACAGGTATTGTGCTTTGTCATCAGATAAAAATATTTGGCGCTACAGGAGACTGTTGTGGTCGTGGTCCATGAAACAACTTTCTTAACCTGGGAGACAGGTTAGGACAGCAAGCCTATCAATAACCAAAAGGCCTCTCAATAACTTACTAACTTATAACTACCACTGTAAACATTATATAGTAAGGTTTATCACTCATTTCTCATAACAAAAATATGGTAGAACAAAAAGGATTCATGGCTTGCCTTATAATAATCAATATAAACGGCAGTGAGTGAACCCATATTCAATAAAGTATGAGGTTTATTCTCTGCATAGTATAAAATCCTACCAAGCATGCTGACAGGACTAACATCACACGACAACTTTTATATGTATGTATAGCATAGCACACTAGCTTGAGCTACTAGCCTTAAGCATTGGCTGGCTTCTATAACACAACAACTTATGAAGTTCTGTACATATGACCCTTCACCACCGACGTAAACATATATTGCACATCCATATGTTATAGTAAACATAAATACTTACAGACATATATTTCCGAGGCGGAAACGTAAGTAACAGAAATCATTCACGATTGTCAATGCTAACGCTAGACACAGCACTGTGTAAAGTGAATGAGTTTGTGGGCCAAATTATAGATGCAGCGAATTATTCTGACCGGCAGGTGGCAGCAATGCCCCGCAAATGGTCAACTGATTTCCCAGCCAGCGAGCACAGTTCATACTGTATTATCGGTCCTATTAATTATGTTATTGGATTTATTGGGATGACGTCATAATTCCTATTATCGGACCGTTAATTTTCGGACCAATAATTATCGTGCACCAGTAATATTTATATGTTCAGATATTAAGATTTATATGAGGCAAAATAACATGCTTTTTATCTCAAATATATTGTTATAATCATTTGTTTCAGATGTACTGTAATTATTTTCTGTATAAAAAATGGTGTTCAAAAATTCTTTTTTCGAACTTGAGTCTTGAAAAAGAGGGGGTCGTCTTATAATCAGGGCCGTCTTATATTCGGGCCAATACGGTACTTTTTTCAATTAAAAGGACAAAATTACAGGTGTCCATACTATTCCACAAAGGGCCACAGTGGGTGCAGGTTTTGTTTTAACCGATCAAGAGGAAACCTTTTAACAAATCTGGAGTCATACATGTGTAATCAGTTGATTGCAGTAAGTTACTGCTTCTTTCACCAGAAACCTCATTGGTTAAACTGTCTGTGCTGGATTGGCTAGAACTAAAAACTGCAGCTGCCCTAGAGAACCGGTTTGGACACCCCTACCACAGTCTAACACAGTAGTGTGCAATATTGTACTCGCACAATAAATTAAATAGGAACACAAATGGAGAAGCCGCTTTCATGTAATATACTGTATATTTCAATTTAGAGAGACTTTTTTCAATTTACATTGAAGATTGGTCTCTCTAAAACTAAATTTGGTTCGCTGACATAATTGAAAGGGACATTTAGGTCAAAAAACAATTTACAGGAATTGCAACTAAAAAAGCAACTCTGCAGTATCATGTGTTAATATTTGAAGAAAACCACATTACACGGGTAATGAAATGTTTTCAGAAGTAAAATTTCAACACTATTAGGTGGACTGAAGAGGCACTAATAGACTGGTCCATATAGCTAGCTAAACTAGTTATTATAGCAGGGGTGTCCAAACTATGGCCTGAGGCTAAATGCAACTACTGAAAAAGGCCTTCAGAGAAAAAGCTTTGGACAACCCTACATTATAGGCTTATAGACCAAAGACTTCTGTTGCTGTTGTGTTTTGAGGAGCAGGAATGTTAGAGGCTATGCTACCTTCCATTTGAAGTTTGTTGTCAAGATCTACTCATTGACTACCATTGACGGCAATCAAGATCAAAACCATTTCGACTGGAAGCGTTGACAATGAAAGATTTAATTGGTTATTTCGTAGACAAAATTTGCCTATGAGTAACCTACCCCGAAAACATGGACTGACAATCTTTGAATCTCAACCACAATCTTTTTGGGGGTTCCAGCCTATTAATATATATAACACATAATTCCTTCCGGGAGCCGATGAGAAGGCCCTGCAATATGGTCCAAGCCTCGTTTGCGCTCCTTCTGCTGGAACCAATGTGCTCCAAAAGTACTCCAGAACACTCCAACCAACATGTCATGCTACTGCATGCCTTCACGCTCTCAGTCACGGAAGTCCAATACGGCGCTCGTATTGCCTGAGGCGCAATCGAGTGTTTCATCTGATTGAGAGTTCTGTGAGTTTTGTCTTTTAGAAACCAGTCACGTCACTCGGATGCAGCAAGAAACCATTTTTTTTTGCTAAAACGGAGTTGATTCGTGATACTTGACTGCGCTCTCCACGAAGCTCTACAATGTTATGTTTGCAGCCACACACCACGGGGACATGGCCGAGTGCCACGGAGGCTCTTTGGCTCCAAGCTGAAGAGCTTTACAATGCACGTTTACAACCCGTCTGTTGTGTACATGATCTTCATACTGCAAAATCTTGTTTATCCCAGCACCCTCTCCTTAATCTCCCAAAGATGATTCTCCACCAGTTGTTTGCATTTTTTGGGCCCCTATAAATGCATCACAGGGGAAAATAATGCTGTGACGTGGTGAACTCACACACTTTTCTTTTTCTTTGTTTTGCAGGTTAGCTTTATACGTGTATGAGTATTTGCTGCATGTCGGCGCACAGAAATCAGCACAGACCTTCCTCTCGGAGGTAAGACTTTGCTCTCTCGTCATGTATTTAGGTTAAGAGGGCATCCACAGATCTGATAACAAAGTGTTAATTAGATTGATCCAAAATGAAGACATTGATTATCCTTAAAAAATGACATTTAATACTTGGGGTGAGAATTGATAAGAATTTGGTAATCCTGAATCCAAAGTATTTCAAGAGACCAAAAAGCTCTTCAATTTTTTGATTAGGATAATGATCCAGTCTCAGTCTTAATCAGCCGTATTTCTTGGATTATTGGTCGCCCAAGCCAAACAATGCACAATGAAAAGGAAAAAAGAAATATGTCGAAGCAGAGGATGTCGGATTATGGGGGGAATTTTGTTTCATCCGAAACAAAATACTGTATTATAAACAATAGAATTGGGAACAACAGGCTAAATAGTCTAGTGCTAAAGTAACAACATAACATAATAAATTGTTTACCAAACTCTCGACCTCATTCCAAATCACTACCAAATCCATGAAAGTCTTCATTTTCAGTATCACTTCTGAACAAATGAACAAACAAAAAAAAAAACGTACATGTAGCGCCACACTAGTGTGGCTAACTATGCTTAGAGGTAGCTAACCTGAGTTTTTACTCTTTTAAAATACCAATCACAATTTAACTATCTTTATTACTATTATATGTTGTTGAAAATAAATAATTTGTATTTAAATTGCCAGTGTTTAAAAATATCATTTTTCTCTTTTTAAACTACTGCAGTTTAAACTTGAAATTCAACACTCTATAACCTTTTTCCAAATGGCTCAATAAACACACCAGTTATTTATGAACTACAGTATATACATTTAATGAAAATATAATAGGCAGATGTTAAATAAAATTTGTTCTAAAAAAATAAGGTTCAACTCAAATTGTCCACACAAAGACAGTTAACCCTATGGGCCCAAATTAATAACTAAAGCTGGCAAAATGAAATAATATTGACTTACGTTGCTGGCCAGGTTTATTGCTTGTGTGTGTCGTAGCTTTAAAGAAAATGGCTCCTTCACCCGAAGGCCAAAATAACTAAGGTACCTTACTATGAAAACAAGTTCAAATAAACTACGACCGCCCAGTACCCAAACAAGATGCGACGCAATACTTGCATCTTTTCGATAACTGGAGTAACAACATAACAAGTTAAACAGCCCATTTGGGCGCCGAGGATCAATGCGTATACATCCTTCAAATATACCTACCATATTTCATTCTGATCCATCCATGAATAATGGAGGAGTAGCCATTTTAGTTCGTGTCCTCACCAAGAAGAAGAATCAAATCAAATCAAATCAAATTTATTTATATAGCCCTTTACAACAACAAAGTGAGTGACTTTTTCAGACCTCCCTGTCCGGTGGAATGAAAAAAGTGTTTCCAAGCCCGAGTGATGACATCTTTAAACATTTCGAACAGTGGGAGAAGTGTAATAACTTCCTGCCAGGATATCAACTACTCAAATCCACCTGGTATACATTTTATTTCTCTGGATAATTTTTCTTAGGAAACAACTTTAGGCCATTAACATTTTTTTTGTTAAATAGTGTTCATTCTTCATTCCACTTGATCCCAAAACGAATCCAGACATAAAAGTAATAATAGAGTTATTTTATTTTACACTATTATAAAAACTTTTTTTTTAGAAACTGCCACCTCTTTAGAAAGCAGTGGTAGACTTCCCACATCTGAGCCACTAGTTTGAATTTTTGTCTCTCTCTTGCTGTTCCGTCACTGTGACGTATCTTGCCTATCTACTCCTCTATCCTCCCGACTGTGCTTGGGCTGACTCACACTCAATATTGAGCTGCTTAAATTGGCCTCACCAGCGACAATTTTTTTTTCAAGTGCTGGTGCTTCTTTCTTTTTTTGTTGTTGTTGTTGGAAAAGTAGTTAAGTGGACATGTCAGGCAACCAGATGCACCTAGTAAAGCAATTACAGTGGGGCAAATAAGTATTTAGTCAACCACTAATTGTGCAAGTTCTCCCACTTGAAAATATTAGAGAGGCCTGTAATTGCCAACATGGTTAAACTTCAACCATGAGAGACAGAATGTGGAAAAAACAACCAGAAAATCACATTTTTTGATTTTTAAATAATTTATTTGCAAATCGTGGTGGAAAATAAGTATTTGGTCAATACCAAAAGTTCATCTCAATACTTTGTTATGTACCCTTTGTTGGCAATAACGGAGGCCAAACGTTTTCTGTAACTCTTCACAAGCTTTTTACATACTGTTGCTGGTATTTTGGCCCATTCCTCCATGCAGATCTCCTCTAGAGCAGTGATGTTTTGGGGCTGTCGTTGGGTAACACGGACTTTCAACTCCCTCCGCAGATTTTCTATGGGGTTGAGACCTGAAGACTGGTTAGGCCACTCCAGGACCTTGAAATGCTTCTTACGAAGCCACTCCTTTGTTGCCCTGGCTATGTGTTTGGGATCATTGTCATTCTGAAAGACCCAGCCACGTCACATCTTAAATCCCCTTGCTGATGGAAGGAGATTTTCACTCAAAATCTCTCGATACATGGCCCCATTCATTCTTTCCTTTACACAGATCAGTTGTCCTGGTCCCTTTGCAGAAAAACATCCCCAAAGCATGATGTTTCCACCCCCATTCTTCACAGTGGGTATGGTGCAATTCAGTATTCTTTTTCCTCCAAACACGAGAACCTGTGTTTCTACCAAAAAGTACTATTTTGGTTTCATCTGACCATAACACATTCTCCCAGTCCTCTTCTGGATCATCCAAATGCTCTCTAGTGAACCGCAGACGGGCCTGGACGTGTACTTTCTTCAGCAGGGGGACACGTCTGGCAGTACAGGATTTGAGTCCCTGGCGGCGCATTGTGTTACTGATAGTAGCCTTTGTTACTGTGGTCCCAGCTCTTTGTAGGTCATTCACTAGGTCCCCCCGTGTGGTCCTGGGATTTTTGCTCCCCGTTCTTGTTATCATTTTGACGCCACGGAATGAGGAGGGAGTTGAAAGTCCATGTTGCCCAACGACAGCCCCAAAACATCACTGCTCTAGAGGAGATCTGCATGGAGAAATGGGCCAAAATACCAGCAACAGTGTTTAAAAAGCTTGTGAAGAGTTACAGAAAACGTTTGGCCTCCGTTGTTGCCAAGAAAGGGTACATAACAGAGTATTTAGATGAACTTTTGGTATAGACCAAATACTTATGTTACACCATGATTTGCAAATAAATTCTTTGAAAATCAAACAATGTGATTTTTTTTTTCCACATTCTGTCTCTCATGGTTGAGGTTTACCCATGTTGACAATTAAAGGCCTCTCTAATATTTTCAAGTGGGAGAACTTGCACAATTAGTGGTTGACTAAATACTTATTTGCCCCACTGGATATTATAACTATGAATAGTAAATAGAAATGATTAATCATTACATTTAAATTCCCATCTCTACTTTAATACGCTAACATAATCCACTGTTTAGTGGAGAAAAAAATTCCCACACTTCTTGTGACCTTAAAAAAGTTGTACATTTGGATATCTTAAACCCTGAATTTAGCACCCAAATTGAAAAATAACATTAGCAAGAAATAAGTCATACATCGAAAATAATAAAAATATTTGATACGCAAATGAGAAAAGCTTTGTTTTCTAGCTCAATGCTCCCTTGACTCCTTGTTAATTTCAGATAATGTAAACATGGCATCAGTTCAGCTCCTTGATATGATTACCCTCACTTCATTATTAGTCTTAATTTGTAATAAACGCGTTGTAATTAGATCACTTTGAGACGATGTAAGCATGTGTTGTCGCTCGTGTTGTGGAGCGACATTTAAGAAGCTCAGTCACATTCCTGTCACTGTCAAGTTACATGCGATGTGCGGTATTCGGAACATTTGGCTACCTGGAAAGTAGAATGATGGAGCATCATAA
Source organism: Corythoichthys intestinalis (assembly GCF_030265065.1). Taxonomy (NCBI): domain Eukaryota; kingdom Metazoa; phylum Chordata; class Actinopteri; order Syngnathiformes; family Syngnathidae; genus Corythoichthys; species Corythoichthys intestinalis. Next base: position 43,158,487 of record NC_080401.1, on the reverse strand, counting down.
TGAGCGTTACACTTAAGTAAAAGACAAACTAGTGAATGAATCTCAGAAAAATCAAGAGCCCTTGTTCACTTAAGAGCCCGTTTGTCCCTAACTCGACACTCATACATTTTATTTAGTTTATGCCATTCGCTACACTGCTTTGATGCAGACATCTGAAATGGTCGGCGTATTTGGATTACACTGTCAGTCGAGTGTACGTGTGAGTAAAAGCAGCAGCTTGACCTTTCACCCCTCCCCCCCTTCACGCAGTTGTAGCGGGAGCACATAAAGTGAGTGGAGTATTAGACAAATGGTTGCGAAAAGATACACTCTGTCAGCCATCTGTATTCATCAGTGTTCACTTACCAGGTTTACACTCCAGCTCTTCATGAATCACTACAGAGAGCTGCTTTTATTCCCCCCCCCCCCCGCCCCTTTTTATTTTTTACTTGCTTTTGACTCTGATTCACCCTCTGCTGGGGATTCATTACAGTGGCGGAAGTAGCTCAACCCCAAACAAAACACTACACGTCCATTTACCGACTGTTTGACCAGATGACAGTGTTTACGGCTTGGAGGTTGTCCGTAAAATCACATGGCTAAAAATGAAAGTATAAAGGGGAGAAGAAAGTTAATGACATTGAGTGATTTTTTTTTCTGTCATCCCTGCGCTACTGCCTCTAAGCTGGTAAAATGATTACTTGACTTGCTTCTCAATAGACTTATGTCCAATTGGACGGAACATAAATTGATAATATTGGACACTTATGGAGAGAAGTTCTGCCCGTTTTTGGGATTCATTTAATATGTTTTTCTAACCGTCTACGGGATGTGGACAAATTACTATCTAATTGTTTTAGGGTGTCTTCCGTCTTCTTAATGAGAACACTAAGACCACCATGTCCACCAGATTATTTGTCCAACGTGATGAACATCTTGTAGTACAGGGGATTCACGATGGGAACACATCAAAGTTATAATAGTAGCTTTTTGTAATACAGTGGGGCAAATAAGTATTTAGTCAACCACTAATTGTGCAAGTTCTCACACTTGAAAATATTAGAGAGGCCTTTAATTGTCAACATGAGTTAACCTCAACCATGAGCGACAGAATGTGGAAAAAAAAAAAACAGAAAATCACATTGTTTGATTTTTAAAGAATTTATTTGCAAATCATGGTGTAACATAAGTATTTGGTCAATACCAAAAGTTCATCTCAATACTCTGTTATGTACCATTTGTTGGCAATAACGGAGGCCAAACGTTTTCTGTCACTCTTCACAAGCTTTTCACACACTGTTGCTGGTATTTTGGCCCATTCCTCCATGGGGATCTCCTCTAGAGCAGTGATGTTTTGGGGCTGTCGCTGGGCAACACGGACTTTCAACTCCCTCCACAGATTTTCTATGGGGTTGAGATCTGGAGACTGGCCAGGCCACTCCAGGACCTTGAAATGCTTCTTACGAAGCCACTCCTTTGTTGCCCCGGCTGTGTGTTTGGGATCATTGTCATGCTGAAAGACCCAGCCACGTCTCATCTTCAATGACCTTGCTGATGGAAGGAGATTTTCACTCAAAATTTCTCGATACATGGCCCCATTCATTCTTTCCTTTACAAAAATCAGTCGTCCTGGCCCCTTTGCAGAAAAACAGCCCCATAGCATGATGTTTCCACCTCCATGCTTCACAGTGGGTATGGTGTTCTTTGGCTGCAATTCAGAATTCTTTCTCCTACAAACACGAAAATCTGTGTTTCTACCAAAAAGTTCTATTTTGGTTTCATCTGACCATAACACATTCTCCCAGTCCTCTTCTGGATCATCCAAATGCTCTCTAGCGAACCACAGACAGGCCTGAACGTGTACTTTCTCCAGCAGGGGGACACGTCTGGTAGTACAGGATTTGAGTTCCTGGCGTAGCCTTTGTAACTGTGGTCCCAGCTCTCTGTAGGTCATTCACTGGGTCCCCCCGTGTGGTTCTGGGATTTTTGCTCACTGTTCTTGTTATCATTTTGACGCCACGGGGTGAGAACTTGCATGGAACCCCAGATCGAGGGAAATTATCAGTGGTCTTGTATGTCTTCCATTTTCTAATAATTGCTCCCACAGTTGATTTCTTTACACCAAGCGTTTTACCTATTGCAGATTCAGTCTTCCCAGCCTGGTGCAGGTCTACAATTATGTCTCTGGTGTCCTACGACAGCTTTTTGGTCTTGGCCATAGTGGAGTTTGGAGTGTGACTGACTGAGGTTGTGAACAGGTGTCTTTTATACTCATAATGAGTTAAAACAGGTGCCATTAATACAGGTAACGAGTGGAGCTTCGTTAGACCTAGTCAGAAATCTTGCTTGTTTGTAGGTGACCGAATACTTATTTACCACTCTAATTTGGAAATAAATTATTTAGAATCAAACTATGTGATTTTCTGTTTTTTTTTCTTCCACATTCTGTCTCTCATGGTTGAGGTTTACCCACGTTGACAATTACAGGCCTCTCTAATCTTTTAACGTAGGAGAACTTCCCCAATAGGTGGTTGACTTAATACTTATTTGCCCCACTGTACAAACACATATACACCACAAATATAGAGTAATTAAATTTAAAAAAAAAAAAAAAAAAGTGTGAGAGCGTGTGTTCCAGTTATAGAGGGATCACACTACTCAGCCGCCCCGGTAAAGTCTATTCGGGGGTGTTGAAGATGAGGGTCCGTCGGGAAGTCAAATCTCGGATTCAGCAGCAGCAGTGTGTTTTTGTCCCGGCCTTGGAACAATGGACCAGCTCTACACCCTCGGCAGGGTCCTCGAGGGTACATGGGAGTTCGCTCAACCGGTCTACATGTGTTTTGTGGATTTGGAAAAGGCGTTCCACCATGTCCCTCAGGTAGGGCTGTGGGGGGTGCTTCGGGAGTACGCGGTATCTAGCCACTTGGTAAGGGCTGTTCCGTTCCTGTATGACTGGTGTCAGAGTTTGGTCTGCATTGCCGGCAGTAAGTCGAATCTGTTCCCAGTGAGGGTTGGACTCCACCAAGGTTGCCCTTTGTCAACGATTCTGTTCATAACTTTTATGGACAGAACTTCTAGGTGCACCCGAAGTGTTGAGGGGGTTCGGTTTGGTGGCCTTAGCATTGCATATCTGCTTTTTGCAAATGATGTGGTGCTGTTCGCTTCATCAAGCCATGACCTCCAACCCTCACTTGAATGGTTCGCAGCCGAGCACATCCAAATCCGAGACCACCGTCCTCAGTCGGAAAAGGGTGGCGTGCCCTCTTCGGGTCGAGGATGAGATCCTGCCCCAAGTGGAGGACTTCAAGTATTTTGGGGTCTTGGACATGAGTGAGGGTAGGAGGGAGCAAGAGATCGACAGGTGGATCAGTGCAGCGTCTGCAGTGATGTGGACTTTGCACTGGTCTGTGGTGGTGAAGGAGCTGAGCCAAAAGGCGAAGCTCTTGATTTACCAGTCGATCTACGCTCACCTATGGTCACGAGCTGTGGGTCGTGACCAAAAGAACAAGATCCCGGATACTTCTCTGGGTGTCTGGTCTCTCTCTTAGAGATAGGGTGAGAAGCTCAGTCATCGAGGAGGGATTCGGTGTCAAGCTGCTACCCCTCCGCGTTGCGAGGAGCCAGTTAAGGTGGCTCAGGCATCTGGTTCGGATGCCTCCTGGACTTATCCCTGGAGAGGGGTTACGGGCATGTCCAACCGGCGGGAGGCCCCAGGGAAAACCCAGGACACGCTGGAGTGACTATGTCTCTTGGCTGGAACGCCTTGGGATCCTGCCGGAGGAAGTGGCTGGGGAGTGGGAAGCTGGAAGCAAGGGATTTCTCCCTGCATTTTTGGGACATAAAAAATCGCTAATACCGTAGGGACGGTGTGGCGGAATTTTTTTGCGGTTTTGAAACTGCGATATTTTCATACCACAGTATACCTTGAAACCGGTAATTGGCAGATGTCTAATCCAAACATAGATGGCTCATCCCCAACCCATGGCAAAATAATTCTTTGTTTTACATAGTAGGTGACAATAGAAGCTGAAATTGGAAATTTTTGGGGGGTACATAATTTTATAAAGTATTTAAACTTTTAATTTTGCGTGGGACATATCTGGAAAAAAAAAACACAATGTAAACGTGTAATATTATAGACTCCCATTAAAATTATATCCTCACCCTCACCTCCTCAGTGCAGTTTGTGAATCACTGCTATATATAACATATTGAAACTGCTGCTCAATGAGTCGAATGCTAAAGATAACCAATTAGAACATGCAATGTAGGACTTTGCCACACTTGTATCCATTATTCCCTACTTTTGGACTTAAAGATGGACTTAAGTTAACATGATTTCTTTAAAGTGATCCTCTACCTTAAATACATGTAGGCTCTAATAAACCACAATTGTTCTCTTGTACTAAAATATGTTGTTAGAAACACATAAAATGTTGAATCAATGGCAATATTTTGTCATATTTAATACATATTTTGAGCGATAGTTGTTTTGCGGGCTCGCAGTGATGACATATATGGGATGTTTCCAAATGTGTAGCGTGTACAACAATTGCGTATTGCTGCCTAAACTCGCTTAGTAAAATGCCACGATGTGCTGCTTTTGGATGCAATTTCCAGTCAAATGGTAACAAGTGGAGTGATGTGAGAGGTCAATTTGGAATTTTTATTTTTTTGTGAATAAATGTGCATAAGTGTAAGCTTCTCCCCTTTTTGGTCCCTGTATGCTCGTATCCTACCTACCACGCGTTACAACTGGCGCCCGAACATTTTTCCTGGATCCTCAGTCAAGTAAGGGATCCTTCTAATTTCAGGATACGACGGTCCCACCGCGGCTGCAATATTGGTTTCTAATCTGTCTAGTTTCTGGATTCGTCGGTCCCACAACGGCTTTTGGGATCAGTCTATTTTGTGGATTCGACGGCATGATCGCGGTTGCAACATTGCCATGAGATCTGTCTAATTCCTGGATCTTCGAGTGAAAAACGCGGATTTGGATTACTATTGCTATCTTCTTTGTTGACTATTCTTCGTGGGAGTTTTCCCCAAATCATACCAAATAATTAAAGCACTATGGCACACTACAGTGACGACAGTGACTCTGACATGGACCTTCGTCTGGGAACCCATGTGTGCGTACCGCTGAGCTCCCGAGTGACGAGTGGTCAAGGTGAAAATATTATTTTTTGTGTGAATAAATGTGCATGATTGGAAGCTTCTCCCCTTTTTGGTACTTTTATGCACGTATCCTACCTACCACGTGTTGCAATGTACAAGACATGTATTACACTCGATTCCAGGATTTGTTCCCGTCAAACTGTTGGCTTGTACTGTATGTAAAGCATAGGACAGCTCTGGACACTAACAATCTACATAATTATACTGGGATAAGTTTGAAAACGCAATATCTTACCTTGAAGATCTGCCAACAAAAACCGGCGTTCTCGACAGCATACACTCTCTTCTCCGTTATCATTGATGTACTTGCAGCGAGTACATCACCAGTTTTGCCCAATTCTTCTCTTATAAGGTACTGTATTTCCTGTTAACCCTAACCCTGCTCTTCACTGTTCCGATATGGTTCAAATTGGAAGGGCAGAACTGACGACATGTTGGGGTAGCTAAGAGTGACACGCTGGAAGTTCGGCCCGGTGACGTCACACACTGCGACGTAACAAGAATGGCGACCTATCACTTAAAATAATTTTACAAATTTTATTAAAACGAAAACATTAAGAGGGGTTTTAATATGAAATTATTATAACTCATACTAATATTTATCTTTTAAGAATTACTTGACTTAAAGATCGAGGATCACTTTAAGTTTTGTGTTTAGCCGAACTACACTTACAGTTATTGTAGGTTAAAAATCATTCAGTCCAGCCACAGTGTGTAGCTTCTCTATATCTATTATTCCCTCTCTCCCACATGTACAAAGATGTTAAAAATGATAAAGGACCTATGTCGGCACAGGTTGACTGAAGGGACTCTTAGTCGCTAGGGTCCGTGTAATGAGAGCACTGTCTGCCTGGACTCTCAATTAACCCTTGGTCCTCCCACGGTGAGGTGCTCACGTTTACAGTATCTGCAAAGTGTCCCAGAGTATTTGGTTGAAATAGAAGCACACATACAGTAAGATAAAGAAGAAGCAACTCAGTCGCAACTGTTGTCATATGTGGTTATGTTATTGAGTAGGGTTTGACCGTAGCGTATACGAATTTGGGTGTTCTCTATCACTGGTTGCAATTATGAGATAAGACTCTTAAAACCATTACGTTAAGAAAAAAGACCCAATTTGTTTGGAATGAAACTGGACGCCATGAGATTCGGTTAACTGAGGTCAACAGGGAAATCAGCATGCCCTGTTCTCTCAGCCAAACTTCATTCAGAGATTATTGTTCAAAAACAATGTAAAAACCTTATTGATTTCCTAGGTCAAATGTCAGATCAGTGGGTGCATGTTACTCAGTATGTTATTCCGCTTGGCACTGTTTGCAAATAATATTCGAATTTTCAGCAGATTGTTGCTCTATGCTGAAGCCAAACGCCTCTCAATTCATTCCCAAGATGCTTCAGGAAGCTGGGTCAAAGTTTAAACTGCCAAATTTGAACCAATTTTCCTGTTAATCATTGTTGATTCTTCAGGGACAAAGAATTCTCTGGATTCACAGAGAAGTGAGATAAAGAAATGGTATTAATGTGTGATCCTCCATGCCCCTATCCATGAATTTGGCTGGTCGGTTTTCCACTTCACATTAATAGTCATGGGAAAATGTAAAAACCAGGCCACAGAGAGGTAAGTTTGGAGCATTCAAAATACAAAGTAAGACAACGATCGAAGAGGAGAATGAGAGAACATTATTTGACTTGTGGAAATGTGACTGATGGCAACAATGAGGAGATTATTATTCCAAGTGAGACTAGGGACAGCCAGAAAAGTGAGTGCTGCAGCACAGTGGAGACTTTCTAGGACAATACTGCAGTATCCAGGCTTCAGTCTATCATTCAATTAGAGACTGAAGGTAGGGAATGGATCACTTTTGCGAATTGGAGAGTGTGGAGTTAAATACCGTATCATTAGCCCCTTTTACAAACATATCCCGGTAAATTCCCGTGTAAGGTGACACAGGATTTACTCGCGTCATTGCTTTCACGCATGTAGAGATATGTAGAGAATGACGCGAGTTGGACACTTTCACAGACTTGTCCCGTGTTGCCCACTGGCATTCTGTTTGCTGGGAGGGCTGCTAGCACGATTTTATAACCTGGACATTACGTCGGTTTTGGTCTGCATCGGCTGTCCCAATGTTGGACTAATTGTGTTTTGTTACAGAGCGTTATGGGAGCGTTCCTGACGTCGTAACTGCAGCCAATTCAAGCTCATCAAGACTGTATTTAAGCCCAGACGATCCAAGAGAAGGGTGCTGAGATATTAACTTGCTGGGCGTCATTCGACACTTCTTGCGCCCTTGTTTTGAAATCCCCTACGTTGTGCTGGTGTTTGAGTGTATGTGTTTTGTTGTCTTATCGGCTCTCTGTCTACCGCTTAGGTTAGTATTATTGATCCCCGTTGACCTAATGTCACGGACCCATTGAGTGATTCACCCTTTTCCACGATGGCGTGTATTTTTGTTTGTATTTAATTAACCATTAAACTCATCCTTCCGTTGTTTTTTGCTTTGAGGTACAACCTTGTTTCCACAGTTGCCGACCCGAACATTGGCAACAAAATAAACCACACATTTCCAAAGATAGATGATAGGCTTTCTTCCTCGGCTGTACGTTTCAGTAGCAATTGAATTTCATTATGTTTTCAGTTTAATTTACCTATTTCCAGCCTGGTATGTTGATAATTGTGATGTTTTTTACCAATTTTCATCTTACTGCGAAGAAAAGAGGATGTGACGATCGAATGCCATGAAAGTAACGTCATCAGCCATCGTGCTGTGACCCAGGAATTTAACGCTTGCTTTCACATACGCCTCGTCCCGGGACTTTCCCTTACATTATACTAAGACGCGACCTGTGAAATGTAAAAGTAATAATAATAATACATTTTATTTATAATGCACTTTACATTTGAAAAACAAATCTCAAAGTGCACATGTCCGTAGAAATGTCCGTGTAATCTCTGTGTCCGTCGACCCGGGAAATTGCTTTCACATACAAGGGCTTCCCGTTTAAATCCCGGGATTTTAACTGTGTTTTGTCGTATGTGAAAGGGGCTATTGACAACTCCGATAGACAAAAGGTGACCAGCAGTGGTTTAGACCATCTGGTACCTGCTAGTACTGTTTCCTCAAAACCACAGTATCTTAGACCAAGAATTGCCCAAAACCGGAACTACCCGAGACAGCATCAACTAGGACCATAAAACTCAATTTGAAAATTCTAAAGATAAAATACCAGATCAGTGCTAGTCTCTGCAGAAAAACATGAGTTTGGCCTATCAGCCAGTCAGAAAATGGGTAAAAACTCAAGGAGTCGATTCTAAGACAGGACCGAGTCCAGTCTTGATTATTAAAAAACTCGTTGCTATCACTTGTTTTTTCTAGTCAAAAACACATCTAGAATACCAACGTTGTCTTCCTTGGTGTGCTGTCATTTGCAGCGCGTGTGCAGAGCAGGTAGCAGGTCCGCAATCACGCTCTAAATCTTATCTGGACACCCAGATAGGTGCTGGAGTTCTTGCTGCTGTGTGAGAGCAGTGGAGAGTGACAAACTTTCAGGAAAAATCCACGATTTTTCTGTTTAAGAACCTAAAGTTTGACGGACTTTCAAGCAATATGAACTAAAACTCCCAATTTCTTGTCTCTCTTTCAGATCCGATGGGAGAAGAACATCACACTCGGGGAACCTCCGGGATTTTTACACTCGTGGTGGTGGTATGTATATATGGCGATCTTATCAAACTATGTCAACACACAATCCCACACATGGCTCACGTTACTACCGTAAGAGTCCTTATTGTGATGAGCCAGAGGAATGCGTAGAAGTGGGGGGAAGGCGGACAGTAATTGCAGGGAATGCTAAGTGCATCATCTCACATATGTTGAAGCACTCTTTGCATCCTGTCATTCACCAGTCAATTCACTTCCTTTCTAATACTATTCACTAAACACTTTACTCCTTCAATGCAGCATTGTCGAGAAAGTTAACATTTTGTATGATTTCTAGTGGGTTTTTGTTCCTTCTATTCAGCCCTTTTTAACAAATGCGCCAGGTCTACTAATGCTTCATAAACAGCGGACAGTGTGTTCTGTTCTGTCTGTCTGGCTTGGGTCAGTGAGCTTGCAGCCTGACACTGTTGTCCTCCACAGAAACAAGTCTCGTTGCCAACCAAGCGGTATTTTTCAATGCAGTTGAACAGTGCAGTGTAATGTGTAGGCGATAAGCTGGTAGTTATGTAATTATCATGGCAAGGCGATGAATTCAGCAAAGATGAAAAGTGTTGTAGTGTATCCTGTGCTTTGTTAACACGCATATTGTCAAGAAAATTGATTATGCGCAAAGGCTTAGTGGCCCGAAAAAACTTTTAGTTTAGGGGAAAAACTTGATTGACTTGAAGTGATTGACAGTGAGATATCATGACAGTGGTATGAACAACTTTTGGAATTTCTCACATTTCTGCATAAAATCCCCATCAAATGTGATATGATCTTTGTCAAAATCACACAGATGTAAAAACAGTGTTTGCTTTAACTAAAACCACCCAAACATTTATACGTTTTGATATTTTAATGAGGTTAGCATGCAAACAATGACCGAAGGGGGAGGGGTGGATAAATAAGTTAACCTCTGCCTAAAGAGACTTAAAGAGTGAAGAAACCATTTTTTACCAAACAATTTAAGGCAGATGTGTCCCCAATCACTGATGAGTGGTTTAATGCTGCCCAGCCCACTATAAAACACACACCTGGTAAGAATTTGAATTTTGACTCTTGATGAGAAGCATTGTCTGATGTGCATCATGGCTCGGTCAAAAGACCTGTCTGAAGACCTGCGATCAAGGATTGTTGATTTGTATAAAGCTGGGAAAGGATACAAAACCATCTAAAAGTCAGGATGTTCATCAATCGACAGTCAGAGAAGTTGTCTACAAATGGTAAGAGTTTAGGACTGTTGATTCTCTCCCAAAGAGTGACCGTCCACCAAAGATAACACCAAGAGTTCGGCGCAGAATACATAGAGAGGTACAAAAGAACTGTAGAGTTTCTGCTAAAGACTTACAGAAATCAATGGCACATTCCAATATCTCTGTGCACACAACAACTATGACCAACAATGGTGTTCATGGGAGGACTGCACGGAGGAAGCCACTGCTGTTTAAAAAAACATTGTTGCTCGTTCAATGTTCGCAAAAAGGCACTTGGACACTCCACTGAAGTTTTGGCAAAATATTTTGTGGACTGATGAAACCAAAGTTGAATTGTTTGGGAGTACCATACCACGTCATGTGTGGAAGAAAAATGGAACAGCTCACCATTATAAACACCTCATCCCCACTGTGAAGCATGGTGGAGGGAGCATCATGATTTGGGTCTGTTTTTGCTACCTCAGGGCCTGGACAACTTGTAATCAATAATGGAAGAATGAATTCAAAGGTTCATCAGGATGTTTTTCAGGAAAACTTGAGGCTGTCTGTCAGGCAGCTGAAGATAAAAAGAGGATGGATGCTGCAACAAGACAATGATCCAAAACACAGAACTTCAGGATGAGTTCAGAAGAACAAAATGCACATTCTGGAGTGGCCAAGTCAAAGTCCAGACTTGAACCCCATTGAGATGCTGTGGCATGAGCTCAAGACAGCGATTCATGCAAGACATCCAAGGAATCTGACTGAACTGCAGCAGTTTTGTAGCGAAGAATGTGCCAAGATTAGTCCTGATCGATGTGCCTGACTGATCTGCGGCTACAGGAAGCCACAAAATATTAAATGTGATGATTCACTTACTTTTTTCCCCCTTTCTGTCATTGTTTGCATACTATCCTCATTAAAATATAAAAACCTATAAATGTTTGGGTCGTTTTAGTTAAAGCAGACGCTGCTTTTTCATCTGTGTGATTTTGACAAAGATCAGATCACATTTGATGGTGATTTTATGCAGAAATGTGAGAAATTCCAAAAGGTTCAGATACTTTTTCATACCACTGTATGTACATAATTTGCTTGTGCTTGGTCATCCGGAGAACATTGTAAGAGCATTAGATTCACATTCTGATCCCTGCCCCCCGTCATGTTACAGGGTTCTCTTACATTTTTTAAAACACTTTAGAAAGCACTTTTTGAGAATGAATCAACACATTTGGAGTATGTCAAGCATACTGTACTGTACTGCCCTCCTAAAAGCATTTCCACGGTTTCAGACCAAAAGCTGAGAAATCCAACTTTACACGAAAGTGAAAATGTGACGAGCACCGAGGAGGAAGAGGCTGGGAAGGGTGCACAAAAAGATGCAGATGAGCCAGCGAGGCTGGAGTATTGGGTGGATTCTCGGCACGGGGGCAGCGAGAGGCGGAATAAGAGGTTTGACAGGAGGGCCGCTTTGTTCGTCATTCACGCTCTTCCCCAAAGCCCCCCCGGCTCGGCTCTGTATAATTAACGTGCCGCTTCATTCATTCATCCTCTTTGGGCCTCAGTGTGTGTTGTCATTGTGGAGCGTGTTGACACGGCTCATAATGGTTTTTAAAAAGCCCGGCTTCTCTCAGCCGGACAGCAGCGGTGACAAAAGCCAAATATACAGTGTATGAATGTGTTGTGAGTGTAGCAGAGTGTGGGAGATGACCTACGGTAGCATTACCCTACGGATTGCTTCACTGTTGAGGGACATTTGGCATCAGGCTGGACAAAAAAAGCATTTTATTGATAAAATTCTGAAAGAAGTTTTATTTGGAAAACTGTCAAAAATCTTGTGTGAGCCATTTGATACTTTAATGGGTAAAAACCCCAAAAGAGAAAACAATAGCATTTATTTGGGGAGATTGGGTCAAAAGAGGAATAGGCTTAGGAAACAAAAGAATAGCCAAGAACTTCCAAGAAATTAAAACTGCATGCAAGAGATTTTATCGGCAATCCTATTTAAAATACGCATTTTTCTATAGGTCATTCTGACATATTAAGCCCGCTATGCATGGCATTTAAAGTCCCACTAAAGGCTGTAATGTAATAAAGTTCAGTCTTTGTGTTTTTTCAGCACAGTAAGGAGATTCACAACCATTTTTGCGTCATGGACCGGTTTCCCGATGTCTCAATTAACAAGCAACAAATACAACCAAATTAGCAGGAGTCATGCACAGGTGTCACTACAGGAAGCCCCCGACTTACGCGATTTTGACTTTATGATGCCTGCGTCTCGCCGTTTTTTTTTTTTTTAATGTTGATTTTTGTGATGCATGCTTTTATTTTGCCGCAGGAAGCGTAGAGAAGGATGTTCTTCTGCAAGCGAGAGCATTTACACACCTGCCCACACGGCAGTGACCGGACACACACACATGAGAAAGCAGCCGAGTGAAGAGGTGACAGCCTGCGCGCACATTTGTTGCTTGTAAAGCATCCAGAGACGCCAGCTGTTTATAACCCCTTTTGTGTTGTTTATTGTGGTCAAATACTTGAGGCGAGTTTATGTGATTGTTTTCGATGATGTGCGGACGCTAACTGATAAATGCTAATCATTTGTTATTGCTTTATCAGGAGCTACTTGTAAACACAAATTTGAATTGCTGTTATTGAAGATTAAACTGATTAAATTTTGATTTGATTTTAGTTTCATTCTGCAAGTGTTGATGTCATGAGCAAGTGAATAAAGTCAGCAAACCACAGGGACATCTGACATTGTCATTTCGGTCCATAGCTCAAAGTCTAGCTTGGACGAAGCTCCAACATCTTGGCGAGGACAGTAGAATGACATATAATACTTGTTTTTGGATAGGTTTTTTTTTTTTAGAGGGTGTTTAGAGGAATTTAAAGAGTTAATTCTGATTTACGCGGAAATCCAGGTTACCTCGCCAGTGCAGGAACGGAACTCGTTTGTAAACCGGGGACTACCTGTATACACAAGTTTTGCTTTTATGTTTTGCAACGTTTGTGTTGTACCTTACAACTAGAGATGTCCCGATCGATCGGGTCCGATCACGTCATTTTCAAAGTATCGAAATCGGCAAAAAAATATCGGACATGCCTTTTTTTAATATATATATATTTTAATTAAATCGTTTTCTAATTGTATTTAACGTTACAGACATAATATGTTACACTCATTCAGAGTCTTTAGTTTAGGCTTAAGGTAGGGTTCACAAATTTATCCCGATAACGGCGGTAATTATTTATTTTTTTTAAATGTATCACGTTTAAATATTTAACGCAATTAATGCATGCGCTGCACGACCCACTCACGCATTGGCGCGCTCAATCTGTAATGGCGCCGTTTTGCCTATATAGAGAGCTAAAAGGCAGCGTAAAATGAGTAGAGCGAATTTTGGCAGCCTTTGGAGCCTTTTTTTAATTGGTTAAAGCCTTACAATCCCTCTCCCTATGATTAGAAATATCGCGGGAAACAATGTGGGGAAGCAAGGTAGTAATTGATCTTTTTCTTAACACCCTAGGTTATTTCCCAACACAGAGAAGATATATCAATTGGTAGCACTGCACACAGTCATGGTTCAACTTCCCATCATGCATTTGAGCATGGCTACAGTATCATTTACTGAAAGCTCAACAAATACACTAGATGGCAATATTGAGTCACAATATACAAAGTCACAATTACCCTTTAAGAATTACAAGTCTTTCTATCCGTGGTTCCCTCTCACAGACAGAATGTTAATAATGTAAATGCCATCTTGAGGATTTATTGTCATAATAAACAAATACAGTACTTATGTACTGTATGTTGAATGCATAAATTCGTCCCAGTTTATTCATTTTTTTCTTAATGCATTGCCAAAATGTATATGATCGGGAAAAATTATCGGGAATGATTGGAATTGAATCGGGAGCAAAAAAAAGCAATTGGATCGGGAAATATCGGGATCGGCAGATACTCAAACTAAAACAATCGGGATCGGATCGGGAGCAAAAAAACATGATCGGAACAACCCTACTTACGACTTCTGTAAAGTTGTTGTAAATTGTTGTTGTCTGCGTAATGGACTAAACATTTGGGCTACCGAGATTAATTCCACTTCCAGTCGCTGCCCTTATGTCTCACCGCCAATCCCATTCTTTGAATAGCCAGAACTATCAAGGCGAACTGCTAAGCTCATCCCCAAACATCCTAATTGTGCGATTTGACCAACACCGATGTATGAAGATTGTTGCGTCTTGGTGGTCGAAGCAACTTCTCAAAATTACAAAGACTGGACATAAATAACACAATTCAGTGTGTCATTCTCCCATTTGTTGAGGATGGGATAGCTTATTGAAGTAAAACAAGCACAGTGCTCCAACTAATTCCCACATAATTCGGCATAATGATTAGTTGTATTTCGAATCTTTTTGTTTCTTTTCTCGTCCCTCAAAACATTGCTTCCTGTGGCGCAAAAAAAACGTTGGGGAGCGCTGACCTAGACTACGTGTTTGATTATGTGTAAGTGGAGAGGAGACTGATGATTAGCCGGGCAGGCCTGCAGTGTATTCAACCAAGCTGAGGGGCGTCTGTCTGGGCCGCGCAGCACGTGGACATGAGGACTCAGGAGGGGGGAGGTGGCATCCCGGGGTTGTCGCGGGGGTCCACCCATTGGACACCAACACCCCCCTACTTCTCTCCTCGCGTAACCCTCCCCCAAAACAAAAGCTCCAGATGGTAGGAAAGCCACCAACCTTCTACATCGCTCCCCCCTACTCCCTCGCAACCTTTGTCTGCAGGCCGGTCCTTTGTTTGCGGAAGAGAGATCCCCGAATGGATTAACTCTTTGCATTGCAGCCTCTTTTGTGTTAAACAGCCAAATCTAAGACCCCGACCCCTCTGTCACCCTTGCCCCACCCCCCCATCCGTCGCCTCCTCAGCATCTCTCTAGGCTGCTCTTGGCCGCCTCTGCGGATGCTTCCTGTAGGATGGCGTGGGGGTGCGTCACTTTAGAATATGGCTGAGGAAGAGAGTGGGGAGGTGTTGGGGGACTGAAGCTTTTTAGTGGGGGTCACTCATCCACATCTGTTGTTATGGGTGGAAGGATAAAGAAAAGCCCTTGTGAAGGCTGCAGGTGTTGATTGTGTCATTAGCTCCTTCTCTATTGGCCACTGCTAGTTGTCTCCTCTTTATCCTTAAATCGATTGCTTTAACCAGTTTTCACTGGCTGGCCACTGAATTCTAAACCTCCCTGAGCACACACCCACACACAATAATCCCATCACAACATGGGAATTTCTAGGTGCCATCACTTTGCATTTTGTGCTGAAACCTTGTAAAAGTCTAAATTCTTAAAGGGATCCTCTATTTTTAAGACAAGTAATTCTTAAAACATAAATGTTAGTATGATAATTTGATATTAAAACCCCTCTAAATGTTTTTGTTTTAATAAAGTTTGTAAAATTATTTTAAGTGATAGGTCGCCATTCTTGTTACGTCACAGTGCGTGACGTCACTGGCCCCGAATGCCGAAATTCCAGCTTGTCACTCGTTAGCTTTCCCAACATGTCGTCAGTTCTACCCTTCCTATTTGAACCAGATCTGAAAAGTAAAGAGCAGGACAGCACTGTCGGTCGTTCACAAGACGAGTTTCAGGGAAAAATGCGTGCAGCAAATACCTGATAAGACAAAAGTTGGGCAAAACTGGTGATGCGAGAGAGTCTTGTTGGGAACTACGGTTGGGAGCGAGAGTGCATGCTGTTGGGTTTCGGGAACTTCGGTTTTATTAGCAGATATTCAAGGTAAGCATATTGCATTTTCAAACGTTTTCCCAATATAATTATGTAGATTGTTAGCATCCAGAGCTGTCGTGTGCTTTACATACAGTACAGGTCAAAGAGCACACCTTGTGTAATCCAGGTCTTGTACATTGTAACGCGTGGTAGCGAGGATACGTGTATAAAAGTACCAGAAAGGGGAGGAGCTTCCATTTATGCACATTTATTCACAAAAAATAATATTTCCACCTTGACCACTCTTCACTCGGGAGCCCAGCAGTACGCAAACACGCATTCCCTGACGAACTCCAAAGGTCCACGTCAGTGTCACTGTAGCATGCCATAGTGCTTTAATTATTTAGTATGATTTGGGGAAAACTCCCACGAAGAATAGTCAACAAAAAAGATCGCAATACTAATCCAAAGCCGCGTTTTTTACTCACTTGAAGATCCAGGAATTTGACCGATCCCATGGCAATATCGCAGCCGCGATTAAGCCGTCGATTCCACAAAATAGACTGATCCGAGGGACCGACGAATAAAAATAAATGGACAGATCCAAAACCACTATTGCAGACGCGATGGGACCCTTACTTGACTGAAGATCCAGAAAAAATGTTCGGGCGCCAGTTGTAACGCGTGGTGGGTAGGATCAGGGGTCGCGTTAACCGAATATTTTCCATTGTTGACCGATTATTTAAAACGGTGACGGAAAAAACTGAAGTCCACCTGTCATTTTGACAGGTTGCAATTCACACCCCAGACCACAGGGTGGCGAGTGAGCATATTAATTAGCTATTGTCTCTCTTGATGCATGACGTCGTTGGCCTTACTCTGGAAACATGTCAAGGCAACTGAGTGTCCGAAGTTTATTCAAAAAGCCCCAAAATGACGATGGTGTTGATAAAAGAGGTGAAAAAACAGGGACTGCACAAGCGGACACGCAATTCAAGTCCATGTGCACCAGGAGGAAGGTGTAAGACTCTGTTCAGGCCACAGCAGGTGAACTGTTAATTTCATTGTTCCATAATGTAGCCTACCTACTGGGGCCACAGTCAACTGTTTTTGTCACTGCGGAGAAAAAGTTACATATTCATCTGCTTGATGTGTGATGGCACGGTGTGGATTCTTTGTGAAGCTTGTTCAGACAGAATATTAATTTAAAATGAATGAAAACTAAATACTATTGAATATGTTGAAGCGGTATGCAATGTTAAGAGTCTTTTTAGCTCGAATTGCTGTGTCCAGCCGCTGTAGCCCTTCTGCTCTCTGTGAACTCTGTATTCAAGCCGGAACGCGCGCGGCTCTTAAGTGTCTTTGTCACGTGACTGTGTCGTAGCCGCTAACGCGCTCGGCCAAATGGACACACAAGTACGGAAGGTGAATTATGCCAAACAAAGGGTCACCACAATGTCATTATCATCATTTTAAAAATTTAAGTGACGGGTAAAAATAGATTATGACCGGATTTTTATGACCCTGTCAGTCAAAATGACAGACAACGAAAAAGTCTAGCGCAACCTCTGGGTAGGATACATGCATACAGGGACCAAAAATGGGGAGAAGCTTCCACTTATGCACATTTGTTCACTAAAAATAATAATTCCACCATGACCACTCACTTTACTCCCCTTTTTTCCATTTGACTGGAAATTGCATCCAAAAGCAGCACATCGTGGCATTTTACTTCGCGAGTTTAGGCAGCAATAAGCAATTGTTGAACACGCTACACATTCGGAAAGATGCCAATGATGTCATCACTGTGAGTCCGCAAACCATGGCGCCAACTAATGGTCAAAATATGGACTAAATATTGCCATTGATTTAACATTTTATGTGTTTCTAACAACATATTTTAGTACAAGAGAACAACTGTGGTTTATTAGAGCCTACATGTATTTAAATCAGAGGATCACATTAATTTCTCAGAAAATTATTAGCTAGTTTTCTGCTGTTCTTGGTTTGGGATATCTTTGTTTGGAAGTGGAATATTAAGCATATAACATATACATCACAGTTCAATACTGTGTTTACATGGTTAGGAGAACAATTTTCAAGGAATTAAAAAAAGATTAGGACAGTGGACCAGTGGCTCGCACATATGCCGTTGAGCTCTGAGGTTGGGGTTTTAAATCTACAGGTTGCATGTGCTCCTACAATTGTTGTGTGGATTTTTCTGATGACCCTTGCTTACTATGTCATTCCAAAATCATTCTAATTAGGTTCATGAATAGGGGTTCATCTATTTTAGCGCCGCCATTGACTGATGACAAGACTAAGGTAAAGTCTCACTGAAAGGGAACGTCATACTTAAAGACTTGTAGGCTCTAATAAGCCACAATTGTTCTCTTTTATTAAAATTTGTTATTAGAAATTAGGGTTTTTAATAGCAAAGTAACAATTTATTTACACATAACTAAACTATTGAACTGAGAGATGACGCTGTTGTGGCCGCGACAGCCGGGGTAAACTTTTCCTTCATCACTGTAATATGTTGATAGGATGATCTATGTCATCCTAGATCCATTGGTTCGCCCTGGGAAGCACATCCTTGTTTGACATGTCATGTCTGGGTCTGCGGGGAATATATGAGTATGTTTGATGTGTGCGGCGCAGTGCAAAGTAGTGAGATTAAAGACGCGTGCTACACGGTGTTCACCCACAATGGCCTGATCATTCTAATATTTATAAGGGTAACAAATACACAACAATCACCGCCTACACAACAATCACCGCCTGTCTCATCAAGATGGATTTTTTTGAGTCTTTCTTTTGTGGTGACCACTACCTCGTGGCGGAGTTCGCCTGGTGAACTTGTGTGGGGCATGTTGTCTTTCCCCTGGGGGGGGGGACTGGTTTGGCCGTGCGCGTTTCCGGCTGAGTCGCGGGACACTGGAGGGTAGCGGGGGACGCGAGCGGCCGAGCACGGTGGCGCGGGCTGTGCTCGGCGAGCAGTACAGACTCAACGGCATCGTCTGCTACACTGGTGGTCCCGGTCGTCCTGCTCGGACTTCCCGCGCCTGACGTCCTAGTCGTCTATTCGGTCGTCTTCCGCCGGCGCCCCGGCCGTGCGGCCCAGCCGTTCGTTCCATTGAATCAGGTTGCGGGTCTGACAAAATGCGCTACATTTACTGCCCTCCAGTGGCCGGTTTTATTGCTTTAAAATGGACTTTCAGCATTGTGCTGTGGAGCTAAGTTGCATCAGAACCTAGAGATGTCTCTTGTGAAAAAAAATGTAAAAGACCTATAAATATGTCTTTGGGACACTGAAACAATTAAAAATTGAACGTATTTATACGTTTTTAGGAGCAAATGAGTTAAAGATTTGTCTGTGAGCCAGATGCAGCTGTCAAAAGAGCCAGATCTTGCTCGCGAGCCTTAGGTTCCCGACCCCTGCTTTAAGGTAAAGTCTTACTTCTCGGACAAATTATATTTAATAAATAAAGATAAAGTTTCCTTTTTTTTCCTTTTTGATCACTCAGGTTAAGCATTTCCCCCCTCTGTTCTGAAACAAAGTTGCCATTTCTCCTTCCACCATATTAACTATAGATGAGAAGGATTAGCAGAATGTTGCGCCGTTAAGCTAGCAAGGTTGTGACATCTGTCACATCAGCACATCAAAGCTATATGGAACCCATGTGTTGTGAGTCACTGTGTCAGCACAATGACTAGCATTGGTAGGGCTGTCAACCTAGAAATTAGTTCTCTTTGTCTACTATAAAGTGTCTTTAAGAGAATAAAGCCAACCTTGCTCATGAGTCCTGAATTTACACCTGTGCAGTTTGACTTCAGTATTTACGACCCTATTGAATTTAAATGTCTGTTTCTTGCTAGCTGTGTGCTAGCTCGCCGCTAACCGAGATAGTTGAAGGGATTATGGTGCAGACCTGCCAAGCTGTGTGTCTGGCTTTGTTTACGTGTGTTATTATAGCGCAAAAGCCCTATTGTAACCGCTGGCTCTGTTTGACCACAGTTAATTGCAAATAATTATCATGATGGCATTTAATTTCAGTTATTGTCTTCTGGATGTCTGAATTCTAATCCCCTGTTGTTATTTTTTGTCAATGTGTTGGTGTTTAGTTAGTTTTTTTGGCCAGTTTTATTACTGCTTTGAAGGAATAAATGAAAGACCTTATAGCTACATGTTTGCATCACCTCTTCAAAAGAGCGGAAAAGCACCTCCCCCCTCCCTATTCCCTTGCAGATCAAATAACATCGCTTTACCAGCCTTGATTCAGAAAGAAGATTGTAAAGATCGGATCATTAGATTGGAATGATTGGATAATTGGATAGAACTTGTACTGTTACAAGGGTGTGTGATTCCTTATCAAATAGCTGATGGTGATTAACTACAAATGTTGATGTATCGGATAATTTTGAGCTGCGTGAAAAAAACAAAATAGGCCTCACACGTATTCGTGGCGTATTGTACGAGTCAGTTCAGCAGCATTAGCTGCCGTTGGCATTTTCTTTGGATTTTTGTGCCCTCATTGAGCAAGAGCCACGACACCCCTTTCGTTTTTTCTCTCCTCCATGCAGAGAAGGATGCATTCAAGTCCGCAAATAATACCAGGAGAATGAAAGTCGATCCAGTGTCAGATGATACAGCGAGGCTGACAATGAGATTCCTCAAGTCAGCTGTTCAAATGGCAATATATATAAGACTTCAGAGGCCAAGAGATGTTATATCACTGCTCCTTAAAGCCTTCACAATGTATGTACCTGTATTATTTGTATATCTTTTTCTGTAACAAACTTGAACCTCCGCATCCCCTTTCATTTCCCTCGAGAGCTGATTGGATTTGCGATGGTCGCGGCTCCCTCATTGCTCCGGCGCGGCAGCAATCTCTTTAACACCGACACAGAGATATGATAATGTACACTGACTTTATTGTCAAGTGAGGCACACACTTACATACACACACAGCTTATGTGCTCGTCAAGCTCTCTGTCTTAGAGGGCACCCCTGCGCTTGCTGAACGCCTCAGGGCACCAACTCTGTCGTTTTATCTATAAATACTCTTACCACTTCTATTTTAGTTCACATTGTCACAAGTCTGAGAGGTTAGTGCTAAAGGTTGGAAAGTGCTGTTTTTTTAATGCCTTTTATTTTTGGAACTTTGATTTTGGAACCTGTTTTGTTCAAATTGCCCTCAAATAACATGTCATCAAAATGAATTGAAAGAAGAAAAGCTCAGAGATACAGTGGAAAGTTTGAGGTCGAATGTAATCTCTCCTGGGACGCTGCTTGAATTCCAATTTATTCATATTTGAGAGTCAGACCCAGAGTCAGATTGTGACCATCATTGAGCATCTATAAACTGCACAGTCGAAAGGAGGACATATTATTGGAAAATGTAATTTTTAATTATTCGTATACAAATATTTACGTCTCTGGACTACGTGCCTGCTAGACAAATGAGTAAATTGTTTATCTGCCTATGTCTTTAACTCATTTGCTCCCAAAAACGTATAAATAAGCTCTATTTTTAATTGTTTCAGTGTCCCAAAGACGTATTTATACATCTTTCACGTTTTTTTTTTTTTTCATAAAAGACATCTCTGGGTCCTAATTCAATTGAGCTCCAAAGCACAAAGCTGAAAATCCATTTTACAGCAATAAAACTGGCCACTGGAGGGCAGTAGCGCATTTTGTAAGACCCGCAACCCGATTCAACAGCAACGAACGGCCGGGCTGCACGGTCGGAGCGTTGGCGGAATGATGCCAGGCGGCGGACGACCGAGCAGAACAACCGAGAGGACGCCCGGGATGCCAGGCGCTGGACGACCGAGCAGAACGACCGGGACCACCAGTGCAGCGGGCTCGCCGAGCAGACCCCGCAGAGACTCAAAAAACATCATGAGACAGGCAACGATTAGGGAAAAGTTAACCCGGCTAAAGCGGCGACAACAGCGTCATCTCGGCCACAACAGCGTCATCTCTCAGTCAGTTATGTGTAAATAAATTGTTACTTTGCGATCAAAAGCTCTATTTGTCTTGTTCTTTATATTTTGTAAAAGAAAAACATTTGGATGTTTTGGATGTAACTCAAGCAAAAAATAGCTGTGTTAAAGTCAAAGTTACGTTTGAAATGTAAGCTTTCACAAAAAGCTCAATTTCTCAGTTTTTTCATCAGAAATTGGAAAATTGCTCAAACTAAGCTATTTTCTAATGCTGATTTCTAAAGAATCGAAAAAGATATGAACCTACTTTTGTATCTGCTGAAAAAGAGAGTCTAATCTTTCTTTGGGTGGGTTCCATGTTTATACAGCAATAGAACAGAATTTTCTGTGGGCCTTGCAAAATCAGTCAAAATCCAGTAAAACGGCCGGGAGCGAAGGGCCTTGCTCTGGTGAAAATGGCTGGGAGTGAATGAGTTAAGCGACCTATGACACACACACAATAACTGCATGAATTATAAGGGAGGCTTGGAGAAGAGAGCAAGAAATCCTCACTTCATAACGAGCAAGAGTTCGGTGGATAATGAGAAAAAGGACTTCAAACTCTTTATAGCCACTCACAGACACACAAGTTTACCATAAGACTAAACACAAAATAAAGAGAATTTCACTTTGTGAGTTTAAAACAATCACATTGGCTTGCCCAACCACATTCTGTTTAGCTTTATGCTAACTAAAAAAGCTAAACGCTGATAAAAAAATATCAGTGTCAAGGTGTCAGGGGCAAAACCATCGGGAGGCGATGAGCGATGGCGAAATGGGAAAGTCATCGCCATTGAGCTGAAAGCCAAGACACTGGGTGCGATGCGACTCCAGCGGCAAGCAACAGCGTCTTTTCTGAGCACCAACAACTTCCCGTACTGCTGCTTTTTTATTTATGCCCTGGAAATCGTGCCGAAAGGTATCATAAAGTATGTACTGATCTCACGAACACTGCTAAAATGATACGCTCCTCCATATTGACTTTTTTTTTTTTTTTGCTAGTGACGAGCAATGTTGAGAGTTTTTTTGTTTTTTTACCCCCAATGTTGACAAAGTGTGGCATTTGGATGCCAATTTGTGGGTTGGCCAGTGTCCTCGCAGGTCATTTATCGATATATAAAGCTGTTGCTGATTGGTTGTAGTGTTAGGCGACAGAAATAGACCATTTCCTATTTTCTTATATAGTGTTGCTGGTCCGCCGCGTGTGCACGTGTACCTGTACGAGCGCGAAATTTCACGTGCACGAACGTCGCGTGTCGCTACGGCGCAAGAGGGTTGGCGATTTTCGTCACGTCGTGCTCATTCCATTGAAAATGTATTGAACGCGAGCGACATTGCTTCCTGTGTGTTTTGCCCCTTATATGCACAGGATAGATGAGAAAAAAAATGGTAAAGAAACATAGGCTTATAATATAACAATATTTTTTATCACCTGGAAAAACAACTCTTTTATCTTCAGCCTACTTATACTGACTGTCTTCATCCATGGCAGTATGTCTGCATTATACCACCTCCAGGTGGCTGGGAAGCATACACCAGAAGGAACAGAACAATGTCAATTGAATTATAGCAAAAATGTTGCAATAACTATTACATTCTTGACAATTTATTCAATTATGTTGTATGCTTTTAGAAAATACAATGTCACTAAGTGCGAGTTTTGTGATTAAAACTACATTACAAACGGTCTTGTTTTTGGGGGGGCATGCTGGAAGGAATTCATGGGATATCCATTCGTGTCACAGCATAAACATGGACATATAATTATTTCATTTTATTTTTTGGGACAAGTGACTATTTATAGTAAATAAAAAAACAAAACCTTCACCCGATAAAGACCTAGCATTCAGATACTGTAAGTGGATATAACATTTCGGGACTTGTAAGTGTGGCCCACATGATGTCCACAAACTGTATGTGGACATCAGGACTCAATTATATTTAAATATAGTGTACATATATTTTTTGCTATTAATAATTATTGTATTTACAGTGAGGAGCAGAAGTATTTGCATCTCTTGTGAGTTTGCAAGTTCACCCACTTAGAAAATAGGTACGGGTCTGAAATTTCAATCATAGATGCATATCCAATTATAGAGATATAATGTAAAAAAAAATCTGGAACTCACATTGTATGATTTTTAAAAATAATTTATTTAATAATTATAATTTACTGGGGTTCATGATTATTTGTACTCCTAAGAAAATCAGTGCTAATATTTAGTGCAGAAGCCTTTGTTTGGATTTACAGAGGTCAGATGCTTTCTGTAGTTCTTCACCAGGTTTTCACAAATGGAAACAGGGATTTTGGCCCATTCCTCCACATAAATATTTTCTAGATCTGTCAGGTTTCGGGGCTGCCGTTGAGAAACACGAAGTTTCAGCTCCATCCAAAGATTTACAATTGGATTAAGGTCTGGGGTCTGGCTAGCCCACTCCAGACGCTGATATGCTTTTTACGCAGCCACTCCTTGGTCAGCTTGGTTGTGTGCTTTGGATCATTGTCATGTTGAAAGATCCAGCCACGACTCATCTTCAAGTCTCTGCCTGGGAAAAGGAGGTTGTGGCTCAAAATCTGACGAAACATTTCACCATTCATCCTCTGCAAGTAAAGTTTGCACCAAAATGTTCTACTTTGGTCTCATCTGACCACATGACTTTCTCCCATGACCCCTCTGCATCATTCAGATGGTCCATGGCAAACTTCAGACGTGCCTTCACATGTACTGGCTTCAACAGGGGAACCTTGTGAGCAATGCATGATTTTTAAATCATTGCACTGTAGTGTTCTTCTGGCAGTAGCCTTTGAAACTGTTCATCCAACTCTAGATCATTGACCAGCTCCTGCCGTGTAGTTCTAGGCTGAGCCCTCACTTTTCTCATCATGGGTGATGCCCCACGAGGAGAGATTTTACATGGAGCCCCAGTCCGAGTTAGATTATCAGTCACGTTTAGCCTTTTCCATTTTCTAACAATTGCTGCAACTGTTGTTTTATTCTCATTATTCTCACCAAGCTGCTTTCCAATTGTCCCAAAACCTTTTCTAGCTTTGTGGAGCTCAACAATTTTCTCTCTGGTGTCTTTCAAAAGCTCTCTGTTCTTGCCCATGGTAGCAGTTGGATTATGACTGACTCTGGGTGCGCAGGTGACAATTATGAGCTCAAACGGGTGGTGGGTGGGTGATTACTCATGGGGTAAAGGTGGACTTTTATTTTTTCAAGGTAGACTGACAACTCTTTGAGTGTGATAATTATTGCTGATGCTGATTCTCAGGGGTACAAATACTTATGTACCTGAGTAAATAACAAATAAATTATTTAAAAATCATACAACGTGAGTGGATTACATCTCCATTAGTCGAAATGTATCTATGATTGAAATTTCAGACCTCTACGTATTTTCTAAGTGGGTGGACTTGCAAAATCACAAGGAGTGCAAATACTTTTGCTCCTCACTGCATTTATCATATATTATTTGTATATATTTTTTTCACAAAGTAATACTATTATAAATGAAGAAAATGATAATAAAATAAAATTAATCAAATGAATATGAATAAAAGCAGAACTACTCTTCGGTTACTGTACAGTCAATTTCTATATTATTATTAGGGCTGTCAAACGATTAAAATTTTTAATCGAGTTAATCACAGCTCAAGAATTAATTAATCGTAATTAATAGCATTTCAAACCATCTATAAAATATGCCATATTTTTCTGTAAATTATTGTTGAAATGGAAAGATAAGACACAAGACGGATATATACATTCAACATACTGTACATACAGTGGGGAGAACAAGTATTTGATACACTGCCAATTTTGCTGGTTTTCCCACTTGCAAGCCATGTAGAGGTCTGAAAATTGTATCATAAGTTCTCTTCAACTGTGAGGGACGGAATTCAATACAAAAATCCAGAAAATAACATTGTATCATTTTTAAATAATAAATTTGTATTTAACAGCATGAAATAAGTATTTGATACATTTCCAACTAGTAAATATTTTGGCTCTCAGTTCTTTTTTAAGAACCCCTCCTGTTTTCCACTCATTACCGGAAGTAACTGCACCTATTTGAACTTGTTACCTGGATAAAAGACACCTGTTCACATGCTCAAACAAACAAACTCCAACCTCTCCACAATGGCCAAGACCAAAGAGCTGTGTAAGGACATCAGGGATAAAATAATAGACCTGCACAAGGCTGGGATGGGCTACAGGAAAATAAGCAAGCAGCTTGGTGAGAAGGTAACAACTGTTGGAGCGATTATTAGAAAATGGAAGAAGTTCAAGTTGACGGTCAATCTGCCTCGTTCTGGGGCTCCATGCAAGATCTCACCTCGTGGGGCATCAATGATCATGAGGAAGGTGAGGGATCAGCCCAGAACTACACGGCAGGACCTGGTCAATGATCTGAAGAGAGCTGGAACCACAGTCTCGAAGAAAACCATCTAAAACACATTACGCCATCATGGATTAAAATCCTACAGTGCACGCAAGGTCCCGCTGGCCATCTGGATGATCCAGAGGAGCAATGGTAGAAGGTCATATGGTCGGATGAGACCAAAATTGAACTTTTTGGTCTAAACTAGGCTTGTTGTGTTTGGAGGAAAAAGAAGGATGAGTACAACCCCAAGACCCCCATCCCAACCGTGAAACATGGAGGAGGAAACATCATTTTTTGGGGCTGCTTCTCTGCCAAGGGGACAGGACGACTGCATCGTATTGAGGCGAGGATGGATGGGGCTATGTATCGCCAGATCTTGGCTGACAACCTCCTTCCTTCAGTGAGAGCCCTGAAGATGGGTCGTGGCTGGGTCTTCCAGCATGACAACGACCCAAAGCACACAGCCAAGGCAACTAAAGAGTGGCTCCGTAAGAAGCATCTTAAGGTCCTGGAGTGGCCTAGCCAGTCACCAGATCTGAACCCGATAGAAAATCTTTGGAGGGAGCTGGAAGTCCGTGTTGCCCGGCAGCAGCCCCAAAACCTGAAGGCTCTGGGGAAGATCTACATGGAGGAGTGGGCCAAAATCCCTGCTGCAGTGTGTGCAAACCTTGTCAAGGACTACAGGAAATGTTTGGTATCTGTAATAGCAAACAAAGGTTTCTGTACCAAATATTAAGTTAGATTTTTGTGATGTATCAAATACTTATTTCATGCAATTAAATGCAAATGTATTATTTAAAACTCATACAACGTGATTTTCTGGTTTTTTGTATTAGATTCCGTCCCTCACAGTTGAAGAGAACTTATGATACAAATTACAGACCTCTACATGCTTTGCAAGTGGGAAAACCAAGACAATCGGCAGTGTATCAAATACTTGTTCTCCCCACTTGTAAGTACTGTATTTGTTTATTATAACAATAAATCAACAAGATGGCATTAACTTTATTAACATTCTGTTAGAGCGATCCATGGATCGAAAGACTCGTAGTTCTTAAAAGATAAATGTTAGCACAAGTTATTGAAATGTTATATTAAAACCCCACTTAATGTTTTCGTTTTAATAAAATTTGTAAAACTTTCAATCAAAAAATGAACTAGTAGCTCGCCATTGTTGATGTCAATAATGCCACAATGGTGCTGAAACACTTCGCACCCAAGCGCAAGCAGAGGGCGACAAAACATCAAAAAACACGAGTAACAAGTGCACATGACACTGTGCTGTCATTTTAATCTGTTTGAGCGGGGCATGTGCGTTAAATACTGTCATGTTTATGTGCCTTCTCAGTTCTTTTCTTTCCTTTCCAGCACATTATGCAGCTGGATGGGCGGGGCTGTGCTGCACACCTGTGGCACATTTGGAGCGCTCATTATTTAAGGACTCCTGTCACCGTCTGCGAGTGTCGGACTATTGCATTTGCTTGTTACCTGCTTTGCTTACCGCTGTGTGCTCATCGTCACCCTTGGTGCTTCCCGACATTCTTCGATCGTGTTCTGGTTTGATCTCATTTACCTTTGTATTTTATTGGGATTTTGTAATTATAATTTTGTACTGTTATATTCACGCCATTTTGGCGTGCTCTCTCAGTTGTATTTTCTTACTCGCGTTTTCTAGCGTGCTCTCTCAGTTGTATTTTCTGACCCGCGTTTTCTAGCGTGCTCTCTGTTGTATTTTCTTACCCGCGTTACTTAGCGTGCTCTCTCAGTTGTATTTTCTTACTCGCGTTACTTTGGCGTGCTCCCTTTGTTCTCGTTTTTTGTAATAAATACTTCTAATTTCAAAGTCTGTGTTTGGATCCATATTGTAACATAACAGAATAGTCCGACCATGGATCCCACAGATTCTGAAAGTACTCGTCGTGTAATCGCCTGTCACGGTCACGTGATCAGCCAGCACGAACAGTCACTGCGTGAACTAGCAAACGCGATCGGCTCGCTAATTACAGGAGTAGAAAAGATGACGTCACCTTCACAGTCTTGTGGCATAGTTGACGCTGCGGTGGCGCCCGATCAGCTCCCTCCCTCTTCGATGGGTCCGCCGGCGTCCTTTCGGGAGCCGGTGTTGCCACACCCCCATCGATATGAGGGAGAACCCGGTGCTTGCCGACAATTTTTGCACCAGTGCTCCCTTGTTTTTGACCAACAGCCATACACATTTGCGAGTGATAGCTCCCGTGTAGCATATGCCATGAGTCTCCTCGCCGGTAAAGCTGCTACGTGGGCCATGGCGGTAAGCAACTCTACACCCACGATCCGTCAGTCATACGAGACTTTTAAGACTGAGTTTATGAGGGTTTTTGACCATCCGGTTAAAGGCAAGGAGGCAGGCAGCCGCCTGCTGGATTTTTTTCAAGGCGATCTGTCTGTGGCGGACTACTCCATTCAGTTCCGCATTTTGGCCGCGGAGTGCGGTTATGGCGAAACGGCTCTGTGTGGTATTTTTCGGCGGGGGCTGTCGCCTGCTGTCAAAGATGAGTTGGCGGCCCGGGATGATTCATCGGGTCTGGAGGACCTGATTTCTCTGTCCGTGCTTTTGGACAATCGTCTGAAGGAGCGCGAGAGGGAACGAGCCATGGAGACTCGGGGACGTCGTTGGCCTTCGCCGCGGGGCGGCCCGACAGCGGACCGTGCAGATGGCTTCGTCGAGCCGTCATTTGTCTCCACGCCGACGCGGGGACCAGGCTCGACAGGAGTGGAGCCTATGCGACTCGGTGGCGGTCGTCTTTCTGCAGCGGAGCGACGGAGACGGATGACAACGGGTTTGTGTCTGTACTGCGGCTTGCCGGGGCACCATGTCGCCGCCTGTGACGCGATCCCTTCAGGTCGCCTCGGATCTTCGGCCGCTGGGGCTCCCCTCGCCCGAGGGGGAACGAGATTCAGGCATGACCGCAGTCCATCGAACGAGTTGCCTCGCGACAAATTAAATGAACCAATACACCCTCGAGGTGATTTGAGACTGCAACTGCCGGGAGAGGTGTCATATAGTGGGATTAATTTTAGGTTTACTGCTTTAGTTGATTCGGGGGCGGATGACTGCTTTATAGACCGAAGTGTTGTTGACGCTCTTAAATGTCCGTTGATAAAACTAGCTCGGCCTAAAAAGGTTTTAGATCTCGATGGGCGACCCCTGGCGGACGTGAGATTTATTACGCCTCCGCTCAAAACAAAGCTTTCCGGTAATCATTTTGAGATCCGTAGTTTTTTAGTGATGCCGTGCAAGTCGGCTCCAGTTGTACTTGGGCTCCCCTGGTTAAAAGTGCATAACCCTAATATTGATTGGGCCAAGACACAAGTAGTGACGTGGAGCTCATTTTGTTATGCGCACTGCTTACGTTCTGCATGTTTACTTCCTGGTCAAACGCAGGCGGCCATCGAGCCGGTCAATTTGGAGAATGTTCCGGCCGAATATCATGACCTCCAGCACGTTTTTAGCGAAGAGCGTGCCAAGACCCTGCCACCGCACCGTCCGTACGACTGTGCAATTGAATTATTGCCTAATGCCGCGTTGCCTAGCTCTAGATTATACCAGGTCTCTAAACCGGAACAAGAGGCAATGAGGGAATACATCTCCTCTTCCTTGGCTGCTGGCCTTATTCGCCCGTCATCTTCTCCTTTGGGGGCGGGGTTTTTCTTCGTCGGCAAAAAAGATGGGGGTCTTAGGCCGTGTATCGACTATCGGGGTCTCAACGAGATCACTATCAAAAATAAATATCCGCTGCCGTTGTTGGATTCGGCTTTTGCTCCGTTGAAATCAGCCACAATATTCACCAAATTAGACTTGCGCAGCGCTTACCACTTAGTCAGGATTCGTGAGGGAGACGAGTGGAAAACCGCTTTCAAAACCCCGCTCGGGCATTTCGAGTACCTGGTCATGCCTTTCGGCCTAACTAACGCACCTGCTGTTTTTCAGAGCCTCATAAATGATATATTGCGTGACATGCTAAATGTGTTCTGTTTTGTTTATTTAGATGACATTCTGATATTTTCTAGAAGCCTGCAGGAACATCACCAACATGTCCGCATGGTTCTGCAAAGACTACTAGAAAATAAACTGTTTGTCAAAGCTGAAAAGTGTGAGTTCCACCAAGGGTCAATCCAGTTTCTTGGTTTTATTGTGGAAAAAGGGCAGCTACGACCTGACCCAGCTAAAATTAAGGCAGTAGCAGAATGGCCGACTCCCACTTCACGTAAGCAATTACAAAGATTCCTTGGGTTTGCCAATTTTTATAGGCGTTTTATCCAAAATTATAGTATGAGGGCTGAGCCCCTGACCAGGCTGACCTCTAACAAACGCCCCTTTGTGTGGTCTCCAGTGGCAGAGGCCGCATTCGTAAGTCTTAAACGGGCATTCACGAGCTCGCCCGTCCTTGTCCATGCTGACCCAGATCTTCCTTTTGTGGTCGAGGTTGACGCGTCGAGTTCCGGAGTGGGGGCAATCCTGTCCCAGAGGTCTTCAGTCGACCAGAAACTGCACCCCTGTGCCTTCTACTCCCGCCGCCTCACCCCTGCCGAGGCGAATTACGATGTGGGCAACAGGGAGCTGCTCGCTATAGTCCAGGCTTTGCAGGAATGGAGGCACTGGTTGGAGGGCACAGAGGTACCGTTCCAAATACTTACCGACCACAAGAACCTGCAATACCTTCGGGCCGCCAAGCGTCTCAACTCACGCCAGGCCCGTTGGGCATTACTCCTGACGCGATTCAACTACGTGATCACTTACCGTCCAGGTTCAAGAAACGGGAAGCCCGATGCACTTTCAAGGCTTCATGAGCCAGCGGGGGAGGAGCCTTCGGAGGAGCCTGTTGTTCCTGGAAACCTGATAGTCGGCGCGCTACGCTGGGAGGTCGAACGGCTTGTGGAAGAGGCCCTGCAAGGCGTTAAGGTGCCTGGAGGCTGTCCTGCTGGCAGGCTATTTGTTCCGGTTGCTCAGCGTGCAGCAGTGCTGAAGTGGAGTCACACTTCAAAGTTCGCCTGCCACCCGGGTGTGTCCCGCACATTCTTCCTACTTTCCCAAAAATTTTGGTGGCCAGGTATGAGAAAGGACGTCATGGACTATGTTTCTGCTTGCTCCGTCTGCGCTCGGGGCAAGGCAGTCCACCGTGCTCCAGCAGGACTCTTGCGTCCCTTGCCTGTTCCATCTCGCCCTTGGTCCCATGTTGCACTTGACTTCATCACTGGCCTTCCACGCTCCAGGGGTCATTCCGTCATCTTGACAGTGGTGGACAGATTCTCCAAGATGGTACACTTCGTCGCTCTCCCAAAGTTGCCTTCGGCTCTGGAAACCGCTGACTTGCTGGTAACGCACGTGTTTCGGACTCATGGCATCCCGTGTGACCTCGTCTCCGACAGGGGCCCCCAGTTTGTCTCCCGGGTTTGGGCAGCGTTCTGCAAAGCCTTGGGGGCCACGTCAAGTTTGTCTTCTGGTTACCACCCACAGTCCAACGGGCAGACTGAACGGGTCAACCAGGAGCTGGAGGCCGCCCTCCGTTGCGTCTGTCACCTGCACCCAGCTTCCTGGTCTTCACACCTCCCTTGGGTGGAGTACGCTCACAACACCCTCGTTTGCTCAGCCACCGGGAGGTCACCTTTCATGACCGCATATGGGTTCCAGCCGCCGCTATTCCCGTCTCAGGAGGCCGAGGTCGTTGTGCCATCTGTCCAGGTGCACCTGCGGAGAGCCCATAGGGTCTGGAGAGACACTAGGGCGGCACTTGTCCGCACGGCAGCCCGCAACCGTCTGATTGCTGATCGCCATAGGAGACCCGCTCCAGCTTATCGTCCGGGCCAGATGGTCTGGCTGTCGGCGCGGGATTTACGCCTTGCTGGGACTTCTAAGAAGCTAGGCCCTAGATTCGTGGGCCCTTTCGCGGTGGACTCTGTGGTGAACCCTGTCGCAGTCAGGCTGAAGCTTCCCAGCTCGATGAAGATTCACCCCGTTTTCCACGTCTCGCTGCTCAAGCCTGTCTCCACCTGTCCTCTGAACCCTCCGCCAGTGCCTCCTCCTGCTCCTCGCATAGTCGACGGTGGACCAGTGTACACGGTGCGTGTCATTCTCGATTCCAGGAAGAGGGGTAGGGGGGTGCAGTACCTGGTCGACTGGGAAGGTTACGGCCCTGAGGAACGTTCCTGGGTACCCCGCTCCTGGATTCTCGACCCGTCACTTCTGCGGGATTTCCACTCCCTCCATCCGTTGAAACCAGGTGGTCCGCCAGGGGGCGTCCGTTGAGGGGGGGGTTCTGTCATGTTTATGTGCCTTCTCAGTTCTTTTCTTTCCTTTCCAGCACATTATGCAGCTGGATGGGCGGGGCTGTGCTGCACACCTGTGGCACATTTGGAGCGCTCATTATTTAAGGACTCCTGTCACCGTCTGCGAGTGTCGGACTATTGCATTTGCTTGTTACCTGCTTTGCTTACCGCTGTGTGCTCATCGTCACCCTTGGTGCTTCCCGACATTCTTCGATCGTGTTCTGGTTTGATCTCATTTACCTTTGTATTTTATTGGGATTTTGTAATTATAATTTTGTACTGTTATATTCACGCCATTTTGGCGTGCTCTCTCAGTTGTATTTTCTTACTCGCGTTTTCTAGCGTGCTCTCTCAGTTGTATTTTCTGACCCGCGTTTTCTAGCGTGCTCTCTGTTGTATTTTCTTACCCGCGTTACTTAGCGTGCTCTCTCAGTTGTATTTTCTTACTCGCGTTACTTTGGCGTGCTCCCTTTGTTCTCGTTTTTTGTAATAAATACTTCTAATTTCAAAGTCTGTGTTTGGATCCATATTGTAACATAACAAATACCTCAAATATTTTAACGTGATTAATTTTTAAAAATTAATTAGCGCCCGTTATCGCGATAATTTTGACAGCCCTAGTTATTAATATTTTTTAAATTTAACAGTTTTTAACTCATTGCCTACCATTGACAATGCTTGACGTCCAATTCATTTTAAACTAGGAGGTGTGGCTGTCGGTGCTCATGTTTAATGGCCATTGACGGCGCTAGATCTCCAATCCATTTTGACTGGTGGAGATGGCAGCAATCATTCGCTGCCGGAGATGTTGCGACGTCAATGGCAGCCAATGAGTTAAAAGGGTTTCTTTTAAAGCACGGGTCCCCAAACTTTTTCCTGTTGGGGCCACATAACTTGTCCCTTCTCTGATGAGAGGCCGGGGTCAGTTAGTAACAGAAAAAGTGTGACGATTGCAGGAGTGGCTGAATGTAAAAATGTATTGTTTTTCAGAAAGCCACAATCAAATAACCCTTTTTGGATTCTTTACGGAACAAAAGTAAATAAAATAATAATATATTATATTATAATAATAATAATAAATAATAATAACTAAAAAAGAGGGTTAATTTGGCTGGGGATCCCTCTGTGGGTGTGTGGTATAAAGCCGGCGACGCTATGGAGTTGTGACTCCGATCAGAGAATCAACAGGGGACGTTCAGGATTTATTTGTTTCCTTTAATGATGATGAAAGGAGTATGAGATTTATTTTGTTGTATTGTGGTTTCTGTGAATACAAGATAACCATATAACATGTCATTAATATAATATATAAAACCTATAAATATATACTGTATTATAAACATATCTAAATTACCAGGAACAACATTAAATATAATATAAATGAAATACACTGCTTACATAATGCATACAATGCTAATCATTCACAATAATGAACTTACACATTAAGCAGGAAAATAACTAACAATTTAGATAAGTGAATTGGCAACAAACAAAATTCAGCCTCCACCATGTAGCCAAAGGGGCCAACGATTAGCATTAGGGATTAGTGCTAGCGGCTAATGGTTAGTACACAGCGGCTAGCGGTTTGCTCGTGGCGGCTAACGACTACCAGGGACCCTATGCAGGTAACTCATCTGCCAAACGTGTTTATGCACTGCCAAGGCACAATTCTGCAATATACCCACCTCTCTCATTCGCACACAACACTTGGATTGCCACTAAACAGGACGGCAGCTTGAGGAATGAACCGCAGGAAGTGAAAGGAGGAAAAAGTGACTAGTGTACTCTGGCAGTGAAGGGTGGAGAGACAGTAACTCATGCGCGCCAATGAAGGGAGGAGAGAAAGTGACTCGTGCACGCGTCGCTTTTCTTAAAGGGCCAGCGTAGTAACAATTAAACTAAAGCACAAACATGCAATGAGGCTTTCCAACAATAAGACTATTGATTAGATAGATAATAACCAAATAACCCTCTCTGGGTTCTTCACAGAAAAAAAGCCAGGAAATAAATAACACTATTGGGGAAAAAAAAAAAATCAAAATGCTCTCTGGTATTGTTCAGCGGGCCGGACCAAATGTGGAGGCGGGCCGAATACGGCCCGTGGGCCGTAGTTTGGGGACCCCTGCTTTAAAGGGTTAAGGACATCTGTAGAAGGCTTTATCAGGCCTGACAGACCCACAGAATAGTACTTATTTGGAACTATTTTTAAACAACACAACCTATTTCCTCTTGCTCAACAGTTGGACATTGAAAATCAATTGGACAAGAATGAGACCGACTTACCAGGTACTTGATCTCGGTGTAGTAATTAAGGGCCTGCTTAGAGCGGGACCCCTCCTGGACCCCCAGAGACATAGGATTGGTGCTAATGAACTAATATTGCAACGGCTGATTGGACACTAAGTAACTCGATCGCAGCTGATTGGTCGATATTGCGGGTTGTAAGGCCAGGCAGGGTGGGACATTAGGTGACCCTTTTCTGCTTCCTGTCTGGGGACTTTTTTTTTTTTTTGCATACCACGTAGTAGGAAAAAGACTGATACTTAATACTTGGTTTATATAAAATGAATTAATACAATAGATAAAAAAAGTGAGTATGATGAAAATGATTTTGGAGAATACAACAAGCTGAAAGAATATTTTTTTTATTTTAAGTCTTTTTATGTACAATGCAACCTGACTAATTTCGTCAAAAATGATTATTTGAAATACTTATGTGATAAAACGTCAATTGAGCTAAGCATGTTTGTGGAGTGGATATACTTTAAAAAAACACACAGAATACGAGTGTGTGTTTGTGTTAACAGTGGTATTACATTAGCTTCGATCACAGTTATGAAATTCAATTAAATGTTACATCTAAGCCGTTTGTGTTCCCTGGTGTGCAGAGGAATTGTTTGTTATTTTCAGTTTTATGTCTTATCTTTGCCAAATGCCATTATATTAAGCGCATGATACAATATCTGCTGTGCCTTTTTAATACATTCAGCTTTTCCTTTAATGTGTGTCTGTTTGCATGACGGGAACATGAAACTCTGATTGCACTTAATAAATAAGCCTAAGAAGGTACTGACAAGAGCGTCCCAGTGCGGCGGATGATCGTCTTTTGTTTTGGCTGCTATATTAATCTCTACTTTTTATGTGCGCGTAACAAAAAGGTACACTGGAGCATGAACCTGTCCCACTTTGTTTAGTTGTCAAAGTGACACACAAAGAGAAAAAAAACACAAAGCGTCGATGAATCACAGCGTTATTGTTGCTACACTGTCTATTCATCTGCGCGCTTGTCTCTATTAGATGACTTAAACACATACTGTATGAGCATGTTTGTCAATGTTTAACACCCCTTTTTTTCTCGCAGCGTATTCTGGGATCTGTACTGCGCCGCCCCGGACCGGAGGGAGACATGCGAACATTCCAGCGAGGCCAAGGCCTTCCACGATTATGTGAGTCAACCAGCTCCCCCGTCAATCACTGAAGTCGAGGGGGGTCTCTTATGTTGATGCTAGGTGCTCTGCTTTTCTGTGTTTGTGCTGCTGGTTTCTGTTTTTTGGGAGAAGTCTGCCTGAAGCTGGATGGTTTTAAAAACACATCACCTGGGAATGCTGTGTTTTTATTTCATGAGAAAGCCTTGAGACGTAAGATAGAGAGCATTCGTGCCAGTCTATCATTTTTCACATGATTAGGTATCCCCCTCCGTGGTTACCCAAAGTGCATACGGGACAAAATCTGACAACAAGCCATAATGCGAATGTGTCCATTGACTATCGTTTTGTAAACATATCTACTGGATGCTTTAGAATTCCTCTTGGAGTGGTAGTGTTTGTTATTATTCTCCAGAAATTTGAATCCCCTTTTTAGGCTTGCTGAAAAGGCACCAATTTTAGCAAGCGTGTGAATCCTGGTGAGAACTGTTATTTTTACAACCCAATGGTCTAAAACATACTCGAAGTTATTACCTCATAACACCAGTTTCTCATCCAACTCAAATTTGAAATAACTTGACCATGATAAATGTAGCAAATTGTTGCTGTACAACATCCTCTACAGATTCAATTCCGTAAGTGTTTTGGCTAACCACAGCCGCTCAGACAATTTACCTCTACACTTCCTCAAATGCTGACCCCTGAACTCTCGGCTCAGAGAGGAAACTTCCCCTGATGAAAGGTCACGCCATGGCCCGTCTTATTTATTGGTCCTCTAAAGGTCAAGGCGCATAAAGCAGCTGGCTGATCACACGAGCACATTAGCACTCAGACACTCACAATGCATACATGGATAAAGTATGTTTAAAAGGATTCACTAGCGGTGGCTGCAGGGGCCATAAAAGGTCAGGGTCTCTAGCCTTCTTGACCCTGTCATCTTCTGAAGAGTTATGGTGGTCTATCAGTAGCACCACCAGATAAATATACTAGATTTTCCGAGGAGCTGTCTGATCAAATCAAGTCATATGAATGCCTTTGTGGCTAAGCTCACTGTATTGCTGTGCATATACTCACTCTTTTCTAGTGTTGTTGTTACCAGCCCTTTAAATTTTTGTCGTAGTCTTAGTCTTTTGGACGAAAATACTTATTATTATTAGTCATATTTTAGTGATTTCAAAACGTGTTCGTCTTCGTCTAGTTTTAGTCAACGAAAAAACTCAGACAGATTTCGTGTAGATTTAGTCGACAATCCTCAAAATGTTTTCGTCTGTAAACTTCAAAAGTTTTCGTCAATGAATAAATAAAAGGTTTCCAACAATTTTGAATGGCCATTGACAGACGAGCACATAATTGTAGAGTCTACAAGGACATAAACATCTTCATGATGATAATATACACTCAGCAGGAAAATAGCACATTATTTGCAAGTACCGTATTGGCCCGGATATAAAACGGTGTTTTTTGCATTGAAATAACACTGAAAAAGAGGGGGTCGTCTTATATTCGCGGTCTAGACATTATACCCATTCACGACGCTAGATGGCGCCAGATATCATTGAAGCGATGTTCTGTCATGACAGATCTCAGCTACTCTCCCCATTCACGACGCTAGATGGCGCCAGATATCATTGAAGCAATGTTCTGTCATGACAGATCTCAGCTACTCTTTTTAGTTTAACCAGTTTGCATTATTTTATTGCTATGTTTTTCCGTATTCAGATTTGTTTCAAGACTGCAGTTACAGTTAGGCTTCACTTTGATGATTAATGCAGTTATTGCAATTTTGTTGTTTTATCACAATAGATTGTTTTATTTACATTTCAAAAACCAGAAGCCATTCATTTAAGAATGTGATAGCACTTTAGTTTACATATTTAAATGGTCAGATATCAAGATTTGAGTGAGGCAAAATAACATGCTTTTTCTTTCAAATATATTGTTAGAATCATTTGTTTCGGATGTACTGTAATTATTTTCTGTATAAAAATTAATTTGGTGTTCAAAAAGTCGTTTTTCAAACTTGAGTCTTGAAAAAGAGGGGGTCATCTTATAATCAGGGCCGTCTTATATTCGGGCCAATACGGTAATTAAACTCACCTGGATGCCACGAACTGTACGCAAAAAGTTTTCCAGGAGTTTAAGACACTCACCCAGTCGCTGCGCTGCATGCGAATGCTAACGCGAACGCTATGCTAATGCTGCAAGCTAGTTTAGGGTGTGATGATTTCTCAGCATAGACCTTTAAAGTGCCTATGACCGTCAAAAGCATATTTATTTCATATTTGACGCGGTATTTTATGCTCCTGAATGAAATGGACTGCTTGGATGTGTGTTGAAGCGTTTGATATTTATATTCTATTTTTTTTTTTCAATCCCGCGCCATGAAAATGAGTGACTTTCTGGATTGAGGAGGAATGCGAATGTGACATCCCCTGGGTCAACAGCTCACAATACAGCATTACTTTCTAGCATTGATTTGGCGGATTAATTCGTTTATTTTT
This sequence comes from Corythoichthys intestinalis, assembly GCF_030265065.1. Lineage (NCBI taxonomy): Eukaryota > Metazoa > Chordata > Actinopteri > Syngnathiformes > Syngnathidae > Corythoichthys > Corythoichthys intestinalis. Next base: position 43,120,106 of record NC_080401.1, on the reverse strand, counting down.
CACCTCACGCCAGCCAAATGTGCTGCAGGGTTTTGTTGTTGCACCAGTGAGACATCGGCCGGTTTGTCCGGTGGTCATTCTCTAGCTGCTTTTTCCCTGGCAAATGAGCTTTCCTGCCCGCAGCAGGGGAATGACAAGCTGTAACTTGCTCGCCACCGGGGGGTAGCTAGCCACTGGGGGCTTGCCGATCGATGAAGACAATCGACAACCCCGCCGCCCTGTGACTTAATCCGGGATAGTTTTGTGTGATTTTTCGCTTCGAAAGGCGAGAATAAGACTTTGAAACGCCGCTCAGTTTGGGTTAGCATGTGGGCTAGCTGTCATGCGTTCTGTTTTGTTTACGTTCTTTCCTCCGTCTCCGTAGCCGAGGCAGGGAAATGACAAAAGCTGGGCTAACTCCGGTGTCATAAAATACAGGTCCAAGAAGTCGACAGTTTTGACCATTATAGAGTAATTTTGCCATGTAATACTGAATAAATGCATTTTGAATATTTCATATTCCATTTAGCACAAGACATTTATATGTCATGACCATACCATTTATTTAGCAATTGGGGGAAAATACTTCTTGAAGCAATGAAGCTTTGCGGCCAATTGGTTGAAAGCTTCATGATGGTTCATTTGGTCTTATGGCAGTCATATCTACATATCTGCAGCTTATCTATGAACAAATGTCGTTTTCTTGTCTAATTTGGTGGGTGGCGGCTTATAGTCAGGTGCGCCTTATAGTCCAAAAATTACAGTATTTCTTTGTCGTAATTTGGTCATGTAATAGGTAGTACAGTTTAATAATAACAGTTCATATAGATGATGTTGTGCTGAGAAAACATACTATTTTTTTTTTAATCAAACATTGTAAGCAGTTTAGAGCTGAAACGAATACTCGAGCAACTCGAGTAACTCGAGTTTAAAAACTGATCCGAGTAATTTTATTCACCTCGAGTAATCGTTTATTTTGACAGCTCTAAGCATCACGTTTTGCTCGGACTACTTTTAATGCGGGACAACGCGCTGATGTCACGTGCGTAGAGGAAGAAGCAAAAAAAAAAAACTTACTGCAACCGACAACCGCTACAAACGACGCCGACGTTGCTAAATACTAGCCCGCTCATGCTACGTTAGTTGCAGGTGGCGTCCAGTGAGTCTCATAGAGATCACATGTATGTTGAACTAGATGCGCAATGACAGACTAGGCCGCGTCTGGGCAGCGTTAGCAAACAGCCGCCATCTTAAAGCAGTAGAGCGCTAAGCGCTAATAAAGAGCACTAAACGCTAATATACTGTATAAGATTAACGTTACTGTCACTACTAGCTCACCTTACGTTAGCACTGCGGAGGGCTAGGTTTCAATTAATTAAGACCGCTTTCGATGCGTGGCTAACGTGTCTTACATACAGGCTATAACATAACATAGCGTTGTGGAGTGATGAGGGTGTCAAATAAAAACTCAATAATGCTAACTATCAATTTTAGCTCAGTAATCATTGCTGGATAAAACACCAAGTAGCACTAGTCCCTGATGTGCTCCAATACAGCCTGTATCATACATTTATTTTGAACAGTGCAAAAACTCAAAATCCTATCAGGACTTACAGTTTAGACTAACTTAAAACTTAACTAGAACTTAAAAATGGCTTGACACAAATAGAAATTTAATTGAAAAACGTGGGAAAAAATCCTAACTTTTAAGTGATGTGTGTTATCAAGCGTAAAGGCATTTTTAGGTGTGTTTATATATATATATATATATATATATATATATATATATATATATATACTTTTTAAAAATAAGATCTAAAGGTTTTTTGAGTAAAAGCAGTGAATTAGTCATTTTTTTAAAATTCTAGTTACATCTGAGATGCAATTGTTGGCTGTTTTCAACAATATACATAAAAAATAAAGACATTGATTGACTGAAAATGATAAAATTTCTTGTTTTCTCATGTATATCTATAATTGCTCTTCACCTAAAAATATATTTGTTTTATCCGATTACTCGATTAATCGATAGAATTTTCAGTCGATTACTCGATTACTAAAATATTCGATAGCTGCAGCCCTAAAGCAGTTACTCACATTGTTACTCATTACTTGAGTATTCTTCTCACAGAATACTTTCTTTACTTGTACTTTACTAAATTTTTTGGGATGACTACTTTTACTTGAGTAATATTATTTTGAAGTAACGCCACCCTTATTGAGTAAAACATTTTGGCTAATCAACCCACCTCTGTTCAAGGCATCATTTGTGTTGTGTAACCAGGATTATGAATGGAACACAAACAATCACCACAACTGTTAACATGATTAGCATTTGCTCACTCATCATCCACCCATTGTAAATGAGGCTATTGAGCAGTATGGTGGCTCTCTTTACCTGAAACAGATTAGAGGTGCTATTTTTACACTACACGTTCCATTGAGGCACTTTTAGCCCGCAGGCAGTCCAACTCTTGTTTGACACGTGACAACCCAACATGTTACATTTGTTGTGCATGTCATGCGTGTGTGTTAGCACCAGCTGACACGTTTTTGTGTGTGTGTTAGTGTTGGACCACCATAAGATTAATTACATGGTTAATTAAACCTAGTAGTTAATTAAATCTGACAACTGTGTCTAATTCATCTAAATGCCATGTAATTTGCTACACCTTTCTCCAGAGGTAGGCCAGCTGGATACCTGCATGTCAACGCTTTAAATGACTGCCGGGTTGGCCGAACTTTAACGTCGGCTGGCCTTAAAGGTGTGTTTTAAAGCTGGCAGTGCATTAGAGCTGAAATGTGGACGTACGCCTGGCTAATATTGTAATAAATGAGAGTCTGGAGGAGTTCAAGGATGCAGGCAGTGATGCTTGAGCTTTGACCTGACACTAGTTGAGGAAGTCAGTTCAGAACTGAGCCAAATGGCTGAATTGGGATACAGGAGTAAAAACTACTTGTTGGCTTTTAGTTTATTTGAACTGCTCTGGCTTTGGGGTTTAAAAAACTAGACTAAACTCGGGCCTGCACTGTAAAGTACTTTGGAGCAAATGGTTGAACTTTTCACCCAAAGAGTCAAAACTTAGACGTCTATCCATCCAGCCTTCCATCCATCCCTGATGACTGTAATTCAGTGACGTGCGGTTAGGTTCATGGTTGGTGAGGCACTGACTCCTTTAGTGTTAGATTTTCAAATATATAAACCAAAAAGGGTAGCTTATTTAATTGGCTACTGGTTATTTCATATCTCATCAGCATTCTCCACAAAACACGCACACACGGTACATAATATCGATACGTAAAAGTAAGAAAATAACATGCATTTGCTCTACACCCTCAATGTTTTGGCCGTCGCAATTCTATAATTCATGCAACATAAATAAGAGTAAAGAGTGGTGTACAAAACCACAGAATTCAATTCTGACCTTTAGTGAAATATTCAGTTGTTTTTAAAACTTGTAATTCTGATACTTTAATCAATTTATTACAGATTGCTAAACAAAAAGTGGTCTCAACATTCGTAGGGATGATATAACAGCATAACCTGCATGTAGGTACACTTTTTGCTGGGGACGGGACATTAATAAGACCAAACAGATTGGATGGAGGGGGCAAAGGGCCACATTTCTCATGTATATGAACCTAATTAATTAAAAGGCAAAATGATCAATGCAAAATAAATACTTATCTACTGATAATAACTTTTACATGCATTGGTTCAGATGATACACTGTTCGATTCAAACCTTTGTTTTCAAAAAATACTAAAGAAACATTTTGAAAACTTCCTGAATAAATGTCTGGTTTTTATTAGCAAACATAAACATAATGAAAATAATTCACTTAATAATGGTAGGGTCAATTCTATCCTTACAACATATGGAACTATTGAAAGATCTAAATTCTCTATGTAACTGAACATTATATCATGCAAAAAAGGTAAGGTTGCTTAAACGTTGGTGGGGACAATTTTAGCATCCTGAAAAGTTGGTAGTGTTATGTCCCTACCGTCCCTATGCAAACCTACGCCCTTTTTGTAAAAGTCCTCCTTATTTTCCTTTACATTAAAAAAATCTCTCCGCCTCAATGGAGAGGATTGCTTCAATTAGATCGTTCTGTGTTCTATTTGACAAGCCAGAAAACACAGTGGATGTGTCCAAATGTCTAGCTAACCTTTCATCTTTCTCAGCAAAACCATGTAATCGTTCTACATATATGCGACGTTTAGAAGAGTTTATACGCTCATCGTTACCACGAAATGTTAACTCCTGTTTAGCTAGGATGCAGGTTGCATTAATGAGGTCTTTCAAACTCTTTCGGATTTCCCTTACCGTAGCGTTATGGGTGCTACCGTTGAGCTTCGGCTGTTCGTCAAAGCCAAATCGATCCTTGAGCTTCCAAAAGTTTTTAAAGCAATCAGGCTTTGAATGTGAGTGGTCGAGCTCTCATGTTTGCTGAGGCTTCGTGGTAGTTTTTTAATGTCACAATATCTCGTGTTAGTCCAGACATTGACACAAGTTGAGAAGAAAAGGCAGGGAAAGCAGCAAAGCCGATTTTTCGAAGGACAGCCCCATAGCCAGTCTTTTCGGGTGTACCAGTCCGTTTGAAAAGCGCGAGTTATCTTCTGTCCCGTAGTTTGAAGCAAACCTTTTAGCTCCGGTGTTGAGTTAATCGCGTCCACTTTTGACGGAAAGTCCCGTTTCACGTACGCCCCCTTTCAGTGCGGCAGAGTACTATCTGCCGCAACCTGCGCTTTTTCACTGCGGTTTTATTTCCCATCAGCAAAACTAAATATGTCGCTAACAAACATTAAATTTTAAGGGTTAAAGACATTAGCCAGACTGTGGAAAATCAGGTCAAATAAACGTATCTGGAAACATTATAATGGCGACATGCAGATGTACGGCAACCAGCACGCTCCAATTCCATATATCAACCCAGTTTGTTATGGATTGCGCAATCAGAGGTGAGGCTTGACTTGTTGCTGCCGCACCTCTCGTTTCATTTCTTTATTTGAACAGGAAATAGGCAAATTTAGTGATTTTGACAATAAAAAATGTTTGAAATGAGTCATACATAAAGAGCAATGGACAAATATTAATATAAATTTGATGCTATAATTATTTTTTTGTCATGATGACAGGTGAGGCTCTGCCTCACCTGCCTCCCCTGACCGCACGTCACTGCTGTAATTCTTCCAAAGTAAAAAAAATACATTGACTCGACGTTATTTAGAAGCGTGTTTCAAGTGTATGACTGAATGCAACTGCATAGTTGGTTGCTTATTCCTCAATTCCGCTCATGTACCAACAACGCTATTAATTAATTGCCTTATCAAATGCAACCAGCAAGGCGGAATTCACAAATTCACTCATGTTAGACTTCTATATAGGGGTGCACGATATCCATTTTTTGAAACCGATACCGATATCGATAACTTCCTGCTCCTCAAGACCGATACCAATACGATAAACGATAATATATATGGCGGAAAACACAGATAAGACTGAAAAATCAGTTTCTGCTCTTGTAGGGTTGTTCCGATCATGTTTCTAGCTCCCGATCCGATCCCGATCGTTTTAGTTTGAGTATCTGCCGACCCCGATATTTCCCGATCCGATCACTATTTTTTTTTTTGCTCCCGATTCAAATCCAATCATTCCCGATAATTTTTCCCGATCATATACATTTTAGCAATGCATTAAGAAAAAAATGAATAAAACTCGGACGAATATATACATTCAACATACAGTACATAAGTACTGTATTTGTTTATTCTGACAATAAATCCTCAAGATGGCATTTACATTATTAACATTCTTTCTGTTAGAGGGATCCACGGATAGAAAGACTTGTGACTTTGTATATTGTGACTAAATATTGCCATCTAGTGTATTTGTTGAGCTTTCAGTAAATGCTACTGTAGCCATGACCAAATGCATGATGGGAAGAGGAACCATGACTGTGCGTAGTGCTACCAATTGATATATCTTCTCTGCGTTGGGAAATAACATAAGGTGTTAAGAAAAAGATCAATTGCGACCTTGCTTCCCCACATTGCTTCCCATGATATTTCTAATCGTAGGGAGAGGGATTGTAAGGCTTTAGCCAATTAAAAAAAGGCTCCAAAGTCTGCCAAAATTCACTCTACTCATGTTACGCTGCCTTTTATCCCTTTATCGGTAAAACGGCGCCATTACAGATTGAGCGTGACGATGCATGAGTGGGTCGTGCAGTGCATGCATTAATTGCGTTAAATATTTTAACGTGATACATTTTATAAAAAATTCATTACCGCCGTTATCGGGATAAATTTGATAACCTTACCTTAAGCCAGTACTTCTCAAATAGTGGGGCGCGCCCCACTGGGGGGGCGCAGAGCGATGCCAGGGGGGGCGCGTGTGACCTCGGGGAACATGCTTTTTTTTTTTTTTCTGCCGTACTGGAATAAAGTGTACTTGCGCATCCACTCAGTGGGTGGCAGTGGCGCTCTCATTTTCAGAGTGTGTGCAGTATTTTTGAACTAAGGAAGAGCACTCATCACACAGAAAACAAATATGAAGAGCAGTGCGCCGCCGCCGTTTTCGAAAGACGTTTTCCGACCGGACTCACTCACGCAGCGACCCACTGTCTTGTCCGGTTCTCACGCCGCCACCCGATAAGTGCCATTTTCGGCTTGGGATCGTCACGACGACCGCCCTCACCTACGGTTCTACCTCGGCCGCTGAGAATGCGCTTTGTTCGTGCCGTTTGCCTTTTAGCTTTGACTTTTAATACTGTGGGTGATGAGGAAAGACTGTTTACTGTGTCTAAAAATAATTATAGCGGACCGCCAGAAGCCAAATCAATTAAGACGCCACTTAAAGACATTCGACCCCAATCTCATTGATAAGCCGCTTGATTGTTTTTCAGCGAAAACGTGCTGAATATTGCCAACAATCGTCCTGCTTTGTCAGTGTTATATCAGTAAACCAGTGAGCATTGTTAGCATGCTCATTGCAAAATGACTCCACACCATTGCAAAGGAGGTAATACTGAGTGTGAGCAGCAAAAATAAAAACTGTCCTTCTGTCCAAGGACACTCTTTTTTTCCTTTATTCATTTTTGTTTTTTCGGTCAAATTTTTTGGCATATTGTCCTCATGAGTGAATGTTTCTAATCAATTTGAATTTGTTATTATTTACTGATTTTATTACATTTTATTTTTCTGTATCAAATGGTCAAAAATGTACCTTGAGTGTATTTTTACAGTTTGAATGTGACTTTTTTTTTTTTTAATTCAGGCAAATTGATGCACGTTCAAGTCTTCTCTGTTACAAACAAAACAATGTTAATAAAGTTATACTTTATTATAAGTTGATCTATGTTACTTTTTTTCTTTATTAGAAAAAAAGGACACAATATTAGGCAGATGCGTATTTAAAATAGTAATTTTATAGACAAATAATACTATTTACAGTGGCGGCAGAGAGTTTGGGGGGGCGCGAAACATTTACGTCTTGCTTGGGGGGGGCGTAGCAGAAAATAATTGAGAAGCACTGCCTTAAGCCTAAACTAAAGACTCTGGATGAGTGTAACATATTATGTCTGTAACGTTAAATACAGTTAGGAAAATGATTTAATTAAAAAAAAATATATATATATATATATATATATATATATATATATATTAAAAAAAGGCACGCTGATTCTGATACTTTGAAAATGACGTGATCGGACCCGATCGATCGGCATTAGGATGACGTCATAATTCCTATTATCGTGCACCTCTACTTCTATATGAAGGTGAGTCATTAGCCACGTTTACATGCTGACTTTTATTCATACCGATTTAAATAATTCCGAATGGAAATTTCAGATCAGCTGTTTACATGTCACTTCATCTATTCCGATCCAGCGTTTACATGTGTCTGCCTTTAGTCCGAAAGGACGTTTGACAACTGCCGTCTGACATGCGCAGATTAATCAAAACAAAGCGTCACATTGCAAAACATGGAGATCGATCGTCAGATCAGCTGCTGTTTTAACTTTTCGAGTGGAAACAAAACTTCAGAATGACATGCCGTTCATTTAAAAAGTTGTGTGGGCTGGTGGAGGGATTCATGGATATAAACTTTCCGCCGGACTCCAATTAGGTGCGCTGTGCGTGTGCTTGGAAGCCATGTTGCAAGTGACGTTACTTACGTCACCAAGTGACGTCACCACGTCAGTACGGAGCATGTGCAGAAAGAACGCAACCAGACACCATTCCGCTTCCCTGTTTACATGATATAATTTTACTTCTAATCGGTTTGGGAAAAGGAATATTCCACCCCTGTGAAATGGAATGAAATTCCATTCGGTTTGGGCCTGTTCATTCTGAATGAGGTGTTTATATGGAACACATTTATTCGGTTTGAACATCTAAACCGATTGCAATTGGAATATTTGGCTCCATGTAAACGTGGCTATTGAAATGTGTCACAAACTATAGCGAGTTGTTTTCGGCTGTACCGTTCCCTCCGGTGGTCTTTACGGCTTTGTGGACTTAGTTTACCTTTTAGAATGTTTTTACTTGTCCTGACCATCAGCATGTACTGTATACAAAATAATTCCACATTTCACTCTGTGCCATTCGCAACCATAATAGTAGTCAAAGTTAGTTCAACTTTGTTTGAATCACTAGTACGTGTGACACAGAAGGAGAACCGTCAGGGTCGACACTGTATGAATCCCCGGGGTCACAAGGAGTCTGTCTGTCTGTCTCTGATTAACTCAGGTTTGCGGGTCCCTACGGACTAAGTGGCCTGATCAAGTCTCACTTGCGGCCCCTTGCTGATAACAGCTCTCACAGTCCCCACCCTCAGGATAGCAAAGTGAAAAACAACGCAACTCCTGGGAGCAGTCGTGCAGATACTACGCCCTGTACGGACAGAGAAAATATAATTTTAAAAAATGGCCCTTTATGGCTGTATTTTCGGTGTACAAAACATGTGCAGCATAAGTGACATTTAGTCATTTGTGTCCTGGAATTTATTTGGTTGCTTGGCAACAGGGTATTGGCTCCATGTTGGCGTGTTTGAAAGCGCATCTTGTTCCTTACGAGACCCCTATGACGTTTTGGACCCTCCAGTTTGGAAAGATAATGCAATATGAAGTGCTAATCCTCAGATTTGAGGACGGGTTGACAGCTAATCCAGGAGAATGTGCTGGGATTGGAGGCTTGGCTGTGCTCCCGGAACCCCTGGAAAGTCCTTGTGTTGTCACGCTGTAACAATGCAGCTACACTGGTATGCAAATGGCTACGCACACACAAAGTTTGCACTATATTGTTTCACAAAGCCAACACACAAGACATAGTGTATTTTTCTTGCAATGTCTGTGCTTTTGTGAAAATAACCCAAGGATCCGTTTATACACCTATCCTAGTGATGCCGAAATTTTGCCAGGGGCCTGGGGTAATATGTGATGTAGGTTTAAAAGTGGCTCTGGACCTTCATCCACCCTAGCTGATCATATCAAACGAGTGGAAAATTAAGAGCGGAAGGCAGTTCACAGGTAAATTAGTTTATTTCACAACGCAACAAAATGATGACCTCTTAGACACAATTTTAGAAAAACAGGTAAAATAAAACATTTACTTGAGTTGTTTGTCATACGTGGTGTGTGGGCAGCCACTCCAGATACGAGACTTAAGTTAAGATAAGTTAAGTTAACCAGGTGTGGGGTGAAGCCGGCTGGTCTACCAGTGCTAAAAAAAAAAAAGAAATTTCCTACCAAAAAGCTGAAAATACATCAATAAATGAAGAATGATGCATGGCTGGCTCAATTCAATTCAGTTTTATTTGTATAGCCCTGGATCACACCAACGTTGTCTCAAAGGGCTTTACAGAGGCAATATGATACACAATCAGAAACAGCAAATGAAGCAACAAAGATGAATAAATAAATTCAAGTCCTGGGTATCCCCCATCCTTAGACCCTCCATGGCGGCAAGGAAAAACTCCAAAAACTACAGTCTTCGGGAGAAAAATGAGAAACCTTGGGGAGTACCACAGTCAGGAGAGATCCACTCCCAGGACGGATAGACAGGAAGCCCCAGGACCGCTACTGGGAATTAGCAGGCGAAGTTACAGTCCGTAAAGATGCAGTGGAGTAAAGGAACAAGAAGGGGTCCATCTAGCCAGATGAGACGCGGGTAGCCACGAGGACGTCTATCCAGCTTGGGGTCCGGACAGTCAGGAGGCTGCAGCTGAAAAATAGCCCCTCCCCAGAGGGGAGGGAGGAAAGGGGACACCGGGTGACTAGTGATGAAGAGACTAGACAACTAGATATTAACATTGGAAAATAGAAATAAAGTAAGATAAGTGATAGGTAGAGTGAGAAAAAGGAGATAGAACTCAGTAGCTGTACTTCCCCCAGCTTTATAGCTTCTAGTGCAGCTTAGACTAAACTGTGAGTCTACTCCGACTTCAACTAGCCTAACCATAAGCTTTGTTGAATAGGAACGTTTTTAATCTAATCTTAAATGTGCAGACTGTCTCGGCTTTTTTAATATTAGCTGGAAGCTGATTCCATAAAACGGGCTTGGTGGCTAAAGGCTCTAGCTCAGTGTTCCTCGGCAGAAAATTGGCCTTTTTTAAGTGTACTCCGTTTCCAAAGCGTGTTAATTTTAATACGCTTTTTTTTTTTTTTTTTAAAGAAAGAAAAAGAGGATTAAAAAAAGCAAAGCTTTAAGTTAAATTAACTTCACCTAAACTTTACTCAACTCAACTAGGGCTGTAGCTATTAATTATGTTAGTAGTCGATTAATCGATTAACTAGTTCGAATGATCGAGTAATCGGATAAGGAACATAAAAAAATAAAATACCTGAGCTGAGCCTCAAATTGTATAATAAAAAAAAATTTGTAAATGAGGATCTAAGTACGACAAAAGAACAATTGGCTAACATACGTAGCAAAAGTCCGCTAGCTTAAACAAATATTGCCACAAAAAACTGCTAAATATCCCTATAAATTATATTACGAATGCATTAAATAAACATTACCTCAAACAAAAACTTAGTTGTGTTGGTGTTATCAGGGAGCAGCTGGATTCAGCCATGTGAAAAGAGTTAGGTCATGTTCACTGTTGCCACTAGAGGGCAGGGTATCCACCCAAATCAATAAAACTAAATGCAAACACTTTCAAAACAAACCATTACAACGCTACTTTAATAAAACAAATACCGTATTTTTCGGACTATAAGCCGCAGTTTTTGTCATAGTTTGGCTGGGGGTGCGACTTATACTCTGGAGCGACTTATGTGTGACATTGTTATATCATTTCACATGTTATTTTTGTGTTTGGAGTGACACTAATGGTTTGGTAAACTCGTTAGCATGTTCTTTATGCTATAGTTATCTGAATAACTCTTAATGTGCCCTGCAATTGGCTGGCAACCAGTTCAGGGTGTCCCCTGCCTACTGCCCCGAGTTAGCTGGGATAGGCTCCAGCACCTCCGCGACCCTCGTGAGGAAAAGCGGCATGGAAAATGAATGAATGAATGAATAACTCTTAATAGCTATGTTATGTTAATTGTTTATTGTTAATGCATCATGTAACATCATACTGTATCATACTGTACACTTATTCAGCATGTTGTTCTCTATTGTATTTTTATTCTTAAATTGCCTTTCAAGATGACATATCTGTTCTATGTAAGGAATTTTAAGAAGTAAATTTCCCCTAAAAATGCGACTTATACTCCGGTGCAACTTATAGTCAGAAAAATACGGTACTCGAAGCAGCAAAATTTAATTTGAGTCATTTTTCTAGTCGAATTAAGTCGAGTTAATCGATTAATCATTGCAGCTCTAAACTAAGTTTTTAACAATATTTCACGTTTGAAGACCTGAATAATTGTACCACCAGGTATGAATAACCCAATGTATTCCAATTATTTGAGGGTTTTTTTGACATATGAGATCTTTGTCTGTTTTTTCATTTTCCTTGGAAGTAACAATTTGAGCTATAAGCCCTGTGTACTCCTTTTACAATAAGCAGCAGAAAACAATACTTCAAGCTTCCATATTGAAACAAAAACATCTATCGTCTATCTTATTGCTTACCAACAAATTGCAGAACACCATAGATGGGATAATGAAACTAACATCTTGTCGATGTATCATAACAATCAAGTAGCAGATATTTGAACACAAGTGGTCGAAAATATAAAAATACTCAGGTGGCCATTTTCTTTATCCTATTCAAAAAAAAGATTATGAATAAAAATATGTCCTTGTGTATCAACTTTGTACTACACTGCCCCAATTATGTTATTTCTCTGTTTTTATAAAGTTTAATATTATTTCTTATAAGTGGCTCGGAAGATGAATAAATGAATGAATGAAAATAGAAATGGCAGCACTGAGGAGGCGTGGTTAGCATGTCTGCTTCACAGTTCTGAGATCAAGGGTTCAATCCCGGGCTCCGGCCTTCCTGTGTAGAGTTTGCATGTTCTCCCCGTGCATGCGTCGGTTTTCTCCGGGTCCTCTGATTTCCTCCCACATCCCAAAATCATGCATGGTAAGCTAATCGAACACTCCCAATTGTCTATAGGTATGAGTGTGTGCCTGAATGAGTATTTTTCTCCCCTTGCCCTGTGATTGGTTGGCAATCAATTCAGGGTGTGCCCTGCCTACTGCCCATCGAAGGCAGGAATAGGCTCCAGCACCCCCGCAACCCTCATGAGGATAAGCGGGTTGGAAGCTGAATGAATGAGGGAATTAATAAAAATAGCACATTACTTTTTTAGGGTGAGGTTAGAAAACATTTAGAGGCATTTGATTCATGTCCGAGATGAGATTATTTAAGATATGAGTGTTTTGAGCATGGTTGGAATGAATTATACTCATCTCAAGGCACCACTGCACCTCTGTTCAAGTGGACTTTCTTGATGCATTAAGTACTGTTGTCTTTCTGTCAATCTTCCTCTTCCTAAGGTTTTAATCACCGTCAGTTCCCTAGAGAGGACAAAGTCACGTTTTGTACTCTTTTCAGAAATTCTTCAAAAGCACTTTGATTGCAGCGATGTCGACGCCGATGATTAAAAGACTTGAGGGAGAATGCGTCCATTCACGCACACATTAAAGCAGACGGAAGAACGGCGCTCTCTGTGTAACAGTCGTTTATAATGATGGGACAAACAGTCTTTCAGGGAGCGCCGCATTCGAGACTTGTTGGTGTAGCCGTTTCGCTTGGGCTCAGCCAAAGGTCTCGACCCCGAACATCTGCGATCCGTGCCGATCTGAGGTCAGCGTGCACGGAAGCGTCGGAGATTTTATTCCGCAAGTATGTCAGTGACACGATAGGGTTGAAAACTGTCATGAGGAGGGCTGCGGTACAAGGGCATAATCGGATATTAGTGTCTAGAAATAGACAGATAAAACCTTGTTCGCATTTGTGGAATCTAATCCTTAAGTAATAATCTATTAAAGCAACAATAAGAAAATGTAGAATTTTTCCTCCTCTTATTCAGATGAAAAGTGCATTTTTTTTTTTTTTTAATGAGCCATTAAAGTCATTTTCTAATATTTCTAAGTGTTTTGTCACTGTGACGTCACACCGTGCCTTATTATGCAAGTATCTGCCCATAGACTTCACTATCAGTTGACGGGACACGGTGCTCGATCCATAGGGGGCCTATTTTCAAAAACCTAAAATTCAAATATTTTCAGAACCAAAGCTGCTAGCAACTTAAACCATAAACAGGCACCTCCCTCAAGCATATACGGGTCCTCATGGGCAGCGACATAAAAAAAAATTAGTTCCCTAATAAAATCCCTATTAATTATTTTTTTATACAAGTATAACAAAACTTTAAATGGCTGCACAAAAATCACCAAATGCAGAGATAATCACCTATATTTTCAGGATCAATAGCAATATTTAACATATCATATAAGCTTTTGCCCAAAATAGCCACTTATTTTTTTTTTAATTTGGTCTAAGTTTTCGACAGCTATTAAATTACTCAATTTTCAGAAGCCAGAAACTTAATACTTGAGGAAATCTTGCAGAATCATCTTAATTTTACTCAGCAAAATCAAAATTTGCAATTTTCTATATACAATCACAACTTATTTAGGTTGAATTCCGATGTTACTATTGCCTCAGCATGGATCTGGCCCTCATCATTTTTAGATTGAAATTTTAAATAAAATAAAACACGTAAAAGGCTAATTTCTTTTTAGTATGGACGCAGAAATGTCTAAATTATTTTTTGCCAAAAAACGGGCAGTTGGCCGAAAATTACTTGATCATTTGACTGTAAAGTTACTCTACTGTGTATGGATACAACATGGCGGCCATCACAAAACAAGGAGCTTTTTAAGTTGAAAATTCTTGTAAATAAATGCATACATCCCGGAATTTCTATTGATATGAACATAGAGCAGTCTAGATTCTTGGTTAAAAGCAAAACCCGGGTGGTTATCATTCATTTTACGTAAATATTTCAAGCTAAAATTACGCTATTATGCAATCCAACGTGGCAGCCATCACAAAACAAAGAGCTTTTTAAGTTGAAAATTCTTGTAAATAAATGCGTACATCCCAGAATTTTTATAGATATGAACATAGAACAGTCTAGATTCTTGGTTAAAAGCAAAAAAAAAAACAAAACGGGCAATTATCATTCATTTTACGTAAATATTTGAAGCTAAAGTTACACTAATTTTTTCCATGCATTTTTTTCACGTTTCAAAGTGCATACATGGGGATATTTCATATAATAATGACCTTGAATCCTCGACCAAATCACTCTTGAGACCCTGCCTGCTTGTATGCAGTAAAATAATACGTAATTTTCGATCTATTTTCGATAATTGCTCATAAATGTGATTTTTTTTGTTAACTTTATTAATATTTGTTATCTTGCCACATAACGGTTCTATTGATATCTCACAGCCCCTTAGTAATATAATACCCTTTAATTAGTAATGTACGATGCATCGATAATCGTGATAACCGTGATCATCCTCAAAACTTTGATCATCGTTTAATAATCGAATTGCAGCACCCTGGATCGAATCGAATCGTGGGGTGCCTAAGATAGCACACCCCTATTATGTACAGTATTGACTAGGAGTGAGAACCTCTTGGTACCTCACGATACGATACGATTTGCGATACAAAGCTCACGATAACGATGATCTGACGATATAGCGATACAACGATTTTCGATACATTGTTTAGGAAATCATTCTAGGATATTCTACAAAAAAACTAATAAACAGAAAAACAAGCTTTTGCTGTGAATTGGAATGAGTTTATCACTAGTAGACGTCCAATCCATTTGAAGTGGGAGGGTGGCAGCGAATGAACATTCGTTTTGAACATTCGTTCATTCGCTGCCACCCTCCCACTTCAAACGGATTGAACGTCTATGGCCGTCAGTGGCAGCCAATGGCAGGCAATGAGTAATTTTGGGCCATTTGAGGTCATTTACCTGTTGATTTTCAGTTACTTCCTGTTGATTTTGGTGTATTTTATGGGTCACTTCCTGTTTATTTTGCGTTACAGAACAGGAAGTGACCTGGGAATCACCCAAATGAATAGGCAGTGACTCAAACTCAACAGGAAATGACCTGTAAATGCCCTAAAATGAAAAGAAAGTGACCTGTAAATGCCCTGAAAATCGGACCGAATGACTGTGAATGCTGTGGTTTTGAATGAACGTACGTTCCCAATCGAAATGGATTGGGCGCCGAGTAGAGGCGTGCGAAATTTCCGATTCTTAGATTATTCGCGAATCGGCCGTGGAAGATTCGAGAACGATTCACAAATATCCGAATTCCGATTATTGAATTATACCAGGTAAAGCGGAAGTAAAACACAGTCAGCGCGGTCTTTGGGACACAATGAGGAACTGACAGAGAGTAAATATCATGTTCAGCTCATGCCGCTAGATAAAAAAAACAATCATACCTGACTGTGGCTGACAGCAGCTACAAACAACGCCCAGTTGCTAGTTGCTACAAACATACGGCTACAGTAGATATCATATATATGTAGAACTAGATGCAAAATGACAGACGACATCGGTGTTAGAACATGTATTATTGAACAGAGATGCGAAATGGCAGACTTTCCAGCGTAAGTAAACAGCCGCCATCTTAAAGCAGTAGACCTCTCTGAAAGGCCCTGTTGTAGCGAACCTAATTAACTTTTTATCTAAAATACTCCTAAATCAGCAGAATCTAGTCTTGAATCTATCTTTAAATGATGAAATAGTTTTAAAACTTTGACAAAAGTAGACAGAAGGGAAATTATGGAATAACGGGAGCAATTTTAACAACTGTGACAGTTGATTCACAACATTAAATTAATTGAATGTAGTTTAAAGCTGCTGATACAGAATGTGGACTGGAGTTTTTTTTTATTTACTGTTATTTTTGTATATTTGTTTACTGTTATATGTTAACTTGATACTGAAATAGTAGTTGGTTTAGCCTGAGAGGATTTTTGAACAATTTTGGGACTAATGTACAAAACATTAAAAAAAAAAAAAAAAAAAAAAGGAAGGGGGGTGCATCAATTATCGTTTTATAATCGAATCGGAGCCTCTGAATTGTAATTGTAATCGAATCGTCAGGTGCTCAAAGATTCCCAGCTCTAGCGCCGAGCACCGTCAATGGCAGCTTTTTTTTTTTTTCCCTAATTGACCTCTTTTCAAAACGATATCTCGATTCTGACAGGAGCGTATTGATAATCTTTTGGGATACAAAGTATCACGATATATCACCATTTCGATATTTCGTCACACCCCTAGTATTGACACTATATAGTTTGCGATTGTTAGAAAAGATGAGACAGTGAAAAGTAGAGCTGAAACGAATACTCGAGCAACTCGAGTAACTCGAGTTTAAAAACTCATCCGAGTAATTTTATTGACCTCGAGGAATCGTTTAATTTTGCCAGCTCTAAGCATCACGTTTTGCCCGGACTACTTTTAATGCGGGACAACGCGCTGACGTTACGTGCGTAGTGGAAGACGCAATAAAAAAATAAAAAAAAACTTACCGCAGCCGACAGCCGCTACAAACTACGCCGACGTTGCTAAAAACTACGCCCGCATGATGCTAGTGTGGTAGCAGCTAGTGTCCGATGCGTCTCAGATATCGCATGCATTTAGGACTAGATGCGAAATGACAGACTCGGCCGCGTCTAATAAACAGTCGCCATCGTTAAGCAGTAGACTTCTCATCGCTAATAAATATAACGTTACTGTCACGCGCTCAAGTAACATTAGCCCTTCGCAGGGCTAGGTTTCTATTGATTATGACCACTGTCGATGCGTGGCTAACGTGTCTTACATACAGGCTTTATTTAATCTGTAAAAACATAGCGCTGTAGAGTGATGAGGGTGTAAAATTAAAACAAAAAAGCTAACTGTCAGTTTTAGCTCAGCAGTCATTGCTGAATAAAACACCAAGTAGCACGGGTCCCTAATGTGCTCCAATACAGCAGGTTTCATACATTTATTTTGAACACTGCAAAAGCTCAAAATCCTATCAGTACTTACAGTTAAGACTAACTTAAAACTTAACTAGAACTTAAACATAGCTTGACACAAATGGAATTTAAATTAGCTTTCAAGTGATGTGTGTTATCAAGCGTAATTACATTTTTAGGTGAGAAATATGTTTTTTTTTTTCATAAGATCTAGAAGTTTTTTGAATGAAAGCAGTGATTTTTTTTTTCTAGTCACATCAGATGCAATTGTTGGCTGTTTTCAACAATGTACATTGAAAATAAAGATACTGATTGACTGAAAATGGTTCAATATTGGATTAAATGTCTTTTTTTTCTCATGTATATTTATAATTGCTCTTTACCTAAAAAAAAAAATAAAAAAAAGATGTTTTATCCGATTATTCGATTAATCGATAGAATTTTCAGTCGATTACTCAATTACTAAAATATTCGATAGCTGCAGCCCTAGTGAATAGTGAACGCCATGTAAAAAAGCCCTCAATCTGATTGTTTTACAATGTCTTTCTCAGTCTCGTCTTTATTTTCTAATTTAAGGTGTCACGAAGGCAAACCTGTTCTATTCTGTTTCTTGCTAGCAGGTTGTCTAGCAATGCCCTCGTATATTAAGATGAAAAATTATGTAATGATGGGACGGCCAGAGGTGCGCCGTGGGCCGTTGCCAGGGGACGTTTTGGGAGGGTTAAACATTTGTCAAGCTGTAGCGCAGTAACAGGTGGCACAGAGGGAGGAGCTCTACTCTGTAAACAAGCTTGATGGCCCGACCTTAGTGTGGATGCGCACGTGTGTTTGTGTGCGCGTGTTCTCCAGGTGCGATGTGCTCGGACCCTCTTCCTCTCGTCCTCCATTGTCCGTTTTTTGGCAAAATTTACTCATCCATCCCTTTTTTTCCCTGCTTCCATTCCTCTCAGGTCTTTTTCAGCACCAACATCACCTCCCCGCGCACCCACACCCCACTGCTCTTTTCTTTGGTCTCTTTTCTACACTCCCTCCCCTCTGCACTGTTTCCCGCCACCCTTCCCCCTGCCTTCCTCCCCTCTCACAGGAGATTGATTGGGTAATCTGGCTGGGTGCCAGCAGTGCCCGCTTTCTCGCTCGGGGGAAGGAGAGAAGCGGGGGCGACATGACGACATGCTGGAATAATAATAACATCCATAATGTAAGCAGAGTAGAGTTTTTTTTTCGGATGGAGAGATGAGGGAGGGGAAGAGAGGGAGAGAGACAGCAGAGGAATGGAGTTGGCACGGCAATGTCTTCTTCTTCTTTTTGGCTGTTGTTGCTTTAAGTGCTGCCTACACACCGTTTTTCCATCATTTCTTTTAAGTTTCCCTCCCTCTCCTATACATACTAGGTTTGTCCCATGCAGGCATTTTTGTCTTTGTGCCTGTTTACTGTCCCTTTTAAGGCCAGTCCAGCCTGTACACCTTTATCAATCCGAGGCAACCACCAAAGTGCCCTCAAGCTGTGTGCGCGCTTGCTGCCGGAGGTCTGGAAGTGACAGAAGCAAGAAGATCAAATATTGTTTATGATTCCCTTCGCCCGCAGGTTCATTGTGGTCCGGTTTAAAGTGGCCGTAAAGCATTTGATCCTCAACTCGGGGTAGCGTGTGAGCTCCTCTGGATGTGTGTTTGACAGACGTGGACAGAGGAAGGCTTCAAAGTGAAGCAACGGGCAGCAAAGGCAGTGGTAGCTGATAGTCATACATACAAAGCATATACAGTGGGAAAATCTCTGTGATAGAAAATATAGAGCTTATAATTGTTATTCAATTTAGAACATCGCTATTTTATGTGTGCAATTTTTTTATTCATTTCAGGTTCAACCTATTATTTGAGTTTGGAGTAAGAATAACAATTTTACACGGCACAAGATTTTACATTATTTACTATCATCCTTTGTTTTGTTTTGTTTTTTTCTCAAGGATTTTTTTTATTCATGGCCAGAATGTAAAATGGTTTCACTATTTTAATAGTTAATAGTATTGATAGTGATATCATAAATTTGTGCCACTTTGCTGCTGGAAATTTTTAGACAGTCTCGAGGTGGAGGCCAAGTCTCAATTGCTTTCTCCTCCTTGGTGATGACGGTAACAAAAATTGCTACTCCTCTATTATTGGTGGACAGATCAGATTTAAATTTGGTTGATATATTCTCGGGATACGTGCATCAATACCTGGACACTGATTTTTATATTTTTTTCTGTCATAGGGCTGATTAATTTGATTTAATAATTGCAGAACTTCTGTTGCATGTAGGCAGTACAGGCAGTGTGCGCTTTTTGGGTGTGCAGACTTATTGTTCCCTGTCGCAACAACGTGTTGGAGTGAACTAGACATGTGCCGATTACTGGCTTCAAGGTATGCCGTGGTATGAAAATGTTAAGGTTTAAAAAAAACGCAAACATTTTGCGTCATACCGTCCCTACGTTTATTAGCTATTTTTTTATATCCCCAAAATGCAGGGAGAAATCCCTCGCTTACTCAACCCTCCCCCACCAGTTGTTGCTCAGTGTCAGTGAGTCAGCTGTGCTACACGATAGCTGGAGGAGGTGAAACTCCTGAACTTTTTCCCCCCATCGAAAAAAACTAAATCGCTGGTATGGGAAAACTCCGGCGACAGAAAAGTTACAGATGGCCACGTTATATAGGAGGGCCAACCGACATGATTGCGGAGGGTGGCCGCTGAGGAGCAGGGCCGGCCCAGCCTATACGCAGACTATGCAGCTGCTTAGGGCCCCTGACCACTAGGGGGCCTCCAGTCTGGGAATTGTTTAATTTATATTCTATTTTGTTTACTACAGTTTGCTTTAGTTGGCTTTTGTGAGTTTTGATACTTGATTACAAGCTTAAAAAAAATAAAAGTTCTTCCTTAACTTCTTTCTTTCCTCTTTTACAAAAAGGTTTGGCACTATCTACTGTAAGTACTGACAATCATTTGGGGTGAGAAGTTTGAAGTATGCAGTGCAACAAAATCCTGATTAATATATAAAATATGGAAGTGTGGGTTGGATTGCATGTATGGGTTTCACAGTACACTGTGACGAAATGGTGGGCCAAAAATATCGGCCCCTTTGCATTATTTTGATTAGGGCCCCCAAAAGGCCTGGGCCGGCCCTTCTGAGGAGGCAATACCTCCAGTATGATTTTACACTTATACAAAGTTAAAAGGTTAGTAAACACTGTCATAAACGTTTCCCACCTGCAACGAGAGTTAACTCCAGCGTGTTTAGTGTGTCTAGCAGTGGAAAAGCGTGTTTTTTCTTCTCTCTGGCAACTGTCTGTGTTGAGAAAGAGAGCGTGTGTGTATGTAAACATGATACGAGTCATACACTTGTGCTTTTTATGTAAAATATTGATTTTTGTTCTGATGGTAATAGAGTTGAGCTCTGGCTGTGGGTTTACGCTCACCCAAAGGAATGCATTTATTTTAATTTTATTTCAAAATTTGAGTTATTTTTATGGTTTATTTTTTTAAATTTATTTTAAAACTTAACATTATACTTACATTATGTTCCAAATTGCAAATGTTTTGAAAAATCTAAATCCTGTTCAATGGAGAAAAGTTTATTCATTTATCTATTTTTTAACCCAGATATGTCAAAGTAATACATTTTATGTTTTAATTAATGCCAACAAAAACCAAAGCACCAACAAAACGACTGGAGGATCCAAAAACTCTTAACAAACAAAAGTCAGGCTAACAAATCAACTTACTTTCGAAGCAGGACGAGGAACACGAGGAACTGGGAAAAAACGCTGACATGAACATGGAGATTGACAATGTCGCGACAAGACTCAACAAAAACGGGGAGCTTATATAGACACAGATACGGGGTAACGAGTCAACGAGGAACAGGTGGTTGACATAGGAGGATGTAGGTTGGAGGATACACTAGGAGCAGGTACACCAGGTGAAATCAATGGGCAATCACAGGAATAAGTCACAGGGGAAAAAACACAAAACAAGAGCGGTAGTTGCAATACCGTGAAATCGTGATATTTTTGCTTTAGGTTATCATACTGTCAGGATCTCATACAGGCAAATGCCTAGTGAACCAAGCGGTTGTAGTTCATTTGAGCTTGTTTTACAAGTAGTTCCCGGGTTACGACGTACCCGATTTACGTGACTTCGACTTCACGACGCCGGAGTCTTGACCGCAATTATGTCTTAAATCGTTTTGTTTTTTTGTTTTTTGGTTTTAATCGCATAAACAGTCCCTTATTGTACCACACAGTATCTTATTTTTTACTTATTAATTGGGCTGTCAAACGATTAAAATTTTTAATCGAGTTAATTACAGCTTAAAAATTAATTAATCATAATTAATCGCAATTCAAACCATCCATAAAATATGCCATATTTTTCTGTAAATTATTGTTGGAATGGAAAGATAAGACACAAGACGGATATATACATTCAACATACGGTACATAAGTACTGTGTTTGTTTATTATAACAATAAATCAACAAAATGGCATTAACATTTTTAACATTCTGTTAAAGCGATCATGGATAGAAAGACTTGTAGCTGTTAAAAGATAAATGTTGGTACAAGTTATAGAAATTTTATATTAAAACCCCTCTTAATGTTTTCGTTTTAATAAAATATGTAAAATTTTCAATCAAAAAATAAACTAGTAGCCCGCCATTGTTGATGTCAATAATTACACAATGCTCATGGGTGCTGAAACCCATAAAATCAGTCACCCCCAAGCGCCAGCAGAGGGCGAAAAAACTCCAAAAAACACAAGTAACAAGTGGACATTACTCTGTGCTGTCATTTTAATCTGTTTGAGCGGGGCATGTGCGTTAATTGCGTCAAATATTTTAACGTGATTAGTTAAAAAAATGAATTACCGCCCATTAACGCAATAATTTTGACAGCCCTATTATTAATGACCTTAATATGACCCTTTAGCATTTGATTATAATGTTGACTTTTGTTTTAGGATGCATGCTTTTATTTTGACGCAGGAAGCATAGTAGTACACACGTAGTACACACGCGAGTAATAACGCATGTACACATAAAGAAGAACATATTTGCGCATACGAAAAAATACAGCTTAGTTCGCTGTCTAGCTAGGACTTAGCTCCAACGTCTTGGCGAGGAAAGTACAATGATGTATAGTAAATGTTTTTAATTTGAGATTCAGGGGGTGTTTAAGGGTACATAAAGGTTAATTCCAATTTACTCGGAAAACGTAGCGAAGCTAGCGTAGGAATGAAAGTCGTTCGTAAGCCGGGGACTACCTGCATAGGGCTTTCGCTAATATTTATTTATTTATTTATTTTTAATTAAAAGGACAAAAAACAACTTGTATGAATGACCTGTCCTATGACCATTTTCTATTTTGACCACTTTTGGGGGGCAATACAATCAGTGTTGTTAATCTTACTGAAAAAAAGTAATTAATTATAGTTACAAATTACTTCTCCCAAAAAGTAATTGCGTTAGTAACTCAATTACCTGAATGTAAGAGTAATTAGTTACTTGGCAAAGTAATTGGTGATAATTACTTTTTTTTTTTTTCCCCTCAAAAAAAAAAAAAAAAAACATTGGCCTCACTATGTGAAGTTTTTTGTGAAGGTTTTTGGTACAATTGGCCCGAGCCCGATTCTTTACCCTAATTTACCCTTTACCCTGAATCAACTGTTAAAAGTTGTTAAAATTGCTCCCATTATTGCATTAGTTCCCTTCTCTCTACTTTCGACATATGAAAGTTTTAAAACTGTTTAATCATTTAAAGATAGATTCAAGTCAAGATTTTGCCGATTTAGAAGTATTTTAGATAAAAAGTTACTTAGGTTCGCTAGGAAGGTTCTCTACAACAGAGCCGTCCTAAAAAGTCTACTGCTTTAAGATGGCGGCTGACTACTAACTCATTTAGTGCCATGTCTGTCATTTGCATCTAGTTATATCTATGTACAGTACATGTGATATCTACCATGTCTACCATATCTACCATAACATGCGGGCGTGGTTTGTAGGCTATCGGCTACAACATGTATTATTGGAGCTACCTAGTATCGCGTTTGCCCGGCGTCACAACTTTCTTGCCTCCTCCCTACTCCTGCTCTGCTCTGTCGTCTCGGTGAGTCCGTCTCCCTCAGACTTTTCGACCAATATAGTAACGCATAGTAACGCATGCCTTTCTGTCCTCAGTAACGGTAACGGCGTTGCCAAGATGAGAAAAGTAATTAATTAGATTACCCACTACTGAAAAAAATAACGCCGTTAGTAACGCTGTTATATTGTAACGCCGTTATTAACAACACTGAATACAATACACCCTTGGTCAAAGGTTTTGAGTCATTTTCTCTTCTGACTGAATGGTCGTGTCTCAAAACATTCTAGCATTGTTAGGCTTTATTAACTTAGGTGACAATATTTAAGATAGCTTGTGTTGGCAGTCCTTAATGTGCTGTTGTGATCCATGTTACATCTTAGCTTCCCTGTTAAGTGATAATCCAAAGATTGGGATATTTTATCTTTCCACATTTTATGCAACTACAGCACTTGTCCATTTCAATATTTCTTTCCAAGCTTCATAGTCTTCATCATCCTGTATCTGTCCTTGTCACCACAGTTTAGCCTTCCATAGTGACATCGTAAAAAAAAAAAAAAAAACAGACAGAAAACGACTCTTGTGGATCTAATTGGACAGAAAGCAAAAGAGAAGTTTGGGAAAAGCAGAGATTAAATTGCATGAACATAAAAAAAGAGCGCTCTGTCAGCTATGTCGCCTGCCTATTCCACAAGACACAGCTTCAACTCCACCTTCTCCTCACATGCACATTTCTAAGCCAGTCCAATTTAATTCCCCTAACCCACTTACCCACGAATGCCCTCTTAGTTGCAACATCATCATACATAAAATTTGAATAAACGTTAAATGAATGCTACCTGCTGGGAGGGGGTGTAGTAACGCATAGGCACATTTGTTTACCCCAGTTCTCTTTTGGGTTTTGTTATTGTAGGAAAAGATAATTATTTTTTTTTTCTTTTATATCTTCACAGCTACTTGTCTCGCTGGCTGTAAAGTGGCTGGAAATACACAGCACATTATTCTTTATAGGGTAACCATTTAACTATCTGGCTGCCATTAATGGCGCTAAACGTCCAATTTATTTAGACTGGAAGAGGATGGCAGCGAATGATCGTTACCAGATCTCCCAGTAAAAATGTGTTGGGCGTCTTACGCCATCAGTGGCACATGAAAGATGAGCATCCAAAACCAGTCCTCACAGTTTAGAAGAATTGAAAGTCTCTCATTGTCAACAAGGTTAATACTCAATTAATTACCAACCAATTATCAACTAATTAAAAAAAGTGTGTTATTGGATAATGCATTTGTTTTTATTTATTTACTTTTATTATATTAATTTTGTTTTTATTAAGATTTTATTCATCGGTGCACAAGGAGCATTGTCACCCACAAAATGCAAGACCCCTCCTTATTAAAATGTGTGCCATGATCCCAGTATTCCACAAAATATAAAACACGTAGTATCTCACCTCACAATAGTCCCACAGCTGTCGGAATTGTTTAGGCCATTATCCGCGGTAAACGGTAAATTTTTGAAACCCAAAAAGGCTCACACGCCTCTCCCCGGTGCAGCAACAAAAGCCTGCAGCACAATGGGCTGGCATGATGCAAAAAATAAATGAAATAATCCGCAAAATCAGCTGAATCCGCAGTCATTCTGCATACTGTAGTATTGGCTGTATACCGAAGATGATTATCCCGCTGACGTCACATGCGCATTCTTCATCAATCCAGGAAGTTATTCATTTTCATGGCGCAGGATTTTAAAAATTGAATAAGTTTATCGATCGCTTCCACACACATCCAAGCGGTCCATTTCATTCAGGAGCATAAAATGCCGCATGAAATATGAAATAAACATGCTTTTTGCTGTCATTGGCACTTTAAAAGTAGGAGACCCATGGGTGTTCCTTTTTGGGACATCCTGGGATCTTCCCCATGGGTGTCCCTTTTTGGGACATCCTGGGATCACCCCCAAGACTGTCCCACTGTGGGACAGAGTGTAGCCTTTGTTTTGTAACTGGGGCCATTACTTATGCACCGCAAAGGGTCACATGAGGAAGGCCCAATCCCATTTCTATTTTTCTACCCCTACCCCTTCCTCCTACCCCTTGGCCCTTCAAACGGAGCAATAGGGGTAGGGCTTGAAACGTCAGCTCTTCGAATTGGGACACCCCTTCACACTCACGTACATCATAAGTCTGTTCGACCAGTTGTTACGTAACCAAAAGCGACGATAAAAAGTGCACTAAGTGCACTTGTGCCTTTAGCAAAACTGAAAAAAAAAAAAAACATTACAAATGAAGAAACACAATGAACAATGAACTAACATTACAATTAGTGGTGTCGATTTTTTTTTTTTTTTTTTTTTACACCCCTAATTAGTGCACTTTTTGGGCGAAACCTTCCTGAGTCAGGCTACTTGCAGACACTTACTTCTTACTTGACACTAAACTGCTAAACTTCTGAGGATATTTTGGTAATAGTATTGTAATAATTCTAATTTATTCGGATGAATTTGTTTGAATACCCTCTAAATGTTAAAAAAAACATTTTTGTAAAGATCAATTAACAATTTGCCGTGGATATACACTCACCGGCCACTTTATTAGGTACACCATGGTAGTAACGGGTTGGACACCCTTTTGCCATCAGAACTGCCTCAATTCTTCGTGGCATAGATTCAACAAGGTGCTGGAAGCATTCCTCAGAGGGTTTTGTTCCATATTGACATGATGGCATCACACAGTTGGTGCAGATTTGTCGGCTGCACATCCATGATGCGAATCTCCTGTTCCACCACATCCCAAAGATGCTCTATTGGATTGAGATCTGGTGACTGTTGAGGCCTTTTGAGTACAGTGAACTCATTGTCATGTTCAAGAAACCAGTCTGAGATGATTCCAGCTTTATGACATGGCGCATTATCCTGCTGAAAGTAGCCATCAGAAGTTGGGTACATTGTGGTCATAAAGGGATGGACATGGTCAGCAACAATACTCAGGTAGGCTGTGGTGTTCCAACGATGCTCAATTGGTACCAAGGGGCCCAAAGAGTGCCGAGAAAATATTCCCCACAGCTTTACACCACCACCACCAGCCTGAGCCGTTGATACAAGGAAGGATGGATCCATGGTTTCATGTTGTTGACGCCAAATTCTTACCCTACTATCCGAATGTCGCAGCAGAAATGGAGACTCATCAGACCAGGCAACATTTTTCCAATCTCCTATTGTTCAATTTCGATGAGCTTGTGCAATTTTAGCCTCAATTTCCTGTTCTTAGCTGAAAGGAGTGGCACCCGGCGTGGTCTTCTGCTGCTGTAGCCCATCTGCCTCAAAGTTCGACGTACTGTGCGTTCAGAGATGCTCTTCTGCCTACCTTGTTTGTAACGGGTGGTTATTTGAGTCACTGTTGCCTTTCTATGAGCTCGAACCAGTCTGGCCATTCTCCTCTGACCTCTGGCATCAACAAGGCATTTCCACCCACAGAACTGCCGTTCACTGGATATTTTTTCTTTTTCGGACCATTCTCTGTAAACCCTAGAGATGGTTGTGCGTGAAAATCCCAGTGGATCAGCAGTTTCTGAAATACTCAGACCAGCCCTTCTGGCAACAACAACCATGCCACGTTCAAAGTCACTCAAATCACCTTTCTTCGCCATAATGATGCTAGGTTTGAATTGCAGGAGATTGTCTTAAACCATGTCTACATGCCTAAATGCACTGAGTGACCGCCATGTGATTGGCTGATTAGAAATTAAGTGTTAACGAGCAGTTGGACAGGTGTACCTAATAAAGTGGCCGGTGAGTGTACATTGATATACTTAAATACTGTATTTAGAAATACTACAACTAAGCACACCAAGCAACAGTGGTAACAAGAAAAGCACCTCACATGAAATCGTTGGGGGGAAAAAATGCAAGATTAGTAAATACTACTCTTGGTTCAGAAACAAACTATCATTCAGGTTTCATACAATTGTGAAAATATTACATTTAATTTGAAACCAAATTAAATTAAACTGAACTAGTGCTCCACATCTATGTGTTGTGGACCCTTCCGTTAGTTACAAGTGTTTGTTTTGTTTGCTTTGCTTAAATTAAATGAAACAAGCTTGATACAGCCAATTAATATTCTAACAGCTGATGACCAGTATTATCTACTCTCAATATCTTTTCTTCAGTCAGAAAAGTAATAGTTAAAAAGATTAATCACGATAAAAAGTGCACTGGTAATATTAGGGAGCACCAAAACCAATTGGACTAACGTCCCAAAAAGGGACACCATTGGTAAGGGTTAGGGAGCACCAAAACCCATGGGTCTTCTAGTGTTAAATGTAATCACTTCAAAAATGGATTAATAGCTTTTTCTTTTTTATCCACCTTAAACTCCAAAGTATTCCACAGTACTTTTCAGTGTCACTCAAATCGCAAAGCATTTTGGACATTCTTAAGTGTCATATGTAGTTAACCACTATTTAATCGTGTTAAATCAAACTAAACTCAAGTGGGGGCAAGTTTGAGGCAGTCCTTTCCACGCTGGAGGTGGTTGCATCTGCGGTATGTCATTTGTGGCGTTTCTCCTGCCAAGCTCGCATTTCCCGTCTTGGCTCAGCGCTTCACGTGACGCTCGGCGGCACACAAAGCGACGCACGAGGCCGAGCCGCACGCTTTTGGCTGGAACTATGCTGAGATCACTTTTTTTGGAGAAGCCACAAGAGCCGGCATGAGGTTATTAACCCCGAGCTAACGACATATTCCGCCTCTCTTACTTTCAAGTAAATTTCAAGGACGGGGGAAATTGGTTGCTCTTTTCCGCCCTCCCCGGCTTCCTGCTTTCTTTTGTGGAGGACCTTCTAGGAGTAGCACTCAACTTCTGCTGTTCCTCATTAGCTCTGAAACACTGACGGCAGCTCAGAGGGTTTGTCAGACTGGTCCCTGGGAGACTTTCAAGTTGTTGAATCGTTGCATTGATGGCCCTGCAGTGAGCAGAATTGGAGAACGTTTTGGATAATTTCAGTATTTAGACTGCTGAGGCAGTTAATCCTTTTAGGTAAACTTAGGAACACTCTCAGAATAAACATGTCTTTGTGTTTACTATTTATACATGCCTGAGCAGTATGTGGCTCATTAGGTTATTTTGGCTGAGCTTTGTCACAAGTACAGTGGGACTTCGACTTACAAATGACCTGATTGAGACCATTTTTTTCCCCAGTGTCTTGGAAAAAAAGAAGCAGAGTGCCACTCCCACTGATTTTTTTCTGTCATATGAACTAATAAATAAGTATTAGAGGTGTGTTCTTTACCAAACTTTACCTTTGAAAACTCTGCTCCCTTAAAGTCCTCCTTCTAATGTCAGAGGGTACTTTACTGAATTAGATAGATTGCACTTCACTGAGCCACAATCCGCTCCCGCTGTTGGCCATTAATCCGAAGTGACGCAGATTGAAGATGCGTTGTTTACCTCTAATATGTTCCCAAAGCATTTTTGGCATTATTTCAACATTGTGGCCATCATCTTTTTAGTTTTTTTTTTCCTAAACATTTTAATCGTTTTGTATTGAAAAGATGGTTAATAAGTACTGCGTAGGAAATTGCTTCAACACAAACTCTTCGGAGTTATTATAGAACAGATGCATCTGAATTTAGAGAGGTGCTAAAGTAATTTTTCAATATTTGAAACTGTTTCATGCAGAAAATAGGTCGAAATGAGAGTGTGCCCTGTTTGAAGTATGTTATCTGTGTATTTCTTTATTTGATTTACCATATTTTTTCGGACTATAAGTCGCACCTGAGTATAAGTCGCACCAGCCATAAAATGCACAACAAAGAGGAAAAAAACATATATAAATCGCACCGGAGTATAAGTCGCATTTTGGGGGGAAATTTGCTTGATAAAATTTAACACATAGAACAGATATGTCATCTTGAAAAGCAATTTAATATAAAAATACAATAGAGAACAACATGCTGAATAAGTGTACAGTATGATTTTACATGATGCATGAACAACGAAATGCGAATATCCTGTCCTCACCAGGACGCTCCGGCTCGGTCCTGGCTACACAGCGAGCTAAACTCCCAAATGATGATGGTGGACGTCTGTATAATTTGCTGAATCAATTTCGTCCTCGACACCGAACAGGTTCGCATCAAAGTAAATAAATGATACTTAGGTGCTATTACAGCAATGACACAAACGGTTAGCATGCATTTGCTAGCATTAGCACATCGTTCAAACAACCACACAACTGGCTCTAAGTGTCCGATCGCGGGTGGAAAACACACAACAACAACAACAGGAAAGATGATACACACAGGCTTTGCCTCTGTAGAGATATTTTACAAGCATAAACAATGAACGTAGGTTCGCGGCCGTGTCTCTCGCGCTCTCTCGCCCACTTGCTCAGAGACGCTGCGTAGCTGTCCGTCTTCTTCTGGCGTGTGAGCGCTCTTCTTCGCGTAAACAAGTGCGAGTGCGCCCCCACATAGGCATGACAGCGCCACAAACTAAAAGCATGCATTTCAATATAAAAAAAGTCAATAATACAATTGAACACACATTGCCAAAGGCAGAACGCGAACGTGGCCAACTGGCCATAGCTATGAAGTTATTCAGATAACTATAGCATAAAGAACACGCTAACAAGTTTACCAAACTATCCTTGTCAATCCAAAGCACCAAAATAACATGTGAAATGATATCATAATGGGTTAATAATTTCACACATAAGTGGCTCCTGAGTATAAATCGCACCCCCAGCCAAACTATGAAAAAAACTGCGACTTATAGTCCGAAAAATACGGGTAGTAAATAATTTTGCAAACTGTAGGTTTTGAAATTGGTCACGGTGACGTCATGCCATACCTTAATATGCAATAAGGTTGTGCCAAACAATTATTTTTCTCCCGATTAGTCTGCATACTTTAACAATTAGTTGACTAGTCTAATAATTTTTATGAACTTTTTTTCTTTCTACTAATCTTGCAATTAAATTTTTGCTTACGATTACTTATTCACAAAAACATTTTGAAACACTTAAGTTCTTTATTAAAGTACAAATAAACACATAAATAACAAAAATAAATTACAAATAAACTTTGAGGTCAAATGCTGATGGCATTAACTAGTGCCAAAAGAATGGTATGTAAGCAGATTTAGAACTATATGACTTTACTTTTTCAACACGATTCAAAACAATTTTTACATTCTCTTTTTGTGGTATGTCTATATTGTTCTCAGCATTAGTGTGATCACCAGCAGAGTAGATATATAGATGTCACGTATCACTGGAGTGAAGTACGTGAAAAAAAACTTAATGATGCACATTGAAACGACGCTACGATGGAGTATTAGGGCCAAATTAAAAAAAAAAAAAAAAAAAAAAGAACGAGATACAGTCGTAATATTGATTATGATTTGATGTAGATGAAGCAAAATAATAATGAGTTCCTTATTTGTAAAACTGATTCTAAAACACCAGATGCTTTCAATATTGTTGATTTTAATATATGCGGCAACGCGCTATGTATAGTACGTAGCTGCTTATTCAGCGACATTAGCCACTAATACTCTGTCGTACGACCCAAATAAAGGCAACTTCAATATAAGATGTCTTTATGTGACTTACGATCCGCCATGTTGTTGTCTCCTGTCGTCTTCCAAAATTATATCTGGGTGACGGCGCTTCAGGTGTTCGTTCATGTCGACGTGCTGCCGTGGTATGCAAGCTTGGCACACGACAGTGTACCCTCCTATGTTTCGTTGAAATAAGTTCATGCTTTGTTCACTAGTCTGGTGCGCTTTTGTGGCTTTGTGCCGCTTTCCCCGCTCGAATCCTGAGCGTCCGCCATTCTCAACTTTCCACGCATATATATATTTTTAACCCTTAATTAGCTGTCGACGGGATGGTCTGCTCGTAGACGCACTCATGTTATCGATGACGTAGACTAGTCGGGACAGCTCTATTATGCAAGTACCTACCCTTTTCGTTGTTCCTCCACGGCCACTAATATCGGGAACACTGAGCACTGATGAAAATTTGTTATGCAAACCTGGTAAAATGGCATCCAAGGTTATAAAAAAATTGTGGGGGAAAAAAACTAACTTTTGTGCCACATTGATATTTCGATGAGAAATTATTTACTTTTAATCGCTAAGCTAGTGTTGTTAAGTTAATGCTAAGCTAATGTTCCTGGCATTACTTTCACTTTTGAAGTTACATCAGGATCGAGAAAATTTACTCCAGGCTTAAAAAGTCATATAACATCTTTTTTGGGACTTTCTTCCAACTTTGTTGTCTGACCCGTCACACTATGAAGTCAACGAGTCCTAGTTTTGATTTGCAACCAAAAGCTCAATGTTTGCTATATGGCTGTACATTTCCGGTCGTTTTCCTTACTTCCCATTACGTCATCTCTGCCAAAGGAAACTGCAACAAATATAATTTAATGCACAATTTCAATCAAGGGCGTAGGGGTTGGTCTCAACATTGGTTGGGACGATATAACATCATAACCTACATATACACTTTTTGCTGGGGACGGAACAATAATAAGACCAGACAAATTATTGAACGGGGGTCTGGGCCACATTTGTCACAAATATGAACCTAATTAATTGATAGGGGAAATGATCAAAGTAAAATAAATCTGTATTGACTTGTATTTTTATGTATATTGGTTCACGTGACACAACGATTCAAAACTTTGTTTTCAAAAACTACCAGAGAAACATTTTGAAGTGCAAGTCCCTTTATTTAAGAAAAATTAATAATTTAAAAAAAAACAAAAAAAAAACAGGAGCTATCCAAGAATGAGTCCACTTCTGGGGGACCCTGGAGCACCCCTAAATTCATTGTAATGTGATATAAAAGTGATTTGGAAAAAAATTAATGAAAAAAAATCTGAGAAATCCAAGGACCGATCTACATCTGAGACATCCAAAGTATCTCATGAAATTCTGATGTGTGATTTCATTTCACTTTTTTTTCATGTCAGTTCATGTTTATGTCAGTGTCCCTCTGAAGTGCACCCATTCTTGGGACTTGCACTCTGAAGCCACCGCGTTGCATTACGATAATGCACAAAATGCAAACACTGATCCAAATGATAGTCGGCTAGCTTGACTTTGTTGTTCCTTGTGGAGGCTGGCTTGACCACAGTAGTTTTGTAGGTTATCAAGTTGATACAGATTAATGCTATGCTATCTCTGATGCAGGTCGGACTTTTAGTAGCAAAATTAGTGGTGTTTCTCCTACCTCCACAACATTGATGTATTTTTATATTACTTACAGTAGCTTGTGCTGGCCAAAAAAAATTTATTATAACCCTCCTCTTCGGAAGGGGTGGAGAAGTTGATACTGTATGTTGTATTTCTGTCGGCGAGGTTGTGCGAGTCTGGCAGTCTGCGTGTCTGTGTGGCGGGAGGAGAGGGCGGGCGGTCAAGTCATCAGCCAATCAAACGTGCGTTTGAGGGGAAGAAACTGGACCAGCACATTCAGCAAGTGAAGAGGGATAAATGTAAGTCTGAACATAATTAAAATAATTCACTTAATAATAGTAGGGTCTATTCTATCCTTACTAGCGCTGCAATGATTAATCGATTAACTCGAGTATTCGATTAGAAAAAAAAGATTCAAAATAAAATTTTGCTGCTTCGAATATTCATTTAAAGTGACGTTGTAATGGTCTATTCTAAAAGTGTTTGCACTTCGTTTTATTGATTTGGGTGGATACACTGCCTTCTGGTCTGTGTCATTTCACATGGCTGAATCCAGCTGCTCCCTGTTAAGACCAACATAAGATAAGTTTTTGTATGAACTAATGTTTTTTTTTAATGCATTCGTAATTTAGCCTGTAAGTATATTTAGTCGTTTTGGGGGGGAAATATGTGTCTGAACCATTTGTTAAGAGCATTGTAAAAAAAAAAAAAAATTTTTTTTTTTTAAGTTAGCATTTTATACCATTTGAGCTAACGGACTTTTGCTTTGTAAGTTGGCCAATTGTTCTTTTGTTGTTCATAGATCCTCATTTATTTATTTTTTTTATACCGTTTGAGGCTCAGCTCATGTGTTTTAATTTTTTATGTTCCTTATTCGATTACTCGATTATTCAAACAAACTACTTCATCGATTAATTGACTACTAAAATACTCGATAGCTGCAGCCCTAATCCTTACAACATATGGGAAGACAATCAAAATTACCCATGTAACGGAAATCATTGTATAATACAAATAAGGTGGCTTAAAAGTTGGTAGAGACAATTTGAGCATCCCGATAGTCTTTCAAATAGCTTTTTGAATACTTTTTAACCAGATTCAGTCATTCAATTATTGTTAAAAATTGATGACAATATGACTTTAATGTTAACACACAATGTAAACTGCCAATGCCGAGTAAATGAAAGTTGTATAGAATAAGCAACGGACATTTGACCATAAAAAGTGCATAACGAATCACTCACGGGTAGGCTTTGCTTTGTTTATGGTCTCAAGGTGCACCAGTTTAAAAAAAAAAAAAAAATCACTATTTTAAATCATTCCATTCATTTCAAAGAATTCCTCAGAGCAGAGCGTATGAGAATAACCTTTGGCTATGCGCCACATGTCGCTCCACCAAATTTAAGCCATGTAACAGCCTGTTCTGGTAAATTGCAGAATGAGTTTTTATTTTAGCAAAGTTCTAGTCAAGTGTGGAGTGTAACACAAGTTGACTAATGTAGCTGATGAAACAAAAATACAAAGCTCAGCACACACCCTTGTTATAGTTTGATTCTAAAAAGGGTGCAAATGCAGCACAATCTGATCTCAGTGAGAAATGGCAGCAAATCCGGCGAGAACTTAAGCATGGATCAATCCATTGATTGCCTGAGTTGCTTTTCCTTCTCTTACTTCTTTGCCCCTACTTTTTTCAGTGGAGTGGGTTAGCCTGTGATTGGCGTCAAGACCTGGCACTGTGTTTATACTCTGTGTGCAGCACAGCCTTGCCAGTCCACCAGTCTCAAGTACCAGCTGAGCACCCAAACTCCCAACCCAAATAAACAGGTCCCCTCTATCAATGACGCTATGGGTGGACGCACGTGTGCACAAGTGCCTTAATTGTTGTTTTTGTGTAATCACACACACGC
Source organism: Corythoichthys intestinalis (assembly GCF_030265065.1). NCBI lineage: Eukaryota > Metazoa > Chordata > Actinopteri > Syngnathiformes > Syngnathidae > Corythoichthys > Corythoichthys intestinalis. The sequence continues at coordinate 43,085,432 of NC_080401.1, read as the reverse complement.
GTGCTGTGTGCCGATTTATGTGTGTCTGTGTGTTGCTCACTGAATTAAGCAGTGGTAGAGCCCTTGAAATGGGACACTGAAGCACTCACTGTTTAGATTTAAGAGTAAAACAATGATGTATTTTTCATTCATATGCTCTTAAATAGGGTTGGGCATCATTTCAAATTGAACGATTCCGGTTCCGATTACGATTCCACGTTTCGATTCCGATTCCGAACGATTGTTGATTCCGATTCTTTTAAGAGGCAAGGTCAAAAAATAAAGGCAGGTTAAAAAAAAAAAGAATGCATGGTTTATATTAACTCATTCACTCCCAGCCATTTTCACCAGTGCAACCCTCTTCGCTCCTGGCCGTTTTACTGGATTTTTTCTGATTTTGCAAGGCCCACAGAAAATTCTGTTCTATTGCTATATGAACTTGGAACCCACCAAAAGAAAGATTTGACTCTCTTCTTTCGGCAGGAAAAAAAGTAAGTTCATATCTTTTTCCATTCTTTAGAAAATAGCTTAGTTTGAGCAATTTTCCAATTTCTGATAAAAAAAACAGAGAAATTGAGCTTTTTGTGAAAGCATACATTTCAAACATAACTTTGACTCTTAACACAGCTATTTTTTGCTTTAGTTACATTCCAAACATCTGAATAATGTTTTCCTTTTACAAAATAACATAAACAACAAGACAAATAGCGCTTTTGATAGCAAAATAACAATTTATTTACACATAACTAACTGAGAGATGACGCTGTTGTGGCCGCGACAGCTGGGTAAAATTTTCCCTCATCGCCGCCTGTCTCATAAAGATGGATGTTTTGAGTCTCTGCGGGGTCTGCTCGGCGAGCAGCATGGGCTCAACGGCATCGTCCGCCGCACTGGTGGTCCCAATTGTTCTGCTCGGTTGTCCAGCGCCTGGCATCCCAGGTGTCCTCTAGGTTGTTCTGCTCGGTCGCCCGCCGCCTGGCACTCTGGACGCCATTCGATCGTCTTTCGCCGGCCCAGCAGTTCGTTGCCGTTGAATCGAGTTGCGAGTCTTACCAAATGCGCTACTGCCCTCCAGTGGCCAGTTTTATTGCCTTAAAATGGATTTTCAGCTTTGTGCTTTGGAGCTAAATTGTATCAGAACCCAGAGATGTCTCTTGTAAAAAATAAATAAATAGATAAAATAAAAAAACCACAAAAGACGTATAAATATGTTTTTGGGACACTAAAACAATTAATGATAGAACGTCTATTACGTTTTTGGGAGCAAATGAGTTAAAGTCTTAACTTCTTGATGATTTTCTCGCAGGGCTAATTTTAACTTTTATTTTGAACTTGAGCAATTTTTTCCGCTCGGCGGTCAGGGCATCGAAACATGGAATTGAAATTTAAAAATTTGAACGATTCCGGGAGCATCGGAGTGATAGAACCAGTTCCCATCGATACTCGATGCCCACCCCCACTCTTAAATGCAGACTTAATCTTTCTATACATACAACAACAAGAGGCACACGTGTGACAGCGGCACAGGTCCAGGTCACACTGCAAACACACATACTTCAACGCATTTTGGCCAAAAGTTTCAGGAATTATGGAGCTAATAATGTTCATTTGGCTATTTGAAGAAAACCCTAATCCTTTCTCGCAAAGAGATCCCCCAAAATAGCTGCATCAAGAAATAGAATAGTGACATTTAGTTTTTTACACTGAACCCAACAAAGCAAAAGTGTGATGTATAAAATACTAGCTTTATGTGTAGATTAAAAAGCTCCCTGTTGCCTCCATAAAACGATTGGCTGGTGATGGTGGTAAAAACAAGAAGTGAGTGGATTTTTTTTTTTTTTTTTTGGCATTGAAGGATAAAAAAATAGATTTGTTGGAAACTAGTCTTGTGTGATGTATGAATTAGCTATTAAATCTTGACAATTGGTTACAAGTGATCATTTATTTTACACAAAACCCCGTGGAGTGGGATATTACTGGGTCCCTGTGCATGTTCACATACTGACAACTTACAATCTTATTTAGACTTTAAATTTTGATCATCAACCATTTTTAAGACAGACAAAGATACTAGAAGAAAACACCCAATTCAGTTTTATTTATTAAAGAAATAAACCTTTCAAATCTAGCTGTGTAAAAAAGGTAGTACAGTAATTACACTACTATTTGCTGCTACTTTTCCCCACTGCTTTAAACCCTGCAGTTTATAGTCCAGTGCGTCTTATTTAATGGTTTTTAGAGGCTAATGATCTGCATTTCTTTTGGCTCAAATAAACTATAATCAGAGGTGGGTAGTAGTGTGTTACATTTACTCAGTTACATTGACTTGAGTACTGTAATTTTCGCACTATAAGACGCACCTGACTATAAACCGCCACTAGACAAATTTGACATGAAAACGACATTTGTTCATAGATAAGCCGCAATGGACTATAGGCAGCAGCTGTCCTCACTTTATTATGGGATATTTACTCTAAAAGATATAACCGGTAACACTTTATTTGACAGCGGAATCATACGACTGTCATAAGACCAAATTAACCACCATTGCTTCAAGAAGCTTCATTTGGTCATCACTGCTCCCTTGGGGGAGACAGTCAACCTCTGCTGACACCTGCTGTCAACATTGTCGTTGTCCAACATGCCTCCTAGCATGCATTGCAGTGCTACAGATTTAAATAACAATCAAAATTCATGTTCTGTGTTAGTTATTTCTTCAGTTACTGTTCCAGTTTTTTCATTAATTGCTAGTTATGGTATTTGGTAACACTTTATTTGACATTGGCGCCATAACATGACATGACACGGTCATGAGGAGAAAAAAATTCAACTAAAGTGTTACCTATTCACCCAAATAAATGAGCGGCACGCGCTACAAGCTGCAGGATTCAAAATGAAGGAAAAAAGTAGCGGCTTATAGTGCAAAAATTACGGTAACTTTTTGAGAAAAATGTAGTTGTTCCACGCAATACTTTTTCTTTTACTTGAGTAGATTTGTGAAGAAACATTACTCATACTCTACTACTTTGGGCTGCAAAAAAATAAAATATATATTGATTTTATTTTTACGAGACATGCCGACAGTAGCCGTCTCAGTTTCACTAATGAGACGTCGGAACAATAATCACATGACTCCATTATACCAATAAGAAGTAACTTCTTTTCTCTACTAGAGGGCGCTCATGCTCTTTGATGTATCATAGTGTTGTTCTGGTCTCAATTAAATGATTTTTGTGACATCTTTTTGGTCTAATATGGTCATGTAAAACGTTGGTATAGTATAATAATAACAACAACAGTACATGGCGGAAAACACTCAGATGACTTGAAGTTCCGCTCTGAGACCCCCCAATTTGGCCAAATTTCAAAATTGTAAATCATTGGAAAGCTTAAAATCAGAATTTTCAGAGGGAAGAAAAATTCTGAACAGAGGCCATTTAAAAAAAAAAAAAATTTTTTTTCTAAACCCCTAAACCCTAACTCATGGTGAGAGCATAATTAAAGACACCATGATTTGAACAAGATTTATCGCATACTTACCTTGTTTCGATCCAAAAACTCTTGAGTGTCAAGACACAGCTGTGAATGGCAACAGCCAGACTTTTTGGAGATTTTATGGGTGAAACACAGTAATATAACAAGGGTCGCCATGCAGAAATCGCAGACATGAAGGAGTTGTCGAATTTTTCTTTTTCGAATATTTACCCTTTTAAACATTTTTTTTTTTCAATTTTTCTTTGTTTTGATCGATTATTTATCATCTAAAATATCGGGGTAAATGCGACGGTAACAAAAACAATAGTTAAGCGATAGTTATGAGGTAGATATCCGTGACCTATTTACAGACAGTATTTTTTTTCATTGTGACGTAATTTGTTTAACTCATTCTTTTCCAGCCATTTTTACCGGAACAAGGCCCTTCGCTCCCGGCCGTTTTACTGGATTTTGACTGATTTTGCAAGGCCCACAGAAAATTCTGTTCTATTGCTATATTAACATGGAATCCACCAAAAGAAAGATTACACTCTCTTCTTTCAGCAGAAAAAAACAAGTTAGTTCATATCTTTTTCCATTCTTTAGAAATCAGCATTAGAAAATAGCTTTGTTTGAGCAATTTTCCAATTTCTGATGAAAAAAACGGAAAAATTGAGCTTTTTGTGAAAGCATACATTTCAAACATAACTTTGACTTATACACAGCTATTTTTTGCTTTAGTTACATCCCAAACATCTGAATAATGTTTTCCTTTTACAAAATAAGATAAACAACAAGACATATAGAGCTTTTGATAGCAAAGCAACAATTTATTTACACATTACTAATTGAAAGATTACACTGGTCTGGCCGCAACAGCCGGTTAAACTTTTCCCTCATTGCCGTCTGTCTCGGTCGTCCGCTGCCTGGCATCCATTTGGTCGTCTTCCGCCGGCATCCGGCAATGCGGCTTGGCCGTTCGTTGCCGTTGAATCGGGTTGCGGGTCCTACCAAACGCGCGACTGCCCTCCAGTGGCCAGTTTTATACCTTTAAAATGGATTTTCAGCTTTGTGGTTTGGAGCCAAATTGAATCACAACAGAGATGTTTTTTTTGGAAAAACAAAACAAAACAAAAAAATGTAAAAGACAAATACGTCTTTGGGACACTGAAATTTTTTAAAAATAGAACGTATTTATACATTTTTGGGTGCACATGAGTTAAAAGTTTAAAATATGCGTGTTTATTTTTTTTAATAAACTTAAATAATAGACATCAATTAATGATTCTAAGCTTAAAATGATAGACATTGTAATTATAAATATAAATACTTATCTTTTTTTATGGCTGGGTTGAAACAAAGGCGGTTGTGTGGTGTCTGTAAACTGGGGTCTCCAGGGTAAAACGGACAAATTACAAATAGTTTGGGGGTTTAATGCGCCATAAAACTACTATGGCAGCATATAGACATATTTTCTGTCAAAAACAACAGTTGTTTTGGCTTAAAATACAGCAGTTTATTTTAAAGAGGGGTGCAAGAGCAGAAACTGCTTTTTCAGCCTTGTCTGTGTTTTCCGCCATATATATCCATTAAAAAAGTACAATTTCTTCCCATATTTAGTAGGTGTGATTTATAGTCAGACTAGCAGTATGGCCAAGCGTTGCTCGGGTGAAAAAGTGAAAATTGGCATTTTCTATGATAGTTTTTGGAGTTTGGACTCAATTTTCTGCATTAAATGGTGGCCTACAGAGATCAAACCCATCTACGAACACTCCCAGACACATGAAGGACAACCATATAAATTTTCTTTCAAATCTGTCCAGCCGTTTCAGAGTCCATAAAACACGAATACACAGACAGCCACGCAGACAAACTCGCCTTTATAGAGATTATGATAAGATATTCAGCCGAAATGAATCCCTTAGTAATATTCCGTAAAATTTTATTTTTATCAATTTTTTTAAATTCCAGCATCTTGTTGTGGAGTACTCAAAGCCACAATGTATCATCAGTAGGGTTGTCCCAAACGACTAATTTTCTCCCGATTAGTCAGCCGACTATTTTTATGATTAGTCGACTAATCTAATAATTAAAAAAATAATAATTTTTTTTTGTTTTTGTTTTCTAATTTAGCAATGAAATTTCTGTTGACGCTTATCAATTCACAAAAAAACATATTGGAACACTTAAATTATTTATTAAAGTACAAATAAACACGTAAATAACAATAATAAATCACAAATAAACAATGAGTTCAAATGCTGATAGAATTAACTAGTGTAGCATCCCGATTGAAATGATGGTCTCTTAAACTGATGGTTTACAACTTTTATTCCATCCTTGATCTAATCACACTGTAAAAGCTACGGTGCACACAAATAAAACAACACAATTAGAAATTAACGAAAACTTTTCACCTTTTTCCTTTTAAACCTTATTTTTATATCAATGAATTGTCTATATGAATTGCCTATACCTTAATTTATTACCTTATCATTGACAATCTCTCCCTTAAGTGCAATCACTGTATATACTGTATATATTTATGACCTTTTAACCTTATATAATTTTCTATACCATAAAATAAACCATAACATGTAATAAACCTTTCAGTTAGCATTAAGAACAATACTAATAGCACTTATAGGCCCATTGTCAATGAAACATTATTATTTAGTAAGGCGACAGCACCCTGTGGTGTACAAAAAATGACCAAAAAAAAATTACAAACTGGGTTGCGGCGCTTGAGGTGTTTATTCACGGCCGACGTGCAGCCAAGCCTGGCATTGAAGAGACAGGACGGAAGAGTGTACGCTCCTTTGTTTCTGTGAAATAAGTCAATGCTTTGGACACTCTGGTGCGCTTTTTTGGCTTTGTGCCGCTTTCCCCGCTTGCATACAGAGCATCCGACTTTCTGAACTTTCCGCGCATATATTTTTTTAACCCTTCATTAACCGTCGACGGGATGTTGTGCTCGTCGACGGATTTACGTCATCGATGACGTCGACTATGTCGACTAGTCGGGACAGCTCTAATCATCACACCACATAAAATTTGTACATTAAACCGTAAAGTTTAAAAGACAACTACGAGATTGCAATGGCAAGAGACATGTCTTTTGCCCAAAAGATTGCGCTGTCGCCTCAACAATCAGGGATTTTCTATGCTAAATTTATGAAATTTTCTGCACTAAATGGAGGCCTACAGAGATCAAACCCATCAAGAACACTACCAGACATATGAAGTACAATTGTGTTAGATTTTGTCAAAATCCTCCCCGCCGTTTTGGCGTCTATATGGAACGAACACACAGACAAAGTTCCATTTATATGTAAGTGTAGATATAGATGTGCCATACAGTCAAAAACGTACAGTAATTACTCCCTAAAACTAATAACTAAAGATGTCCGATCACGACATTTTCAAAGTATCGGAATCGGCAAAAAAATATCGGACATGCCTTTTTTTTAATATATATATATACATCTTTTAATTAAATCGTTTTGTAATTGTATTTAACGTTACAGACAAAATGTCTTACACTTATCCAGAGTCTTTAGTTTTGGCTTAAAGTAGGGCTATCAAATTTATCGCGTTAATTGATTTTTTTTTTTTTTTTTTTAATCAATCACGTTAAAATATTTGACGCAATTAACGCATGCGCTGCACAACCCACTCATGCATTGTCGCGTTCAATCTATAACGGCGCCGTTTTATCTATATATAGAGTTAAAAGGCAGTGTAAAATGAGTAGAGTGAATTTTGGCAGCCTTTGGAGCCTTTTTATAATTGGCTAAAGCCTTACAATCCCTCTCTCAACAATTAGAAATATCGTAGGAAGCAGCGTTGGGAAGAAAGGTAGTAGTTGATCTTTTTCTTAACACCCTATGTTATTTCCCAACGCAGAGAAGATATATCAATTGGTGCCACTACGCACAGTCATGGTTGCACTTCCCATCATGCATTTGGGCATGGCTACAGTATCATTTGCTGAAAGCTCAACAAATACACTAGATGGCAATATTTAGTCACAATATACAAAGTCACATTTATCCTTTAAGAATTACAAGTCTTTCTATCCGTGGATGCCTCTCACAGAAAGAATGTTAATAATGTAAATGCAATCTTGAGGATTTATTGTCATAATAAACAAATACAGTACTTATGTAATGTATGTTGAATGTATATTTTCATCCGAGTTTTATTCATTTTTTTCTTAATGCATTGCCAAAATGTATATGATCGGGAAAAATTATCGGGAATGATTGGAATTGAATCGGGAGCAAAAAAAAAAAGCAATCGGATCGGGAAATATCGGGATCGGCAGATACTCAAACTAAAACGATCGGATCGGGAGCAAAAAAACATAATCGGAACAACCCTACTGGTTGGACCACTTCATCACCTACAATTAAAATAAATTTTGAGGTTAAAAGCAGAATGTATCATTCCATCAATCACATAAAGTCACCGTGGTCCTGAAGGCACAAGCAGTCCCAAACTATTATACTATCAGCACCATGTTCGACTGTTGGTATCTTTTTCTGAAATGCTGTTCTACATTTAAACCAAGAATAAGGAAAAGTTTCAACCTTGACCTAGTCAGTCCTTAGAATATTCTTTCAAATGTCCATGTCAATCTTTTTTGGCAGGGAGGAATAAGACAGAGTTTTTCGTTCCTTTTTTTTGTTTGTTTTTGTCGGTATTGGTTTTGGCCTTGGAGCTCACGGAGATCACATAGCGTCTAAGCAACTGCTTTTGTCCTACCTCTGTGGTGGCTCTAAGACCACTTCCGTAGCCAGAAAATTGCCGGATCGATGCTTCCCCAATAGGTGCTTTTTATACAGAACTGAGACACGGAAAAATGGTGGAAAATACCCACTTCCACAGGCAGTGTCAGCTGAGTTATGAATGAATGAAAAGGGAAAGACTTCAAATCCCAAAGCTACACAATGTCTTTGGAGTATTTCCACAGCATCAGACATTACAAAGTTCAGTTTCTTTGCTCGCGGCACTTGCTGTCATTAATTTGCCTTTTCTTCCCCTTTGCACAGACTCAGTGGCACACTCCTCACATCCAACATTGTGTCACCATGATTCTAGTTCTTTACCGCTGCTAGGGGTATATTTACAGACGGTGGCTTTAATGCCCCGTAATGATTATTTTTATTCAAGGTACTTGTGCAGCCTGCTGGCTCCAAGTGGAACGACTCCCCATTGGCTTACTGATTACCTCTGTGGCTGCGGTCACACCCGCCCTACGCCTCTGCCACCTCTCATCTGGACCGCTCTCTTGTTCTTCGCATATATCTTTTCCCTCGACGTGAATTTATAGCACCTTTTCAAAGAAACATTTCTTACTAATTCGACCTCAAATTGATTGTTACTCCAAATATCATATCAGAGGGTAACTTATAGCAAGCTTATCTCAAACACATTTTAGAAATGGAATTCTGTACTCTACAATATTTATTATCTGTACATTTACTAACAACAAAAATTGTTTTTGTTCACCCCTGAAACTGTCAGTGAGATACCGTATTGGCTCGAATATAAGACGGCCCTGATTATAAGACGACCCCCTCTTTTTCAAGACTCAAGTTTGAAAAAAGACTTTTTGAACACCAAAATAATTTTTATACAGAAAATAATTACATCTAAAACAAATGATTATACAGTACATCTAAAACAAATGATTATAACAATATATTTGAGAGAAAAAGCATGTTATTTTGCCTCATTCAAATCTTAATATCTGAACATTTAAATATGTAAACTAGAGATGTCCCGATCGATCGGCATCCTGATCGATCGGGTCCGATCACGTCATTTTCAAAGTATCGGAACCGGCAAAAAAATATTGGACATGCCTTTTTTTAATATATATATATATATATATATATATATATATTTTTTTTTTTTTTATTAAATCGTTTTCTAATTGTATTTAACGTTACAGACATAATATGTTCCGCTCATCCAGAGTCTTTAGTTTAGGCTTAAGGTAGGATTATCAAATTTATCGGTAATTATTCATTCATTCATTCATTTTCCATGCCGCTTTTCCTCACGAGGGTCGCGGAGGTGCTGGAGCCTATCCCAGCTAACTCGGGGCAGTAGGCAGGGGGCACCCAGAACTGGTTGCCAGCCAATTGCAGGGCACAAGGAGACATACAACCATTCACGCGCACACTCATACCTACGGACAATTTAGAGTGTTCAATCAGCCTACCATGCATGTTTTTGGGATGTGGGAGGAAACCGGAGTTCCCGGAGGAAACCCACGCAGGCACGGGGAGAACATGCAAACTCCACACAGGAAGGCCGAAGCCCGGGATTGAACCCTTGATCTTAGAACTGTGAGGCAGACGTGCTAATATCGGTAATTAATTTTTTAAAAAATTTATCACGTTAAAATATTTAACGCAATTAACGCATGCACTGCACGACCCACTCACGCATTGTCGCGTTCAATCTGTAATGGCGCCATTTTACCTATATATAGAGCTAAAAGGCAGCGTAAAATGAGTAGAGTGAATTTTGGCAGCCTTTGGAGCCTTTTTTTTATTGGCTAAAGCCTTACAATCCCTCTCCCTACGATTAGAAATATCGTGGGAAGCAATGTGGGGAACAAAGGTAGTAATTGATCTTTTTCTTAACACCCTATGTTATTTCCCAACGCAGAGAAGATATATCAATTGGTACCATTACGCACAGTCATGGTTGCACTTCCCATCATGCATTTGGGCAGAAGTTAAATGGCTACAGTATCATTTCCTGAAAGCTCAACATATACACTAGATGGCAATATTTAGTCACAATATACAAAGTCACATTTATCCTTTAAGAATTACAAGTCTTTCTATCCGTGGATCCCTCTCACAGAAAGAATGTTAATAATGTAAATGCCATCTTGAGGATTTATTGTCATAATAAACAAATACAGTACTTATGTACTGTATGTTGAATGTATATATTCGTCCGAGTTTTATTCATTTTTTTCTTAATGCATTGCCAAAATGTATATGATCGGGAAAAATTATCGGGAATGACTGGAATTGAATCGGGAGCAAAAAAAAAGCAATCGGATCGGGAAATATCGGGATCGGCAGATACTCAAACGATCGGGATCGGGATCGGATTGGGAGCAAAAAAACATGATCGGAACAACCCTAATGTAAACTTAAGTGCAATCACATTCGTAAATGAATGGCTTCTGGTTTTTGAAATGTAAAAAAAAAAAAAAAGCAATCTATTGTGATAATACAACAAAATTGCAAGAACTGCATTAACCATCTAAGTGAAGTCTAACTGTAACAAATCTTAATAAGAAAAAACATTGCAATAAAATAATACAAACTGGTTAAACTTGAGAGTAGCTGAGATCTGTCATGACTGAACATCAATGATATCTGGCGCCATCTAGTGTCGCGAATGGGTATAATGTCTAGACCGCGAATATAAGACGACCCCTGCTTTTTCAGTCTTATTTCAATGCAAAAAACACCGTCTTATATTCGGGCCAATACGGTATATATTGCTCATAAAATTTTCCAAAATTTAACAATAACAGACTATTTACGAAGAACAAAATCTGCCGACATCCAAATGAATTGTCAGGATAAATAGACAGATTTTATATACTGATAGCAACATAAATCACAACATGCATATTGTAGTATATCAACTGACCACATGCTCAGTCTAATGAGATCCACGGAAAGATCTGTATAAGAAATTGTGTGATAATAGTGTTTAGAGCAGCATTTGAAGTATTTTATACTAAACAGCATGGTTGTTTTTGGCAGTCATTTTAATTTCATTTTAATCTTTTGGACGAAAATATTTATTATTCTTAGTCATATTTTAGTCATTTCAAAATGTGTTTGTCTTGGTCTAGTTTTTTGTCACTTAAAAACTCAGACAAATGTTGTCTAGTTTTAGTTGACAAGTCTCAAAATGTTGAGTAAGCGTGTGTGTGTGTGGGGCAGGGGAATTGGGGGGGGAGGGGGGGGGCAGCATGTCACATGAGTGACACGGCCAAACACTGCTAAATGCATGCTAACTACACAAGCACCTACAATAAGAAAATATCACACATTGTGAATTTATGACAGAAACTATGTCGAATGTTCATCTCGTTCTCGTGTTGTCAGACAACAACTCGCATCCATCTCGTTTTTTTAGTCTCCCAAGACACGTTTACAGCACGTCATCGTGACGTCATTGTCATGAAAAAATTGTTCGTTGACGAAGTATTTTCGCTACCATCATCATTGACGAAAACAACACTGCTAAACATGTACTCACATAAGTACAATATTGTGAAAAAAGTTCAATATTTTATTTAGCTATTAACCAATATGGGGTTTTCAGGACCGATACCGATTATCAGTAGGTAAAGGGGCTCATAACCGATTTTTGGAGCCGATATGTGAGTCCGGTATCCTTAAAGTGATCCTCTACCTTAAATACATGTAGGCTCTAATAAACCACAATTGTTCTCTTGTACTAAAATATGTTGTCAGAAAAACATAAAATGTTAAATCAATGTTAATATTTTATAATATTTGCTACATATTTTGACCGTTAGTTGGCGCCATGGTTTGCGGGCTCGTAGTGATGATGTCATTGGGATCTTTCCAAATGTGTAGCGTGTTCAACAATTGCTTATTGCTGCCTAAACTCGCGAAGTAAAATGCCTTGATGTGCTGCTTTTGGATGCAATTTCTAGTCAAATGGAAACAAGGGGAGTGAAGTGAGTGGTCAAGGTGGAATTATTATTAGGGTTAGGATCTGTCTATTTTTTATATTCGTCGGTCCAACAGCGGCATTTCGGATCAGTCTATTTTGTGGAATCGACGGCCTGATTGGGACCGCAACATTGCCATGGGATCGGTCTAATTCCTGGATCTTCGAGTGAGTAAAAACACGCATTTGGATTACTATTGCTATCTTTTTTGTTGACTGTTCTTCGTGGGAGTTTTCCCCAAATCATACCAAATAATCAAAGCGCTATGGCACGCTACAGTGACGACATTGACTCTGACATGGACCTTACAACAATGTTGGAGTTCGTCAGGGAACGACGCGTGTTTGCGTACTGCTGAGCTCCCGAGTGAAGAGTGGTCAAGGTGGAAATATTTTGTTGTGAAGAAAATTTGCATAGGTGGAAGCTTCTCCCCTTTTTGGTACTTTTATACACGTATCCTACCTACCACGCGTTACAATGTACAAGACATGGATTACACAAGGTGTGCTCTTTGGCCTGTACTGTATGTAAAGCACACGACAGCTCTAGATGCTAACAAGCTACATAATTATATTGGGATAAGTTTGAAAATGCAATATGCTTACCTTGAATATCTGCTAATAAAACCAGAGTTCCCAACAGCACACAGTCTCGCTCCCAACCGGAGTTCCCAACAGCATACGCTCTCTCGCGCTGTTGTCAACTTTTGTCTTATCAGGTATTTGCTGCACGCATTTTTCCCTGAAGCTCGTCTTGTGAATGACCGACAGTGCTGTCCTGCTCCTCACTTTTCAGATCTGGTTCAAATAGGAAGGGTAGAACCGACGACATGTTTTTGAAAGCTAACGAGTGACACGCTGGAATTTCGGCAACGGGCCCGGTGACGTCACGCACTGCGACGTAACAAGAATGACGACCTATCACTTAAAATAATTTTACAAACTTTATTAAAACAAAAACATTAAGAGGGGTTTTAATATAAAATTTCTATAACTTATACTAACATTTATCTTTTAAGAACTACAAGTCTTTCTATCCATGGATCGCTTTAACAGAATGTTAATAATGTTAATGCTAGCTTGTTGAATTATTGTTATAATAAACAAATACAGTACTTATGTACAGTATGTTGAATGTATATATCCGTCTTCTGTCTTATCTGTCCATTTCAACAATAATTTACAGAAAAATATGCCATATTTTATAGATGTTTGAATTGTGATTAATTACGATTAATTAATTTTTAAGCTGTGATTAACTCGATTAAAAATTTTAATTGTTTGACAGCCCTAGAATAAATAAATAAAACTACTTAACTGAAGTCTAACTTACTCTAATTTTGGAGTTTAGGGCGTTAACTTGATTTTTGTTTCAATTTTTCCATCAAAATTTGAAAATTTAAGTGAAATGTGTTGACATAAAATTTCAAGTTCTGCCAATTTTATATTTTTTCCAACAGTATATATCGGCATATTGAGACTTCCGGAATGGATTTATAAGATGTATGGTGGTATCGATACAGATGCATGCATATACAGTATGCATATGATACTGTTTAAAAAAAAAAAACACTAAATGTCACTGCTCACATTCTTGCGCACTACATGTGTGTAAATCTTTGGTACACATCCCTTGTACAGTCAAAGCCGTGTTTATTGTTCCGCATCTTCTCAGTGAAATGTTGACATTTCCAGTTGAGGGATCCAGCACACTGCACTCTGTTAAAATGGGAAAAAGGTCAGAGTATATTGAAGGGAGTGTACGCTGCAAAATGTATAAGCAAGAGAAGGTTTTCAAGGTTTTGAACCGTTCTTTGAACCGAACTGTTTTTTTGGGATGCTGTAATCTCATCACACGGCCAGATTAGAGTCTGCTCCATATTGTGCGGCAGCAAGCAGTGGAGATGTCTGGAGGAGAGAAGGGAGGAAGGCAGACCCTGATTTGCTACCACATCAGATTACCTTTTTATTATTAATATTTCCATCTGGACGTCTGCTATATTTGGCTGTTTGTCCTGGCTTTTTCTGTGTGTTTATGGGCAAGTAGAGGACACCCCTAATCTAGATTAAGCACATGTCGGATGTTCTGTTATGGGATATCACAAACGTCTGGTCAGAGGTCTACCATAGTTTGTAAATTCCTGAAATGTCAAATTGTAGTTTTTTTGTAAAATGCTTTTGCCTCCATTGATGGCAATAGATGCCCAATCCATTTATCCATCTATAAAGAGATGTCGATCGATCGGGATGCCGATCGATCGGGCCCGATCAAGTCATTTTCAAAGTATCGGAATCGGCAAAAAAATATCGGACATGCCTTTTTTTAATATTTATATATTTTTTTAATTAAATCGTTTTCTAATTGTATTTAAAGTTACAGACATAATGTGTTACACTCATCCAGAGTCTTTATTTTAAGCTTAAGGTAGGGTTATCAAATGTATCGCGTTAACGGCAAGAATAAATATTTTTTACATTTATCACGTTACAATATTTAACGCAATTAACGCATGCGCTGCACGACCCACTCACGCATTGTCGCGTTCAGTCTATAATGGTGCCGTTTTACCCATACAGTATATAGAGCTAAAAGGCAGCGTAAAATGAGAAGAGTGAATTTTGGCAGCATTTGGAACCTTTTTTTAATTGGCTAAAGCCTTACAATCCCTCTCCCAACGATTAGAAATATCGTGGGACGCAATGTGGGGAAGAAAGGTAGTAGTTGATCTTTTTCTTAACACCCTATGTTATTTCCCAACGCAGAGAAGATATATCAATTGGTACCATTACGCACAGTCATGGTTGCACTTCCCATCATGCATTTGGGCAGAAGTTAAATCGCTACATTATCATTTACTGAAAGCTCAACAAATACACTAGATGGCAATATTTAGTCACAATATACAAAGTCACATTCATCCTTTAAGAATTACAAGTCTTTCTATCCGTGGATCCCTCTCACAGAAAGAATGTTAATAATGTAAATGCCATCTTGAGGATTTATTGTCATAATAAACAAATACAGTACTTATGTACTGTATGTTGAATGTATATATTCGTCCGAGTTTTATTTATTTTTTTCTTAATGCATTGCCAAAAACAATCGGATCGGGAAATATCGGGATCGGCAGATACTCAAACTAAAACGATCGGGATCGGATCGGGAGCAAAAAAACATGATTGGAACAACCCTAGTTATTATTTTACTAACTACCAAAACATATACTCTGAGAATACTATTCATATACCTGAGTTGGCAGTGAATGACTCAAAGCTAACCTACTAATAAAATTCATTTTTTTTAGGAAGTACCAATACCAGGTATTTCTATCAAACCAATTACCACGCTATTGATGAATGTTGTTCAGCTAGTAACACTTGTTGTAACACTACTTCTCTGAACAAACCATTTCCAAACCTGTCCCAGGATCACACAGTTCATCACTAACTACCCTCTGAGATTTCCTCAAATAGAGTAGGACCACAGTTAGTCATCAGTTGCCTCTTTCACTTGAACAAATAAACACCTCTCCTCAAATGGAAATCAGTGAATTAAAATAGAACATAACAATAATCATGACTCATAAGCATGTTCTTATGGTCGTGCAGCAAGTGCAAATGAGATTAGACATCATTATCAATTAAATGTTTATACCTCATTCAGGAATATCTATTTTTCTAGAATACGTATGTAATTGATAGCAAGTACATTTTAGGCATTTCGCCCACAGGGTGTGCTTTTATGCATACAGTTACTGTATGTCTTTGAAAGTACATTTGCAGAGATATAGATATAGTAGAGCTAACATATTTTTCGGACTATAAGTCGCAGTTTTTTTCAGTTTGGCTGGGGGTGCGATTTATACTCTGGAGCGACTTATGTGTGAAATTATTAACACATTATTATATCATTTCACATGCTATTTTGGTGTTTTGGAGTGACACTGATGGTTTGGTAAACTTGTTAGCATTTTCTTTATGCTATAGTTATCTGAATAACTCTTAACTCATTCACTCCCTGCCATTTTCACCGGAGCAAGGCCCTTAGCTCCCGGCCGTTTTACAGGATTTTGACTGCTTTTGCAAGGCCCACAGAAAATTCGGTTCTATTGCTATATAAACATGCAACTAGGGCTGCAGCTATTGAATATTTTAGTAATCGAGTAATCGACTGAAAATTCTATCGATTAATCGAGTAATCGGATAAAACATTTTTTTTTTAGGTAAAGAGCTATTATACATATACATGAGAAAAAAAGAATTTTAATCCAATATTGAACCATTTTCAGTCAATCAATGTCTTTATTTTCGATGTAAATTGTTGAAAACAGCCAACAATTGCATCTAAGATGTGACTAGAAAAAAAAATCACTGCTTTCACTCCAAAAACTTCTAGACCTTATATATATATATATATTAAAAAAAAAAACATTTCTTACCTAAAAATGTAATTACGCTTGATAACACACATCACTTGAAAGCTACGTGTTTTTCCCATGTGTTTCAATTTAGTTTCCATTTGTGTCAAGCTATTTTTAAGTTTTAAGTTAGTCTAAACTGTAAGTACTGGTAGGATTTTGAGTTTTTGCAGTTTTCAAAATAAATGTATGATACCTGCTGTATTGGAGCACATTTATTCAGCAATGACTACTACGTATAAATAAATAACATCAATCAATATAATAAATAATAATAATAATAATAATAAATCAATAATAAATCACAAACAATGAGGTCAAATGATGCTGGCATTAACTAGTGCAAAAAAAAAAATGTAAACGGAAACACTGAGACTTCACCTCTTTAACAGGATTCAAAACAATTCTTACTCTTTTTGTGGTATGTCATTGTCAATATTGTTCTAAATGTTAAAATGAATTGCAATGTCCCGCACAACCATTTTCAGAATACTTTGTGTGAGTTCAGATGCATTTTCTGATGTGCATTCCGCATTTTGGGGGGAGGGGAAAAACTGTTCAACTTTTGTTTGTTTTAACCTGAAAATAGATAAAGTAGAGAGCACACTGAAATATTACCACAACTATTTTGAATGAGAGGCACACATACTCACAGTAACAAAAATTAAATTTACAGTATTAATTTTATAGTATACTACTATATGTATATACATAATGATACTTTATAATATAAAGTGACTAACATTAGTGCAGTCATGGATTACAGTAAGCAGACCAGTGCTGTTTCCATATACTGTATATTTTCATTATATTGTGTATATACAGCATGTATGTATATATTTTCCCCAAGTGGGAGCTTCCATGATCCTAATAAATTTAATAATAAACTATATAATTATATCTACATTAATTATTTTACTAAATAAAAATGCATGATGATACGACGCACATAAAGGTAAATTCCATTTTAAAAAATCGTTAGAAAGTTGTATGGACTTACAATCCGCTAGCTTGTTGTTTCTTGTTGTCTTGGAAAATTATACTTGGGTGACAGCGCTTCAAGTGTTCGTTCATAGCCGACGTGCTACCGTGGTATGCGAGCTCAGCTTAGCAAAGAGTACACACAGTGGCACCCTCCATATTTTCCTTGAAATTATTCCAGGCTCTGGCTATTCTGGTCTGCTTTTTTGGCTTTATGCCACTTTCACGTGTCACCAATTCTGCCCTTTTTGGTAATTGGCGGTGTTTTCAACTCCTCGCCATGGTGAGGAGTGAACCGGCGATTCACTTGGCTCGTTGTCGTCGGTTCGGCCCATGTCCTCCTCAGGAAGGCGGCGGTGTGCATAAAAACATGAGAGCCGTCGGATGGCTTTTTATGGATACTTTTATTGTCCAAAACAAAAACGCAGGGGCTGCAGCCACTGAACTCTGCACTACCCGCGCACTTTCCAAACTCACCGATCTCACTCCCTCTCTTTCGCTCCCTCTCTCTCGCTCGCCCACTTTCTTCCTCTTTGCTCAATCTGACAATGCTGGTCACATTGAAATAACAGCGGCCCCCTTGAGGGTGTTAGTAACCACCGCTTGCATCGCGAGCGCCCGCCATTCTAAACTTTATCCGCATGTAATTTTTTTTTAACCCGTCAATACCCGTTGACGGTATGTTTTGCCCGTCGACGCATTTACGTCATTGATGACGTCGACTAGTCGGGACAGCTCTAGTTTTCATACTATGTTATACCCTGAAACCAGTAATCGTCACATGTCTAATACAGATCAAATCCTATTCACTTAGTAGGAATGTTTTCAATCGGATTGAGGAAAGCTACCTATGGAATCAGACCGAGTGTCTAATGTCCATAAACTTATGATTTTTAAAACGGTACGACTAGTTATGTGCAACCCGGGTGTTTGCGCAGTTCTCCAAGCGCCTCGCTCCCATTGGATTCAGACCTAAAATTATTTCAAGCTAGCTGTCAGAAAATTACAATTTGCGTTTATATGCTGTATTTTCCAGTCTGATTCAATTGTTCTGAAGCACAAAATATAGTTTTAGACAAGTAAGTTTAGCTTCGCCTAACAAGATGATTTGAAGAAGCAATGAAACAGAACCAACATGGGGGGAAAGAGACATGCAGTTGGTACAATTTTTAATAAAAATAAATATACTTTGAAGTGACTCATAGTACTGTTCTTATTTGAGTCATATCTGTTTCGATTCCATGTTTTTTAAACCCCGCTTACACAGCCATGACGCATACCCAAATTGGGCCATGCAGGAGAAAATAATTGGAATTGTATCACTTTAGTCATGAAGTGTAAAGCTTTAGCCTTAGGAAAATGTCTTATTTGCTACAAGAAAAGTATAAACACATCCTGGATTTGTATCTTCAAGCAGATCTGTCTTCGCCTTATGCACCATTCCTTTGACCAAGTTTTGTGGAAACATAAAGCAAGTGTTATTATTTTAAGGCAGTTGTCCAATTTTGCTTGTACTTTGTTAAAATCCCTTTGTAACTAATTCCAGCTACTAAAACATTTAAATAACGAGTTTAATGTATAAAAATATATAAAAATGTATTTATGGAGCCCCGCGCCCTCCCCACACACAGCACGTCTTCCCCTCCATCTCCTTCTGTCTCCGGTGCGCTCCGTGCAGAAATGATTTCCATTCCTGCTGAATTTAATGAGGTTCTGCTGAACTGAGGAAAAGGCGCGGAGGGTACAAACACACATACGAACACACGTACACGCAGCCACATATCTACTATAGCCAGATTTAAGTCTGTATTCACTCTCTCATAGTAATTCACTGAAGCTTGGCCACAGCCTTGTTTCCCCAAACAAATTGTTTTTGGGGGGAGTTGTAATTTTTGTTGTTGGTTTAAATCTCAGCCACTGTTAAAAAGACATACAAATATTCCAAGCACAATTTAGATGGCGTTCTAGTGCCCGCACACACTCGCGCTGACGAGAAACACATTTTGGTTCGCCAAGCACGCTGCTTCATGGGCTCCTTGGGGCCCGAGCAGGGGTGGTCACCATGGTAACACGCTACTCTGTTAAATGCTACCAAATGCTGCCTACCATGTTTAGTGCTTTTGGAGGGGGGATTTATGTATGTAGTTGTGAACCACCAAATTCAACCCCAATTTTTTTCTTAAACAAATTTTGTCTGTTGTGCAAACATTATTTTATTTACATTTTATCATTATTAATATAAGATATGTGTCATAACAGGTGGCACGTTAGGTTTGATTCCCGAATTGCAACTCATGTGGCGCACATGAAGGAGCATTTAGTCAAAACAGGGTAATTGCGGCAGCCGGCAGCCATTGTCACGCGCCACTTGAAACCTCCGTCAAGCTCGCAGGGGGAACAAAGGAGGGGCTGATTCCTGCAGGCTTCTTTCCGTGCACCAATGTGTGCAGTTTTGGTGGAAAAGTGATAGAAACTTCAGCAAGAGTTTGAGTTAGGAACATAAACTTTAGGTAGACAGACCCAAAAGAAAACTTTTTCAAACGGTATTCTTGAAATGACACAGGCAGTCGGCCAATTGGGTTTGAGGTGGAGGCAGTGCACATTTTAACACTTTTGATTGGTCAGTAATTTGTAAAAATAACAGACCCACTTGAGGACTGACCAGTTATCGTACTATAATACACCAGAATCTATAGTGTTACCTGCTTACGAACATCTCTATATACGAAATTTTCAGGTTACGACACGCCTCAATGGGAAAGTGTTGTTTTGGTCAACGATGACTATAGCGAAAATATTTCGTCGACTAACAATTTTTTCAGGACGAGACGGTAACGAGCTTAAAATGTGTCTTGGGAGACTAAAACATGAAAACACGAATGCCAATTTTCATCTGACGAGACAAGAACGAGACGAAAATATGCCCTTCTTTCCGTCATGTTCACATGTGACATTTTACGTGTACCGTATTTCTTGGACTATAAGTCGCAGTTTTTTTTTCATTGTTTGGCTGGGGGTGCGACTTATACTCTGGAGCGACTTATGTGTGAAATTAATAACACATTATTATATCATTTCACATGTTATTTTCACACTAAACCGCAAGAGTCTGATCAATGCCTGTGTTTCATCATTGACGGTAACCTATAAATACAAATAAAAACAACTCAGAAGGGCTGAACAAAATGGCACTGAAAAGAAAATCATATTCTGCAGATAACAAGCTGCAACTAGTGAAATATGCATTTAAAAAGCAGCATCGAGCAGCATAAAGAATGTTTGGAGTTAGCGAGAACTGGCGAAAAGAGGTTACCCTTACTGAAATAAAGAAAACAAAAAAAGCTAATTGTGGGCTAAGAGCTAGGTTGCCTTTCAAGATGACATTTCTGTTCTTGGTGTCAGATTTTATCAATTTAAATTTCCCCCAAAAATGCGACTTATACTCTGGTGCGACTTACATATCTTTTATTCCTCTCCATTGCGCATTTTTTGGCTGGTGCGGCTTATACTCAGGTGCAACTTATAGTCCGAAAAACACAGTAGTTAGCCTGCATCGTAGTATTGTCTGGTTGTGTCACTCATGTGACTGGGCTGCGCCCCCCCTCCAACTCACCCACTAGAGTCGTCTCCAGTCGTCTTTGGCAAGAGAGAATATGTAATGTTGCTGTAGCCTTCAAAGGTCTGTGCTGAGTGATCATCACACACTAAATGTAAATTGTAGCGTTAACATAGCATTCACGTTCGCGTTATCATTAGGTTATTGCTAAACTCTAAAATATGACTAAGACTTGTAAGTATTATCGTCCAAAAGACAGACGAAAATTAAAAGGGCTGCCAAAAACACTAGCTAGATAGCTAGTCTGTCTATTTGTCTATTTTATTTCTTCGATTTTTACATTATGCACAACTCTCATTTTATGTTTATTGTGCAATGAACTAATTGTAACATGGCATTTACATGAATAACACCTGTCTACTTAAGGAATTTTCAGTTTACAAAACTACTTGCAGAACCGATCACCAATCTTTCCGGCGTTCTGACAAATTTTGCAACCCATCAAAAATTGTAACTTTGCGGTTATGCGCATGCGCGTAACGTTACAAATGGCCGCGAATGCAGCGATTCCAAAGCAAACAGTACAAACTTTCTTTCAAGAAAGGAATATTTATGTAAGTTTGATCATGGAAGGACATGTAGAAAAGCTCTCATCAGACACAGCCTGCCACGTTAGCTGCACACAACAACTGCACCCTGCTCTCTCACTGTTAACGACTTCGCCGTGTTGTTAAGCATTAATTTACGCCATTTTTGTGTTGCACATGTATGTTTATGATGTAACTAGTTTATTTAGCACCTTTAGATAACATTGAGAGTCCAACAGAGTATAAAAGAGGGCTTTTTCACCAATTTTGATGGAACAACGGCTGTATTTTGAGATCATGCACAGCATAACGGTCAGAGTTATACTTTTTAAGCATGTGTCGTAGAGATGCCCTCAAAATCACTGAAATATGCTATGATTGAAATCAGGCGCAAATAATACGTTTCTGCACCCATGCGTCACCATGGGAACCAACAGGTCCCCTTTCACTGAAACAATGACTTTATATTTTGTATAAGTGATTAAATTACAGTTTTTCTCAATTGCTTTGGTACGTTTCTCAGATCAGAACTGAAATTCTCAAACTACTTTTTCAATCCTCACATGTCGCACAAGTAGCAAAACAACATGGATTTCCTGCAAAAGCCAGTTTTATGTGCAAAAATCTATATAACGCTCAAAATTAAAATTTCTGTGTCAATGAACATGTCAGTGCTGTCAGAATGACAAGTCCTTGTTTCATTGTGTCCAGACAAGACAGTCAAATTGCTTTGTCTTGCTCTCAATTGAACAGTTACTCTGGTGGAAGGCTCTGATGCTGATAATGGTGTATGTAACTTTTTGATAAAAATTGCAAATTACACCTTTGTGTGTGGGAGATTGATTGCATGAGACTGGACAAGATTCAGTTTAAACTTTTACTGTTTTTACAATTTCTTGACGGATGATGTCACTGCAATACAGAAAGCAAAACACAGCACTGAGGATCACAAAGGAAAAAAACAAAAGCAAAATTAGAAATGTGTACACAGGACAATCGGCACAACTAAACTTTGAGTGATACATGTCAGGATTTTTTCCTCATTCTTTCTGCCACAAATTTTCATCCATGTCACAATGGAGGTCCTCTCTTGCTATACAGTGTGGAAAGAATCTTCTTGAATTCCTTATCCAGCCTGCGCAGGCATCTGCTGTGATGCCACTGTATGCTGCATTCATGGCATCCAGAAGAGTCATCTAAGTGTGAGGCTGGTGATCATACACTTACCATCTCCATGTGGAGAAAAATTCTTCTATGGGATTGAGGAATGGGGAGTATGGTGGGAGGAACTCCATTACCATTCTTTTGTGGATTGCAATCCATTCTCCAATTATGTTGGAGTGGTGGAAACCCACATCGTCCCAATCTTTCACAAATTTTGGCAGGTGAAAATAAGTTACATAAAATAAATAACAAAAATGCTTAGAAATAAGCACACACATGTTGACAAATTCTGTCAACATGTCCAGGCATTTTGCATGTAAAAACTTAGTGTTTCACAAAAGTGAGTACACCCCAAGAAACCCCGCCCGTCTAATCAGACCATAGGACATGGTTCCAGTAATCCATGTGCTTTGTTGACATGTCTTCAGCAAACTGTTTGCGGGCTTTCTTGTGTACCGTCTTCAGAAGAGGCTTCCTCCTGGGGTGGCAGCCATGCACACCAATTTGATGTAGAGTGCGGCGTATGGTCTGAGCACTAACAGGCTGACCCCCCACCTCTTCAATCTCTGCAGCAATGCTGACGGCACTCCTGTAACGAGTCACATGACATATTGGTGGGAAAATGACAAGCCGTCAGTGTTGTTAATAACAGCATTAGAATATAACGGCGTTACTAAAAGCGTTATTTTCTTCAGTAGGGAGTAATCTAATTAATTACTTTTCTCATCTTGGCAACGCCGTTACCGTTACTGAGGTGGGAAAGGCGTGCGTTACTATGCGTTACGATGTTGGTTGAGTGACGCGAGAAAAGTCTGAAAAAGACGGACTCACGGAGATGAAAGAGCAGAGCAGGAGTGGGGAGGAGACAAGGGAGTGTGACACCATTGCAAACGCAATGCTACTACGCTACATGGCTCCAATAATACCTGACTGTAGCCGATAGCCTACAAACTACACCCACATGATGCTTCGGTAGATATCACATATATACAGAACTAGATGCCAATGACAGACATGGCGGAATTGGCAACATGTATAATAAAGAACTAGATGCGTTAGTAAACAGCCGCCATATTAAAGCAGTAGACTTCTCAGGAAGGCTCTGTTGTAGAGAACCTTCCTGGCGAACCTAAGTAACTTTTTATATAAAATGCTCCTAAATCGGCAAAACTTAACTTAAATCTATCTTTAAATGATTAAACAGTTTTAAAACTTACACATGTCGAAAATAGACAGAAGGGAACTAATGCAATAACGGGAGCAATTTTAACAACTTTAACGGTTGAATCACAACATTAAATGCCTTCCACACATAGCAAAGGCTACTATCTAGTTATCGCAATATCCGCAATATATATATATATATATATATATATATATATATATATATATATATATATATTTTTTTTTTTTTAGAATGAAAAACATGAAAATTATCACCAGTTACTTACAGCCAAGTAACTAATTACTCTTACATTCAGGTAACTGAGTTACTATCACAATTACTTTTTGGGAGAAGTAATTTGTAACTGTAATTAATTACTTTTTTAAAGTAAGATTAACAACACTGCAAGCAGTACTCAGTTTGGACATTTAGGGATGTACGTAGTTTCTAAGGAGTGTACTCACTTTTGTTGCCCGAGGTTTGGATATTAATGGCAATATTTTGAGTTATTTTAAAGGGGAAAATAAATTAACTATTTTATATACTGTAAGCTGCACACAGACTACTTTTCATTTTGTCAAAGTGTCATTTTGTCAGTGTTTTACCCATGAAAAGATATTCTTAATAAATATCTGCAGAAATGCGAGGGGTGTATTCACTTTTGTTATACACTGTGTGGAATGAAGTAATGACTAAATGTTGTGTGCAACTGATAATATAGGAAACAGCAGAGAATTGCACAGAATTATTTGCATGGATGCACAAAAACATCTACAAATTGCTCAAACGAATGAGAAACTGCTTTTTTGATGTACACTAGTAATGCGATTTTGTGAGAATTGAACAAGTAGTTTTGAGAATTGCAAGTCTGATCTGAGAAACTGTAATCAAAAATGCAAAAAAATATGATAATTTGCAAAGGGAAATCAGACATAATATCAATGACGGTACCGTTTTAGCTCATCAAATGTGTGCGTATAAATTACGTCACACAACGGCTGCACTCGCAAGGAATATTGTTAGTCAGCTTTTTTCCATTAGCATTTAAATACTTTGAGCTACCGTCTTTCATATGGTCCTTTATACCTGGTATTTTTCCGTCCCTGTTTTACCATAGTGTATATTCCAGATACAGTAAATGCTATTCATCATATACTCTAACTACCAATCTCTTGTGCTCTCATTGCTTCTCGCTGCCCCCTCCCCCTCTCCTCGGGTCTCGGGCAACCAGTCGGCACTCAATAATCTGTTAAATAGCATTGATCACCACCGTTTAGTTTCCTGGCCGGCTACTTAGGTTGTAAAGCTGATCAATGCATGTGAATGGGAGCCACCTAGATGGCGGATTGACTGCTGGGGCGCGCTCGGCAATCAAATCGTTTGTCTTCATTTGCTCCTCAATTATTTGCCGTAATGGCCGCTGTCAAAAACAGCCTCGCCGGCCCGCCCGAACCGAAAACTGACGACGAGAGACCGCCAAAGGAAGCGGTATCGCGTGTCCCACTGTGTGAAGGCGCGTGCTGACGAGGAAGCTTGACAAAAAGTGTTGTTGCTGTGTGTGCGTGTGCAGATGGTCGATGAGGTCTGACCCAGACTGGACTTCCTGTGTCAGAGAGGCCGCTTCCTAAAATCATCAATCACTTCTTGTGAAGCGTGAACGTGGCTATGTGTGCGTGCGAACGTGTGGGGGTGGTTTGTCTTTCTGGTTTTGGCTTGTCTTTCATGTTCTTTTCTTGTTTTATTGATGGAGCTCATTATCATTACGCATCCACAAGCATGCTGGAGTCATCAGAGAGCAAATGTGTGTTTTGTTGGCCGTGTAGAACTTCTTATACATTAGCACTAGCATCATGACTCATTCACCGTTGACGGTGATTCATTGCCATTTTCTAAACTTCTTAAACTCCATAGTTAAGAGCGTTGATGTTGTTGTTGCCTTTTACAATTACTGTATGTTATATTTCAGATAGAGGTGGTGCCCAGGTTACGACGGACCGAATTACGCGATTTCGACTTTACAACGCCTACGTCTCAATGTGGTTGTTTTTTTTTTTTTTTTTAATGTTGACTTTTGTTTTGTGATGAATGAGTTTATTTATGCGCAGGACGCGTATAACAGGAAGCGAACGCATGTATATACGCACCGGCCCACCCCACGCACGCACACACAGAGCAGCCGAGTGACAGCGGTTACAGCCTGCATGCACATTTGTTGCTTGTAAAGCATCCAGAGACGACGACTGTATATAACCCCTTTTGTACTTTTTATTGGAGAGGCAGCGAGAACCAAAAGAGGTATTTGGTATGTTCCAAAATGGATTTTGCCATGTGGCATTTTTTTGCCATGTGGCAAAATGGATTTTGCCATGTGGCAAAATTGAATTTCTTTCTGCCATTTAAAATGATTTAAAATGAATGGAAAATTTGGACGTTCATAGCCATCAATGGCATAGTCTGACTTGGGTGCCAGTTGCATTTCAATGTGCTATAATGGTAAGTGTATGGTCAAAAGTAACAGCCACACAAGTTTTTCTGCCTTTTAAAATGAATGGAAAATTTGGACACGCATAGCCGTCAATGGCATGGACGCGCATGGCCTGCAAAAATGCCATATACCCCCCCCCCCCCCCAAAAAAAAAATGCCACAAGCCAAAAAACATAAAATACACAAAGCAAAATCGATTTGCCATATGGCAAAAAAAAAATTCCACATGGCAAAATCCATTTTGACACATGACAAAAAAAATGCCACATGGCAAATTCCATTTTGCTCCATGGCAAAAAAAATGCCACATTGCAAAATCCATTTTGCCACATTGCAAAAAAAATGCCACATGGTAAAATCCATTTTGCCACTGGGCAAAAAAAATGCCACATGGCAAAATCATTTTTGCCACGTGGCAAAAAAAATGCCACATGGCAAGAAAAAAATGCCACATGGCAAATTCCATTTTGCCACATGGCAAAAAAAATGCCATATGGCAAAATCCATTTTGACACATGGCAAAAAAATGCCACATACCAAAATCAATTTTGCCACATGGCAAAAAAATGCCACAAGGCAAAATCCATTTTGCCACATAGCAAAAAAAATGCCATATGGCAAAATCCATTTTGACACATGGCAAAAAAAATGCCACATACCAAAATCAATTTTGCCACATGGCAAAAAAATGCCACAAGGCAAAATCCATTTTGCCACATAGCAAAAAAAAAAAAAAAAAAAAAAAAATGCCACATGGCAAAATCCATTTTTTGCTACTTGGGCTGGTTTATGTGATTGTTTTTGATGATGTGTGGACGCTAACTGATACATGCTAATCATTTGTTTTCCTGTGTCAGCAGCTACTTGTAAACACAAATTAGAATTGCTCTTATTGAAGATGAGACTAATTTAATTTCATTTTATTTTAGTTTCATTCTACAAATGTTGATGTCATGAGCAGCTAAATAAAGTCAGCAAACCACACAGACGTCAGACATCGTCATTTCGGAGCTTAGCTCCAACGTCTTGGCGAGGACAGTACAATGACATATAATGCATGTTTTTGATAGTTTTTTTTATTTAGAGGGTGTTTTGAGGTGTTTAAAGGGGTTAATTCCGACTTACGCGGAAATGCAAGCCAGCGTAGGAAAGGAACTCGTTCGTAAACCGGGGACTACCTATGTTGCTTCAATTTTGCATGATAGGCTAAAAATAATAGGCCAAAAATTGGATGAAAGAAAAAAGTGATAGGCATATCTTGACTTACTATCTTCAGTTAATACATTTCAAAATAGATAGTTAAGAATAATAATAAACATCTGTTTCTTGTGAAGTGTTAGGAGTTCACTGCTAGCCCAGTGTGCTCATGTCTTAATCAACTAAAATAGCTGCATTTTAACTTAACTACGGTAAGTTTGAACAAACTAAGACTGCCTAATGGAATGCATTCGAGCAAATATACAGTATGACACAAAAAGTTTTTAAAAATTACAAATCGGGTTCAGAAGATCAATACATCTCTAGAATATTGTATACCTACCAAATATCACTCCGATCCAGCCACAAATAACATTAGCGTGACAATTTTAGTTAAAGTGCTCAACAACAAGAACAAAGCGACTGAAGTTTTGGGCCAACACACTGGGCTGTCACAAAAGAAAAGTATTCCGCAATTTTTGTGCGAAATCTGACTAATTTCTCAGCTAAAATTGACTAGAAACAAACATGATGTTCCCACTCATGGGGATCTCGCCTGCTTGGTTGGATCCCTTAACTAAAGCCCAACTGAAAACAATCTTTTCATGCTTTCATGAACTCTCTTTGGTCTGAATCTCTTCTGTTGCTGCTTTCTTGTGAACTTTTACATTCAAGTTACTCTCCTGGTGCTTTTGGTGCATAATATGCGACTTCGCTGCAAGCGTGAAAGGCCTTTTCGACTATGTGGGAGGAAGGAGGGTTTTACTCAGATCTATGCACCCCCTACTTACTTTACTGTACCCCTCTTTTTATATCGGATCCTTTTCTACAGCCCCCTTTGGTTTTTATTGCCGAAACACCCTTTGAAGCCCGCCATATGTCCTACTCGTATAGTATAGTGTTACAGAGTCATTCCAGAATTGTCGGACATTTTACATTCCACTTTTCGATGTTAAATTATCCTCATACAATATACTAAAACGTACAGTTTCTGAATAAATTGACTGAGACCCCATCCCACCAAAAATCAACTAAGACAGAAAAATACGATAATTATAAGGCGACCACCTCTTTTTTAAGCCTCAAGTTTGAAAAAAGACTTTTTGAACACCAAATTAATTTTTATACAGAAAATTATTACAGTACATCCGAAACAAATGATTATAACTAGGCCTGAACGATATTGGAAAAAACTATTGTTGCGATTTTTTGGGGGTTTGCGATATATTGCGATATTATATTGCGATATTAATTTTTTTTTTTTTTTTTTTTTTTTTTTTTTTTTTTTTAAAGAAATTTTCACTTGATGACTTGAATAGCTGTTTGGAAAGACTTTGGATGACTCACCATCACCACAGTGTACAGTGATCCCTTGTTTTTCGCGGTTAATGGGGACAAGAACCTGCCAGGACAAGTGAAAAACCGCGAAGTAGCGCACCCCCACAATGTGCTCAATGTATTTATTCACATTTAGCATTGGAAAGATACATATAAGACATGTTTTTTCTCACTTTTTCCCCCCTAAAGTGATTTTAAAAAATGTATATAAAATGGTTTTTAAGCACTTCATATGTCAAAATTATGATCAGTTTTAAACATAACTATCCAACCAAATCATTTTTGAACAAGAATAAAGTACTGTAGTCGATAAATCCTTGGCTTTATTAAATGCTTCTGTTTATCTACCTTAGCTGTGACTGTTGGAGTGATATGTAGAAATTGCAAACTCCTCATGATCACTTCTGGCATTTATATGTCTCCAACGTCTCCACACGCACACACATTCAGTCCAGCGCGGCTTCCTTGCAGAAACTGTTTAACAAGTTAAACGATGATTGACAGACTGCTGCCCGGCTTCTTTGGCCAGATCAAAGCCATCGTTAACTTTAGTAAGCAAGTGCCCAGTGACTGAGAGGAACAAAGGGCTGGGAGAGGGAGGGTGTGAGGCTGTGCGCAGAGTAGAAAGCAAGGCGTATATGGATAAAAAAAAAAACAAATATCGCACGTGCTTGCGATGGGACTATCGCGCACGTGCACATCGCGATGGCGATATTTAAACGATATATCATTCAGGCTTAATTATAACTATATTTGAGAGAAAAAGCATGTTATTTGCCTCATTCAAATCTTAATATCTGAACATTTTGATATGTAAACTAAAGTGCAATCACATTCGTAAATGAATGGCTTCTGGTTTTTGAAATGTAAATAAACCAATCTATTGTGAAACTATTGTGTCTAACTGTAACTGTAGTCTTGAAACAAATCTGAATAAGGAAAAACATTGCAATAAAATAATGAGAGTAGCTGAGATCTATCATGACAGAACATCGCTTCAATGATATCTGGCGCCATCTAGCGTCGTGAATGGGGAGAGTAGCTGAGATTTGTCATGAAAGAACATCGCTTCAATGATATCTGGCACCATCTAGCGTCGTGAATGGGTATACTGTCTGGACCGCGAATATAAGACGACCCCCTCTTTTTCAGGCTTATTTCAATCAAAAAACATGGTCTTATATTCGGGTCAGTACGGTATTAAGTGAAAGTGTGTGGGCTTGAAAAACGTATGTAGAGGTACCACTGTACTTGTAGTTTATTGCCAATTATTGATGAATACTTTGCATAAAATCAGACAAGTGATTTTTTTTTTTTTTTTTTTAGCCAAAATGTCCTCTAATTCAACAGTCTCTTCTTACCTTCCATCCAACCAACCATGTTATCCAAAAGGTAGGAGTTACCTATGACCTGTCAAATCCCTTCGAACTGGGAGGATTGGCAGTGAATGATCACGTTTCAGTGCCAGTGACGGCGATAGACGTCCAATCTATTTTGACATTTTGACCAAGTCAAAACGGATTGGCCATCCGTCGCCCCCAACTGGCAGCCAATGAGTTAATATCCCCTTCATGACATTCATTTGCCCCTTTAGCTCCCCTTGTTTTCATCTCTCCGGTGCCCTTGTTGTCATTTAGCTGCTCCCTTCTCGCCACTCTTTTGGCTTCTCCATCCCGCTGCCCTTTAACTCCTCCGCCCTCCCCTCATCGCCTCCATCCATCTCTCGCTCGGGCTGAGGACAAGGAGGTGAAAGCCAAGCCGATTACAGCGGCGGTTTAATCTGACTGACCCGCCAAGGGATTGCTCTGCGCTTTGCTGCGAGGCTGGAGGGCAGAAGGGATGGGTGGTTGCAGCCAGGAGTGGAGTCGGAGATGGGGGAGGTGGAGTTTGGGAGCAGGTGAACTGTTTGGATGATGAGCGACACTAATTTCTTTCCATCAAGTTGCCCTATGTGAACGTGTGTTTCATGAATAGACACACTCCACATATTAACGAACAATCAGTATCAAAAAGAGAATACAAAAACGTCCTTGGCTCCAATTCTTTTGCCTTTTCTTCTGAGAAAATGTCTATTTTACTTCCAAAGCGCCCTTCTTTCATGTTTAGCAAGTGGTGAACCCTGATTGATGAGGTTCAACGAGCGCAAAATCAGATTGCAACTGGGTCCGTTTATTTTTTTTTCCCTTTCGTTATTTGGAATCACTTGAAATCACAACATGAATGGCGACTGTAATAAGACAATTAACATAAAAGGGGATGTGCGATGTTCATCTTGGGGGATTTACACACATGAACACACACACACACACCCAGGCTGGATTTACAATCCCAGGTCCAAGTGCGCAAGTCACGTTTAATCCTTATATCTTCTTTTTTTCTTTTTTAATAGCAGTTTCAAGCGACTCATTTCCAAAATGTGCCATTCCACCAAAACCTCTACGTTAAAAAATTGAAAACTAAGTAACTTAGCTTTCGCGTATTGCACTTTTGAATAGTTTTATTTTTAAACATCATTTTAATTGGCAAAGGAATCAGATTTAGTGTTCTTCAGAAAATCTAACAGAAGCCATGAGAAAAGTCCATAACACCCATGTTTTATTTAAAAAAAAAAAAAATGGACCTCCGATCCTCATTTTGATTAAACATGGAAAATTTTGAAAATAGAAACCTTGAAGTGAAATTTGCAGACGTGATAGTTTACTCAGAAATCATTTGGAAAGTATCCCCAAAAATAATTTGATAAAACACACTTACACTCAAGCCCGTCGGGGGGGGGGGGCAACCGGGCATGTTGTCCCGGGCCTCTGGACAATAACACTCACACTTGAAAATATTAGAGAGGCCTGTAATTATCAACATGGGTAAACCTCAACCATGAGAGACCGAATGTGGGGGGAAAAAACAGAATATTGTTTGATTTTTAAAGAATTTGTTTGCAAATCAAGGTGGACAAGGTGGTTATTGCCAACAAAGGGTACATAACAAAGTATTGAGATGAACTTTTGGTATTGACCAAATACTTATTTTCCACCATGATTTGCAAATAAATTCTTTAAAAATCAAACAATGTGATTTTTTTTTTTTTTTTTTCCACATTCTGTCTCTCATGGTTGAGGTTTACCCATGTTGACAATTCCAGGCCTCTCTAATCTTTTCAAGTAGGAGAACTTGCACAATAGATGGTTGACTAAATACTTATTGTATATACTGTATACATGTTTTTTTCCTCTTCGTTGGGCATTTTATGGCTGGTGCGACTTATACTCAGGTGTGACTTATAGTCCAAAAAATACAGTTTGTTAGTCAGTTCCGGTCCCCGTTAACAGCAATAATTGAAGGATCACTGTAATTGTTTTTTAATTTTTAATTTTTATTTTTTTAATCTTTTTTTAAAAATAATTTTAAAATCTCATTTTCATTGAACAGTTACAGTATGTTGACTAGTATTAGAGTTAGGTCCAAGGGTGATGTAATCCAGCGCTGGCCAAAATATTAGAAGGTTTTCACAAACAAAGAGAAATTTTGAACAAAATAACTCATCTTACATTGATTAGTACTTAATCAATTGTCCAAAAATAGTTCAAAAGTAGTATTTATTAATGACCGCATTTAGGCCTATGCCTATTGACACAACAATCTGCCTGTCTGCTCTATAGATATATTAATAAAACTGGACAGGATGTCGTCATGGAAATCCATTGGATCTTGCATCTATTTTTTTTTTTCATATCTATGTGCACCTGAACTTGATAATGGCGTATCCCGTAGGTGCACCGGATTTGTCCCTGGAAATAAAAAAAAACAACTCGCTAGCAAAAATGTTTGAAAAACAGACATCTTTGGACAGACTTCTTTTCAGGGGCAAAGGCCACCTGACAAACCAGAAGAGGCACTTTCTACCTCGAAAAGTTCTTTTAACAGACAATACCAACAATCCCACCTAAAATATGGGTTTGTCGCAAAAGGTGACTGACTCTTAGGCGCCAGGTCTACTTTGCGTAATACTGTATGTGGCCAAAATCTCGCAAACGAGGCAATGAAGCCTTCAAAGCAATCTTTGGCACATAGAGACGAAGCATCAATGCATTGAGAGCATCATATCTCATGGCAAACCATATTACTCAAGCCAAGAAACCTTTTTAATGCCTGTGACCAAGGATATTTGCAGTCAGGTTTTAGGAGAGCCCGCTGTTAAAAAAGGTTGATTCAGCGAACTGTGAGTTATATTTTCACACCGGTCTGTGGTGCATAAAAGGTTTGGGGACCACTGATTGCCTTTATGTTTGATTACCTGTTCGATGCGTCT
Organism: Corythoichthys intestinalis; assembly: GCF_030265065.1. NCBI lineage: Eukaryota > Metazoa > Chordata > Actinopteri > Syngnathiformes > Syngnathidae > Corythoichthys > Corythoichthys intestinalis. Next base: position 43,052,031 of record NC_080401.1, on the reverse strand, counting down.
GCGCATGGAATTTGCCAGGTTTTTACACATGTTTTCGTCAACATATTTGCACCATCCAGTCTTTAATAGAGCTTTTAGCACATTCAAATTGGCTGCGTTACTACTTGACACCTTCTTCTTAATAATTGTCCGTTTTGACTCTGCTTAAGATCTGGAGATTTCCCTTTGATCATCAAGAACTTTGATGTACCATTGAGCATTGTTGGAGACATAACTAGACAGGAAATAAAGTCCTCCACGACCTAGCTATTTAACCCTTTAACGACAGATGTGTCGCCGGCGACGCATTTCTGCATGCGTATAAAAAAAACAACAACATATATTCACTATTTGCACTCTTGCAGGAATGTTTTGACCATAGTATGTAGAAAGGACCAAAACGCCTATGACCATACCTGCTGTTTTTGTTGAATTATCAAATATAAAGCTATACAGTCTCATTTTTTCCCCTTTGAATGTTTATCCTAACAAGCTGAATGGTAAAAAATATTATCTCGCTTCAAAACGTTTTGTTGAGAATGTTTGGTTGTTAATGGGACATCAATATTACAAGTTTTGGAAATGTTTCTGTTGTTGTCTTTTTGGGTCCAAAATTTGGTTATAATTGGCCAGTGAAGAAAACAAAAGTTTGGACATGAAGGTTATGGTGTCCTGAAAAAAGGGACCCGACCTCGTCATTAAGAACAATTTTTGCTTTGAAATGCTTTGAAAGGCAATATTAAAAGCATACAAATTCATAGTGTTAAATAGTGTTAAAGTGTTAAACAACAACAACAACAAAAAAACTCCTAATATTCTGGCCAGAACTGTAGAAAAGCAGTTGTTGTTGTTGTTGTTGAACTAATTCAAATACCCCAAATAATGATAGAGTTACATTATTTTACAACAGTTTTGTATCATACCAAGATATACTGTATCTAGTAGGCTATATCAACTAGAGATGTCCCAATCCGATATTTGGATCGGATCGGACGCCGATATGGGCAAAAAAATGCGCATCGGTATTGGATCGGAACACGGGAAAAATTCCTATCCAGACTTCCGATCCAGTTTTCCAGCACACCGGTTTACATAATCCATTCCAGTTTTTGCTTCGGTTTCCCTAAAATCCGGTCCGCATTTTACGGCACACCTTCAACACACTACATTTACATTACCGTCTCCCAATTTACCGAGAGACTTTATCGGTAAAAATGTCAGCCGTGTGGGATCATTTCACCTTAAAGGACGACAAAGACGAAGAGGCAGGGAGCAACATATGCCACAATAAAGTCAAGCGTAGTGGTAAACCTGTAAGAAGTTTTAAAACAACCAACCTAATCAAGCATTTAGCGAAATACCACCACAAAAAATATGAGGAGTATGTTAAGAAAACTTAAGGCAAAAAGAAAGGTCCTACGCAACCAGTGTTGTTAATCTTACTGAAAAAAAGTAATTAATTATAGTTACAAATTACTTCTCCCAAAAAGTAATTGCGTTAGTAACTCAATTACCTGAATTTAAGAGTAATTAGTTACTTGGCAAAGTAATTGGTGATAATTACTTTTTTTTTTCCCCTCAAAAAAAAAAAAAAAAAAAAAAAAAAAAAAAACATTGGCCACACTATGTGAAGTTTTTTGTGAAGGTTTTTGGTACAATTGGCCCGAGCCCAATTCTTTACCCTAATTTACCCTTTACCCTGAATCAACTGTAAAAAGTTGTTAAAATTGCTCCCATTATTGCATTTGTTCCCTTCTCTCTACTTTTGACATATGAAAGTTTTAAAACTGTTTCATCATTTAAAGATAGATTCAAGTCAAGATTTTGCCGATTTAGAAGTATTTTAGATAAAAAGTTACTTAGATTCGCTAGGAAGGTTCTCTACAACAGAGCCGTCCTAAAAAGTCTACTGCTTTAAGATGGCGGCTGTCTACTAACGCATTTAGTGCCATGCAGTGTTGTTAATTTTACTTTAAAAAAGTAATTAATTACAGTTACAAATTACTTCTCCCAAAAAGTAATTGCATTAGCAACTCAGTTACCTGAATGTAAGAGTAATTAGTTACTTGGCAAAGTAACTAGTGATTTTTTTTTTTTTCCTCAAAAAAAAAAAAAAAAAAAAAAAAAAAAAACACACACACACAGGTCACACAATGTGAAGCTTAAAGTGTTTGGGGGACAATTGGCCCTAGCCCAATTCTTTACCCTCCACTTAACTTGACACAAGGGTATTGCGATAACTAGCTAGTAACCTTTGCTATGTGTGGGAGTCATTTCAAGTTGTGAATCAATCGTTAAAGTTGTTAAAATTTCTCCCGTTATTGCATTAGTTCCCTTCTGTCTACTTTAAACATGTGTAAGTTTTAAAACTGTTTCATCATTTAAAGATAGATTTAAGTTAAGATTTTGCCGATTTAGGAGCATTTTAGATTTTAAAAAATTACTTAGGTTCGCTAGGAAGGATCTCTACATCAGGGCCTTCCTGAGAGCTCTACTGCTTTAAGATGGCGGCTGTTTACAAACGCATGTAGTCCTTAAAACATGTTGGCAGTGCAGCAGTGTCTGTCATTTGCATCTAGTTCTATAATATGATATCTACCGTGTCATGTGGGCGTAGTTTGTCGGCTATGGCTGCAGTCAGGTATTATTGGAGCCACCTAGCATCGCGGTTGCAGCGGCGTCTTCCCCACTCCTGCCCTGCTCTCGTCCCCGTGAGTCCATTTCTCTCAGACTTTTTTTTATTCAACCAACTTAGTAACGCATAGTAACGCACGCCTTTCCCGCCTCAGTAACGGTAACGGCGTTGCCAAGATGAGAAAAGTAATTAATTAGATTACTCATTACTGAAAAAAATAACGCCGTTAGTAACGCCGTTATATTGTAACGCCGTTATTAACAACACTGTACGCAACTAACACTGGCAGAAACTTTTGCTATGCGTGACAAACTGGCACTGGACAGTCCCAAAGCCCAGGGAATAACAGGAGTCACTGCCGAAGAATTCATTCTGGAGCACGAGCCATTATCTCACGTGAGTAAAGACGCACCATCCAACACGCGATTCGGCCGTGGATGATTCGAGAACGATTCACAAACATCCAAATTCCGATTATGGAAATATGTCAAGGAAAGTGGAACTAATACACAGCGCGGTCTTCGGGACGCAATGAGAAACTGATCGCATTGCGTCCCGAAAGTAAACATAACTTGTCTTAGACCCAGGTATTGCCTATGCTCAACTCACGGCTTTAGCTCAACTCATGCCGCTGGATGAAAAACACAAGAGTACCTGACTGCTGCTGATAGCCGCTACAAACTACGTCAACGTCGTTTTACTGGAGATATCAGATAGATATCATATGTATATAGAACCAGATGCTACACGACAGACTCGACTGCGTTAGCAACAAGTAGTGAAGTATTGAAAACCAGATGCGTTAGTAAACAGCCGCCATCTTAAAGCAGAAGACTTCCCTAGTAGGCTGTTGTGAATCTTCTAAGCGAACCTAATTAACTTTTTATCTAAAATACTCCTAAATCGGCAAAATCTTGACTTTAATCTATCTTCAAAACAGTTTTAAAACTTTCACATGTCGAAAGTAGACAGAAGGGAAATTATGGAATAACGGGAGCAATTTTAACAACTTTAACAGTTGATTCACAAAATTAAATGAATTGAATGTAGTTTAAAGCTGCTGATACAGAATGGGGACTTGAGTATTTTTATTTACTGTTTTAAAATGTTAACTTGATACTGAAATAGTCGTTTTTTTAAACCTGAGAGGCTTTTTATACAATTTTTGTAACTAATGCACGAAACATTAAAAGCATCTAATAGCTTGGGGGATTTGGGGGATTTTCCACTGAGGTTGTTGGTGTGTTTTGCTTTTTTTAAGACAGTTTACAATATTATTTGCACGTTTCACTGACTGACTATGCCATTTCTGTTTGTTATTTATAAGGTTTTGTGTTTGTCACTGAATAAACAGGTCAGTTTCTTGTTACCAACCGTTGTGTGTTATTCAAACTCACCTAATTCAGCTGGCTAGTTGTTATCAAGAATACTAAAACCTTTTTCAACATGAGTCTGACAACTAAGTAAGGAGGCTAAATAACTTTAAACTTTAACACATGCTCAGATAGGTCGGTATCGGTATCGGCCAGTATCGGTATCGGATCGGAAGTGCAAAACAATATCGGTATCGGATCGGAAGTGCAAAAACCTGGATCGGGACATCCCGAATATCAACCATGAATGGAACGTATCAATTACACTTTGTTTAATCATGTTAGCAACTGATTCTAATGCTACAGCAGCTCTTAGTATCTTCTTCTTTTGACTGTTTGTTTCTCATTTTCATCCTGAAAGTAAATTAACAACTTTGGGTCTCTTCGCCCGCCTACTAAAGTACTTAATTGTTTCATTTCTTGTATTACTTCCATCTACTTATAACCACTTCAAACAGCAAAGAGTAAGTAAGAATGAAGACACAGATTTTGGCTGGTGATGATTCTTAATTTTTGTAATTTTTGTAACAGCTGCAACTCTTGTAAAAGTGCTATATCGATAAAGTTTGATTGTGTTTAGCAGCAGTTTATCTTAATAATGCTGTCCATCAAATATTGTCAGTTACTGCCTTCCTTACTGTTTTTAATTCGATTTTTCAATGTTCATGATGGAACTGTCTTTTTCTTTCACTAAATAATAGTCATTTTACTCTACTCCTGTGTTAGCACAGGTTAGTGTCAGACTACAGCGAATTACGCCTGCTTGAAACTCGGTCGGGAAACAAAGACCCCCCTGGAGGAGATCCCATTGCTACTAAATCAGAAAATGGCACGTAGGCACGCTGTGCGAAGCATGCCTAAGTTGCATGAGAGTCAAAATAATGGTTGGTGTCGATTTCAATGTAAACAAGTAAAGAGCAGCATCTTTCCCAACGAGGAGTCCTCGCCTTTTCCTACCTCCTGCGTCTTGTGTGCTGCTTTTCGCAAGGTTGGTTAAGCCCACCTCCCTACCCCCCTTTGGAATCAGGACCAGTAGGAAGCTAATCCGCCTCTCCGACTGGACCCCTCCTCTGAAACTGCTCAGCAGGGGTGGTCTGATAAAAGGAGAGCTGATAGGAGGAGTATGAAAGGCATTGTGGGGGCAAACACAGACACATGCGCCGCCTGTAGCACGTGGTAACACCACGCCGAAACGTCATGTCACTCAACGCGTACGTCATATGTTTTCCCTTCGGCCGGCCGGCAGTTTCCATTCCGGCCACGCACAGGTTAGGCACCTTGTGTCGAAACTGCGCTCTCCCAACTGTTAACATCCTGTTTGCTCAAGGCCGAGCCTCTTGACTGCAAAGCTACATTTCGCTCAGAGTCGGTGAAGTGCTGCAACAATTTGAGCTTCGGTAAGGGGAAAAAAGAGCCTATTTAAGGAATAGCCTGGAGGCCATCACAAATATATTTTTTTCAAGTTCAACCACAATGTCAACAGTCAAAGTGAAACAAGCAGAAGCTGTGGTTCCTTTTCAATTGGGACAAGGGCCTTCAAAAAGGTCACAATAAGGCAAATGGTGGTTTGTTGTGTGGTGCCATTGTTATAGTGTGCCACAAGACATACTTGGCATGGGCGTCGCCAGACATATTTCACTGTGGCACGTGCCATAGTATTGATCTGCAGTGCCCCAGTATAAATTTCATCGGTTAAAAAGAAAAATACTTTGGAGTACTTAATCTCCATAGCATCATCTACAGAATGTGCCTACCGTATTTTTCGGACCACAAGTCGCACCTGAGTATAAGTCGCACCAGCTATAAAATGCCCAACGAAGAGGAAAAAAATATATATACAGTGGGGCAAATAAGTATTTAGTCAACCACTAATTGTGCAAGTTCTCCCACTTGAAAATATTAGAGAGGCCTGTAATTGTCAACATGGTTAAACCTCAACCACGAGAGACAGCATGTGGGGGAAAAAAAAACAGAAAATCACATTGTTTGATTTTTAAAGAATTTATTTGCAAACCATGGTGGAAAATAAGTATTTGGTCAATACCACAAGTTCATCTCAATACTCTGTTATGTACCCTTTGTTGGCAATAACGGAGGCCAAACGTTTTCTGTAACTCTTCACAAGCTTTTCACACACTGTTGCTGGTATTTTGGCCCATTCCTCCATGCAGATCTCCTCTAGAGCAGTGATGTTTTGGTGCTGTTGTTGGGTAACACAGACTTTCAAGTCCCTCCGCAGATTTTCTATTGGGTTGAGACCTGGAGACTGGCTAGGCCACTCCGGGACCTTGAAATGCTTCTTACGAAGCCACTCCTTTGTTGCCCTGGCTGTGTGTTAGGGATCATTGTCATGCTGAAAGACCCAGCCACGTCTCATCTTCAATGCCCTTGCTGATGGAAGGAGATTTTCACTCAAAATCTCTCGATACATGGCCCCATTCATTCTTTCCTTTACACAGATCAGTTGTCCTGGTCCCTTTGCAGAAAGACAGCCCAAAAGCATGATGTTTCCACCCCATGCTGCACAATGGGTATGGTGCAATTCAGTATTCTTTTTCCTCCAAACAAGAGAACCTGTGTTTCTACCAAAAAGTACTATTTTGGTTTCATCTGACCATAACACATTCTCCCAGTCCTCTTCTGGATCTTCCAAATGCTGTGTAGCGAACCGCAGACGGGCCTGGACGTGTGCTTTCTTCAGCAGCGGGACACGTCTGGCAGTGCAGGATTTGAGTCCCTGGCGGCGCATTGTGTTACTGATAGTAGCCTTTGTTACTGTGGTTCCAGCTCTCTGTAGGTCATTCACTAGGTCCCACTGTGTGGTTCTGAGATTTTTGCTCCCAGTTCTTGTTATCATTTTGACGCCATGGGGTGAGGAGGGAGTTGAAAGTCCTTGTTGCCCAACGACAGCGCCAAAACATCACTGCTCTAGAGGAGATCTGCATGGAGGAATGGGCCAAAATACCAGCAACAGTGTGTGAAAAGCTTTTGAAGAGTTACAGAAAACGTTTGGCCTCTGTTATTCCCAACAAAGGGTACATAACAAAGTATTGAGATGAACTTTTGGTACAGACCAAATACTTATTTTCCACCATGATTTGCAAATAAATTCTTTAAAAATCAAACAATGTGATTTTCTGTTTTTTCACATTTTCTTATGGTTGAGGTTTACCCATGTTGACAATTACAGGCCTGTCTAATATTTTCAAGTGGGAGAACTTGCACAATTTGTGGTTGACTAAATACTTATTTGCCCCACTGTAAGTCACACCAGAGTATAAGTCACATTTTTGGGGGAAATTTAATTAATAAAATCCAACACATAGAACAGATATGTCATCTTGAAAGGCAATTTGATATAAAAATACAATAGAGAACAACATGCTAAATAGGTGTACAGTATGATAATGTTACATGATGCATGAACAACGAAATGCGAATATACTGTCCTCACCAGGATGCTACGGCTCGGTCCTGGCTATACAGCGAGCTAAACTACCAAATGACGATGCTGGACGTCCGTATAATTTGCTGACTTTATTTTTGCCGTCGTTATGGCACCATCTTTTGAGGAGTGAAACTAAAAATAGAAATAATACAAATCACTTTCGTCCTCGATACCAACATAAATGATAATTAGCTGCTATTACAGCAATGACACAAACGGTTAGCATGCGTTCGCTAGCATTAGCACATCATTAAAACAACCGCACAACTGGCTCTAAGTGTCCGATCGCAGGTGGAAAACACACAACGTTTATTTTACGTAAATATGTCGAAGTACAATGCTAGTCTGTTAGTGAATGTAGCTAGCGGCCGCCTGATTTAAACAGAGCTTTTCCGGTGAAAATTCTTGTGAATAAATGCTTAAATCCTGAATTCTTTATAGATATGGACGTAAAACAGTCTCAATTTTTGGTTAAAAGCAAAAAGAAACTGTACAGTTAGCGTTTATTTTACGTAAATTTTGTTGAAGTACAATGCTAGTCTATTAGTGAACGTAGCGAGCGGCCGCCTGATGTAAACAGAGCTTTTCTGGTGAAAATTCTTGTGAATAAATGCTAAATCCCCGAATTCTTTATAGATATGGACATAAAACAGTCTCGATTCTTGGTGAAAAGCAAAAAAATGTGCAGTTAGCATTTATTTTACATAAATATTGCGAACTATGATGCCAATGCAGTAGCGGCTAATTTCTCCAATTGATTGTTTTTTTACGTCTCATAATGCATGCATGGAACGAAAAATATAATAATTACTTTAAATCTTCGAACAAGTTCCTCTTGATGTGGGCAGCCCCCTACTTGAATGTGAGGTGCAGTGCATGACCGTTCTGACCCGTCCATACATTATGAAGTCTATGGATAATGATAAACTGTGACTGTGAATGCTCACCTTTCAATGGCACTGACAGCGTTAAACGTCCAATCCATTTTGACTGGGACCGCTGCCAACCTCTCCCAGTCAAAATGGAGTTCAATGAGTGCCCTGTAAAGGGTTAACCTAGCACCTGCTCAATAAGAATAGTTATGTGACCCTTCACCCCCCCCTTATGATCAGCGTGGTGCATCACGGGGCTTCCCGGAGACCTTATTTTGGGCCGCACCAGGTGCAAGTGGTTTGGGTTGGTTACTTGATCTAGTGGGGAGTGTGTATGTGTTAGTGAAGGGGTGATGTCTAAAGAGGTGTGGTTTTCTACTGGGTCAAGCCTGCCAGTCTGCATACTGGAGTCCAGGAAAGGTCAGAGATTGGGTGGAGGTGCCAGGAATAGGAGTGTGAGATGCCTGCGTGTCTACAGCGTGGATGCGCACATATGTCCACACAAACACATGCCCGCATTCACAATCAAACTGACCAAAGTGGGGCAGTTTGCGCCCAGTCTCCTCCTTCTCCTTCCTTCTCCGCCCCTCCTCATGTAAACACAATGCTGCTTTCTGGATGTGGGATGCCTGAGGGACAGAGCGCAGACAGGAGCCTCGTCACCATGACAACAGCTTCTCCGAGCTTGCCTGACACCCAGACACCATTGGTTGAGGGCTGCGGGGATGGGGGAGGAGGAAAGCAGGGTGGGGTTATTGGAGAGAGAAAGTTAAGCAAGGGGTAAAAAGAGGAGGAAAGGAGGGGTGAGATGTTGAGAAAAGGAGATAACAGAGGCAAACGACCCCATTTCTCCTCATGGGGTTGTGCAGCCTGCTTGTGTTCATGTGTGGGTTTCAAATAAAGAGGAACAGGAGGGTGGCTCAGGAGGTGTGTAAACTTGTGTGTGCGTGCCATCTTCTCAGGGTCGTACGCGCACGCTGCTCTTCCCTGTTGCATGTAAATGTTGGCACACGTGTGTTGCTGCGTGCTAATAAGCCTGGCTGCCTCCACTGTGAGAGATACAGTATCTTTATTTGAGTGATTAAGTGGCATTATTTTACAGGTAAAAAGAATCATAACATTGTAATACTTAAAATATACACATTTTATTCCTAATATATGACCAATACCGTCTGCAAAAGAGTAAATGAGCATGGTTTATAATCATTTGGTACACCAATCCATCCGTTGAAGATTCATGTGCAAAAATGTATAAAAATCCGTAATAGTAGATGCCATTAAAAGGCGCTGGTTATCCATTTAGGGCAGCCATGATTAATCAAGTAATAAATAACTAATCGATTATCCAATTAATCAACAATAATTTTCATAGTTAGGGTTAAAGTCACACATAAATTCTAAAACTCTGTTTTTTTTAGCCTCTTAAAAGTAAATATATATTTTTGTTTTATTTTTCAAGTACTGTATTTTACACACTATAAGGTGCACTGCATTCTAAGGTGCATAGAATAGATGCTACAGTGGGGTTTGGGGTTATGTTATGCATCCTTTAGATGGAGCGGCGTTCTGATTTGCTGTCAGACCTGTTGCGGCTCAACATTTGCCACGTTTACGTGGAGCCAAATATTCCAATTACAATCGGAATATTTGTTCAAACCGAATAAATGTGTTCCATATAAACACCTCATTCGGAATGAACAGGCCCAAACCGAATGGAATTTCATTCCGATTCACAGGGGTGGAATGTTCCTTTTCCCAAACCGATTAGAAGTAAAATTATATCATGTAAACAGGGAAGCGGAATGGTGTCTGGTTGCGTTCTTTCTGCGCATGCTCCGTACTGACGTGGTGACGTCACTTGGTGACGTAAGTAACGTCACTTGCAACATGGCTTCCAAGCACACGCACAGCACACCCACACAACTTTTTAAATGAACGGCGTATTATTCTGAAGTTTTGTTTCCACTCGAAAAGTTAAAACAGCAGCTGATCTGACGATCGATCTCCATGTTTTGCAACGTGACGCTTTGTTTTGATTAATCTGCGCATGTCAGACGGCAGTTGTCAAACGTCCTTTCGGAATAAAGGCAGTCACATGTAAACACTGGATCGGAATAGATGAAGTGACATGTAAACAGCTGATGTGAAATTTCCATTCGGAATGATTTGAATCGGTATGAATAAAAGTCAGCATGTAAACGTGGCTACTGATTCATATGTAGGGCGCACTGTTGGCTTTTGAGAAAATTTAAGGCTTTTAGGTGCGCCTTATAGTGCAGAAAATACATATAGTATATTTTTTCATTTCTTTTAAACATTCTAGTTGATTGAACTTTTATTTTTATTAGAAAACGAAATAAGCAGGTAATATTTTCTTTATTATTTTATTTTAAGAGTTAAAAAAGTGAATTTTTCCTAATTTCTATGGTCCGCGATTAAAGCATACTTTTTTCATTAATGGAACCAAAAAAATAACAATTTCCTGATTTTTGTAGTCCCTGATGAAAGCATATGATTATCTTTGTAATTTTTCAAAAGGAGACACTTCGAAATAAGTGGTTTTGCTTTGGAAAACAATGATATAGTCAAATTACATTTGCTACATTTATAGCCTAAATGTAAAGCCCGGACTAATATAACAGTAAATTGTAAAAAACTTAAACTGTGATATATAGAAAATGCAATCAAATTTTTTTTTTTTGTACTAGCCCGATGGCCAACACCCCCAGAAACTACAGGTAGTCCCCGGGTTACGACGTACTCAGCCTACGTGATTTCGACTTTACGATGCCGGAGTCTCGTCCGCCATTTTGTCTCCAGTGGCTTTATTTTAGTCGCATAATCAGTACCTCACAATATCTTATTTTTTTACTTTACTTTATTAATAGGACTGGTGTTCTGTCCTCACTAAACGTGAAGTTGTTCAGCTTTGTAGACATCAAACAATAGGCTTTTTGAAGCTTTAAACTTCCTTCACTTTTGACAATATGTAAAGCTGTAACACAGATGTAAACTTATGTTCAAAATGACACATTTCAACAGGAAAACACTTGTCACAAAACAATTGGTGTTCAAACATCCATCTAGTCTGATCAATGTGTAAATATAGTAGATTAAAACTAGCCTAATTTGCCTGACAATCTCATAGCAAATCGCCCACAAACTGTAGCTGTAAACTTAGTTACAAATGCATACACAAACATACAGTATATTAGCTGAAACAACTTACAGCCTTATGTGGGCCAAACCAGAGCCCAGCTGTCACTTATCCATGTCAGATGAGAGTGTGCTCTTCAGTCATAAGACCAGAGGGCAGTGTATTCTCTATCATTAACTAGGCCTGTCGCGATAACAAATTTTAGTGTGCGATAATTTATTTAATGAATTATTGCGATATGCGATATTATTGCACCCCCCCAATTTAAAAAATAAAATACAATAACACTGTGAGAATACAGTATGTATTAATAGATCACGTACACCCATTTAAACACAATAAATGTTTACTCTTAAATTCAAAAATACTTTTTAAGAAATCACAACTAAAAACAATAGACCATGCCTCTTTTAAGTAAAAGACAACAATATTAATACTGCACAGAAACACAGAAGAAATAAAATGTTTTTTTTTTAGGAAAAAAATAAAATTGCACTTAATAATTTAAGCATCCAAGCAAATGAAAACTTTTCCCCTCATAGCTTCTGCTATGGTGTTTCATGTGTAACACAGTGGTACCTCTACATATGAAGTTAATTCGTTCCAGGAGCTTGTTTCTAAGTCGAAATGGTCATATGTCGAGCAGGATTTTCCCATAAGAATACATTATTATTCCATTAATTTGTTTGTTGTTATGAATACAAATCAGAATAACAATAATATAATAATAGCAATAATAATAATAATACAGTACAGTACAGTACCTGTAATAATGTAACGAATTGGGTTCTAATGTGGCGGACTTTTTTTGCTGTACCTGAAAGCACCACGGGGCTGACGGTGAGCAGGAGAGCGCTATTTTACTTTGTTTCGATCCTGGCGTCAACAGCACTTGACGCTCGGCGAGTTGATGGAATAAATGATTAGAAACCTAACGAAGCTGGCGATTTCTTTGGTGATGTTACCACTATAAGAACTGTCACCTTAACTTATAAAGACTAGCGAACGGAGGAGGACCGCCAGCCGAGATCGACATTCTACGGCCCTATTGTCGACCCAGTTCATGGATGCACACACCATGCTTATATTTTGCTTTCATTTACATCTTCATTTCAATGGTAAGCCTCACATTTTCTTTTTTTTTCTCCATCTGCACTAAACTTAAACTGCACTAAACTAAAATATAGCCTAAATCATCCGGTGGGCTCCGGCACGCTGGAGATGGTCCGCAGTCAATCCGGAGCACTGACGCGGCCGGTATACGTTGAACAATTGGATATAATGGGAACAAATTGGCTCCGGCGCTATTTTTTGCCGGACCCAGAACGAAAATGCATTTTTCCTAGTTGGTAACAAGGAAGCCGAACTTTTAACAGCACGTCAGCCGTACGCGTGCACGCACGTGCACGGGAGGCGATAAATCGCAGCGGAAAAATTACCACCTTCATTTTTATTCACTGTGCGATAAATGGAGTTATTGCATATTGCGACAGGCTTATCATTAACCCCTTCAGACCAGCATTTTTCTGCTGGGCAAAATTTTTTTGATATTTACTCTACTCAAATACCACAACAAAGTGCAATTTTTGGGGGGGTCAGGGATATTCCATGCTTTTATTGGTTATTTTTAATTTTGAAGTTACATTATTTTTAATGAGAAATGAGCACTTGCGTTGGCCTTTTTGGCCTAACCCTAACCCTTTTCCCAGTCTTTTCAAAGAGCCAAAAATAGCAATGAGGGCATGCTAAACCTCATGATTTGATTTCGATGGGTAAAGTTCCATCCAATCATCTCCTAGAAGTGGCAAGAGCAACTAAATTCAATGTATTTATTGATTTACAGACACGAACGGCAGCATGCTCAGGTCTGAAGGGGTTAAACAAAATACAATACTTTTGGAATTTTTGGATAGTTATTTTGGGGTACTTAAAGAAAGGGTTAGTTCGTAACCTGGGGACTATATTTATGCCTGTTTACTCTGTTGACTAATAAGTATCTCCCCATCCATCTACCTGCCCATTCAGTACTTCTACAAAATATTTCATTAGAGACCCAACATCAATACCCCCTTATAACAGGGGTTCCCAAGTCCGGTCCTCAAGAGCCCCAATCCATCTTATTTTCCATGTCTCGCTCCTTTAACATATCTGAATCAAACGATCAGCTCATGGAAAATAAGATGGACAGGGGCTCTCGAGGACCGGACCTGGGCACCCCTGCCTTATAATATGACATAAGGTGAATAATCATGGTGGTCTGTAGGGAGAAACAATTATTATTATTAGGGCTGTCAAAATTATCGCGTTAACGAGCAGTAATTAATTTTTTAAATTAATCCCGGTAAAATATTTGATGCGATTAACGCACAAATGGCCTGCTCAAACAGATTAAAATGAGAGCACAGTGAAAGGTGTACTTGTTGTGTTTTTCGGAGTTTCGCCGCCCTCTGCTGGCGCTTGGGTGTGACTGATTTTATAGGCTTCAGCACCCATGAGCATTGTGTAAGTAATTATTGACATCAACAATGGCGGGCTACTAGTTTATTTTTTGATTGAAAATTTTACAAATTTTATTAAAACGAAAACATGAAGAGGGGTTTTGATACAAAAAATTTCTATAACTTGTACTAACATTTATCTTTTAAGAACGACAAGTCTTTTATCCATGGATCGCTTTAACAGAATGGTAATAATGGTAATGCCATCTTGTTGATTTATTGTTATAATAAAGAAATACAGTACTTATGTACCGTATGTTGAATGTATATATCCATCTTGTGTCTTATCCTTCCATTCCAACAATAATTTACAGAAAAATATGGCATATTTTATAGATGGTTTGAATTGCGATTAATTGCGATTAATTACGATTAATTAATTTTTAAGCTGTAATAAACTCGATTAAAATTTTTAATCATTTGACACCCCTAATTATTATTTGTTATGCTATCATCTTTCAGATTGTTTTGAACGTCTGTTTCAATGCCAAACCAACATGCAATTAGAAGACCTCATGCTTATAGGAACGACCTTCTAAGCTCGCTGATGCCTCTTGTTGTAATATGATAGTAGAAGCATGACGCAGCTGACAGAGCACAAATATTAAGCATTACCTGTGTGTGTGTTTTGGCAGCCTTCTGACACCATTCGGCAGACAAAAGAACCAATAGACTTTGTGGGTTTTTTTTTTTTTCTAGCATGGGGAAGAGGGTATAGTGTGTTTGTGTTTTTGCACATGCATGTGTGTAGTTGCAGTCATCCTGCCGTTCTGTGATCACCGGCATATTTAGACTAATCATTGAAGAGGGGGAACATGTGTCTCCCTGAATATGATCTGCATGATGCTCGCTTGCTGTGTGTGCATGTGTTTGTGTGTACATAAAAGTCTCTAGCTGTGCACGGCACTAGTCAGAATGTATCTACATTCACACAAAGACTAGACTTTATGATTATACATTGAGAAACGCATTTGTTGCCAATGACGTCACTAGATGTCCAATCTATTTGGACTAGAGGGGGGCGAATTAACCTTTGTTCAAATGGATTAGATGTCAGCCAATGAGTTATGTAGTTGTGTTTTTTTTTAATCATAACGTGTGATAATTATGATGTGTGTTTATCTGTGTATAAAATCAAAATTAAAAAATACTGTTATTTATTTATTTATTTTAATTTTTTATTCTTATTAACTGCAAATATTGTTTCACATTTTTTAAAGCAACACTATGTAACTTTTCAGTTGGTCGATTTTAGCGATGCCGGTAGACAATAGTGGTAGTTTTTTGCCTTAAGGAAGACTGTGTTTGCCATAAGGACCAGCGAACACCCGCACAGTGCCGTAAAATCATCAGTCATTAAAACATTGACAGTCAACATCTGTCTTAAAACATCTCCCGGTCGCCTGCAGATGGATTAAACGACATTTCTGTTTCCAGCAGCTGTGTGAAGGATGAATAATAATAAGGTAATGAATCCAATTGTGGCGAAACAATAGCATATGATGGTTTGCAACCGTGTGGCTAAGTGTGGCTAACCCCCCTTCCCCACTCGACCTCGTTAGCGTTGACGAGTTCGTTTTTTTGGGGGGGAGGGGGGTTTCCTAACGAATGGGTATCCCGGTCGAATTGATATCCAAACGCTACTGAGCATGCGCACGACAACCACGCCCCTCAACTTTGTAGTGCCTTACGACCACTAAACTCTAAACAATTAATGAAAATGCAAATAAAATATTCATATCTTTCAAAAAATAATATTCACAAAAAGAAAAGTGCCTCAATCTGTATTAATGAGGTCCTACTCTCACACAGATAAACAACAACGCAAAAAGAGCTGGTATTCGCAAATTCACAATCAAAATATATATGCATAAAACGCATCAAACTTACTCAGAGTTCGGTCAAATTCTATTTAAACATTTTAGCAACTTGTTTAGCTCAACAAATTAACTGGATGGCAATATTTAGTCACAATATACAAACTATGATACTGGGAGCCATTATCAGAAGTTTTGTTTGTTGTCGAGGGACAAAATGCACTCATTGTCTTGAGCTCTTATTAATTTATAACTCGCCAATGACACCTTGTGGTGTATTTAAATCACTACCTTACATAGTTAAAGAGTGACACTGTGAAGTATGGCAGCGTGGCCATGTGACGTCACGGCCCTGCGACGTCAACAACAATGGCGAGCTACTAGTTTATTTTTTGATCTAAAATTTTACAAATTTTATTCAAACGAAAATATTGAGGGGTTTTAATATCAAAATTAGTGTAACTCGACTAACATTTATCTTTTAAGAACTACATGTCTTTCAATCCAAGGTACCCGTTAACGTTGTCTGATAAGCAGTAAACATGTGGGTCACCTGGGGTTTAGTGTTCATTGTTGAAGAAATAACATTGACATTATCGTGGGAGTATCTAAATATTCAATATAATAATATATCTGAATAGCCGTGTCAAAACGTAAAGTCGATTTGTTCAACAATAAGCTGCTATCAGCAGCGGGACTACTACTTCGGCAAGGAATACCGATTAGTCAGAACACCTGGCCAATGTTTTTTCTTGAGTATCCTGGTAGAGTCCCTTTTTTCCTCCTCGGACAAAACTTTTTGTCTCCCTTGTTGCTCTGCCATCTTTGCAGAATTCGCACGAAAGCACTTTGACTTCCATCTTTATAATGAATGGGGAAAGGAGGTAGTACTGTATTTTTTGTGTGGCAGGGTTCTTGCCACCCTCCTCAAAGTTAAATAGTGCTGGTGAAAGTGATACAGACCCCCTCAAGATAGAAAAGAGGTGTCATTCAACTAGTTGTCAGTTGAAATATCATCACAAATGTTATGAAAATATTTTATAAAGGTTGAAAAATTACCTAGTGTTGCTTTAAATGTGCATTTCATTTGTTTCAACAAAATTTTAATTAAAAAGGGAAAAAACTAAGTATTCTTTCGAGTGTAGTGCTTGATTAAAACAGATGATTATATTTGTAAGTAATCAAAACTAACGCTTTTGCTTTGTAAAACAATGATAACATTCCATAGTTGCAAGGGCGTAGGTTCGCATAGGGACGGTTGGGACAAAACACTTTTCAGGATGCTCAAATTGCCCCCACCAACTTTTAAGCAACTTTATTTGAGTTATGTATTGACTTCAGTTATGTAGGTCATTTATATTGTCTTATCTTTTAATTGTTGTAATTGACCCCACCCTTATTAACTGAATTATTTTCCATTATGTTTAGGTTTACATGTACATCTTTTCACTTGCTGAATGTGCCGGTCCATTGTTTTCCTCCTAAACGCACATTTGATTGACTGATGACTTGACCCTCACACACACGCACATTAGCTATTAGAGATATGAGAAGTTATTTTTTCAGCCAGCAGCAGCCATTTTTAGAAATGTAAAAAGACATCATTGTTTTGGAAGTGGGGAACACTCCATTAATTTTGCTTCTGTAGGTCCGACCTGCATCGGTGTTAGCATAACATTAAACTGTGTGAACTTGCTAACCTGCAAAACTCAAGTAGAGGGTTGCTTCGAAAGACATGTCCTTCTCTTTGTTTTTTCTACTGATAACATTAAATAAACTGTGAGAAATGTAGTGAACTCTGCTGGAAACTATGGAACTAGAAAAACGTTAGCAAGAAGCTGCTTAGAGAGAGAGGGGTGCTGCATAACCTTGTATGTAGCTCATCACACAACACAACATACACACAACAATCATAATTGATTATGTACATTTAAAAAAAGTGTTTTTGGGGGGGAATGCCGCGAGCTACCCACACTAGCTTTGCGATTGATTGTGATCGACATCATGAGCACCCCTGATTTAGCATATAAATTAATTAGGTTCATATGCGTGAAAAATGTAGCCCTCACCCCCGTTCACTCAATCTGTTTGGTTTTATTAATGTCCTATCCCAAACAAAAAGTGTACATTAAGGTTATGCTGTAAAATCGTCCCTTCCAATCATGAGACCAAACCTACGCCCTTGCATAGTTGCATAATATTCCAACTTTTGGACTATGTAGTTTGTTTGTTGTTTGCTCTAATGCACATTTCCAGGTCAAATCTAAAGCCCAGACTAATATAACATGTGATTTTTATTTGAGCAAATTAATGTACTAATCAAAAACACATTCATAATTAGCTAACAATTACATAATTACTTGTGGAAGCCCGAGTTTACTCACTCAATGCATATGATCCTTGTTTAAACCATCCTAGATGTACCAACAAAGACAGACAGACACTCTCTCTGTTTATCTGTCTCACACATATGTACAAATATCCCCTCAAGGTGGGAGGTCAAGGATAGTGCCTCACAAAGACAGAAATATAAGAATTTACACACATTTACACACAGATAAAAGGACTTTTCTTCAGTCTTGTCTGCAAAAAAGATAGGAATACAAAAAAAATAAAAATACACCCGCATTTCTTTATCTATTTTTTTCCCAACTAAAACTGCTCCCAAAGTGTTCCCCCTTTGGACAAGCAGTTCCATTTCTTTGTCTCAACTTCTGGTTCTGATTTAGGAGAGGCAATTGGTTCACCTCCCTCCCCTTCGCACTCATTTTGTGTGTGTGTGCATGCGTGCGTGCGTGTGTGGGTGGAGTCAAAGGGGGTCAAAGGGAGGGAAACATGTTCCACCTTCCTGCCACTGACTAATACTTGGAGACATCTTCTCCTCCTTCTACAAATGTCTTCATTTTCTATGTGTTGTTCCCCGCCTCATTCTTTGTGTGTATGTGCTGTCCTCTCTGGGTGTGCGTGCCAATGCGGCGCATGGCTAGCTGCCGCCGTGCCGTGGATATTTCTGTCAGCCTCCATTTATTTATTGATGGCGAACGCTGGTGAGCCTGCCTACATGTGCACTCTGTGCAAAGCCGCTCTTCTTCTTCACCCCCTCCTCTTCTTCTCTCCTCCTCCTCCTCCTTGGCCACTGTTGTCCCAGAGTAAATATTTGTCAACCTCCATCCCGGTTGACCCAGGAAGTGTTGGCTGGCCGACCTCAGGTTGCGCTTCGTGCTGTTCGCCGCACCTGGCGTGAAGGTTTAATGACAAGTCGTTGGAAGCGACATGCCGAGTTGCTTGAGGAAGTACAAATGTCATAGTGTATTACCTTTAATAGCTCAAGACAAGTAAACACCTGTCCTTCATTTTGTCCTGTTGAAATCGTATTGGTAACCAAAATAGCAGCACCTACCGAGGGACATTAACGATCCCTTTGATGAACTCCCACATTTTTTAGATAAGTTCCCTGCATATTGCTAGCTCACTACATGATCACAATTACTGTAATTTTCGGACTATAAACCGCTACTTTTTTCCTTCATTTTGAATCCTGCAGCTTATAGTCCAGTGCGGCTTATTTATTGATTTATTTGTGTTAACAGGTAACACTTTATTTGACAGCAGTGTCATATGACCGTCATAATTATGACATGACTCTATCATGGGCATTACTGCATGCTTATTACTGATATCATTAAGTATCATCCGGCTAATTATGCTACTAACTCCTTTTATGTCCAGCTCGGATCTTTTACATCCATTCAAAAGTGAGATAATTTGCTGGATAGATAACACTAAATGACATCTGTTATAAGCATTTATTAATGCTCATGACAGTGTCATGTCATAATTATGATTGTCTAATGACAGTCTTATGGCACCACTGTCAAATAAAATGTTACCATATACCATGACTCGCAATTAATGAAACAATTGGAACAGTAACTGAAGAAATTATTAGCAAAGAATATGAATTTTGATTGTTATTTACATCTGTAGCGCTGCAGTGCATGCTAGGAGGCATGTAGGACAACAACAGTGTTGACAGCAGGTGGCAGCAGAGGTTGACTGTCCCCTCCAAGGGAGCAGTGATGGCCAAATGAAGCTTCTTGAAGCAATGAAACTTTGCAGCCAATTGGTTCAAAGCTTCATGGTGGCTCATTTGGTCTTATGATGCCGCTGTCAAATAAAGTGTTACCGGTTAATCTCTTGTGGTGTATCTCATAATACAGTGCGGACAGCTGCGGCTTATATAGTAGTGCGGCTTATCTATGAAAAAATGTCGTTTTCTTTTCAAATTTGGTGGGTTGTGGCTTATAATCAGGTGCGCCTTATAGTGCGAAAATTACGGTAAGCCCGCCCAGTTCAAATGAATTCAACATTTTTTTTTTTTTACCTGTCCTGTTCAGCTGCTTATACAAAGAGAATAGGAATCAGACTATTCTTATGGTCTGAATGGTTTTAATGTATCACATAGGAGTTAGATATGAATTAGACATCTATTGCTGTCAATGGCAGTGAATGACAGAAAGAGGATGTTACTCAGATATTTAACCAAAGGTGCCAACCGATCAATTTGGGCTGATTTCATTAATTTTGGGCGATTGTCAAGAGCAGAGGTTGGAAAGCTTTTTGACCAAGAGAGCCAAAAAAACCAACATATTTTAAAACATGATTCCACGAGAGCCATTCAGTGTATGGGTGTGTGCGTGTATGTGTATATGTACTTGTAATGTGGAGAGCGACGTGGGGACGGATTACAGGAGATTGACTTTAAGTTTAACACTTGCTGTTGTTGTCCAAGAAATAGTGCAATTCATTGAACACAACACACAGGTGACAACATTGGCAACCACCACTCTCAGTCAGGTTGCCCAACTTCCCATCATGCATTTAGGGGGAACAGATAAGTCGCTACTATAAATATATATATTGTGTGTATATATAGTATCATATACACTCACCGGCCACTTTATTAGGTACACCTGTCCAACTGCTCGTTAACACTTAATTTCTAATCAGCCAATCACATGGCGGCAACTCAGTGCATTTAGGCATGTAGACATGGTTTAAGACAATCTCCTGCAGTTCAAACCGAGCATCAGTATGGGGAAGAAAGGTGATTTGAGTGACTTTGAACGTGGCATGGTTGTTGGTGCCAGAAAGGCTGGTCTGAGTATTTCAGAAACTGCTGATCTCCTGGGATTTTCACGCACAACCATCTCTAGAGTTTACAGAGAATGGTCCGAAAAAGAAAAAAATATCCAATGAGCAGTAGTTCTGTGGGCGGAAATGCCTTGTTGATGCCAGAGGTCAGAGGAGAATGGCCAGACTGGTTCGAGCTGGTAGAAAGGCAACAGTGGCTCAAATAACCACCCGTTACAACCAAGGTAGGCAGAAGAGCATCTCTGAACGCACAGTACGTCGAATTTTGAGGCAGATGGGCTACAGCATCAGAAGACCACGCCGGGTGCCACTCCTTTCAGCTAAGAACAGGAAGCTGAGGCTACAATTTGCACAAGCTCATCAAAATTGGACAATAGAAGATTGGAAAAACCTTGCCTGGTCTGATGAGTCTCGATTTCTGCTGCGACATTCGGATGGTAGGGTCAGAATTTGGCGTCAACAACATGAAAACATGGATCCATCCTGCCTTGTATCAACGGTTCAGGCTGGTGGTGGTGGTGTAATGGTGTGGGGAATATTTTCTTGGCCCTCTTTGTGCCCCTTGGTACCAATTGAGCATCGTTGGAACGCCACAGCCTATCTGAGTATTGTTGCTGACCATGTCCATCCCTTTATGACCACAATGTACCCAACTTCCGATGGCTACTTTCAGCAGGATAATGCGCCATGTCATAAAGCTGGAATCATCTCAGACTGGTTTCTTGAACATGACAATGAGTTCACTGTACTCAAATGGCCTCCCCAGTCACCAGATCTCAATCCAATAGAGCATCTTTGGGATGTGTTGGAACGAGAGATTCGCATCATGGATGTGCAGCCGACAAATCTGCACCAACTGTGTGATGCCATCATGTCAATATGGACCAAACTTCAAGCACCTTGTTGAATCTATGCCACGAAGAATTGAGGAAGTTCTGAAGGCAAAAGGAGGGGTCCAACCCGTTAATAGCATGGTGTACCTAATAAAGTGGCCGGTGAGTGTATAACATAAGTATCATTAAGTGAAAGCACAACAAAAATAATATTCCTATCTCTCAAAAAAAAAATGTTCACAAAAAGAAAAGCGCTCAGTGCAAAGAGAACTGGCATTCCCAATCAAAATAGCTTTGCAAAATACACATAAAACTTACTCAGACTTTGGTCAAACTCTATTCAAACATTTCGTTTAGCTCAACAAATACACTGGATGGCAATATTTAGTCACATTACACAAACTATCAGAGGTCTCGTACGTTGTGAAGCCAGCACTCAAATAATGTGGATGGACCAGTAAACAGCATCAGTCGAGGGTCAAAACACGCATTGGCTTGATTTCTAAGTAATTTAAAACTCGACATTGACACCTTGTGGTGTATTTCAATCACTACCTTACGTAGTTAAAGACACTGTGGATGAACGGCAGGGAGCCCGTGTGACATCACTACTCGGCGACGTCAACAATGGTGAGCTACTAGTTTATTTTTTGATTGAAAATTTTACAAATTTTATTAAAACGAAAACATTAAGAAGGGTTTTAATATAAAAATACTATAACTTGTACTAACATTTATCTTTTAAGAACTACAAGGCTTTTTATCCGTGGATCCCTTTAACAGAAAGAATGTTAATAATGTTAATGCCCTCTTGTGGATTTATTGTTAAAATAAACAAATATAGTACTTATGTACAGTATGTTGAATGTATATATTCATCTTGTGTCTTATCTTTCCATTCCAACAATAATTTTGAGAAAAAATTGGCATATTTTAGAGAAGGTTTGAATTGCAATTAATTACGATTAATTCGTTTTTAAGCTGTGATGAACTCGATTAAAAATTTCAATCGTTCGACAGCCCTACTTTAAACCTTGCATAGAGGTGATGGTTTTTGTGTTTTGTTGTTGTGATATTGTTCTTAAACACGAGCAAATTTTGCCCTTATCTGTTCAGCGAATCTGCTCCCTCCTTTACTCTTGCTACTTTCGTTTTTCTTCAACGTTTCGAGCCTTCAGCGGGCCACGTGCCCCCGGGGGCCCTCACAGTTTCAGCGAGTCCCACAGACCAGCCATTGTCTTGGGAATGTGCTTTTCTGTCTCCCTTTCCTCCCCCTCCTCCTCCCTGTCTGGCAGCAGACAGGCTGAGGTGTTGTTTGGTCGACTAGAACCTGACTTTCCTAGGGAGCGGGACGGCCAATAAGGCTGAACTTGACATAGAGAGATGGCTCTGTTACTCGGAATAACAACTTCTCTGATCAAATATTGCACTTAATTTGTATAGGTGTATCTAATGTGGATAAGCCTAAATTTTCATTTATTTTTCTTTGTTTCTCTTTAAGCTCTTTTGAGTTTACCACTACTGGACTATGGGGAAAATTAACGATCAATTCATCGATTAAAGCGATGATAACTGTCAAATCTTTACCCAAGCGCAGTAAAAACACTTTTACAGTATTTCATAAAAACACACCACAAATGACTGTTATTGGACAGATTTAGTACCAGAAACATCTATTTATGAGTCGCTTAAGTTGCTCTCAACTGGTAATGATGTGTATCAAAAAGCTCCTTTCAAACTACCCATCTAAGACCACTAAGACAGCTTTCATTCCACTTTTTTACTCGTCCTGTGTGTAAGGTAGCGATGCAGGAAAAGGGGGTGTGAGTCAAGCTGTCAGTTCTGTTGTTGTTGTGGTCTACAGAGGCGCAATGTCACTATCAGGTCAAGGAATGTAAAGTTATTATCCAAAACCAGTTTGTGTTGAAAGCAATGGTTGTTTTCATCACATATCTAACTACCGTAATTTCCCAAATATAACGCGCATTTTTTCCCCCCAAATTTTACTTGTACGAGGGGCATTCAAAAAGTAATGCACTCAAGTGCATTGCTCGTACAGGAGTTTACCAATCTTGTGTTCAATACAAAACCCTCCTACCACAACAAAACAGGAACTAATGTTCACATAGGAACTAAAGTTATACAACATAAAATATACAATATAAATGAATACTACATCACATTTGTCAAATATAAACACATAATAAAATAAATAATAGCCCATTTAAATCAAATCAATTGAAATGAGCTAAAACAACTGTAATTAAATAATAAGAATAATACACAGATCCCGCTTACACAATTAAATGTATTCATTTCTGTGTGGCGCTTTAACTTGAGAAAACCCACCAATAAAGCTTTTTGAAAACTGCTCTTAAGAAAAAAATTGATTGGGATTGCTTTTCTCTTTAACACAGGACTTCTTTTTTCATCTTTTTTTTCAGAAAGAAAGCTGACCAATACGCGGGGTCTGAAAGGCAAATTGATGTTGGATTATTATCTTTAAATACCTGCTATACCCGCTACTTTTTGAGCAGAATTCTAGCTTTGTATAGGCTAATGTTCCTATTGTTGAAAGCACAAAATTCAATTCAATTCAATTTTATTTGTATAGCCCTAAATCACAACAAGGTTGTCTCAAAGGGCTTTGCAGAGGCAATATGATACACAATCAGAAACAGCAAATGAAGCAACAAAGATGAATAAATAAAGTTCAAGTCCTGGGCATCCCCCATCCTTAGACCCTCCATGTCGGCAAGGAAAAACTCCAAAAACTCCAGAGTCTGTGGGAGAAAATGAGAAACCTTGGGGAGTACCACAGTCAGGAGAGATCCACTCCCAGGACGGATAGACAGGTAGCACCAGGACTGCTAATGGGAATTAGCAGGCGAAGTTACAGTCCGTAAAGATGCAGTGGCGTAAAGGAACAAGAAGAGGTCCATCTAGCCAGATGAGACGGGGGTAGCAACGAGGACATCCATCCAGCCAGGGGTCCGGACAGTCAGGAGGCGGCAGCTGAAAAATAGCCCCTCCCCAGAGGGGAGGGGGGAAAGGGGACACCGGGTGACTAGTGATGAAGAGACTAGACAACTAGATATTAACATTGGAAAATAGAAATAAAGTAAGACAAGTGGTAGGTAGAGTGAGAAAAAGGAGATAGAACTCAGTGGCTGTACTTCCCCCAGCATTATAGCTTCTAGTGCAGCTTAGACTAAACTGTGAGTCTACTCCGACTTCAACTAGCCTGACCATAAGCTTTGTCGAATAGGAACGGTTTTAATCTAATCTTAAATGTGCAGACTGTCTCGGCTTCTTTAATATTAGCTGGAAGCTGATTCCATAAAACAGGGGCTTGGTGGCTAAAGGCTCTATCTCCGACAGTGCTTTTAGAAACCCTGGGAACTACCAGTAAACCTGCATTCTGAGAGCGGAGTGTTCTGTTGGGGCGGTATGGGACCAGAGCATTGGTGAGATAAGATGTCCCCAACCCATTAATGGTCTTAAATGTAAGAAGGAGGATTTTAAATTTATTTCTAAACTCGACTGGAAGCCAGTGAAGGGCCTGGAGCACAGGGGTGATGTGCTCTCTTCTATTGGTTCCTGTTAAAAGTCTTGCTGCTGCGTTTTGGACTATCTGAAGACCTTTAGAGAACTTTTAGGACAAGCTGCAAGTAGGGAGTTACAGTAATCCAATCTTGATGTAACGAACGCGTGAATTAATTTTTCTGCATCGTTTTTAGATCAAATATTTCTAATTTTGGCTAAGTTGCGCAGGTGAAAGAAGGCCGTTCTGCAGGTTTGTTTAATGTGAGCTTTAAACAATAAGTCAAGGTCGAATAGAACTCCTAGGTTTTTAACTGTGGTGCTGGAGGCTACACTTACATTGTCCAGAGTGACTATCTGGGCAGCTAAAGAGTCTCTGACACTTTTCGGGCCTATTATAAAGACTTCTGTCTTTTCAGGGTTAAGTAGAAGATAGTTAGTGCTCATGCAGGTAATTATATCTCGGACGCAGGTGCTTAGTTTGTCAACTTGCCTGATCTGCTCAGGTTTAATTGATAAATACAGTTGTGTGTCGTCAGCGTAACAATGAAAGTTAATGCTATGTTTTCTGATGATATTACCTAGAGCAGGGGTCCCCATCTGCCGGGCCGCGGACCGGTTCCGGTCCGTGGCGCATTTGCTACCAGGCCGCACAGAAATAATAATTTAATCACCACTGCATTATGGCTGAATTAACCCTGTGCCCCTGCTTAACACACCAATATCCCTGTCTACTCTGGATATAATACTACGGGATAGATTAGAATGTCGTCATAGAACTCCATTGATTGGACTGCTAGCAGTACAACTTGTTTGTGTATATAATACATCTATGTGCGCTTGTCCTGGATAATAACGTATTGCTAGGCCGCGGGCGCAGCACATTTGTTCCCGGAAATAATTAGCCCCCACACGAGCGAAGATGACTGGAAAACAGACGTCTTTGGAGATATTTTTACAGCGAAATGGGCACCTGACGAGCCTACAACCTCGAAGACCCACGAATTGCGAAGGAGTGGATTCGTGACCCGTTTGTGAATAAACCGAGTGATTCCAGCATGTCTGTGCAACAGGAAGATCAACTTGTAGAGATCGCAAATGGCGGCGACCTTATTAAACGTACATTTGAGACAACAACTCTACCGAGGTTCTGGATTAAAGTCATTCTGGAATATCCTGACATCGCTACAGGTGCATTGAAAACCTTGCTACAATTTCCAACATCGTATCTTGTGAAGCGGGCTTCTTAATTAATGTTTAACGACAATGCGAAGTCGGTAATGGTGAGAGCGGTGTGAAGTTGTTGTGTGCAGCTTACATGGCAGGATGTATCTGAGGAGAACTTTTCTACAAGTCCATTCATGATCAAACGTAAGGTAATATTCCTTTCTTTCAAGAAAGTTTGTAGTGTTTACTTTCGAATCGCTGCATTTGCGCATTTTGCGGCGATGTTTAACGTTACGCGCATGCGCAGAACCGCATCGTTGAAATTTTTGATGGGTTGCAAAATTTGTCAGAACACCAGTCCGTGAAAAAAAGACCCAAATAACACCTGTCCGTGGTGCAAAAAAGGTTGGGGACCCCTGACCTAGAGGAAGCATATACAGTACATCCGAAACAAATGATTATGACTAAAGATGTCCTGATCGGGATGCCGATCGATCGGGTCCGATCACGTCATTTTCAAAGTATCGGAATCGGCAAAAAAATATCGGCCATGCCTTTTTTTTAACACATATATTTTTTTAATTAAATCGTTTTCTTATTGTATTTAATGTAACAGACATAATATTTGACACTCATCCAGTGTCATTAGTTTAGACTTAACATAGGGTTAGCAAAAATATCCCAGTAATGGCGGCAATTCATTTATTATATAATGTGTCACGTTAATGTTATTAACAAATACGCTGCACAATCCTCTCACTCATTGTCGCGCTCAATATGTAATGACGCCGTTGTGTCTTTATAGAGAGAATAAAGGCAGTGCAAAATGAGTAGAGTGAACTTTGGCAGCCTTTGAAGCCTTTCTTCAATTGGCTAATACCTTGCAATCCCTCTCCCCAGAAATATCATGGGAAGCAATGTAGGGAAGTAAGGTAGCAATAGATCTTTGTCTTAACACCTCAAGTTATTTCCCAAAGTAGAGAAGATATATCCATTGGTAGCCTGACGCACAGTCATTGGTTTACTTCCCATAATGGTTTCACTTCCCATCATGCATTGGGGCATGCCTGCAGTATCATTTACTGAAAGCTCAACAGATACACTAGATGGCAATATTTAGTTACAATACACAAAGTCACAAGTCTTTCTATCCGTGGATCCCTCTCACAGAAAGAATGTTAATAATGTAAATGCCATCTTGAGGATTTATTGTCATAATAAACAAATACAGTACTAATGTACTGTATGTTGAATGTATATATTCGTCCGAGTTTTATTCATTTTTTTCTTAATGCATTGCCAAAATGTATATGATCGGGAAAAATTATCGGGAATGATTGGAATTGAATCGGGAGCAAAAAAAAAGCAATCGGATCGGGAAATATCGGGATGGGCAGATACTCAAACTAAAACGATCGGGATCGGATCGGGAGCAAAAAAACATGATCGGAACAACCCTAATATACAGCGTAAATAAGATGGGCCCAAGGACCGACAAAAGTGTGTAATAAACAACTAGCACATTTATATTTTGCATTTTGTTTTCGTACTGTACCGAAAATGAATCGAACCGTGACCTCAAAACCGAGGTACGTACCGAACCGAGATTTTTGTGTACCGTTACACCCCTAGTGGTTATCATTCTCATCGAGCCCAGTGCGGAAGCTAAAGTGAAGAGCTGCTCATATTGTCAGCTCAGGGTAATATTGTGTGTACGTGTTGCTGGCTAAACCTCGACGTCACATGTAAATTGACTAAATGAGGGGAATGACGCAACGTGACGCACAATAAAATGTTTCTCGTCTCAGACGAACAAGCAAATCTCTCCATTTATCCAAACGTTTCAATCCCAAGCTGTTGGTGTGGCCTTTGGAGGTTGAGGTGGTCTACACACCGTTGCCTCAGGGATATGAAATGGAAATTAGTTGTGTGTCTGTGTGTGCGTGTGTGTCTCAACGCCCAACCCCCCAATGTCTGGTGCTCAAGAGGACTGCTCCTTTGGGAATGCCTCTTCCTGCCTGGCTCCACACACACATTAACACACACATACTCAGACGTACGCTAAAATAGAAACGGGTTGAGTGGATCAGACTGGCGTGAGATGGTTTTAAATGTCTCGCCTGTGTCTTGTCGCCCGCTAAACGTTAGATGTGCGCCCACACTGGACGGGTCAGAATTGTGTCGGAACATCCGGAGGTTTTTGCTATATTTATGTTGGATAATATATGCTAATGTTTCAAATTCGTCTGACTGCAATGTTCACCATATTGATGTAGGCTTCACAAAATATATTCGCAGCCAGAGCGTAACTGTACACAGCTTTCTCATCATAGTGTACCTTTTGCCTCCTTTGACAAGATAGAATAAAGAGTGAACAAGCATAGCAGCAGAGAAATATAGGGAAAAAATGCCAGAGAATAAGGAGGTAGATTTTGTTAACAAGGCTGCCAGAAACTCTTTTCATTTTTAATAGTCCCGTAGGAGGTCTGGCTGATGAAGTGTTATGTTATTAAATCTTGGCAAAAAGTTGGAGCTGCAACACGTTTCAGTAGCAAGTGAGGAAATGTTCGTCTGTAGGTTGGATGACACTCTAAATGCAAAGATTCTGTTGGCCACTGTTTGCTTTTCTTAGAAAAATACAGTGTAAATGGAAATCATTTGTTCCGGGGTCAAGGATATGCCAATCATTGAGTTTTTATTTCATGTGCAGGCAAGTTTTCCTAGTAATGTTTGAACGTTGTTAACCGTCATACAAGTGTAAAATGAGGCCATCAGTATTTGACAGCCTATGCTTTGCAGTTTTTGGAAGCATATCATTCAATTGCCCATGGTTTGTCGATTGATATTGGAGCAGCTTCGCAAAATCGCTGCCTGGCTAGAAGTTTTTCTGTCCCCTACTGCCAGTTTGAGAAACTTTTTTGGCCGTCACAATCCTCCAATGCGTACTCAACTACAATTTACGGCATCTGTAGCAACACTCTCCAAAGTGAATCTATTCTTGAAAGGAACCACGGATAGAAAGACTTGTAGTTCTTAAAAGATAAACGTTAGTACGAGTTGACATAATTTGATATTAATACTCCTGTGGATGTTTTGGTTTTTATTCAATTTGTAAAATTAGCAGGGCGGTGACGTCACTGGACTACGCTGCCGGGCTTCCAGAGTGTAACTAGTGACATATTCATGTCATCTGTTCAGCTCTTTCAATTTGAACCCGAGAGGAACATTAATAAGCAAAACAGCACTGTCGATATTTCACAAAACGAGCAGCAAAGCAAAATGAACAGGAAAGACTGGATGAGACAAGACGAAAGTAGGATGAAATGGTGCAAAATGTGCAACACCGGCGAATTTCATGCATTCAGGCAGAACATACTAAAGAGGCCTTAAGAAAATACTTAATACGTAGTAATATCAGATGAGGGTGTTTTAAATACGCTACGTGACAAGTGTTGTTAATCTTACTTAAAAAGTAATTAACTATAGTTACAAATTACTTCTCCCAAAAAGTAATTACGTTAGTAACTCAGTTCCCTGAATGTAAGAGTAATTAGTTACTTGGCAAAGTAACTGGTGATAATTTTCACGTTTTTTTTTTTTTTTTTTTTCTCCAAAAAAAAACACAAAAAAAACTTTGGTCACACTATGTGAAGTGTAAAAGGTTTTTGGGACAATTGACCCTAGCTCAATTCTTTACCCTAATTTACCCTTTACCCTGAATCAACTGTTAAAAGTTGTTAAAATTGCTCCCATTATTGCATTAGTTCCCTTCTGTCTACTTTTGACATGTGGAAGTTTTAAAACTGTTTCATCATTTAAAGATAGATCCAAGTCAAGATTTTGCCCATTAAGGAGTATTAAAGTTTATTAGGTTCGCTAGGAAGGTTCTTTACAACAGAGCCTTCCTCAGAAGTCTACTGCTTTAAGATGGCGGCTGTTTACTAACGCATCTAGTTCCTATACTGTACATCTTGCTAATGCCCCCGTGTCTGTCATTTCGCATCTAGTTCTATATATATGTGATATGTACCATGTCTACCATATCTACCATATCATGTAGGCGTAGTTTGTAGCCTATGGGCTACAGTCCGGTGTTATTGGAGCCACCTAGCATCGCGTTTGCTCGGCGTCACAACTTTTTTGCCTCCCCCCATCTCCTCCTCTGCTCTGTCGTCTCGGTGAGTCCGTCTCCCTCAGACTTTTATCGCGTCATTCAACCAATATAGCAACGCATAGTAACGCACGCCTTTCCAGCCACAGTAACGGTAACGGCGTTGCCAAGATGAGAAAAGTAATTAGTTAGATTACTCACTACTGAAAAAAATAACGCCGTTAGTAATGCTGTTACATTCTAACGCCGTTATTAACTGCATTTGACTAATGTGGTCAACATATCAACAATCTGCTTTAAAACTACCTCAAGAAAGCACAATGCTTAAAAGTATGAGAGGGAAACACATGCAAAAAGTATTTTGAGGCAATGAAAAGGTAATAAAACACAAATAATAAGTACTCACCGCTTTTAACTAGGGCTGCAGCTATCGAATATTTTCGTAGTCGATTAATCGATGGACTAGTTAGTTCGAATAAACGAGTAATCGGATAAGGAACATGAAAAATTAAAATACTTGAGTTGAGCCTCAAACGGTATAATTTTTTTTTTTAAATGACTATCTACGTACAACAAAAGAACAATTGGCTAACTTACATAGAAAACGTCCGCTAGCTTAAATGCCATAAAATGCTAGGTTTTTTTTTTTTTTTTTTTTTTTTTTTCAATGCTCTTAACAAATGATTCAGACACATATTCCTACAAAAAAAAAACGGCTAAATATACCTATAAACTAAATTATGAATGCATTAAAAAACATGAGCTCAAACAAAAACTTAGCTTACGTTGGTCTTAACAGGGAGCAGTTGGATTCATCCATGTGAACAGAGGCAGACCAGAGGGCAGTGTATCCACCCTAATCAATAAAACTAAATGCAAACACTTTCAAAATAAACACTTACAACGCCACTTTAATTAAACGAATACTCAAAGCAACAACATTGAATTCGAATACTTTTTTCTAATCGAATACTCGGGTTAATTGATTAATCGTTGCAGCACTATTTTTAACCAATGTGCGCATGTGTTGGACGTCTAGCCGCGTAAAAAACCAAGGCAAGCATCGAAGGAATCAAGAATACAAACTGTCAAATGGCAGCAAGTAATATCTCGGCAAGCCGCCTAGGATCATTTTAAAGACACTGCTAATGAGCTCGAATTGGATGCATGTACGATGTTGGGAAGTCATCCCACAGCTCTATAACAAAACAATCTGACCAGCAGCAGAATGTGACAAAATCATGCCAATCGTCATACTAGCTTCGCTTGCTAGCGCGCACACCTATTCACCCAGTCCAGCCCAACCATGTCATCACCCCCAGCATACATTGCGCTCCCTAGGTCAAAACATGTACTAAACATTATAGATTTTAAAATCAACAGCAATAATATACGTGTTTCTAATAATGTATTTTAGTAAAAGAGAACAATTGTGGCTTATTATAGCCTACAAGTCCCTTTAAGGGACACATTGTATTTAAATCATTAACGTATACCTCAGAAACATCACAATATTTACACATTTATTGCTTTTAATTACAATCCATTCCACTCCATTTTCTCTCCTCATCTCCAACCCCGAATAAGGATGGAGGGAAAACAACATAGAAATGTGTCGCTCACCAAATCAACATTAAATGTCATTCTGTATTGCTGGCTAAATGTCATAATGTGAAGGGTCTGTGTGCATACACAGTATTTTCCCACCAGCTATGTACGTGCATGTGTGGCAGTCTCAAAAACATTTGCTCTTGTGTGTAGGTGTTATTTATCATGAGGCTCAGACACTAAATACATTCCTGGTGTTTTAGCTGTCAATCTCCATACCTTTTGTGGCGCCAACTCTTGTCGTCTGCTGCCTTAGTTTGCACTCTTCTCCACTTCCCAGAGAATTCAGCTCGCCTCAGAAAGCAACAGTTGGCCTGTGGAATTTTGGAGGGTTTTTCTTAAACAAGTACACACAACATGGAAGCATGCAACAGCAGAGTTTGATGATTTTCATTTTTGCGGAGCATAGTGTAGCCACGCTTGTATTCTAATGTCAACCCCCCCGCCTGCATATTTATGATTAGTAGACGTCGAGGTGAAAGCGCGCCTGATGAAATGTGCGCTTGCTCTTTGATTTAAAGGCACCCCCGGGTTGTTTTTCACCCCTGAGGATTTATGCCTAGTAGTCCTAAGGGAAGAGGAACAAGAGAACTGTAGTCGCTTTCACGCAGAGAACCTGCAAGATTTTACCTCTTACCCAAAGCAAGCTTTATTGGACGCAGTAAGTGAAGCGGGTTTTGTCTGAGTCTCAGACGGAGAACGGAGAAGACAGATTGAACAGAAATTATAAAGAGTGTCTAGTTTTTTAGGCACACTTTCGAATGTATTAGCATTTACGTGCTGTGAGGCTGGACTGACGTCACGTTTTAGCACAGTGTGTCATATTTTTGTTAAAACATTATTTTTCCCATTATCAGAGGCCTAAGAAATGCGTGCTTTGCAATTTACGTGTGTGCAACCATATTTCACACGAATGTCATTTATACAATGTATTGTCTCTTGCTTTACATGATGGCTGGTGTGCGATGACTGATTGTTTTAACATGAAGTTTTATTTGGAATGTGGTTATTTCTGCATCACACAGTTTAGCCCTTTTAACACCCGAGCCTATTTTGTCCGAAATTGCATGTTTTTGATAGGGCTGTCAAACAATGAAAATGTTT
Source organism: Corythoichthys intestinalis (assembly GCF_030265065.1). Lineage (NCBI taxonomy): Eukaryota > Metazoa > Chordata > Actinopteri > Syngnathiformes > Syngnathidae > Corythoichthys > Corythoichthys intestinalis. The sequence goes on along the minus strand of NC_080401.1, from coordinate 43,018,732 downwards.
AATCGAGTTAATTACAGCTTAAAAATTAATTAATCGTAATTAATCGCAATTAATCGCAATTCAAACCATCTATAAAATATGCCATATTTTTCTGTAAATTATTGTTGGAATGGAAAGACACAAAATGGATATATACATTCAACATACGGTACATAAGGACTGTATTTGTTTATTATGACAATAAATCAACAAGATGGCATTAACATTATTAACATTCTGTTAAAGCGATCCATGGATAGAAAAACTTGTAGTTCTTAAAAAAAAAAAAAAAAAAAATGTTAGTACAAGTTATAGAAATTTTATATTAAACCCCTCTTAATGTTTTCGTTTTAATAAAATTAGTAAAATTTTCAATCAAAAAACAAACTAGTAGCCCGCCATTGTTGATGTCAATAATTACTTACACAATGCTCATGGGTGCTGAAGCCTATAAAATCAGTCGCACCCAAGCGCCAGCAGAGGGCGGCAAAACTCCATAAAACACAAGTAACAAGTGAGCGTTTCACTGTACCGTCATTTAAATCTGTCTGAGCGGGGCATCTGTGTTAATTGCGTCAAATATTTTAACGTGATTAATTTAAAAAATTAATTAACGCCTGTTGACGCGATAATTTTGACAGCCCTAGTTTTTTATGTTGCCTTTATATTTCAAAGGTTGGGTCCTTTTTTTGCTGTTTTCTTCACTGACCAATCATAATCGACATTTTTTACCTAAAAAGACAAAAAAATTTCAAGTCTTTTTGGCAAAATTTGTAATATTGATGTCCCATTGACAACCAAACATGCTCAACGAACTGTTTTGAAGCTTGATAATATTTATTCAACTTGTTAGGATAAACAGTCAACAGAAAAAAATGAGACTGAATAGTTTTATATTTGATAATTCAACCGAAACAGCAGGCATGGTCATAGGGGTTTTTGGCCTTTACACATACTATGGTCAAAATAGGTTATGTACAGTAGACCAACAGAGTAAAATAGTGAAAATATATCTAAATTTAACATGTAAAGGGTTTGGAGGATATTTCATTGTGAGGTTAGGTATTGCACCCATCACCAAATGACAATGAATAGTTTTATATTTGGTAATTCAACAGAAACAGTAGGTACGGTCATTAGCGTTTTATATGTACAGGGTTTCCCCTACATAAAAAGATTGTGGTGCACCACCACACCAAAATAAAAGCCTTGGAAATTAGATGTTTTTTGTTTTTATTTTTTGTTTTTTAAATGCTGTTTCAAACTAGCGTCAGCCTAGTGTGAATGGTTCAGTGGCAACCTATTCATTGTAGGGCTGCAGCTATCGATTATTTCAGTAGTTGATTAATCGATGAAGTAGTTCGAATAATCGAGTAATCGGATAAGGATAAGTCCACTAGCTTAAATGCTATAATATGGTAACTTTTTTTTTTGTTTTGTTTTTGTTTTTTTTTTTACAATGCTCTTAACAAATGGTCCAGACACGTATTCCCCCCCCCCCCCAAAAAAAAAAAAAAACGGCCAAATATACCTATAAACTAAATTACGAATGCATTAAAAAAACTAGCTCAAACAAAAACTTAGCTTATGTTGGTCTTAACAGGGAGCAGCTGGATTCAGCCACGTGAAATGAAGTAGACTAGAGGGCAGTGTAGCCACCCAAATCAGTAAAACTTAATGCAAACACTTTCAAAACAAACCATTACAACGCCACTTTAACTAAACGAATACTCGAAGCAGCAAAATTTAGTTCGAATCTTTTTTTTCTAATCAAATACTCGAGTTAATCGATTAATCGTTGCAGCACTAATTCATTGTGTATTGTATCCATAACTAAGCGCGGCCCCCTTAAGAGACGATCGTACTGGGGAGCTGTGATGCAAGGGAAACAAGTAGGAAGAATGGGAGAACAGGCGAGACAGCGAGAGATTGTGGTCGAAAGTCACGGCAGCCCGTTGTTATTTTGTTATTGTTTTTCTTTATTATTGTTGCCACAATAAATTGGGTAAGCAAATACTGAGTCCTCCCTTTCTTCCCGCATTCAGAGCATTACAGTATTTTGAAATCAGACGTTTCGGCAAAAGCGAGCAGTGGACGGCCGTCTTGGACGGAACGGCAAGTTTGAATGAATTTGCGCCGAGAAGAGGGGCCCAAAATAGAGCCTTGCTCTATTTTCAGAGCGCCGCCACACTCACGTCAACAACGCATCCAATAGCACTACCTCACACAGCCCACTCTTCCGCCGTTTGCACACTACTGTCAGTCTGTCACTCTAACTCCCCGACTCATCCGAAGAAAACAACGATCAATCTGTCCTATCTGTTCCTCGAATTGATGAAATAATACATTAGCATGCGCTAAAATAAGTATTCGAATCATCTCGCACGTTTTAAATTCGCTCGGTCAATCCAACCGTCTGTCGCTCGCTACCTCGCTTCCCTCTCCTTAGGTGGCGCCTAGCTTGGCAATTTATCCAAAATGTTCACATTACGTCGGTCCTTCGTGACCTCACAATGGCTCCTGGGATATGTAGTTTTTCGTGGTGCTCTCGGTTTTGAAAAAGGACAAGAAATAATGGAAATATGGAAATAAACACATTGTCCATGCAACGTTTTAATGTTTATTTATGAGGGTGACAAAACTATAAAAGTCAAATGACATTATCTCCCGTTTTACATGGTCGATTGACTTCAAGTAAAAACGGGCGTGGACCTCAACTTCCGCACTTTTGAATGAGACCAACCAGCAGCACATGGGTGACGTAATTACAGCGTGACGAGGCTGCAAAGATGATATTCGTAAACATGTCACTGCCGACACGTTCGGTGTAGCCATAGTTGAGGGTTTTTTTTTCTAATATATTGAGTTGTACAGGTTTTAGGTAAGAACTGCAGTCATTATTTATGACACAGGAACTTTGAATTTAACCCATTCACCCCTCCAAGTCCAAATGGATTAGATGTGTAGTCCCGTCAATGGCACGGAAAGATGAGCCAGTCCTCACACGGAGTTTAAATGAATGGAATGTCTTTTGTTGTCAATTGTAAGCAATGAGTTAAACTATAAGCGTGTAGACTTTTTATATCCACTATAAATTGTATTTGCGGTAATATTGCAACCAGATTAAATTGATTTATAATCTCCTTTCACAACTCAAGGAAAATTACCCCACAGACTACAGCCAGGCCGAACACTTCAAAAGTCAACAAATAACAAAAGAATCATCACTGGGGCAGTCCAACTTTGTGCTTTTCATAACTTGTTTGAATGGATGACTTCCCTAAGTTCCCTCCCTCCCTGCACACCTTTCATCGCTCCAACTTTGCCACTCGCCTCCAAGCATTCCCTAATTAGCATCATTAATTATCTTCAATTAGGCACCAAGCTGCATATGTATGTTCTACTCATAGCGCGCGCTCGTCCCGATTTGCGCTCTGTGACACTGAGTGCCTAATGAGGGCGTGAAAGGGCACGGGCCGAGCGAGTGGGGGTGTATGTTGGGATCACATCGGTGCGTGTGTTTGTGTGTGTAATTAAAGAGCAGTGCCAGCAGGGGGGACCTGTGTTAGAAAGGGTCACGCGGGTGAACAGCAGGCCATCGGCAACCTGTGGTCATTAACTAGCGACGATGCTAATAAAGGACTTTGCGTGCGTGAAGGTTTGTGTGGTGTGTGCGTGGACGAAAGCTGTTGATTGCCAGTCCTAGTTGAAGTTAACAGCTTGACTCAATGTAGAAGAAATATTAGAGTTGTCCGATAATGACTTTTTAACCGATATCCCGATATTGTCCAACTCCAATAATCCTATACCGAAATCAAACCGATACTAATGATGACTAATGATAAATGTAACAACTTCCAGGTTTTCCAAAATAAAATAAACATTCTGTTAAAACAACTAGAACTTCAAAAGAAGTAATAGAAAATAAATGTCCCATATAAATAATATAAATTGAAATGAGCCAAAATGTCAATAATTAAATACAGTGATCCCTTGTTTTTCGTCGTTAATGCCGACCACAACCCGCCATGGTAAGTGAAAAACCGCAGAGTAGCGCCCCCCCCCCAAAAAATATATATTTTAGGGCTGTCAAAATTATCGCGTTAATGAGCGGTAATTAATTTTTAAAATTAATCCCGTTAAAATATTTGACGCAATTAACGCACAAATGCCCCACTCAAACAGATTAAAATGACAGCACAGTCAAAGGTGTACTTGTTGTGATTTTCGGAGTTTTGTCGCCCTCTGCTGGCGCTTGGGTGCGACTGATTTTATAGGCTTCAGCACCCATGAGCATTGTGTAAGTAATTATTGACATCAACAATGGCGGGCTACTAGTTTTTTTTTTTTTATTTAAAATTTTACAAATTTTATTAAAACGAAAACATGAATAGGGGTTTTAATATAAAATTTCTATAACTTGTACTAACATTTATCTTTTAAGAACTACAAGTCTTTCTATCCATGGATCGCTTTAACAGAATGTTAATAATGGTAATGCCATCTTGTTGATTTATTGTTATATAAAGAAATACAGTACTTATGTACCGTATGTTAAATGTATATATCCATCTTGTGTCTTATCTTTCCATTCCAACAATAATTTACAGAAAATATGGCATATTTTATTGATGGTTTGAATTGTGATTAATTGCGATTAATTACGATTAATTAATTTTTAAGCTGTAATTAACTTGATTAAAAAATTTTAATCGTTTGACAGCCCTAATATATTTGTTTTTGTCTGTGTTCAATGTATTTATTCAGCTTTAGCATTGGAGATACATATAAGACATGTTTTTTTCACTTTTTCCCCCCAAAGTATATATTTTTTTTAAAAATTTATGCATATGTATATTTTAATAAATATTTTTAAGCACTTCAAATGTTCCTGTCCCACCGAATTATTTTTAAACAAGAATAATGTAGATAAACGCTTGTCTTTATTAAAAGCTTCATTGAGTAAGTCCACTCAACTCCACTCCATCTCCTCACTTACACACAATGAGTTGCCACAGCAACTGTTTAACAAGTAAAACGACGATTGACGCATGCAGCACTTTGATGCTGAGGATTCCAGGGATCTCTGGCAAGATCAAACAGAAGACGTCTATCAATCATTGTTAACTTTAAAAAGCAACTCCAGTGCATTGCCTGAACAACAAAGAGCAGGGAGAGGGAGGAAGGGAAGGAGATTGAGACTACGCGATTGGCTCGGGACAGCTCATCTGTTTTTCTTTAATTGAAAAAAAATCCACGATGGCCTGTGGAAGCAAAGTTTGAAGCGCGACATAGCGAGGGATCTCTGTAAAAGGAATCATTCACGGTTAAATCATGTTTACAGTAGTTACACAAAAGAGCCACTAGGGTGGCGACAAAGCATTACAAATACAGGCAGGCAATCATAGAACATGCCAATGCAACGACAATTCCCAAGATGCATTCTCCTGTGCTTTTGCTCAGATTTTTGTATTTTATTACTTTTCTAGTTTTCTTAGTGACTATTTCTTTCTGGTTATGCAGTAGTTATATGTAATGAGTTAATAACACACTATTTTTCAATTGTTTTATTGTTCATCTAATTTTTGCACCATGAAATGGTCTCCTCACATAACAATTCCCAAGAAATGATGCATGTTGGACCAAAACTAGTGTCATTATTGTCTGACATAATTTTTAAATGCTATTATCAATTGAGATGATCAGGTAACTGATAAGAACTGTAGAAAATACAAGTCTTAAAAATAAAATTCTGTTATTTATCAAAGAATCTCATAGCTAGTTGATTAATTTGCTTATCTTTGGGCTAACAAACAACGCTAAACATCGTAAACAACTCTCTGCTTTGCATTGGCTTTTTGCATCAAAAGCTTAAAAAAGTTGATTCAACATTCTATCATTCAAGTGTGACTGGCCTGGAGAAGTCACATAATTCTCCCAGCTAGCAACAATATGTGACAGCCATTTTAACTGAAGTTGTAAGTTGTCACGCTGCCGCTGTTTAAAAGCTATTGAACTTGACTTACCTTCGACACGCGCTATGTGAACGTGTTTCAGAAGGGAACATCTCTATGGGTAAGAGCCAAACGCATAAATCCATCAGCTCCCACTGGGATGCCACAATAGCTCACCTGCATTGTATGTATCTTGTGTTGTGTATCCTTCCCTGCAGTCGACCGCCCTAATCAATATCAAGTTTACTGGCAGGCAGCCTTGTCGTGATTCCCGCTCTTATCTCCTCTTGTGAATGTATGTGTGTAATTATTTCCTCAGCCCAGGTAGTATTTTAAAAAAAGGAGTACTCGGTGCATGTGCTCCAGGGCAGAAATGAAGGTTTCCAGGGCTTAGCATGGCTATTTTCTTTTTTGCATCACGATTCTTACTCTTGCGGCTTGTCTATTGCACCATCACACAGTTCCGCCTCTGCTTATCGTGGTGGGATCGCCCCGACTGACAGACTTATTGGACCACTTGTGGTTGAGGGAAGACGAGGTGAAGGAGTGTCGTGACAGAAGGTCCCTGGGAAAGGAACAGTGGTGATGGCGGTGCTGATGAGGAGTTCTTAGCTTTCTATGTGAGGTTACCAAGGCTGAAAATCAGCAATTTTAAGCATTGCTTACGTCAATCCAAGAGCCGACACATGCTGAACGGTGTTTCGGTGGCACGCAGGTAGTCGTAGTAGCGTGTCGTCTGCTTGTTTGGAAGCAGATAACAGCGGATCCATTACTCCCTGGAAGCGGCTTTCTGATCCCCGTGCAGATACAGACACTCATTCAGTGTCTGAGGGCCATCCAGCCAGCCTGGCAGGCAAAGTAGCCATTGGCACGCAGCTGAAGAGCTTCATAAACCAAAGGGCCAAAGGAGAGCGGCCCCCGCTGTTGTTAAAGAGAACCATCAAACATGAACTGCAGACAAAACTGTCTGTTTTCCCACTTTTAACCCTAAATGAGTCAGAGTTGTTAAAATGTTAAATCTTTCCTCTTCTGACCTCAATTATTCACATAAAGTGTGAACGTGTGAACTCGACAAATTGTCACTGTCGTCAAAAAAAAAAGTGCAGCGAGTTTACTTTTTGTCAAATAAGTGGGCTAGAAATGAAAATGTTATTGTTTTTCTTTTTTTCTTATCAGTAACTCACGCTAAAAGGATGGTCAGTTTTCCTCTTAACTCATTTACTCCCAGCCATTTTCACCGGAGCAAGGCCCTTCGCTCCCGGCCGTTTTACTGGATTTTGACTGATTTTGCAAGGCCCACAGAAAATTCTGTTCTATTGCTATATAAACATGGAACCCACCAAAAGAAAGCTTAGACTCTCTTCTTTCAGCAGAAAAAAAGTTAGTTCATATCTTTTTCCATTCTTTAGAAATCAGCATTAGACAATAGCTTAGTTTGAGCAATTTTCCAATTTCTGATGAAAAAACAGAGAAATTGAGCTTTTTGTAAAAGCATACATTTCACACATAACTTTTACTTTAACACAGCTATTTTTCGCTTTTGTGACATCCCAAACATCTGAATAATGTTTTCGTTCTACAAAATAACATAAACAACAAGACAAATAGAGCTTTTGATAGCAAAGTAACAATTAATTTACACATAACTAAACTATTGAACTGTTCAACTATTTGCGCACATAACAAAGGGGAAGGCTCTCGGCTGCTCCCGGTTGAATGAGGTGGCTCCCAGTAATCTGATGAGTCCGGATCAAGATCGGTCTCACTTTTTACATCATCTTCATCATTGGTTTCAACCGCGGGCTCAGGAGTAACGCAACGTGAGCTCCGCAGAACGCGTGTGGAACCTAAAGCTGTTGTGGCCGTCAACGTCTGTCTCATCAAGATATCCTTAATCCTTCTTTGACGATGGTTTCGTTTTCTTTTCAAAACACTCCTCCAGTGTCGTTTGCCTTTTTTTCCCGATAGTTTTCCACATTTTTCTCAAATTGTCACACGTCTTCACAAGATCCCTCTAACTTCCGTTTCCTTATTTATTTTCACTTCCATACTTGGCCGAGATGAGTTCTTACTAAATGCGCTACTGCCCTCCAGTGGCCAGTTTTATTGCTTTAAAATGAGTTTTGATCATTGTGCATTGCAGTTTAGGTGCAACAGAACTTAGAGATGCCTCTTGTGAAAAAAAAAAAAAAAACGTAAAAGACATATAAATACATTTTTGGGAAACAAACACTTAAAAATAGAACATATTTATACGTTTTGGGGGGCAAACGAGTTAAAAAAAGAAATACATACAAAAACTACTATATTTTTCGGACTATAAGTCGCAGTTTTTTTTCATAGTTTGGTTGGGGGTGCGACTTATACTCTGGAGTGACTTATGTGTGAAATTATTAACACATTATTATATCATTTCACATGTTATTGTGGTGTTTTGCAGTGACACTGATGGTTTGGTCAACTTTGTAGCATGTTCTTTATGCTATAGTTATCTGGATATCACTTAATAGCTATGTTACGTTAACATACCTGTCAGGTTGTACGGTTTCGGCGTAATTTGTACAAGTGAGCACTAATTTTTAAATGTGTACACCGTACGTTCAAAATCTCTACGTTTTTCGTGCATTGTTTTTTTTTCTCAGTTCGGATTTTGTCACCGTTTCGGCAACGAGACAATGTGCGTTACGATGCGGTTCTGCGCTGGTTGAATGACGCGAGAAAAGTCAGAGACACTTAGAGAGAAGAGTGCTGTGACGCTGTTACAGACGCAATGCTAGGCTAGGTGGCTCCAATATTTCCTGACTGTAGCTGATAGCCTACAATCTACGCCTAGATATCAAGTGCTTATAGAAGTACATGCGAAATGACGGACGGCAGCGTTAATAAACAGCCGCCATTTTGAAGCAGTAGACTTCTCAGAAAGGCTCTGTTGTAGTGAACATTCCTAGCGAACTTAAGTAACTTTTTGTCTAAAATACTCCTAAATCGGCAAAATCTTGACTTGAATCTATCTTTAAATGATGAAACCGTTTAAAACTAACATGTCGAAAGTAGACAGAAGGGAACTAATGCAAAAACGGTAGCAATTTTAACAACTTTAACAGTTAATTCACAACATTAAACGATTTCCAAACATAGCAAAGGTTACTATTGTTTTTTTTTTGGGTTGTTTTTTTTGTTTTTTTGTTTTTTCATTAAAAAAAAAAAAACATGAAAGGTAGCACCAGTTACTTTGCCAAGTAACTAATTACTCTTACCTTCAGGTAACTGAGTTACTAACTCAATTACTTTTTGGGAGAAATAATTTGTAACTAATTAATTACTTTTTAAAAGTCATAAAGATGAAGTCTGCAGAATGAAACTTGGCGAAAGCGGGGATTTCATTCTGCCAATTTGTTGCCGAACACAATTTGTCCGCAACTATTGCTGATCACTTCTCAGAATTAGCAAAAGAAATATTCCGGGACTCAAAGATTGCATCGGTAAGTTAATTTTATCAATTTTTTGCATCATTCAAAAAAAAAAAAAACTAGGGCTGTCAAACGATTAAAATTTTTAATCGAGTTAATTACAGCTTAAAAATTAATTAATCGCACTTAATCGCATTTCAAACCATCTACAAAATATGCCATATTTTTCTGTAAATTATTATTGGAATGGAAAGATAAGACACAAGATGGATATATACATTCAACATGCGGTACATAAGGACTGTATTTGTTTATTATAACAATAAATCAACAAGATGGCATTAACATTATTAACATTCTGTTAAAGTGATCCATGGATAGAGGGACTTGTAGTTCTTAAAAGAAAAATGTTAGTACAAGTTATAGAAATTTTATATTAAAACCCCTCTTAATGTTTTCATTTTAATAAAATTTGTAAAATTTTCAATCAAAAAAATAAACTAGTAGCCCGCCATTGTTGATGTCAATAAATACTTACACAATGCTCATAGGTGCTGAAGCCAATAAAATCAGTCGCACCCAAGCGCCAGCAGAGGGCGGCAAAACTCCATAAAACAACAAGTGAGCGTTTCACTGTACTGTCATTTAAATCTGAGCGGGGCATCTGCGTTAATAGCGTCAAATATTTTAACGTGATTAATTAAAAAAATTCAATAACGCCTGTTAACGTGATAATTTTGACAGCCCTAAAAAAACCGCTAATGTCCCTTTAGGACGCTTTTTACAATGGTTTTTAGTGTGCTTGTATGTAATTCGTCGGCAAGAAAACAGAGCAGTGGACAACGGAGCTCCGTTTGACTGCATCTCTCTTTTCTTTTTGCTTCCCCTCTTCATTTTCATTTTTTTCCCTCTGGTTCTCCCTCGCTCTCCCTCCACCAGCCCGGCCATGCTGTTGATTGACGGCCTGAGGGTTTTAATGGGCACTGGAGTGCAGGAGCTGAGGTCGGGGTTGTCATGGCAACTAGGAGACGGGGGCCTTTTGCTGCTGCTGTTACTGCTGCTGCTTCAGCTTCACCTGCGTAGTGTGTGCAGCTTTGTACACTTCTTGCACATACATGCACACTCTGGCAGTAAATCTCAAATACTGAAGGTCTCGACCCTTTAATTCCTCTATGGAGGCATGAGTAGGCACCTTTTGTCGTAGTTTTTCCCTCGGATAATTTCTATACTTCTGTTTCAGATCAAGTATGTTTTAAAAAAATTCCCCTTTCTACCTTCCTCTGAACTGCTGACAATTAAGCGTTTTATTAGGGCCAGGTCGAGGTTAGCAGGGTGTCACGTATCGGGGCGTTTTCCAAAGAGAACATGAAACAAAGTGACTCATTCCGCCAAAGCAGATTCTGTTATTGCCTTCCTCGGATGTCACGACGCGTCCAAGACAAACCTGTGGAAGACAAAATGGGATGGAATGTGCCTCAGTAAATAGCCTGAAGAATTGAGACAAACAGAGTAGTGTGACCCACTACGAATGAAGGCAAAAATGACTACACTTACGTTAGCGCAATGGTACTTTTGAAGTTCCAGTGTTGTTTTTTACAGCCTTTTCATTTTTGTCTTAGTCTTTTGGACGAAAATACTTATTAGTCTTAGTTGTTTTTTAGTCATTTCATGTGTTCGTCTTTGTCTTGTTTTCGTCGAAGAAATCTCACAAAAATTGCGTCTAGTTTTAGTCGACGGTTACTCGAAAATGTGTTTGTGAAGTTAAGAAATAAATAAAGGTTTCCAACAATTTGAACTACAGTGGTATGAAAAAGTATCTAAATAAAATCACCATCAAATGTGATTTGATCTTTGTCAAAATCACACAGATGTGAAAACAGTATCTGCTTTAACTAAAAGCACCCAAACATTTATAGGCTTTAATATTTTAATGAGGATAGCATGCAAACAATGACAGAAAGAGGTGAAAAAGTAAGTGAACCCTCTGCCTAAGGAGACTTAAAGAGCAATTGAAACCAATTTTTACCAAACAATTTCAGTCAGGTGTGTGCCCAATCACTGATAAGTGGTTTAAAGCTGCCCTGCCCACTATAAAACACACACCTGGTACGAATTGTCTTGATGAGAAGCATTGTCTGATGTGCATCATGGCTCGTTCAAAAGAGCTGAAGACAAGTGATCAAGGATTGTTGATTTGTATAAAGCTGGGAAAGGGCACTTGGACACTCCACAGGTGTTTTGGCAAAATATTTTGTGGACTGATGAAACCAAAGTTGACTTGTTTGGGGGGTAACACACAACGTCATGTGTGGAGGAAAAATGTAACAGCTCCCCAACATCAACACTTCATCCCCACCTTGAAGCATGGTGGAGGGAGCATCATGATTTGGGGCTGTTTTGCTACCTCAGGACCTGGACAACTTGCAATGATTAACGGAGGAATGAATTCAGAAGTTTATCAGGATGTTTTGCAGGAAAACCTGGGGCCATCTGTCAGACAGTTGAAGCTAAAAAGAGGATGGATGCTGCAAAAATACAATGATCCAAAACACAGAAGTAAATCAACTTCAGAATGGTTTCAGAAGAACTAAATACACGTTCTGGAGTGGTCAAGTCAAAGTCCAGACTTGAACCCCATAGAGATGCTGTGGCATGAACTAAAGACATCAATTCATTCTATTTTATTTGTATAGCCCTGGATCACAACAAGGTTGTCTCAAAGGGCTTTGCAAAGGCAATATGATACACAATCAGAAACAGCAAATGAAGCAACAAAGATGAATAAATAAAGTTCAATCCTGGGTATCCCCCATCGTTAGACCCTCCATGTCGGCAAGGAAAAACTCCAAAAACTCCAGAGTCTTTGGGAGAAAATGAGAAACCTTGGGGAGTACCACAGTCAGGAGAGATCCACTCCCAGGACGGATAGACAGGAAGCCCCAGGACTGCTAATGGGAATTAGCAGGCAAAGTTACAGTCTGTAAAGATGCAGTGGAGTAAAGGAACAAGAAGAGGTCCATCTAGCCAGATGAGACAGGGGTGCAACGAGGACGTCCATCTAGCCAGGGGTCCGGACAGTCAGGAGGCTGCAGCTGAAAAATAGCCACTCCCCAGAGGGGAGGAGGGAAAGGGCATTCTGAGAGCGGAGTGTTCTGTTGGGGCGGTATGAAACCAGAGGATCGGTGAGATAAGATGGCCCGAACCCATTATTGATCTTAAATGTAAGAAGGAGGAGTTTAAATGTAATTCTAAACTCGACTGGAAGCCAGTGAAGGGCCTGGAGCACAGGTGTGATGTGCTCTCTTCTATTGGTTCCTGTTAAAAGTCTTGCTGCTGCGTTTTGGACTAGCTGAAGACCTTTTAGAGAACTTTTAGGACAAGCTGCAAGTAGGGAGTTACAGTAATCCAATCTCGATGTAAGGAACGCGTGAATTAATTTTTCTGCATCGCTTTTAAATAAAATATTTCTAATTTGGCTATAATTCATGCCAGTCATCCCAGGAATCTGACTGAACTACAGCAGTTTTGTAGCGAAGAATGGGCCAAGATTAGTCCTGATCGATGTGCCAGACTGATCTGCAGCTACAGAAAGCGTCTGGTTGAAGTTATTCCTACCAAAGGGGGAGCCACAAAAAATTAAATGTGATGGTTCACTTACTTATTTTCCCCCCTTCTGTCATTGTTTGCATCCTATCCTCATTGTTTGCATGCTATCCTCATCATGAATGAAAATTCATCCATACATTTATTCATTATCCGTGCCACTTTTCCTCACGTGGGTCAAGGAGTCATTAAAATGTGAAAACAAAAAATGATTGGGTGGTTTCAGTTAAAGTAGACACCGTTTTTTTCATCTGTGTGATTTTGACAAAGATCAGATCACATTTGATGGCGATTTTATGCAGAAATATGGGAAATTCCAAAAGGTTCTGATAATTTTCATACCACTTTTAAGAACCTTCTCACACCAGTAAATAACCAACTTTGGCGTTCCATGGCTCAACATGTGCTCCTTTTTGTGTTTTTTCCAGAGTGCGGCCGCCGCCCCCAGTCCAGTGATGGGCAACATGCCGCCCAACGACGGCATGCCAGGGGGACCCATGCCCCCGGGATTCTTTCAAGTAAGGACTACACAGTATTATTTCTTCATATACTGTATTCTTTAGTTATTTCTTCTCAAGTCACTCTTATTTATTTCCTTGGAAATAACAGTCTCTAGTTATTGTCCAATGACACAAACCTCTACCCCCTCTCTTGACCAGCCTTAAACTCAACCTTCTGTCTCCTCCTCCTTTTTTCTAGCCTCTTTAGCTGTCCTAATCCCTGTCCAGATGTGCGCCCTTCTCTGTCCCACTGCCCCCCACCCATATGTCACACGGTCCGCTTGTTGACTCCTCATGCACTTTGTAGCCTTTTCTCTTCTTTTTGTAGCCTAAATAGCCAATGCAGCGTCTAGTGTGTCAGTGAAGGTGGACAGAGAGGGGACTGTTGTCCCCGGTTTGTGTTGCTTCACTAATTCCTCCTGTCATCGCTGTTCTCTGAAGGCTGTCTACAGGGTCTCGCACACACGCGCTGTCCCTGGTTTGCACACACGCAAGCCATTTTACACCACGCTTCACTTTGACCCACATCCAACTAGTTTAAAGATTATTTTTGTCACATGCTCCTCTATTAGATAGGTGTCCTTCTTGAAATGTTACTTAACAAACAAATGATTGTGAGTGGGCTAGCGTTCTTATTTTATGGCCATTTGTGTCAGGGTGGTGTCCTTGAGAACAACTCGAATGGTTTATTCAATTATGATGCATGACGGCGAACACGCGTCAATCTTTTGTTATGTTATGTTATGTATAAATACGGTGACGTTCAAAGGGTTGGGATCATTGGGGTTTTCTATGAAAACAGCACTTCATCTACTGGTAACAGTTTTAAAAGGCATCTCTGTTGAAGTACTGTATCTTTCCAAGAAATTCACTCATTTTGACTCATCGGCTGCCAATGGGATGAGTTAGATTCTATTTTAAAAATATGTTTATAGGAAATTTGCTTGTGTCCTTGGGGGGCATAACTAGTGTGTATTTCTATTTTATTCATTCATTCATTCATTCATTCTCCAAGCCGTTTATCCATACAAGGATGATGGGGGTGCTGGAGCCAATCCCAGCTAACTATGGACAGTAGGTGGGGTACACCCTTAATCGGTTTATTTTATTTTTTATTTATTTTAAGTTTGTTTTTATGTGCATTTTATAAATTTATATATTAATAAAATAAAATTCGGACTATATGTCACACCTGAGTATAAGTCGCACCAGCCCAAAAATGCGCAATGAAGGGGGAAAAAAAACATATACAGTAAGTCGCACCGGAGTATAAGTCAGCATTTTTGGAGGGGAATTTACTTGATAAAATCCGACACATACAGTCCCTGACAAAAGTCTTGTCGCGTCTCCATTTTGCAGAAACGATTGCTAATAACCTGACTTTTAATTATTCACTTGGTTTCAGAAATGGCTCATATGAAAGTTAAGACCCTCCAAAATGATGTTGAATGTACAAAAATATATTTTTTCCACTGAAAAAAAGATTTATCATTTAATGAAGACATAAAGGCCAAATTTTGGCAAGACAAAAGTTTTGTCGCCTACATAAAGTTGTGTGAAATTTGAAAAAAATATATACTTCAAATACAAAAATACGTTAAATAACATAAGCGAATTAAGTAGTGGTGCTGTGAGATCCAAATTTAATATTTTGTATGACTTCCATGGGCTTGAAGGACTCCATCCATGCGGTTCAGCAAGGATTCATACAAGTCATCAGGAACATCAAAGAAAGCAGTCTTGCATGCCTCCTAGAGTTCATCAACATTCTTGGGTTTCGTCTGCCATGCTTCCTCTTTCATCCTACCACAGACATGCTCAATGATGTTCATGTCTAATGACTGGGCTGGCCAGTCCTGGAGGATCTTGATTGAAGTATGCGATGGAGCACCATCCTGCTGCAGAATTTGTCCCTTTTTATGGTTAGGAATGTAAGAGGCAGCTAAGATTTGTTGATATTTCAGACTATTTATGTTGCCTTCCACCTTGCAGATCTCTCACACAGCCCCATACTGCATTTAACCCCAGACCATGATTTTGCCACTACCAAACTTCACTGTTTTCTGAGTGAATCTCAGATCCATGCGGGCTTCAATATGTTTCCTGCAATATTTGCGGCGACTATGGTGAAATTCAATAGAACATTCATCTGAAAAATCCTACCTTTTGCCACAAAACAATGAAGTTTGTTGGTGGCAAAATCAAGGTCTGGGGTCTGGGTCTGTAGAACAGATATGTCATCTTGAAAGATAAAAATACAATAGAGAACAAAATGCTGAATAAGTGTACGGTATGATAATGTTACACTACATTCACTACATAGGATACACTACTAACCGTAGTGTATCCTATGGGATTTTTCATTATGTACACTACGGTTCAAAAGTTTGGGTCGCTTAGACCTCCAAACTTTTTTGAATGGTAGTGTACATGATGCATGAACAACGAAATGTGAACGTGGCCGGTATGTTAACGTAATATAGCTATTAAGAGTCATTCAGATAACTATAGCATAAAGAACATGCTAACAAGTCTACCAAACCATCAGTGTCACTCCAAAACACCAAAATAACATGTGAAATTATATAATAATGTGTTAATAATTTCACACATAAGTCGCTGTAGAGTATAAGTCACACCCCCAGCCAAACTATGAAAAAAACTGCAACTTATAGTCTGAAAAATATGGTAATGATCAATAATTTAAAAATACTGTCATTTTAACTTAACGCACTAAAAGGCGCAGATGATTATAAGCTACATCCACCAAATTTTACAAGAAAAACATATTTGATCACATACACTATAAGCCACACTGGAGTATAAGCCACAGGGTTCTAAGTGGAGGGAAAAAAGTAGCGGCTTATCGTCCGTTTAGCTGTTTCAGTTATTCCTTTAATTAAAGTGGGGTTGTAATGGTTTATTTTGAAAGTGTTTGCTTTTAGTTTTATTGATTTGGGTGGATACACTGCCCTCTGGTCTGCCTCATTTTACATGGCTGAATCCACCTGCTCTCTGTTAAGACCAACATAAGCTAAGTTGTTGTTTGAGCTAATGTTTTTTAATGCATTTAGTTTATAAGTATATTTGGCCGTTTTTTTTTGTGGGAATATGTGACTGAACGATTTGTTAAGAATATTGTAAAAAAAAAAAAAAAAAGTTAGCATTTTGTAGCATTTAAGCTAGCCGACTTTTGCTATGTAAGTTAGCCAATTGTTCTTTTGTTGTACATAGATCCTCATTTATTTTTTTTATTTTTATATTTTATTTTTATTTTTATAGTTTGAGGCTCAGCTCAGGTCATGTTCCTTATCCGATTATTCAATTGTTCGAACTAACTAGTTCATCGATCAATTGACTACTAAAATAATCAATAGCTGCAGCCCTAATCCATTGTATGTAGACATCCACTTTTGGGTCATGAGGCCACACTTGTTATCAAATGTTCATACAATGGTACCTCTACCATAGACTTCACTATCAGTTGATGAGACAGCTCCTACAGACATTGCGCCAGGGCTTCCCGTAGGGGGCCGGGCCAGGCATAGCGTCATTGTTTCACTGCAATAAACTCAAACATATGCTGCGTTCTAACGCCAGATTTAGGTGGAAACGGGATGAAAGTTTTAGTACATTCAAGCTGGCAGGGGTGTCTCAAGAGTGATTTGAAAATATTTTCATAAAATTTGTGATGATATGTCAACTGACAACTAGTTGAATGACACCTCTTTTATATCTTCAGTGGGTCTGTATTGATTCACCGACACTAATTAACTTTAAGGAGGGTGGCAGGAACCTTGCCACACAAAAAAAAAAAAAAATGTGCTGACTGCTTTACGGCATATGTCACGTCCCCGATTCCCCATTCATTATAAAGACAGAAGTCGATGCTACGCTTTTGCGCGAATTCTGCAAAGATGGCAGAGCAACAAAATAGACAAAAAGTTTTGTCTGAGGAGGAAAAAAAGGGAGGCTACCAGGATATACATAATAAACATTGGCTCGGCTTTCACTCGCTGCCGTGAAGCCCACCCAACCGAACTTGTCAGCACCTACGAGTGGCCACACTAAGCCACACGGTTGCTAACGGTCATATGCTATTGTCTAGCCACAACTGGGTTCATTACCTCATTACTTTTCATCCTTTACAAAGACGCTGGAAACAGAAATGTTATTTAATCCATCTGCAGGCAACCATCATAATTTTACAACACTATGCGGTTGTGCGCTGGTCTTCATGGGACACGCAGTCTTCCTTAAGGCAAAACACTAACACATTTATCCACCGGCGTCGCCAATTCGACCAAAACTGAAAAGTTACCAAGTGTTGCTTTGATGATGTGATTAAAAAATCAAGATGAAGTAATTTCCTAAAATTATGGTTTTATTTTTAGCCAAAACAAAATTTGAATCGGTACAAACAAGCAAAATATGGATTACACTGACACATCACAATTGATTATTATTGATTATTGTCTTAACTTGGCAAATTTACATATTTATCTCAAGGTACAAGTATTTTTATATTCATAAACAAGTCAAATTAACTAATATAAGCAATTAAGCATACAAATAAATCATTAAAATCATTGTATCGGATCATTGTTGTCCATTTTTAAAGAAAACTTGCTGTATAATAAATGAAAATGAATATACGAGTATAGAATGAAAAAATAATGAAGACTAAATTGAAGCCATAAAGACATTATAACTCGATTGTGTCATTATTAATGAATTACAGCCATCCTTCCATTTCAATGTGAAAATGCGAGAACAAGAGAAACAAACGTACCATTGGAATATTTCGGTTTACATGCGTACCGTGTGCAACATTGCAATTTGCATGCATATCCGTGTGCTCAAGGATGTGAGATGTGCGTGCGTACGTGCGTGTCGGGGTCGCGCGGAATGTTAATGATGTATGAGCGGTGCACAGGCAGGGAGAAAGCTATCTGGTGGTGTTGCGTGAGTGACACGGCGTTCCATAAATAGACCCCGCGAGCATGACGGACAGACAGGCGGACAGACAGGCAGGATGGCAAAAGGGATACAAGGCGTAACAAGAGGAATGGGTAGATTTATTTCATGCGTGACCATATTCTTCTTTCTTTGCTTTAACTCTTCACCTAGAACATGCAGAGAGAACGGCAATGTTATCACACAAATCTCGGGCTGCAGCTATCGAATATTTTAGTAATCGAGTATTCTACTGAAAATTCCATCGATTAATCGAGTAATCCGATAAAACGTTTTTATAAGGTAAAGAGCATTTATAAGTATACATGAGAAAACAAGACATTTCGTCTAATATTGAGCCATTTTTAGAAAATCAATGCCTTTATTATAGATGTACATTGTTGAAACCAGCCAACAATTGCATCACAGATGTGACTAGAAAAACAACAACAACAAATTCACTTCTTTCACTCAAAAAAAAAAAAAAAAAAAAATCTTTTTCCCCACGTGTTTAGATTGAATTTCCATTTGTGTCAAGTAGAGGTGGGAATCTTTGGGCACCTAACGATTCGATTACGATTCAGAGGCAACGATTCGTTTATAAATCGATTATTGATGACACCCACAAACCCCCAAGTTATTAGCTGCTTTCAATGTTCTCAGGCTTAAATAAACGACTATTTCAGTATCAAGTTAACAGTTCAAAACAGTGAATAAAATATTCAAGTCCCTTGTGGGAAAAAAACGTAAAAGACGTATAAATACGTCTTTGGGACACTGAAACAATTAAAAATTAGGGGTGTCAAACGATTAAAATTTTTAATCGAGTTAATTACAGCTCAAAAATTAATTAATCACAGTTAATCGCAATTCAAACCACCTATAAAATATGCGATATTTTTCTGTAAATTATTGTTGGAATGGAAAGATAAGACCGAGATGGCTATATACATTCAACATACGGTACATAAGTACTGTATTTGTTTATTATAACAATAAATCAACAAGATGGCATTACCATTATTAACATTCTGTTAAAGCGATCCATGGATAGAAAGACTTGTAGGTCTTAAAAGATAAATAAAAATAATAAATAAAATATATAAATAAATAAAATATACTGTATGAATATTTATAAAAATTTATAGAAAATAAATAAAAGATAATAACTAGTACAAGTTATAGAAATTTTATATTAAAACCCCTCTTCATGTTTTCGTTTTAATAAAATTTGTAAAATTTTCAATCAAAAAATAAACTAGTAGCCCGCCATTGTTGATGTCAATAATTACTTACACAATGCTCATGGATGCTGAAGCCTATAAAATCAGTCGCACCCAAGCGCCAGCAGAGGGCGGCAAAACTCCGAAAAACACAACAAGTACACTTTTCACTTTGCTGTCCTTTTAATATGTTTGAGCAGGGCATTTGAGCGTTAATTGCGCCAAATATTTTAACGGGATTAATTTAAAAAATTAATTACCGCTCATTAACGCGTTAATTTTGACAGCCCTATAAACATAGAACGTATTTATTCGTTTTTAGGGAGCAAATGAGTTAATATTGAACAACAAATGTCAATCCAAATGTTGAAGTGTTGGTGACACAGGAGATGTTTGCACATGTTTGAAAACGGCGATGTCCTTGCGGTGAACCGGGAACAACGTTCTGAACGGACCAATCACAGTCCTTTGACGTTCACGTCACCACACGTTGAAGTGACGCGAAGTAGATTTACAGATATACAACTAGCAAATGTGCTGTTAGTGATACATCCACGTTTCAAGTTGAACATCACTCACTCTAAATTTCATAATTTCCTTTCAAGATTGTGTCACACAACTTTACATTATCTGTCTATGTGTAAAGTGTTTTAACTCATTCACTGCCATTGACAGTGAGAGACATCAAATTTATTTTACCTGGAATGGTTTGCATTGTATGATCATGTTTCACTGGCAGCCAATGAGTTCATTTATGACATAACATTAAAGCCGTTGGAAGAGGAAGGTCGTTGATGTTTCCTTACTTTCCAATGTTGTAAGCAGTAATAAGCCAAGGTTACTGTGTTTTAGAGCAACTATGGTTTGTCTGTCACCGTCACACGGCAGCCGTTGATTGAACTTATGCAACCAATATTTTTCCATATCAGTCCCTCATAATACACAAAACAAGCCAAGAGTCACGGTCTGTGTGCCCTTTGGCCATTTTTCCCCTGTAATTTTTTAAGGGGAAAAATAAGCGAAAAGCTGCCTGTTTCCATTTTTCATTTCATGCGTGTCAACAAAAAACACGAAATGAACCTTTTTCCTTTTACCCATTTATAAATGGTATTGCAAATCGGAAAACGAGCCTTTATCTGTTATTCCCTTAGGAGTTAATTTAACAGAATTTAGGAAATAAAATTAGGCCATTATTTGTTTTCGCCAGGTTTGCTTTGCCGTGACCCAGCAGACGTTCTTCTGCTGCTTCTTCTTCTGGTGCTAATACAGTATTAGCAATATATTAGCTATTGTGACCATTTCAAGGCCTTGTTGTCATTAACTGATGAGCAGGATGGCTCTGATCGTAGTAGGCAGTGGTGGAATGTAACGAAGTAAAAGTACTTTACTGTACTTAAGTACATTTTTGTGTAACTGTACTTTGAGTACAAATATGAAGTGGTACTTTTTGCTTTTACGACATTTTACAGCACGTACAGTGGGGCAAATAAGTATTTAGTCAACCACCAATTGCGCAAGTTCTCCTACTTGAAAAGATTAGAGAGGCCTGTAATTGTCAACATGGGTAAACCTAAACCATGAGAGACAGAATGTGGAAAAAAAAAACAGAAAATCACATTGTTTGATTTTTAAAGAATTTATTTCCAAATTAGAGTGGAAAATAAGTATATGGTCACCTACAAACAAGCAAGATTTCTGGCTGTCAGAGGTCTAACTTCTTCTAACGAGGTCTAACGAGGCTCCACTCGTTACATGTATTAATGGCACTTGTTTTAACTCATTATCGGTATAAAAGACACCTGTCCACAACATCAGTCAGTCACACTCCAAACTCCACTATGGCCAAGACCAAAGAGCTGTCGAAGGACACCAGAAACAAAATTGTAGACTTGCACCAGGCTGGGAAGACTGAATCTGCAGTAGATAAAATGCTTGGTGTAAAGAAATCAACTGTGGGGGCAATTATTAGAAAATGGAAGACGTACAAGACCACTGATAATCTCCCTAGATCTGGGGCTCCATGCAAGATTTCACCCTGTGGCGTCAAAATGATAACAAGAACAGTGAGCAAAAGTCCCAGAACCACACAGAGGGACCTAGTGAATGACCTACAGAGAGCTGGGACCACAGTAACAAAGGCTACTATCAGTAACACAATGCGCCGCCAGGGACTCAAATCCTGCACTGCCAGACGTGTCCCCCTGCTGAAGCCAGTACACGTCCAGGCCCGTCTGCGGTTCGCTGGAGAGCATTTGGATGATCCAGAAGAGGACTGGGAGAATTTGTTATGGTCAGATGAAACCAAAATAGAACTTTTTGGTCGAAACACAGGTTCTCGTGTTTGGAGGAGAAAGAATACTGAAATGCATCCGAAGAACACCATACCAACTGTGAAGCATGGGGGTGGAAACATCATGCTTTGGGACTGTTTTTCTGCAAAGGGACCAGGACGACTGATCCGTATAAAGGAAAGAATGAATGGGGCCATGTATCGAGAGATTTTGAGTGGAAATCTCCTTCCATCAGCAAGTGCATTGAAGATGAGACGTGGCTGGGTCTTTCAGCATGACAATGATCCCAAACACACAGCCAGGGCAACAAAGGAGTGGCTTCGTAAGAAGCATTTCAAGGTCCTGGAGTGGCCTAGCCAGTCTCTTGACCTCAAACCCATAGAAAATCTGTAGAGGGAGTTGAAAGTCCTTGTTGCCAAACGACAGCCCCAAAACATCACTGCTCTAGAGGAGATCTGCATGGAGGAATGGCCAAAATACCAGCAACAGTGTGTGAAAAGCTTGTGAAGAGTTACAGAAAACGTTTGGCGTCCGTTATTGCCAACAAAGGGTACATAACAAAGTATGGAGATGAACTTTTGGTATCGTCATGTTGACAATTACAGGCCTCTCTAATATTTTCAAATGGGAGAACATGCACAATTAGTGGTTGACTAAATACTTATTTGCCCCACTGTATCTGAGCAAAATCTTTGCTGACATCAAATTTAAAGAGATGCTACGCAGCCATCTACTGGTGTCTGTTTGTCATAACATTACCTTGGACTGTTGATTGTATTTCAGTGTCATTGATGGCGATGGATGTTCAAATCCATTTGAAATGCCAGTCTTTCTTGTCATACTGTGCTTCTAAAACAATTGGATTGTGGTCAAGATTTGTCATCCTTGCCCATTTGAAGACTACTTAATCTGTTTAAAATCACCGCAGTGAAGTGTCCCAAAACAAAAGGAGAGATTTATCGTCACACACTTCAAGTAAACACAGACGAAATGCACCCTGCCCTCTTGAAACTTCCAAATTATACACACACACACATGCACGCACACCCCCTCCTGTGCAGTAGCTTGAGTATGACATAGCTGAAACTGGAGCTGAAAGCGTACACGCTGCATTCCTGGCTAGCTGACATTGACTCCCTAGTGAACTAATGGCTGCTGCGGTTGCCAGCTTTTCGCACTACTCTCGCTTTTGAAAGGGGAAGACTTTTCCTCTGATTCTCGTTAAACTCTCACTATATCCGTCCAAACATTGGGGATGTGAGGCTTTGCTGCGAAAGGACTTGTTTTCTCACACACGCCGCTTCGGTGACACGAGCTTATTCGCCGACTCGTGAACAGTTTTCTTATTCGCCTTCCCCGCCGCGCCGGCGAGGTAATTAACACTGGCGACCCTCCCTTTGTTTGCTGGTGAGGCAAGGGTGAGGGGCAGAGGTGGTACGAGCCCCCGGCCGCATGCAAACAGTTGATAGATGAGATGCGCAAACAGAAAATAAGACAAGGAGACAGTGCGAGGGTCCAAACAGCGTACGCGTCAGGTATATAAACCCCCTCCCCTCCTAGGCAAAGTCCATCACTGCTGCATCACGGCCCTCTGGGGAGGACAGGCAGAGGGGAGATGGCGGGAGGGGAAGCAAATTAATGATAGCAGCAGGAGGAGGCGGAGGAGAGCACACAAAGGCATCGGGAGACTTTTTGCACAAGTCTTTTTAGTAAGCAAAGGCATTATAATCGATGAATTGATCTTGAAGAATTCTGTTGATTGTGCGCACAGTTAAATGGGCAGTGTTGTCGCAGAATATTTACAGATTACGCCTCAAAAAGTAATCTAATTACTTTACTGAGTGCTCTATTATCAAAGTAACGAACAAAGTTAATTTAAAACAGTGTTGTTTTCGTCAATGAATTATTTTTATGACGTCACGAAGACCCGCTGAAAATTTGTCTTCGGAGACTAAAACATAACAAGATGGATGCTAGTTGTCGCCTGACGACCTGAGAACGAGATGAAAATTCGCCATAGTTTCTGGCATAAATTCACAATGTGTGATATTTTCTTATTGTATGTGTAGTTAGCACGCATTTAGCAGTGTTTGGTCGTGTCACTCATGTGTAGGGATGGGAATCGAAATCTGATTCCAATTCCGAACTGGTTCCTTGTGTTTCGAGGCCTCGACATCACAATGAAAAAGCCTGAACGATCCCTTTAACGATTCCTAAAGACGCATATTGCGTCGTGACATGTCTTGTTGTCCAGACGCATCAAACAAGCATGGCGCCAAGAACCACCCGCTCCAAAGTTTGGCTACACTTCACCAGGAAAGAGGATGAAAATGAAAGGTTACGATGGTTTAGCACGAGCATTGCAGCCGTAAACATAACAATGACAGCACGTAGGTTCAAATGCTCGAAAGTGTGTCTTCACTTCACGAGGAAAAATTACAACAAAACAACTTGCAGTCTTGCAAGGTGGAGATAACTGCATTGGGAGGGAATACGACTGCACTGTCCTCACCGAGACGCTAAGGCTTAGTCCTGGCTACACAGCTAGCTAAACTCCCAAATGAGGATACAAAAGACGTTGGTATAATTTGGTGACTTTATTCAACCATCACTTGAAGAGTGAAACTAAAAATAGAAATGAAACAAATCAATTTCGTCCCCAATAACAAACAGGTTTGCATCAACGTAAATCAGCGATGATTAGCTGCTAATACAGTGATACCAAAACGGTTAGCATGCGTTCGCTAGCATTAGCACATCGTTCAAACCACTACACAACTGGATTTAAGTGTCCGATCGTGAGTGGAAACACACAACAACGACACAAAAGATGATACATACAGGTGTTGCCTCTGTAGATATTTTACAAACATTAAAAAAGAACGTAGGCTCGTAGCAGTGTTTCCCTTCTCTCACTAACTCGCAGACTCGCTTGGATGCGGCATTTCTTCTTCGCGTGTAAGCGCGCTTTTCTTCACGTGAGCGAGTTCTTCTTCGTGTGAGGAAGCGCAAGGGCGCCCCCACTTGAGCGTGAAAGCGCCATAAAAACTTAAAGGCATGCATTTCAATATACTAGTAAATAATACACTTTAACAGTGGGCCCCAAACTACGGCCCGTGGGCCGGATACGGCCCGCCCACACATTTGGTCCGGCCACTGAACAATACCAGAGAGCATTTTTAATTTTTTTTTTTTTTTCTCAATAGTGTTATTTATTTTCTGGCCTTTTTCTGTGAAGAACTCAGAGAGGATTATTTGGTTATTATCTATTTGATTAATAGTGTTATTATTTATTACTATTGTATTATATTATTATTTTTATTTTATTTACTTTTGTTCCGTGAAGAATCCAGAAAGGGTTATTTGATTGCGGCTTTCTGAAAAACAATAATTTTTTACATTTCGGCACTCCTGCAGTCGTCACACTTTTTCTGTGGCCTGTTCAAACTGACCCCGGCCCCTCATCAGTTAAAAGTTATGTGGCCTTCACAGGAAAAAGTATGGGGACCCCTGCTTTAACACATATTTCCAACGGCAGAACAACGACCTATATGCCAATATATACCAATATTTTTTATTTCGATTAGAAAAATGTTTCAGTAAAATGTTACACATTCTTGTGCATTTGCCACTTATTGCCACAGTTAATATTGAGGCTTTGGGCCTCTTTTGACCCCGTTGTGAGTTTGTAAGGTTGTGAATTTTGATTAAACAAACTCGATGCCAATCAAAACGTTTGTTCTTCTTTTTCCCCAAATTAGAATCGATAAGAAAATCGATAAAGAATCGAATCGTTAATCAATATCAATAATGGAATCAGAATCGTAAAAATCCTATCAATTCCCATCCCTAATCATCTGACGTGCCTCCGCCTCCGCCTTACATTTGAAACACATTTGTCCGGTGCTGCTTGATAAGTTTTGTGTTTTTAATCATGGCTTTGCTATGTTGTTTTAGCCTTTAAAGGTCTGTGCTGAGTGATCATAACACACTTAACTGAAAGTGTTAGCATAGCGTTAGCATTAGCATTTAGCACAGTGACTCGGTGTCTTACTAAAACTAAGTAAGACACTAAACTAAACTAAACTAAGACTAAAACTTTTGAAGTTTATAGACAAAAACATTGAGAATTTTGGAGACTAAAACTAGACTGACAAGGATGCACCAAGGACCCAAATGCTCGACAGTTGTGCTCAAACAAAAGTTTTTATTCTCTGGTTCGTAAAGTTCAAAAAAAGGAAGATAACAAAAAATCACAGCAACAGCTGGACAGCAATCAATTGAGTCAATTCCAAAAAAAACTAAAGGCATTACTTCAAAAATATCAATCGTGGTCAAAAAGGGTTTACACAAGGATGTGGCGTAGGACATGGCAGGATAGCAGACAAACCGACACTGGGCAAGGTTAGAAGCAGGCCATTTTTACGGAGGGTCACAGGTGAACACGATCAGCCTGATTGGCAAGGGCAGGAAGTAAAGTTAACTCAAGGAGGCAAGCAAAATAGAATCTGACTTTAACAACACAAAACATGAACAAGACTTCCGAGACGTGACATAGACGAAGACGAACATATTTTGAAATGACTAAAACATGACTAAGATTAATAAGTATTGTCGTCGGAAAGACTAAGACGAAAATTAAAATGGCTGCCAAGAACAACACTGCTTCAAGAGTAATTTATCGTTTACTTTTCACCAATTTTTCTCTTTGCTGCCTCAACATAAGAATGGCAACAGAAAAATGTCATTGCATGCAATTGACTTTCCGATAATTGAATATAAAGGGGAAGATCAAAATTTTTCACATAAGGCTTAATCTTCAAGTTCGCGGGGGTTTAATTACTCGATGGATTTAATTTCAACCACCACCATTCGTGTTAGCTTAGGCACTCCGGAGCCCCGAAACTAACAAATAACTGACAAACTGCATGGAATTTGTTGAAATCAACTCCACCACTAATTAAACCCCGCTACCTCAAAGATTAAGCCTAATGTAAAAAAAAATTCTGAATTTCGTGATAGGGTTTAGGGTTAACATTGTATCAGTGCCAATGTAAAACATTGTAAATTGACTGCACAATAATCAACAACACACAAATGAATTGTACAGTGCAGTAAACACAAAGGTGGGGGCAGGCGCAAATGCGTGCGCACAACCCGGAAGTACGGCGTACACACGCGGTCAATTTGGCCACAAAACGTGGCGGCACTAAGTCGGACTTACAACACACTCCAAAGATACTAAACAAACACGTCACCTCACTGCATACATGTGCAACACGAATATGATGTAAAAAATGCTTGCCGACTTGGAGCAACGACTACTTGCTGTTGCAGTGGCAAAGCTACAAAACGGCCGCGCATGTTGTGGCTACAGCCTATCGCCAGAACCCTCTAGAATGAAGGAAAAATACTCACGTTTGTTCATGGACGCACACAGATCAACATTCCCTCGCACATCTCAACAAAAGCAGTGAGCAATAATGAATCGTTTTGACAGATATCATTCAGTGTCATCCGGCAAATTATCTCATTTTTGAACGGATGGATCCAAGATGGACATAAATGGAGTTAGTGACAAAATTTGCCGGACGACACTTAATGACATCTGTCGTAAGCATTCATTAATGCCGATGACAGTGTCATATGATAATTATGACTGTTTTATGACCGTCTTATGACGCTGCTGTCAAATAAAATGTTACCAATTAACCCAAATAAATCAACAAATAAGCCACACTGGAGGATTCAAAATGAGGGACAAAAGTAGAGGCTTTTAGTTCGAAAATTACAGTTGTCAACAAATAATGGTTTTCAGGCCAATTTTACGTGGCAGTGTGCCATTACACATCAGGTAGGAATCATGCTCATGTAGGAATCCAATATTAAAGGATAAATTGGGGTTATTCATCAGAGCAGTGAAGGAGCTCCATAAAAACCTGGATCACATCAATGCAAATAATCTCCAGGTAATTCCTACATGTGGTTGATCCTCTAAACTGCAGTTAAACACCTCACAGACGTGTCAGAACAGGGCGGCGGGGCTGTCTGGACCACAATGGTGTGTCTTCTCTTGCCAAAAATAAAAAAACATGATCCAAGAGTCAAGAGCGGAAGCACACAGGTAATTGCAACGCTTCCGGGATGAAGCCCAACAAGAGGATTAAGTTTGATGACACATTTAAGAACAAGCGGCGCAAATATCAAAGGCGACTTCAAGGAGGCTGTTCAAAGCGGATGCGTGGCGAACACGTGGCGAATTAGAGAGACACCTGCTTACTTCCCAAAAAGTATAACGCACATGGTGGCTATGATCACTCGCATGACTAAGTAGTCAACTTGCAATACCGGCTCGTGTGTTGGTTGTTACCTCTGACAGTCAAGTCGAAAATCTTCCAATTCTTACATTTTCAATGCTTTACGATTTCTATGTTTGGCGTGTTTAAGTGGAATTTTGTTGGATTTTCGAATTTGAGGGACGGGAAAAAATGTAAACGGCTGAGTGAAGAAGAGCTGAAATTATTTGTTTTAACTTAAATGTAGACATTTTCATTGAAAACTATTGCAACGTGAGAATTTAAATCATCAAAGAAATAAAATTAACCACAAAATGCATTTACTGAATAACTGAACTACCTGTCACTATTTGAAAAACTTAAGAATACAATTTCTGTCGAAATCATTGTTCGAAAGCTGAGGCACAGCTAAACTGTTTATAATACAGTGGGGCAAATAAGTATTTAGTCAACCAATAATTGTGCAAGTTCTCCCAGTTGAAAATATTACAGAGGCCTGTAATTGGGTAAACCTCAACCATGAGAGACAGAATGTGGAAAAAAAACAGAAAATCACATTGTGTGATTTTCAAAGAATTTCTTTGCAAATCATGATGGAAAATAAGTATTTGGTCAATACCAGAAGATCATCTCAATGTACCCTTTGTTGGAAGTAACGGAGGCCAAACGTGTAACTCTTCACAAGCTTTTCACACACTGTTGCTGGTATCTTGGCCCATTCCTCCATGCAGATCTCCTCTAGAGCAGTGATGTTTTGGGGCTGTCGTTGGGTAACTCGGACTTTCAACTCCCTCCACAGATTTTCTATGGGGTTGAGATCTGGAGACTGGCTAGACCACTCCAGGACCTTGAAATGCTTCTTCCGAAGCAACTCCTTTGTTGCCCTGGCTGTATGTGTGGATCATTGTCATGCTGAAAGACCCAGCCACGTCTCATCTTCAATGCCGTTGCTGATGGAAGGAGATTTGCACTCAAAATCTCTCGATACATGGCCCCAATTGCAATTGAGTATTCTTTCTCCTCCAAACACGAGAACCTGTGTTTCTACCAAAAAGTTCTATTTTGGTTTCATCTGACCATAACACATCCTCCCAGTCCTCTTCTGGATCATCCAAATGCTCTCTAGCGAACCGCAGACGGGCCTGGACGTGTACTGGCTTCAGCAGGGGGACATGTCTGGTAATGCAGGATTTGAGTCCCATTGTGTTACTGATGGTCCCAGCTCCCTGTAGGTCATTCACTAGGTCCCCCCGTGTGGTTCTGGGATTTTTGCTCACCGTTCTTGTTATCATTTTGACGCCACGGGGTGAGATCTTGCATGGAGCCCCAGATCGAGGGAGATTATCAGTGGTCTTGTATGTCTTCCATTTTCTAATAATTGCTCCCACAGTTCATTTCTTTACACCAAGCGAAGAGTAAAGAATTACAGAAAAGTTTGGCCTCCGTTATTGCCAACAAAGGGTACATAACAAAGTATTGAGATGAACTTTTGGTAATGACCAAATACTTACTTTCCACCATGATTTGCAAATAAATTCTTTAAAAATCAAAAAATGTGATTTTCTGTTTTTTTTTTTTCCACATTATGTCTCTCATGGTTGAGTTTTACCCATGTTGACAATTACAGGCCTCTCTAATCTTTTCAAGTAGGAGAACTAAATACTTATTTGCCCCACTGTATATATCAAACGTTCATGAGAATATGAGAAATATATAGCGAAAATAATTAATGCCACAGGGATTCAGCTAGGATTTTTTTAAGATGTGGTGGTGGTGGTGGTGGTGGTGGTGGTGGTGGGCTAGATCGGAGTCGGACAGTCCCAACATGTCGTGCCGCGGCGAAATTGCTTCATATCATGAGAAATTAGAATTTTTTTCACATTTATTTATTTCCAAGAAGAACCATAACAAATATCTATTTGAAATAGTTTATTAGACAGACTAATGTCATAACTCTCAGCTACGGTGCACATACAGTGTATCACAAAACAGAGTACACCCCTCGCATTTCTGCAGATATTTAAATATATCTTTTCATGGGACAACACTGACAAAATGACACTTTGACACAATGAAAAGAAGTCTGTGTGCAGCTTATATAATAAAAAGAGTTAATTTATTTTCTCCTCAAAATAACTCAAAATATAGCCATTAATATCTAAACCCCTGGCAACAAAAGTGAGTACACCCTTTAGAAACTACGTACATCCCTAAATGTCCAAATTGAGTACTGCTTGTCATTTTCCTTCCAAAATTTCATGTGACTCGCTACAGGAGTGCTGTCAGCATTGCTGCAGAGATTGAAGAGGTGGGGGGGTCAGCCTGTTCGTGCTCAGACCACACGCCACACTCTACATCAAATTGGTGTGCATGGCTGTCACCCCAGGAGGAAGCCTCTTCTTAAGATGATACACAAGAAAGCCCGCCCGTCTCATCAGACCATAGGACATGGTTCCAGTAATCCATGTGCTTTGTTGACATGTCTTCAGCAAACTGTTTGCGGGCTTTCTTGTGTACCGTCTTCAGAAGAGGATTCCCACACTGGCATATATAGCAGTGTAGACATATTATTAAATTATTAAAAAATTATAAATTAGAATGTGTTTTTAAATTTTAAAAAAAAATCTAATTTGCAAGGTGTTGCAGCCTTTATTTTGGTGTGGCGGTGCGCCACAATCTTTTACTTGTAGGGGAAACCCTCTGCCATGGAAATTTGACAAATTACAATACTAAACCTTAACCAAAGAATGCAGTTACCAAAAATGTTGATCACGTTACTTCAAATTGCTTTCCTGGTCCTGTTGTTCTTAAATTTTACATAATATATTATTCCCTTTAATATACCGCATGGCAAGCACATTTGAAATGTAATGTTTGACTCTCATCTCCACATGATTTTTGGATACTCCACCAATTCTCGCTGTCCAAACACAAGTTCTCCAAAAAACTCCCACTTTCTGAATTCTAAATACGCTAAATTTGACAATACACGATCCTCTGATATCAAACTCCAGGAAAATCTACCCAGTCCAAATATTGAGAGAGAAAACAAACATTGAAACATCAACAAACATCAAAAATGGACCAAAAAGTTGTCAGTTGCTTCAACATGAAACCCCCCAGAGGACTGGAACCACACCTGACTCTTATCGGTGCTGCTTGTCTTGCCACAAAAGTGATATCTAGCAATTCTTCCTCAGGGATTCCAACGAATGACAGACACTTGAAGTGTTTTCTTATGATGTACTTGATCGTGTTCAAGGTAAACACCAGATGGGATGCAAGGCTTTGCCTCAGACGTCCATTGACATTTCTTTTCTATAGCTCTTGTCCTGTTCAGGGCGAGAGCTATAGAATTTGATGATCATTGCAAACAACTTGTTGCTATTGTCTTGCATTCTATTCAGGTAAATAAGAAATGTCACTCAACTAGTTGTCGTTATGTAAGGTGAGGGCACAAGCGATGTTAGTAATGTGCAGACAATTGGACTCGAATCAACTCGGACTTGAAGAAAAAAACGCAGCCTCGGACTTGACTCACTTAAGCTGGGAGGGTCCGAGACTTGAGCCTTGACTCGACTTGTGAGGCAATAACTCGAGACTCAACTCGGCTTGACTCGTGAGACAATGACTAGAGACCAGACAAACTGACGGAAAGCTTGGATCATAGATTGGGTCACACCTGCCAGTGACTCTCAGAACTGTAATGCCTTGGGTTAAGTTCTGTTAGGTTTGTGCCCTAGTGTGTCTTGTCATGTGATTATCCATTGATTCACCTGTTGTGCCTGCTCCTTTTATGTCAACCTATCTACTTCCTCTTGTGTCACCCACCTGTGCCCAATTGTCTCATTACCTTGTCTGTATATTTAAGCTCCTGGTTTCCGTTCAGTCCTTGTTGCGTCATTGTGGAATTTATGTCCATCCCAGTGTTGCCTTCCCCGTCCAAGCAAGGCCGGCCCAGCCTATACGCAGACTATGCAGCTGCTTAGGGCCCCTGACCACCAGGGGGCCCCCAATCTGGCAACCTCATTTTATACGTTGTTAATAGAGCATCGTGAATAATCTTAGTGAGTTAATGGCCATGGCTTGAAATATTGCAGTATTATATTGTTTCGTTTATTTTTTTTTTGTGTATTTGTTTTTATTGTTAACTGTTTTTCTGTCTACATTTTTTTATACTTGAAGGAAGCTGTGCAGACTGAAATTGTTTATAGTCTATTTTGTAGACTACCGATTGCTTTATTAATGTGAGTTTTGATACTTAATTACAAGCTTAAAACAAAAGTTCTTTAAGTTTCCTCTGTTTACATTTTTTGCACTATATACTTGAAGGAAGCTTTTAGTTGTAAGTTAGCCATGGCTTCTGTTTGTGCAATTGATTTGTTTCAATATATATACAGTATCTGACTGTGTATACTTTATTTGCTGTCTGCTGTTGTGATATTTGACTTTCACTTTATACAACAGTTGTGTACTATTGTACTGGTTGTGACTGTACAGTACATTGTGAGACTGAGATTGTTTAATTCATATTAGGGCTGTCAAAATTATCGCGTTTACAGGCGGTAATTTCTTAAATTAATCACGTTAAAATATTTGACGCAATTAAAGCACAAAGGCCCCTTTCAAACAGATTAAAATGACAGCACAGTCAAATGTGTACTCGTTGTGTTTTTCTGAGTTTTGCCGCCCTCTGCTGGCGCTTGGGTGCGACTGATTTTATAGGCTTCAGCACCCATGAGCATTGTGTAAGTAATTATTGACATCAATCAACAATGGCGGGCTATTAGTTTATTTTTTGATTGAAAATTTTACAAATTTTATTAAAACGAAAACATGAAGAGGGGTTTTAATATAAAATTTCTATAACTTGTACTACCATTTATCTTTTGATAACTACCAGTCTTTCTATCCATGGATCGCTTTAACAGAATGTTAATAATGGTAATGCCATCTTGTTGATTTATTGTTATAATAAAGAAATACAGTACTTATGTACCGTATGTTGAATGTATATATCCATCTTGTGTCTATCTTTCCATTCCAACAATAATTTACAGAAAAATATGGCATAGTTTATAGATGGTTTGAATTGCGATTAATTGCGATTAATTACGATTAATTAATTTTTAAGCTGTAATTAACTCGATTAAAAATTTTAATCGTTTGACACCCCTAATTGATATTCTATCTAGTCTATCTCCAGTACAGGAGTACATTTCCACCAGAGTCATACTAATGCATGTTTCAGGGCTCAAAGCGAGACTCGAACCCGGAACTTTCCCGCTTGTTCGCCTCACCACCCAATTGACCCAAACCACTCGCTGCCTTTCCATCATGTTTAATGTCTATCAGTCAGCCCTGATAGCATGTTGTCATCTTGTCACCGTGCTATATATATTGTCAGCTAGCTGGAGAGCTATGTGGAATGTTAGTAAGGAGTGACAATGTGCGTGTGTGTGCGGGCTGTTCCTCCTGGCTTTGTTTGTTGTGTTCAGTGATGCAGGCTGCTTTGTATTCTCACTCCGCGTGCGTGTTGGTGTGTGTATGTGTGTGTTCCCGCTGTCGACGGAAGCAACACACTGCCCTCTACTGGCGTCCCGGTGAAAGCCACCAACAGGGAGGCTGCTGCGGGTCTTAAGCTGAAAGGAGTGTTGGGAAGGCGAGGGGGCTGTGTTGATGCTTTTGTGGTCCCGTGCCAAGCTGTTATCTCCTTAGCCGGCTAGAAAATGATTTTATTAATTGCTTCATTTAACGCTCCCCGTGTCTCCCCCTTCCCTTCCTCCATTGCTGGCCGCTCCTACACAAACACACACACAGTGCTGGCCCGCGTACACCTCTGTGACAGTTGAAGTGTTCTTTCTCTGCGGGGACTCGGGAAGGGAACGGCGCGGTCATAAAGGCCGTACGCCGGCCCATTCACATGTAATGGCAGGAAGGCCCGCTGAGGCCCGGCCAGCCGAGGCACTGTGCTCCATTACGGCGCATTACGGAGCAAGAGTATGTGTGCGCCGGCTATTCTTCATGCTGTAGGGGCATGAATCTGTTTACATAGAGGCTACTCAACCCACCGCTACCCCCATTTTTAGGGACAGCAAGCAAGCGGTCTTAATGTAAGTCGGTACACTTGAGGGATAAAATGCCTGAAAAGTCTTGGCGTGTTTCGAGTGAACTCAGTTCAGATGAAATGATGGATTTACTGCGTTTTGGTACATTTATTTGGGAAAGGTTTTAAAAAGAAAAATATCAACCTGAAGTGTTCTGAATAGGGGTTTTGAGGTCACGGTCCGGTTCATTTTTGGTACAGTAAGAAAACAAAATCCAAAATATAAATGTGCTAGTTGTTTATTACACACCTTTGTGCTTTCAACATTAGGAACATTAGCCTGTGCAAAGCTAGAATTCTGCTCAAAAAATAGCGGGTACTTAAAGATAATCCAACAACAATTTGCCTTTCAGACCCCGCGTAATGGTCAGCTTTCTTTCTGAAAGAAAGAAGAAAAAAGAAGTCCTGTGCTAAAGAGAAAAGCAATCCCAATGACAAAGATTTTAACATGTATTTTACAAATGAAATGCCTCAATGAATCTTTTTTTTTTTCTTATGAACGGTTTTCAAAAGCTTTACTGGTGGATTTTCTTAAGTTAAAGCGCCACTCAGAAATTAATAAATTTAATTGTCTAAGACAGGGGTCCCGGTACCGGTCCATGGCGCATTTGCTACCGGGCTGCACAGAAATAATAATTTAATAACGACCGCATTCTGGCCGAATTAACCCTGTGCCCCTGCTTAACACACCAATATCCCTGTCTACTCTAGGTATAATACTACGGGATAGATTACAATGTGGTCATAGAAATCCATTGATTGGACTGCTAGCAGTACATCTTGTTTGTGTATAGACCCTACTCACATGACATCACAACCACGCCCCGCGCCATATTGTCCGTCAACTCGTCACTGTTGATGCATTACCGCTACGTAAATTCCTCCTATTATGGCGTGTTTTTCTGCTCGTTAACATTAATAATCAAAATGGTGAAGGCGTGTGTGGCGGTTGGTTGCAATAACAGAGAAGATAGACGGAGAGACTTGAAGTTCTACCGGATTCCGAGAGACCCGGAGAGGAGAGCGAGATGGGCTGCTGCAATTCGACGAGAAAACTGGGCTCCAAACGATTACCACAGATTATGTAGTAGTCATTTTATATCTGGTAAGATGCATTTAATATACATTTAGAGGGTTTTGGGCTGACAACCACAATTAAGATCATTGCTAGGCTAATCGCCGACAACATACACTCAGACGTTGTGAATGAATTACCTGAAAATATATAATTATAAGGGGATAATAAGACAGTTGTCATACAATTAATTTACAATTTCACTATTGAGGTCAAAAGCCAAAAAATACATTCAACTAGGGACAATCTGGAGTAGTGCTATCGCACTTCATATTTATTACATATTATATATGTATGTAGTGAGAGTGCTATCGCTAAACCATATAAACATTAAAAGCCCTAGCTCCATTGACAAATGACATGAAATACATTAGACTTGACAGTGGATGTTAGCAAGAACAAAAGATTTTGAATTGAAAATTTCGTAACTCACCTTCCCGAGCACAAGATAGATTCCTGCCGAATTTTCGTGGACGAGGACCTGTTTCACCCAACCAGCAACGAAGTATTTATAAGCCTCCAAGCTCTTAAAGTTTTTCAAACTTTCGTGAGAATAGGCAGATTTTGTGTGGACAAGATAGTTGTAAATATCAGGGTAGCAGATATCAGGCAGAGACGGCGGAGACAGCAGGTCGAAAAACATCGATTTAGGCATCAAATATGGATCTGGCGAATGGATAAACTGAAGCTTTTCCACATAACGCCTTTTATGCAACGCATCCAGTGAGTTTACAGTGTCAGATAACACCGGGGCTTCCATAAATTGCTCTATAAATTGCACGACTAATTGAAACCATTGATAATAGGGCTAAAAAATGACGGAAAATATGGCAGCCGGATACAGCGACACGTCATTTTGTGACGTAGGTGAGTAGCGTCTATATAATATATCTATGTGCGCTCGTCCTCGATAATAATGTATTACTAGGCCGCGGGCGCAGCACATTTGTTCCCAGAAATAATTTGCCCCCACACGAGCGAAGATAACTGGAAAACAGACGTCTTTGGAGATATTTTTACGGCGAAAAGGGCTCCTGACTAGCCTACAATCTCGAAGACCCACGAACTGCGAAGGAGTGGATTCGTGACCCGTTTGTGAATAAACCGAGTGATTCGAGCATGTCTGTGCAACAAGAAGATCAACTTGTAGAGATCGCAAATGACGGCGACCTTATTAAACGTACATTTGAGACAACAACTCTACCGAGGTTCTGGATTAAAGTCATTCTGGAATATCCTGACATCGCGACAAGAGCATTGAAAACCTTGCTACAATTTCCAACATCGTATGTTTGTGAAGCGGGCTTCTTAATTCATGTTTAACGACAAGGCGAAGTCATTAATGGTTAGAGCGGTGTGCAGTTGTTGGGTGCAGCTCACATGGCAGGATGTATCGGAGGACAACTTTTCTACAAGTCCTTCCATGATCAAACGTAGGTTAATATTCCTTTCTTTCAAGAAAATTTGTAGTGTTTACTTTGGAATCGCTGCATTTGCGCATTTTGCGGCTATGTTTAACGTTACGCGCATGCGCAGAACCGCATCGTTGCAATTTTTGATGGGTTGCAAAATTTGTCAGAACACCGGTCCGTGAAAAAAAGACCTAAATAACACCGGTCCGTGGTGCAAAAAAGGTTGGGGACCCCTGGTGTAAGCTGTGTATTATTCTTATTATTTAATTATAGGTGTTTTAGCTCATTTCAATTTATTTTATTTAAATGGGCTATTATTTATTTTAATTATGTGTTTATATTTTACAAATGTGATGTAGTATTTATTTATATTGTATATTTTATGTTGTATAACTTCAGTTCCTATGTGAATATTAGTTCCTACTTGTTTTGTTGTGGTAGGAGGATTTTGTATTTAACACGGGGCCATGTTGGTCATTATTATAGCAGAGAAGACACCAGTAAATCAACAAAGAAAAGTCAACTGTGCCCCGATCTACCACTCAAGAGATCTGATGGACTCAAAAAGAGGGTTACGATTGCATATTAGTTTGAAAATCTTTTACACGAGTGACTTCCTGTCTTCTCGATCCTAGCTACCGGTAGTAGTATTGACGCAGGAGGGTCTCGTCTCGCATCAAATAATTAACTCTGCAATTCTTTTCGCGTGCGTCGTGTTGAGCCGCTTCTGGGACGCGTCTAACACTCGGCCTCACTGCGACTGGTGTCCATTGGCTGATTGACTTTAACGCCCGCGTTTCACTGCGTTCTCCAGGCGGCCACGTTGTCGCGCCGTTGACGTTTCTGGGTTATACTGTCGTACTGTGTTGGTCCTCATTATAGTAGAGAAGACGGAGTAAATATAATCTACTCAAAGAAACCGTAACCCGATGGACTCACAGCCTCGAAAAGTAAGGGTTACATTACGTCAGAAACTCGTTCGGTACGCCTCCGTTCCGAACCGAGCACCACGTACCGAAACGGTTCAATACGAATACATATACCCTTAGTTCTGAAGAGAGGTAGCATGGCTCATGTTACAGTACTCGTCTCCCAATCTGAAGTTTGTGGGTTTGATCCATTGCCCTGGTGACCTTGTCAAAGTATCCTTGAGCGAGATAATGAACCCTACGTTTCTCCTGATACTGCATCATCAGTAGAGCTGATACAGGGGCTCAAAGTGTATTGTGATATACCGTAATTTTCTGACTATAAGCCGCTAGGGGTGTGCCATCTTAGGCACCCCACGATTCGATTCAAATACGATTCAGGGTGCTACGATCCGATCATTGAACAATGATCACGGTATTGACGATGCTCACGATTGCCACGATTATTGATGCATCATACATTATTAATTAACTCATTCACTCCCAGCCATTTTAACCGGAGCAAGGCCCTTCGCTCCTAGCCGTTTTACTGGACTTTGACTGATTTTGTAAGGCCCACAGAAAATTCTGTTCTTTTGATGTATGAACATGGAACCCACCAAAAGAAAGATTAGACTCTCTTCTTTCAGCAGAAAAAAAGTTAGTTCATATCTTTTTCCATTCTTTAGAAATCAGCATTAGAAAGTAGCTTAGTTTGAGCAATTTTCCAATTTCTGATGAAAAAACAGAGAAATTGAGCTTTTTGTGAAAGCATACATTTCAAACATTCGCTTTAACACAGCTATTTTTCGCTTTTTTGACATCACAAACATCTGAGTAATGTTTTCGTTCTACAAAATAACAGTCTTGTGCTAAATGGAATATGAAATAATAAAAATGCATTTATTCGGTACGACATGGCAAAATTACTCCATAATGGTCAAAACTGTCGACCTTTACGGTTGCACCTCCCGAACGATATTTTATGCCACTAAGTTGGGCTTATGTCATTTCCCTTCCCCGGCTTCGGAGAATGTAAACAAACCAAGAGACGTGACAGCTAGCCGACATGCTAACCCAAACCGAGTGATTTTTTCAAAGTCTTCAAAGCGGAAAATAACACATAACTAGCCCGGATCATTTCACATGACGGCTGGGTTGTCGAGTGTCTTTGCCGATCGGCAACCCGCTCAGCGGCGAGCAAGTAAGAGCTCGTCGTTCCCCTGCAGAAGGCTCGTTTGCGGGGAAGCAGCTGGACAATGACCGCCGGACAAACCGGCCGACGTCGGAGGAGTGTGTAGCTGCCAAATGGTTAACACAAAAATGGCAAAATAATGCTTTACTACTAAGTCGTAAATAGCAAGAGACTCATAGGAGTTATGTTATGCAGCTAAAATGACAATATGTGTATGAGGAGAGCTTTTTACATGCCCATCCATGATCAAACGTAAGTAGTCC
Source organism: Corythoichthys intestinalis (assembly GCF_030265065.1). Lineage (NCBI taxonomy): Eukaryota > Metazoa > Chordata > Actinopteri > Syngnathiformes > Syngnathidae > Corythoichthys > Corythoichthys intestinalis. The sequence continues at coordinate 42,979,561 of NC_080401.1, read as the reverse complement.
TTTATTTAAAGAAAGTTTGTAGTGTTTACTTTGTAATAGCTGTATTCACGGCTATTTTTAACACAAAGTTGCAATTTCTGATTGGTTGGAAAATTTGACAGAACACCGGGAACATGAAGAGGGCAATAAGCATATAATGCTCTCTCGGCAGGAGGAATTGCGACAAGCCGCCGGTCGTCGGCCGAGGGGACAAGGAGCATGTCAGCCACAAAATGCAATGAATTTATGGGTAATATTTATGGGTTATATTGTCACATATAACTTGGTGCAATCAAAGAACAATCAATATCTTCAGTTACATCATGATTACTAAAATTTAACAGTGACTTTTGTTATAATTGTATGCAGCACTTTTGGCAATTTCTATCATGTGTTAATGGCTGCACTACTGCTCGCAATTTAGTTTGACTTGAAGGTAGTTCGTTAGTGTATCCAATTATAAATTAAAAAGGTCAATTGATAAAATGAACTTACCGATGCAATCTTTGAGTCAGGGAACATTTCTTTGCTAATTCTGAGAAGTGATCAGCAATAGTTGCATGCAAATTGTGTTCGGCAACTAACTGGCAGAATAAAATCTCTGTGAATCTTTATGATCAGTGTTGTTAATCTTACGTTTAAAAAGTAATTAATTACAGTTACAGATTACTTCTCCCAAAAAGTAATTAAGTTAGTAACTCAGTTACCTGAATGTAAGAGTAATTAGTTACTTGGCAAAGTAACTGGTGTTACCTTTCATGTTTTTTTTTTTTTTCATTTTTCAAAAAAAAAAAAACATAGTAACCTTTGATATGTTTGGAAGTCATTTAATGTTGGGAATAACCGTTAAAGTTGTTAAAATTGCTCCTGTTTTTGCATTAGTTCCCTTCTGTCTACTTTCGACATGTTTCATCATTTAAAGATAGATTCAAGTCAAGATTTTGCCAATTTAGGAGTATTTTAGATAAAAAGTTACTTAAGTTCGCTAGGAAGGTTCACTACAACAGAGCCTTTGAGAAGTCTACTGCTTCAAAATGGCGGCTGTTTATTAAGGCCGCCGTCTGTCATTTCGCATGTAATTCTTTAAGTATGTGATATCTAGGCGTAGATTGTAGGCTGTCGCCAACAGTCAGGAAATATTGGAGCCACCTAGCCTAGCATTGCGTTTGCTATAGCTTCACAACAAACACTCTTCTCTCTCTGTGTCTCTGACTTTTCTCGCATCATTCAACCAACGTACTAACGCATCGTAACGCATTGTCACTGTACCGTCCTCACCAGGACGCTACGGCTCGGTCCTGGCTATACAGTGAGCTAAACTCTTAAATGACGATGCTGGACGTCCGTGTAATTTGTTGACTTTATTTGGCCGTCTTTATAACACCATCACTTGAAGAGTGAAACTAAAAAATAGAAATAATACAAATCAACTTCGTCCCCAATAACAAACATGTCCGCATCAACGTAAATAAATGATAATTAGCTTCTAATACAACAATAACTCTAATGGTTAGCATGCGTTCGCTGGCATTAGTTCCTTCAAACAACTGCACAACTGTCTCTAAATGTCCGATCGCAAGTGGAAAATACACAACAACAACAGAAAAAAATTATACATACAGGCGTTGCTTCTGTAGAGGTATTTTACAAGCACCAACAATGAACGTAGGTTCGCGGCTGTATTTTTCTCTCTCTTTAGCTCACCCACTCGCTAGATGCCTCGTAGCCGTCTGTCTTCTTCTGGCGTGAGCGCTCTTCTTCGCGTGCAAACGCTCTTCTATGCGTAAACGAGCGCGAGTGCGCCCCCACTTGGGCGTGAAAGCGCCACCAACTAAAAGGCAAGCATTTCAATACAAGAACGTCAACAATAGAATCTAACACACATCGCCAAAGGCAGAACAGTCACGTTGTCGAACTGGTAACAATATCCGAACGGAGACAAAAAACCAGAATGCACGAAAAACGTACAGATTTTCAACATACGGTGTACACATTTAAAAATCAGTCCTCACTTGTACAAATTACGCCAAAACTGTACAACTTGACAGGTATGATAATACAAAACAGCCAACTACATATTAAAATGATCCCAGTATTTGACATAATACAAAACACGATGTTTACTCACTTCCTCGTAAGTCCCATGGTCCCACAGTAGTAGGGCTTGTTTTGGCCAATATCCACCGATGAATTTGAACCTTTTGAAACCCCAAAAAGGCTCACACGCCTCTCCCTGGTGCAGCAAAATTTTTCTGCAGCCGTTTGGCTGGCGTGATGCGAAAAATGAATTAATCAGCAAAATCAGCTGAATCCTTAGTCCTTCTCATACAACAGTGCGGCTGTATAGTGAAGAGGACTCCTTCTACTGTACACGTCACAGCGCCCTCTTTCTCAACTCATTTTCAAAAAATTGAATATATAAAGCGATCGCTTCCACACACATCCAGCGGTGCATTTCATTCAAGAGCATAAAACAGCGCGTGAAATATGAAATAAACATGCTTTTTGGTGTCATACGCACTTTAAATGCATGCACCTATCATTAGAATTTCAAAACACTGTATAATGAGGATTGTAAAAGACGTGCTTGCGTCTTCATCACATTATCCCCATGAGGCACACTACCAAGTGGTGATTTTAGTAGTAGAATAGCTCCTTCTCAGATGATAGAGTGAATTATTAAAGGGGAGTGTTGAAGCCAGGCATGAAGCAGGGAAATGTCAACGCCAGTTCGTCCTAAGTGAGGAAAACTAGCCCGTGCGAAATATATAGAGAAGAAGCCGCATCTGGGTCAGTGCAGCCGGACCCTGCAGGGGTGTCTTGTTAGACACACACAAGTGCGCGCACACTGGCCGGATGGCTGGCTTGGCAACAACCACAATAACCTCTGAGGTCAGACGGAGCTCGTGCTGTATTAGCCCCAGCGTGAACCTGCTGAGAGACGGAGAGGGCCAGGACAGCAGGTGTTAACCACCCCAAAACACACACACATAGACAACTCATTACTGTGCCAACACGTCCAGACCCCGCCGCATGTCCGACTAAACTAACATTTTCATAACAGGGGGATGGATTTCAGGCCGGCTGCGAGCTGTTTGTCTGCTTAATAAGAGGCTTTAGCGCACTCATGACAGCGTAAAAGTCAACAGGCTCGGGGAGAGGAAGTGATTGTTTTTTAAGTTTTTTTTTTTTTTTTATAGGAAATGTACAATCGTAACTGATTCAGTGTCATTGAAAGCAAAAAGTGTGAATGTGATGGAATGAAAAAACATGCTATCAAAAATTGTTTACGTTTTTGTTTTGTTTTTATAATCACAGGAATTAATAATGTTTTGAAAAATATTTATCCTTGAATTAAAAACAACTCGGACAAACAAGTTTTTGTTCTTAAAATAAATCTGTTAGGCCTACTTTCAGCTAGCTCTTTTTCTTATTTCAAAAAATCTGAGCAAAATTTAGTTGAAGCAGTGGCAGATAACTTTCACTTATTTCTAGTAGATTTACACTGAAGACAAGGGCATTCAAGTTTTTTTTTGTTTTTTTTTAACTTATTCACTCCCAGCCATTTTCACCGGTGCAACCCCCTTCGCTCCCGGCCGTTTTACTGGATTTTGACTGATTTTGCAAGGCCCACAGAAAATTCTGTTCTATTGCTATATAAACATGGAACCCACCAAAAGAAAGATTAGACTCTCTTCTTTCAGCAGAAAAAGTTAGTTCATATCTTTTTTCTATTCTTTAGAAATCAGCATTAGAAAGTATCTTAGTTTGAGCAATTTTCCAATTTCTGATGAAAAAACAGAGAAATTGAGCTTTTTGTGAAAGCATATATTTCAAACATAACTTTGACTTTAACACAGCTATTTTTCGCTTATTTGACATCACTCCTGAGCCTGAGTTTGAAACCAACGATGAAGATGATGAAGATGATGAAAAAGTGAGACCGGTCTTGATCCGGACTCATCAGATTACTGGGAGATACCCAGGGGTGAAAGTGGACAGGAACGGTCAGGAACGCAGTTCCGGTATAAGGTTCAGGGCCGGTATACAGTGCTTTGATTCCGAAAATATGACGGCAACTGTCAAAATGCTATGTAAAAAAATAAAATAAAATAAAAAAAATACAAAACTGCAACACATGCATTTCATCTCAAAGAAGAAAACAATCTACCAACATCAGATTTACATACACAAGTGTTAACAACAAGCATAATAAAGTGCCTGCGTAGCGTAATCCGTTTCCACCGATATTTACTATTTATTTTATTCCACGGACGGCATGGAGGTTTCCCCAGCTGCTGCAGTTATATGAGTCTGACGATGACGAGTCACGTCAATGTGCGAATGCACGCAGCAAAGCAAAACGCCTGGACTCATTTATCCGTTCAATTGGCTGACATACTGACATGTGATCACCAGAGATAGTTAGCTCTGATTGTTTCAAATGTGCATGTTTTCTGAAACAGCAAAAAAAAAAAAGAAAAAAAGAGAAAAAAAAGGGCAATGCAACAGAAAATGGATCAAATCTTTAAAAGCAAGGAAGGAGTTAAGGTGGCTTATTTATCATATTTAGTAGAGATGTCCCGATCGATCAGGATGCCGATCACGTCATTTTCAAAGTATCGGAATCGGCAAAAAAATATCGGCCATGCCTTTTTTTAATATTTATATATTAATGGCGGTAATTAATTTTTTCAAAAATGTATCACGTTAAAATATTTAACGCAATTAATGCATGCGTTGCATGACCCACTCACGCATTGTCATGCTCTATCTGTATTGGCGCCGTTTTACCTATATAGAGAGATAAAAGGCAGCGTAAAATGAGTAGAGTGGATTTTGTCAGCTTTTGGAGCCTTTATTTAATAGGCTAAAGCCTTACAATCCCTGGGGAAGCAAGGTAGCAATTGATCTTTTTCTTAACACCTTATGTTATTTCCCAACGCAGAGAAGATATATCAATTGGTAGCACTACGCACAGTCATGGTTCCACTTACCATCATGCATTTGGGTTGAATGGCTGCAGTATCATTTACTGAAAGCTCAACAAATACACTAGATGGCAATATTTAGTCACAATATACAAAGTCACAAGTCTTTCTATCCGTGGATCCCTCTCACAGAAAGAATGTTAATAATGTAAATGCCATCTTGTGGATTTATTGTCATAATAAACAAATACAGTACTTATGTACTGTAGGTTGAATGTATATATTCGTCCGAGTTTTATTCATTTTTTTTCTTAATGCATTGCCAAAATGGATATGATCGGGAAAAATTATCAGGAATGATTGGAATTGAATCGGGAGCAAAAAAAAGCAATCGGATTGGGAAATATCGGGATCGGCAGATACTCAAACTAAAACAATCGGGATCAGATCGGGAGCAAAAAAACATGATCGGAACAACCCTAATATTTAGTTTTATTTGCTCTGATGGGGAGGTTCAGAACATCTTAGCTGTCAATGTGCACTTTGGACTTATATGTGTTCATTTATGTTAGGCTACTGATTCATTTCCTTATTATTTAAAAAAGTCAATATTTGCGCGATCGTCCAAATATATTCCATTTCCTTCTGCATAGTATAAGTCATCTGTACTTATTTTTCTGAATGTATGTTACTTATATCTTTATTATTTAAAAAACACAACAAAAAGTAAATGTTTACATTTATCTTCAATTTTACTATACATCCTATGTTCTTAAGTAGTTAAAATTGAGATTTGGCATTTAGTATATGCGGAAATGAGGGAAAATAAAAATTAGGAGATGGAGGTTGGGGTTATAGCTGTTTTTGCTAACTTTTATTTGTCAAATCATTGAAAAACTACAATTTTGAATGAAAATAAGTTTTTTATGTGTCATAGAAATAACTGACCAAAACAGTTTTCTTTGCATTTCAGTAGTAGTCCACTTTCACCCCTGGAGATACCTCATTCAACTGGGAGCAGCCGAGAGCCTTCCCCGTTTACACATAACAATAGTTTAGTTATGTGTAAATAAATTGTTACTTTGTGATCAAAAGCTCTATTTGTCTTTTTGTTAATGTTATTTTGTTGAACGAAAACATTATTCAGATGTTTGGGATGTCACAAAAGTTAAATATAGCTGTGTTAAAGTCAAACATTTGAAATGTATACTTTTACAAAAGCTCAATGTCTCCGTTTTTTCATCAGAAATTGGAAAATTGCTCAAACTAAGCTATTTTCTAATGCGGATTTCTAAAGAATGGAAAAAGATATGAACTAACTTTTTTTATGCTGAAAGAAGAGGGTCTAATCTTTCTTTTGGTGGGTTTCATGTTTATATAGCAATAGACCAGAATTTTATGTGGGCCTTGCAAAATCAGTCAAAATCCAGTAAAACGGCCGGGAGCGAAGGGCCTTGCTCCGGTGAAAATGGCTGGGAATGAATGAGTTAATCATTAATCAACTATCAGAATAGTTGACGATTAATTTCATAACTCAATAGTTATCAATTCAAATAACTGTGGCAGCCCTAGTTGGACGACATAAATAGCATGTTCATACTGCAGGCTGAAGTGACCCAATTCCAATCATTTCCCCTTAATCCGACTCGAGTGAGACGCATTCTTAACGGTCTGAACGGGCCGAGTCGCATGGAAGCGGATAATTTCAAAACCGATCTAGGCCACTTTGGTATGTGGTTTTAAATCTGATCTGGGCCACATTTGTGGGAATGTGGCTGCGGTCTTGACTCTCAAGTCTCCCAAAACGGAATTCACGCGGCAATTACGTCAGCAACAGAGTGAGACAGGAAATAACTGGATGACTGCTGAGATGGAAAACAAAGACTACTGTACTTACCATTAGCAAATAGCTTGAGTTCGTCATTCAGGCTACAGGCTGGCTTGACTGAAGTCTTTAAAAGAAATAATAAGTTTAAAAAACGAGTCTTTAATGAACCTGAGAATGCCTGGTTCTCATCCTGTACGTCTTTATGTTCTTTTTCCAAAAAGAGCGATGCCTTGAAATGAGCGCCACAACGACAATGTGACCCATGACAAAGATGAGTTTGGCACCCTTAATGTAATTGGTTTTCTTTGGAGCTATTTCAGTTGTTTGGAATAAATAACTACTTCAGAGAGAGTAATCCTTGTATTAATCCGGTCAATTTCCTACTGCACATATTAAAAATAAAACAAATGTTAAATTAATAAAGGAAAACAATCAGCTCTACCTCAGTGACAATGAGCGTGTTTTGCTTTCTGATTTGCATGCCGGTAAAATTACGGAGTATGTCCGCATCTGCATGCGTGAGTTTTAGTTTGTGTGTTTCAGGTTAGATTCCAAGTAATCCCGTAATCCTTTTGTCTTTTCGCTGAGATGTTAGATACACACCTGTTGTGCACGTAACACAACACCTGAAAGGAGAATAATACATAAACACACTTAAACACACAAACACGTCATGTCACTTGACAGCTGAGTGCTTGAAAGAAGGAGCAGATACCCAGATAGCAAAATATAACTGGAGCGGACGGCAAATTTTCACCCAATTTGGTAAAACTGATCTGTCCCAGTGTCTTTTTGAACAATGGCCCAAATTCAGTAGGGAGTAACTTGCCGGATCAGCAACCAGTTTTGGGTCAGAACTAGTCCAAAGTAGCAGACACTACATTAATTTATGGCCCGGATATGACACACGTTACCCAATCTGGGCCAGATTTGTATCAAAAACGTTTTAAGTATTAAATTTGGGGTCCATTTAATTCAATATGTCATACTGTAATGTGTTTATATTTCAAATTAAATTGATCTATTAAAAGCAATAATGACAACACTTCATTTCATGCCATTTATTAATGCTAACATATTAAAGCACCATAAGAATACAGCATTGTTTTTTGACAAAATATTTTCATTGGAACAAGCAACTACACAATAAAGATGACCCATTTTTACACTGTAAACAACATATTGTACAGTGATCCCTCGCTACTCCGCACTTCAAACTTCGCGCTCTCAGTCCATCGCGGATTTGTTTTCAATTAAAAAAAAAAAAAAAAAATACAGATGAGCTGTCCCGAACCGATTGCGTAGACTCACTCTCGCTCCTTCCCTCCCTGTCCCTGCTCTTTGTTCATCAGCCCGTGCATCGGAGTTGCTTATTAAAGTTAAAGATGTTGACAAATGTTTGGGTTTGATCTTGCCAGAGCCGCAGACTTCAAAGCGCCGCATGTGTCAATCATTGTTTAACTTGTTAAACAGTTGCTGTGGCAACTCTTTGTGTGTCAGGAAGCAGTTTGAGTGGACTCATTCACTGAAGCATTTAATATAGCCAAGCATTTTGCTACTACAGTACTCTATTCTTGTTTGAAAAGAATTCAGTGGGACAGTAACATGTTTAAAACTTATCATTATTATTACATTTGAAGTGCTTAAAAACCAGTAATTAACATATATAAATAAATATATATATATATAAAATATAATATAAATACTCTTTTTTTTTTTTTTTTCAATTATACTTTGGGGAAAAATGGAAAAATCATGTCTTATATGTATCTCTTTCCAATGCTAAATCTGAATAAATACATTGAACACACACAAAAAAACATACATGGTGTTCCAAAATGGTTTACCCCATTCTAATTGCCCATATCTCGGAAACTACTTGATGGATCTTAATGAAACTAAATATACTTTATGTTCAAGGTCAAAGTTTTATTGGTTAAATTTGTAAAGAAAAGTACAAATTTGGGTTGTCCCGATCATGTTTTTTTGCTCCCGATCCGATCCCGATCGTTTTAGTTTGAGTATCTGCCGATCCCGATATTTCCCGATCCGATTGCTTTTTTTTTTTTTTGCTCCCGATTCAATTCCAATCATTCCCGATCATTTTTCCCGATCATATACATTTTGGCAATGCATTAAGAAAAAAATGAATAAAACTCGGACGAATATATACATTCAACATACAGTACATAAGTACTGTATTTGTTTATTATGACAATAAATCTTCAAGATGGCATTTACATTATTAACATTCTTTCTGCGAGAGGGATCCACCGATAGAATGACTTGTAATTCTTAAAGGATAAATGTGACTTTGTATATTGTGACTAAATATTGTGATTAAATATTGCGTAGTGTATTTGTTGAGCTTTCAGTGAATGATACTGTAGCCATGCCCAAGTGCAACCATGACTGTGCTTAGGGGCATCAATTGATATATCTTTTCTGCGTTGAGAAAGAACATAGGGTGTTAAGAAAATGATCAACTACTACCTTTCTTCCCCACATTGCCTATATATATATATATATATACAGGGGTGCACATAAGTGGTCCGCATGCGCGCATGCGTACTGGAGGTAGACAAACGCGCTGGGCCTCAACGGCTTCTATACGCTTTTGCGTACCAATGGCTGACTACTGTATTTGCGGCGGACACGATAAAATCACTTCTCGAAATGTCAAAGAGGCAGGCCCCACTGAGTAATTATTTCCGTGTTCCCCAACCCCCGTCAAAAGACAGTTGGACGACAGAGACGTCACAGGTGTTCGGCCATTCCTTACTACGCGGCGAAATGTCCTACACAATGCTCAGGGCGCTTGCGCATGCATTCACACGCATGCGCACATCGGTTAGCGACGGCGATTACTCACTATTTTTGTTTTTATTTAGTTATTTAGAACCTTTTCACAGCCTCAAAGATACTTTTTGCATGTATTACCCTCTCATACTTTTAACCATTATTTTTTTGTGTTAGCTTTGAAGCAGTTGACCACATTAGTCACGTAGCGTGTTTAAACCGTCCTTATTTGATATAACTACATTTAAGTATTTTCTGCAGGCATTTTTTTAGTACCTTATTCCTGTATGCATCTAAACAAAACAAGTTTAGAGCGTACGGTAGTACTTTAGGTGTCAAATTCGACTAATGTAAGACGTTTCGCCGACGTAGGATATTTTGGCAGAACACCGGAGCTACCGGGGAAAAAAGGACTTTTGCTGAAAAGTGGCGGCAGCAGGTACCATGGCTAGAAGCAAATGATGCTAGCATGGAAATGTGGTGCAACTTTTGCCGTGAGAATCCCAATGTCGTGAATAACAGCAGCGCATTTTATGTAGGGTCAAAGAATTTTAGCCATCCAAACTTTGAAAAGCACGAAAAAAACAGAGCATGTGGCAATTAAGAAAACTATCGATGTCAGACAATGGACAAGTGGCGGAAAAAAGTTATTGAAGAAAAGTGCCATGCACTGACAAATGTGTTTTTGCTCGCATTTCACAAAGCTAAACATGCACGTTCAATGAGCTCTTATGAGGAGGACATCCCACTTTTACAAAGGCTTGGAGTTAATGTGGGAGTCGCATATGAATGCCCTTTATTTTGAATTAGTGCTTTTATGTTTATTTCTTTACTTTTCACTTCAAAGTAATGGCAATTTTGTTGTGCCAGTTGATGTTAATCAAGCGTTAATTGTTTATATAATTAATTAAAGGTAATTGGCTCCAAGTAAAGCTTGTCATAATTTTATCGCATCAGGCGGGTCGGCTCTCAAGCTCAATGAGGACCAAGTCACATCGCCAGGTCCTCCTCGGAGAACCTGGGCAAAAAAAATATGTGCACACCTGTATATATATATTAAAAAAAGGCATGTCCAATATTTTTTTGCCGATTCCGATACTTTGAAAATGACGTGATCGGACCCGATCGATCGGCATCCCGATCAATCGGGACATCTTTAGTACAAATATTTGTTGGTTCTATGACAGATTTTCATAAATGTTCAATATGAGCGCCGCTTGCAAAATGCCTTATCAAAATGCCTTTTCTTTTGAAGTGAACGGCATTTCTTAACTTGAAAAGATAGAAATGCCAAGCGTTACACACGAAAATTGTAGGTCATTCCAATGAAAATTGTCAAAATTATTGGCCTATGAAATGGTGTCAAACATTTTGGAATACCCTTTATAAATTTTTTTTTTTTTTTTTTAATTTGGGTGGGGGGTTGCGCTACTTCACGATTTTCACTTATCGCGGCGGATTCTGTTCTCCATTAACCTCGGGATTACTGTATTTGACAGAAGCAAACTGGCAGTGGGGACAAACTTTGGTGCAGTTTGGTCATAGAACAGGTGAACAGGCAGGTGTTCTGGCAGGCAAGCAGTACAGGATCTGGGGGGGGGCAAAAATGAGCTAAGTATCAGGATTACAAGAGACTTTGTTAGCTGCAAGTCACATAGGTGAGTTGTTGATTTATGATGCTGTGAGGCCAAGGACCGGTTTAAGTAAGCTGCTGACGATGATCAGCGGCACCCGAGCCCAGGCTCACCCATCTGTGCAATCAAGGCAGTGACACAATTACACAAATACAAGAAGGAGGGGCTCAGTTTGAAGTTCAGTTTCAGTATTGGCCCGAATATAAGACAGGGTTTTTTGCATTGAAATAAGACTGAAAAGGTGGGGGTCGTCTTGTATTCGCAGTCTAGACATTATACCCATTCACGACGCTAGATGGCGCCAGATATCATTGAAGCGATGATTTGTAATGAGCGATCTCAGCTACTCTAAAGTTTAACCAGTTTGCATTATTTTGTTGCAATGTTTTACTTATTCAGATTTGTTTCAAGACTACAGTTACAGTTAGACTTCACTTTGATGGTTAATGCAGTTATTGCAATTTTGTTGTTTTATCACAATAGATTGGTTTATTTACATTTCAAAAACCCGAAGCCATTCATTTACAAATGATGATTTACAAATGATTGCACTTTAGTTCAGATATTAAGATTTGAATGAGGCAAAATAACATGCTTTTTCTCTCAAATATATTGTTGTAATCATTTGTTTCTTATGTACTGTAATTATTTTCTGTATAAAATTAATTTGGTGTTCAAAAAGTCTTTTTTCAAACTTGAGTCTTGAAAAAGAGGGGGTCGTCTTATAATCAGGGCCGTCTTATATTTGGACCAATATGGTAATAGTATTCAAACATTGAAACATTTAAAGCAGACATGTCCAAAGTCCGGCCCGGGGGCCAAATGCGGCCCGTGGTCAAATTTCATCCGGCCCCCAGCCTCTGTCATAAAATCAATAACGTCTGGCCCACACACAGACTTAATAAATTGGTCAGCAGTACTGCTACCAGCATATGAAGTATCTTACACACTAAATGCTGCTCCTCATTTACCCAGTAAAATGCAGCCGCACTCTAAGCAACATCACCCCGTGTGACCCTTTACTCCCAATTTTCTAAAATGACGACAATCAACAACAACAAAAAGTTGACTGTGACGGTCGATGCTTCAAGGATAGGTGGAAATTGGACTATTCTTCACTAAAATACGCAACAACTGTCTGCCTCATTTGCAAAAAGACAGTCGCTGCATTTCAATGTTAGGCGATATTACCAAACATGACACGCTGACATGTACGACAACAGATTACAGGGAAGATACGTAGCGAGAAATTGAAGAAACTTGAAGCTAGTTTATTTCACACCAGTAGTATTTCGCAAGAGCCCGAGAGTCGAAAGAGAACGCCATTGATTGTTGAAATTATTGATTAAAAAAATAATAAAGCAAATGTGACATGCAGAATGGCTAGCTAAAATTTGCTTAAATATATTGTTCTACATAAAGGACGTCATCCAAGGTCGCCCCCCCACATTTTTACCACACCAAATCTGGCCCCCTTTGCAAAAGGTTTGGACAACCCTGATTTAAAGCAACACAGAGTAAATGCTTTCTCCCTCCATATGCTGTTATGCAACAAACTTTCAATTACTTAACTAGCAGACGTGGCAGATCACTTCGATACACCGACCATTTTATTAACGGACGATTGAATAATTTGTTTAGCAGTCAAAAAGTGACTTCAAAACACAATTATGACTTTGAATAAAGCACTCACCATAAACATTTCCGTACGTCGAGATGATGTGTCCTGAATCCTGCGTGTTCTCCTGTTCAGTGTCGCAGCGTATGTCCGCCTTTAGAGTGCGCGCTGTTGTGACATCACACGTCGACAGTTTTTAGCGCAACTGGTTTGCACTGTCCGCCCCGGACCAGTGTGTAACCTATCATTTGGACTGTCAAATTGATGATCCTGGCCGCATCCGGTGCACTGAGGCGTTCAGCAGACATGATTTCTATATGAACCTAGCGAGCTGACGCCGGATCCTGCGCACAGTCACCTGCTATCGGGTTTGGACCGTCTGATTGATGATCCCCGCTGCATCTGTCGCACTGACGTACAGTGGGCATGATTGCTATGTGGATCTGGTGAGATGACGCCGGAAATGGTGCACAGTCACCTGCTATCAGGGTTGTCACATCGGTTGAAGTGTACTGTCAGACATGTTGTGTTTTTAAAAATAACTTTTCTTAAACCCAAATGACTTTGTGTAATTGACTTTTGAACAGAGTTGTGCAACATATGTAGACAGGCAATATTATATGAGGAGTTTATAAACAGTTTAACCCCTTCTTGCCAAATGTATCACATTTGATACACTTCTTTGCATGATTTTGAGACTAATTCAGAATTTTGAAATATCTTTCCTCAAGAAAATAATAATGGATGCCAGGATGATGGAGTCAACTCATGCATCCGCAGGTTCCATGAGAAAAAAAAAACAGGATTAACTAGGGTTATAGATATTAGAGCGCTTATTGCACATATTAATTTTTTTTCTCTTTTTCACAAATTTGGAAAAAAAAGGTTTCATTAAGCCCTTATTTTTCAAATTTTGTGATTTTCTGACAATTGCTTCATATTGCAGGCATTAAAGGGTTAAACTTATACAAATGTCACACAAAAAAAAAACCTTTCAACGTCTTCAAGAAAACAAAATATCAGGAAAAGGCGGCTAGAACATCTTCAATTGATTTTGGGTTAACAAAAGACACTTGAAGGTTGTCATTTAACATGTGCTTGAATGTGATTGGTTCATTCTGCTCATTACAACATCTCGGTTTGAAGAAGGTGCACATTTGTGCAACCGTGTTTCAGTTTTACAGTTTTTTTTTGTGTGTGTGGTAACATTGGCAGCTTTTGTCATTGAATTAACAAATGTTCTTTCGATGTCTACGAGTGATAAACTAATTGAAATTCACAGAAGGATGAAAAGAGGACGTCAGTCAACCGTTTGTTGAGTCACAGTTGATATTTAGTCTTGATTTTTATTGACATGGCAATGTGTGTTCTTCTCCAGGGTCCCCCAGGATCTCAGCCCTCCCCTCATACGCAGCCTCCTCCACACAACCCCAGCAATCCCATGATGGGCCCTCACGGACAGGTAACACACACATACGCACAGGCGCACTTCCTTATTCACACACTCACTCTCTGGCTGGCTAGAGTCTAGCGGTATACACGACGGCGTGCCGGATGAATAATTTAGCAGCGGCGGGCCAGGCTGGAAGGGGCGTAGATGCATCTGGAGGGGCTTCTTCCCCTCGGCCAGGCGCTCGCCATCCCGGAGTCCATCAGAAAAGCATTAATATTGCAGTACGGCCTGACAACAGCACGCTTCCTCGCGCATAAACCCACAACAAGTTGGTCACGGAGGAAAAAAGACAAGAGAAAAACAGTTGTGATAAGTCAAGATGGCGTCACATAACTTAAAAGTCATCGTTAAATCGACAGTTTTTAAAAAATTACACCTGACACTCAAACACTGCCTATCAATTTTCATTAACTTCCTTATCAACCATGTCTAACTCATTTACTGCAAGCCAAGATGTACAGTGGGCCAAATAAGTATTTAGTCAACCACTAATTGTGCAAGTTCTCCCACTTGAAAATATTAGAGATGCTTGTAATTGTCACCATGGGTAAACCTCAACCATGAGAGACAGAATGTGGGGGAAAAAAACTGAAAATCACATTGTTTGATTTTTAAATAATTTATTTGCAAATCATGGTGGAAAATAAGTATTTGGTCAATACCAAAAGTTCGTCTCAATACTTTGTTATGTAGCCTTTGTTGGCAATAACAGAGGCCAAACGTTTTCTGTAACTCTTCACAAGCTTTTCACACACTGTTGCTGGTATTTCGGCCCATTCCTCCATGCAGATCTCCTCCAGAGCATTGATGTTTTGAGGCAGTCGTTTGATTGATTGAAAATGGTTCAATATTAGATAAAATGTCTTTTTTTCTCATGTATATTTATAATTGCTCCTTATCTAAAAAAAAAAAAGTTTTATCCGATTACTCAATTAATCGATGGAATTTTCAGTCGATTACTCGATTACTAAAATATTCGATATCTGCAGCCCTAATGGCGTTCCTTAAATGTACAAATGCGTTCTTGAAATCTGTTTGCTCATCCATTTCTCATCTCAGCTGGGAGACTGAATTCGCCATGGTTACTAAATTGCATATTGTTTACTTCCTCAAGATCACTGTCTCTAATTGCCTCTTGCTCATGTCTGCCAATACGCAAAAATTCATTTTTTTCAACAGTGATACACATTTCAAGAATCCATTCATCTAGAAGGATGCCATTTAAAGCAACACTAGGGAACTTTTTAACTTAAAATAATTTCATAACATTTGTGATTATACAGTATGTCGACTGACAACTACTTGAATGACACCTCTGTTATGCCCTGAGGGGGTCTATACCACTTTCACTGGTGTTCAGTTGATTTGCGCTCCCCGTCGAATAGATATCCAAAGCGCTACTAACCACACACCCCAAGGGTTATCACAAGTCAAATGTCCGTATATGTTTTTTCCCCCCACTCAGCCTGTTATGTTGTGTTTGTTAGGCTATAGAATAAGTAACATACACGGATCCCTCGTTTTTTGCGGTAAATGGGGACCAGAACCCGCCGCGATAAGTGAGTTTTTTATTTTTTTATGTATTTTTTCAGATCTATTATTGGAAAGAGATAAATATAAGACATGTTTTTTTTTTTTTTTTTTACCTTTTGCCCCAAACTATAATTAAAAAAACTTTAATATTTTAATAAATGTTTTTTAAGCACTAATAAATTAATAATTATGATAATTCTGCGGGACAGTAAGATATTTAAAACTTATTTTTAAACAAAAAAGTAGATGCCCAATCCCATTTAAAAAGAAGTAAAAAAAAAAAAAATGCTTGTCTTTATTAAATGCTTCATTGAGACACAACGAGTTGCCACAGCAGCTGTTTAACAAGTTAAACGATGATTTACGCATGAGGCGCTTTGAAGGTCGAGTCTCTGGCAAGAACTGTCACAACGATTAAGACACCTTAACTGTCTGTCTATCATCGTTAACTTTAATAGGCAACTCCAGTTCACTCTCTGTCGTACAAAGAGCAGGGAGAGGGAGGGAGCTAGCGAGCGTGAGACTGCTGATTGGCTCGGGACAGCTCATCCGTACTTTTTTTTTAAATGAAAAAAAAAAATGCGATGGACTGAGGGTACGAAGTTTGACGCGTGAAGTAGTGAGGGATCACTGTATTTATATTTTTGATTATTCATGGTTTTTTTTTTTTAATTTGTGGGGGTTTTTTTTCTTTTTTGAATTTATTACTATTTAAATAATTATTTTTTTCCCAAAATTGGTTGCTTTAATTAATTCATTCAATTTATTTTAAAATAATTTATATTTATTTATTTATTTATTATTATTTATTGTCCATTGCAAAATATGTGCATGCAGCACTAGTACTTCAATTGGATGTCAAACAGGGGAGGCAAAATATTATCCAATATAAATGTAATGAAAACATTTAAGAAAACAACAAAACAAAACATAATTTAGGCATTAACAAGTTAATAAAAAAACATGACCCCACAAAATGACCTCAGTGTTAACCACACATAAGAATTTGCGTAATTATTGAATACTTAAAATGTCCTCTTGTCAGCTCATTCTGAGAAGATTTGCGAGAAGAAACCACTCTCAAAAGAAGCCCATAAAGAAGGAAATCAGTCAAGATGATTTCTTACAGCCATTCTTATCGGTTTGTGTGTGTTCAAAGCAGTGTTGGAATGTAGCGAAGCAAAAGTACTTTGTTACTGTACTTAAGTACATTTTTGTGTATCTGTACTCTACTAGAGTACAAACACAAAGTGATAATTTTTACTTCCCTACATTTTACAGCACGTATCTGTACTTTTTACTCCACTACTTTTCAAATTGTCGCCTGAGTAACATGTTGTGGGGTTTTTTCTCATTGTGAATTGCAATCGATAAGCCCTTTGGAACTATACTCTTATTGATCACTAGAGAGAGCAATGCAAGTACAAGCAAGATTAGGCAGGTGAACAAGATATTGACCAATGAAAAGCAACAGTGTAGCAGTGCGCCTTCAGATGGGTGCTGCACCCTCTTGTACACTAGGTGGCGGTATGCACCTGATTCTTGCCTGCAACCACTAATTAGGTTTTGGAGTTTTTGAGCTTGTTAAGCTTCTGTTTACAGTGTAGTAACTTTTATTGCTTTGCTTTTTTTCCATTCTGCAAAAGTATATTGCATTTTTGCATCGGGAGAAACTACTTTTACTTTTTACTTGTACAGTATATTTAAAAGCAAGTACTTTTGTACTTTTACTTGAGTATTTTTTTTTCTTAGATACCTTTACTTAAGTAATTTTTTGCACCTGTATCTGCACTTTTACTTAAAATGCCCATGACACAATAAAAAATATCTTAAAGAGCATTATAAAATCATATTTTGGGACAATTCGACAATACAACAATTTGGCAAGGCACAGATGACGAGAAATAAGTCTTTTAATCTACCGTTTAGCCCCGCCTCCCATGATAGCGCTCTAGCGCCTCCATCTGGGTGATGACTTCAGCAGAGTAACGATTTCAGATGATTCAGAAGTAAGCCCATTGAGGGGGAATATTCAGAACAAGGAAAATGCGACAGAGAGCAGCAAAATGTAATCGTTGTTTTAATCTCTCTTCTCCAATACTTTTACAGGATATTCTTTTTATCTACAGTTGTGGTCAAAAGTTTACATACACTTGTGAAGAACATAATGTCATGGCTCTCTTGAGTTTCCAGTTATTTCTACAACTCTGATTTTTCTCCGATAGAGTGATTGGAACAGATACTTCTTTGTCACAAAAAACATTCATGAAGTTTGGTTCTTTTATGACTTTATTATGGGTTAACAGAAAAAGTGATCAAATCTGCTGGGTCAAAAATATACATACAGCAACACGAATTAGCAATTTCTTGTGAGTGATTATTGACTTGAACAATCATTGACTTGAACAAGTCAGGAAAGTCACTTGGAGCCATTTCAAAGCAGCTGCAGGTCCCAAGAGCAACAGTGCAAACAATTGTTTGTAAGTATAAAGTGCATGGCACTGTTTTGTCACTGCCACGATCAGGAAGAAAACGCAAGCTATCACCTGCTGCTGAGAGAAAATTGGTCAGGAGGGTGAAGATTCAACCGAGAATCACCAAAAAGCAGATCTGCCAAGAATTAGAAGCAGCTGGAACACAGGTGTCAGTGTCCACAGTCAAGCGTGTTTTTCATCTCCATGGACTGAGAGGCTGCCGTGCAAGAAGGAAGCCCTTGCTCCAAAAGCGGCATCTTAAGGCTCGACTGAAGTTTGCTGCTGATCACATGGGCAAAGATAAGACCTTCTGGAGGAAAGTTCTGTGGTCAGGCGAAACTAAAATCGAGCTGTTTGGCCACAATGCCCAGCAATATGTTTGGAGGAGAAAAGGTGAGGCCTTTAACCCCAAGTACACCATGCCTACCGTCAAGCACGGTGGTGGTAGTATTATGCTGTGGGGCTGTTTTGCTGCCAATGGAACTGGTGCTTTACAGAGAGTAAATTGGATAATGAAGAAGGAGGATTACCTTCAAATTCTTCAAGATAAGCTAACGTCATCAGCCCGAAGATTGGGTCTTGGGCGCAGTTGGGTGTTCCAACAGGACAATGACCCCAAACACACATCAAAAGTGGTAATGGAATGGCTCAATCAGGCTAGAATTAAGGATTTCGAATGGCCTTCCCAAAGTCCCTTTGAGAACTTGTGGACAATGCTGAAGAAACAAGTCCATGTCAGAAAGCCATCAAATTCGCTGAACTGCACCAATTCTGTCAAGAGGAGTGGTCAAAGATTCAACCAGAAGCTTGCCAGAAGCTTGTGGATGGCTACCAAAAAGCCTAATTGAAGTGAAAATGGCCAAGGGACATGTTACCAAATATTAGCGCTGCTGTATGTATATTTTTGACCCAGCAGAATTGATCACTTCTTTCTGTTCACCCATAATAAAGTTATAAAAGAACCAAACTTCATGAATGTTTTTTGTGACAAAGAAGTATCTGTTCCAATCACTCTATCAGAGAAAAATCAGAGTTGTAGAAATAACTGGAAACTCAAGAGAGCCATGACATTATGTTCTTCACAAGTGTATGTAAACTTTTGACCACAACTGTAAGTATTTTTCTCCAATTGCTAAATAAATTGTATGGTCATGGACAAATAAAAGTCTTGTGCTAAATGGAATATGAAATATTAAAAATGCATTTATTTAGTACGACAGTGCTAAATTACTGCATAATGGTCAAAACTGCCGACTTCTTGAACCTCCCAAATGATATTTTAAATCCGGTTTTTGTTATTTCCCTGCGCCGGCCTGGGAGTAGGAGGAAAGAGCGTAAACAAAACAGGAGGCGTGACAGCTAGGTGACATGCTAACCAGAACCAAGCGGCTCTTCCAAGTCTAATTCTCGCCTTTCGAAAATGAAAAATCACACGAAACTACCCCCACTCATGTCGCATACGGCGGCGGTGTCTTCACCGATCGGCCAGGCCCAGGCGGGGAGCAAGTTTCGGCTCGTCGTTCTCCTACGTTGTCTGGGATGCAGAGGGGAATGAACGCTGAAAATAGCGCATTCTTGGTGGACAAACCGGCCGACGTGGACCCGAGCCAAAGCCGAGTATAGCGCTCGATAGGCGGACACGCGACGAGGACCGAGGGGGGTGGAAGTCTACACAATTGAGAACAGGAGACGAGAGTGGGAGGCTGCTCGGGGCCAAGCCGAGGAAAGCACTCTGTTGGCAGGCACGCCTTTATTGGCCGGCGACCATGGTGTGCAACAAGCCGCCAATCGTCGGCCGAGTGGCCTTCTCGGTGGACAGGGAGTATTGTCAACCACAAAATCCAAGCCACCTCCTTATTAAAACATTTTCCATGATCCCAGTATTTGACATAACATAAAACACGTAGATTACTCACTTTGTCATCCATCCATTGGTCTCTAGATTGTCGGACTTGTATTGCCCATTCTTCGCGATGAACACGATCTTTTCGAATTCCAAAAAGCCTCAGACCACTCTCCCTGGTGTAGCAACAAAAGCCTGCAGCACATTGGGCTGGCATGGCGCAAAAAAATAAACAAATTAATCCGCAAAATCAGCTGAATCCGCTGTCCTTCTGAATACAATAATATGGCTGTATAGCATAAGCGGATTTAAGAGGGGGGCAGGGGGGCCAGGCCCCCTTGGTGGCCAAAAAGTGTCATTGCATGTTATTGACTTTCCTATATATATATAAAAGTTGTAAGCAGTGAAACTGCAACAAACATGAATGAAATGAACAAAAAAATATATTTTTATAAAGGGTTAAGATTATTTTTCGAACAGATCATGTGACTAGCACCTTAGACAGTCATTTGCTTTGCATATAATAAAAATAAAAAATTAGGGGAGGGCAATTTTATTTTTCAAATGATTTTTTTCTTTAATTGAAAATATTTTTTTTTGATTGAAGCAACTGTTTTGGAGGATTGAATGATTGAAAACCCAATGGCAGTGTATCAAATACTTGTTCTCCCCACTGTATATGGCCCAAACACAAAAAGGATTGCTTCAATCAAAACTTTTTCAATGAAAAATTAAGTGTTAAAATTTTTCAATCTCAAATATTTTTTTTGCATTCAAAAAGTTTTTCTATGATTGAATTTTTTTTTTTTGATTGAAGTGATTTTTCTTTTTGAAAATATATATTTTTTGAGGCAACTTATTTTTGATTGAATAATAAAGACAAAAATGTCCTTGCCAAAATGTGGCTCAAACACAAATTTCAATCAAAAAAGTTGCTTCAATTAAAAAAAAAAAAAAAAAAAAAAAAAAAACTTCAATAAAAAAAGTCAAAGAAAAATAACTTTCACATGCATTTTTTATTTAAAAAAATTTTTTTTTTTTTTTTTTAGATTTTTGAGTTACAAATTTATTTTTGCATTCAAGCACTTTTTGTTTTGTTTTTTTGATAAAGGCGACTTCTGTTTTTTTCGGGTTGAAAATATATATTTTGATTGAAGCAACTTTTTTTTTTAATTGAAGCTTTTTTTGATTGAATAATAAAGACACAAATTTACCTCCATATGGCTCCGCCCAGGGGATAGAATTTTTGACCGGGGTAACTACATTGGCACGACACCAGCTAGCGTACCATATTCAATGGATGACGATCTTGGCGAAAAGTATTGCCTAAGCAGCCTAATTTAGAATTCCCCTCAAGAATGATGGGAAACAAAAAAACACTCATTGTCAGCTTATTATTATAAATATTCTTGTAAGTTAATTTTATTGCTGACACTGCGTTTCGGGGTCATCAACATGTTGTGCCCCCCAAAAGTCAAACTCCGCCTATGCTGGATAGTGAAGATGATCTTATCATTGACGTCACATTCCCCTTCTTCCTCAAACCGAGACTCGAGCCGGAAGACGCTCATTTTCATGGCGCGGGATTCAAAAAAATTGAATAAATATATCCATCACTTCCACACACATCCAGGCAGTTCATTTCATTCAGGAGCATAAAATACTACATGTAATATGAAATATACATGCTGTTTTTTGTCACAGGCACTTTAAGTAAAAAAAGTATGTACTTCACCCATCACTGGTTCAAAGTACGTCTTCTTAAGACCTTCTAACAATCAACAAAAATACAGGACCCAAAATGAAGTACATGTGCACAACTAAAAAAGATCCAATATAAGATATGACATATATACAGTATATATAATATAAGAAATACTTCAGGACAATGAGTGAGTGTTTCATGTATTCCATATTTTATAGTCAGAGCTTATGTGACAATGAAGTCACAACTTCGTTACATAATAAGCAGTGAGCCACACAAAATGCAGACTGCCACTTACTTACACTCCTCCAGTGTTTTTTTGTTCTTCCGTTCCCTGCCTCTTTCCCTTTATATTGAATTGCCCCATACAAAGCGACTGTTTTTTTTTTTTTAACCGTCCCCTCCTTTTATATTTGTCTTTTCCTTCATCCTAATGCCTCACCTGAGGTCTTACTCATCCCAAAGTACCTCTTTGCCTGGGAATGACATGAAACTTGGAAATGAATGTCAGCAAGTGCATTGTTCTGCATTACAATAGCGCTCCCTGTTGTCAAAGAATACAATTGTCCAGTGGCTGTTAGCTGTAGTTTACATACAGTACATTTAAAAACATATAAAAATAACAATGAACATTTCTCATCATATTTTTGCAGCCCTTCATGTCGCCGCGGTACCCCGGTGGTCCAAGACCCGCACTCCGCATGCCAAACCAGCCACCCGGGAGCATCCCCGGATCACAACCTCTCCTGCCAAACAGCCTGGACCCAACCAGACCTCAAGGTAGAAACACCCAATTACCAAACATCTATTATGGGGTCAATGTTTTTTTTATTCTTTGGCACAGTTCTGTTGTTAAAAATGACACAGTAAAAAGGAAAAACATCAGAAAATGCCATTTTTTAAATGTCACTGTAAAAGCGGCTCCTGTTTACGTGCCTCAGTAGGAGCTGTTGTTTTGATTACGGAAACTGAATAAAAAAATTCACCTGAAAATTGAGGCCTCATTACAGTTAAAATTCAGGGTTTTTTTCCCTGAGGGAAAGAATGGTAGGCGCTAAGAGGTTTTAGTCGTAGTAGTAGTAATGCAAAGGCCAATATTTCAAAATGTGTTCTTTCAACAAAGATTTTCTGTAATAATTCAAATTTAAGAAGTACTTTAGTGATTTTTGGTAAAGGCTGTTTCTTTGTCTGTCCATACAGGACATCCAAACATGGGTGGTCCAATGAGAATGAATCCCCCACGAGGAATGGGAGGCATGGGCCCACAGGTACTAAATTCTGAATTTACAGGGGGTACAGGTATATAGCACATAAGGGTGTAACGGTACATATATTCGTACTGAACCGTTTCGGTACTTGGTGCTCGGTTCGGAACGGAGGTGTACCGAACGAGTTTCTGACATAATGTAACCCTTACTTTTTGAAGCTGTGAGTCGATTGGGTTACAGTTTCTTTGTGTAGATTATATTTACTCCGTCTTCGCTACTATAATGAGGACCAACATGGTGGGACAGTAAGAAACGTCAACGATTCATTTGTTTTGGCTATAAATACTGTATAAATCAATCAGATCCAATATTGTAAGTACGGCCACAACCAAGAGTACGCTTTTGAGCTGTACGAGAATAGATTTGTTCAGCCACCAAACAAGTTAATTTGTAACGCTCGAAAATCAACATCACTCTAAACCGAAAAACCCCACAAGCATTTTTGCATTAATTGTACATAGAATGGACCCAGCATCGATCACTTCCACACACATCCAAGCGGTCCATTTCATTCAGGAGCATAAAATGCCGCGTGAAATATGAAAAAAACATGCTTTTTGCATGCATGCATGCAGTGTTGGGAATAACGCCGTTATATGTTTTCAGTAACGGGATAATCTAACTAATGATTTTTTCCTCCGTTACAACGCCGTTACCGTTACTGACGGTCAAAAGCGGTGCGTTACTTACTCTGAATAAATTGAAGAAACTACCAGCCTGCTCTGTTTATTTGTCATCCAAAACTTGGGCTGCGTTCAGGTTCATGGCAGTGAAAATAGTAAACACACATAGCCTACCTTTGCAAGAACGATGGAGTTGCCGTTTGATACGGTCATAATGTGCAGGTCCTGCACCCATCCGCAGCAAAACTGTTCGTAGCTTTGTAGCGATTTGTAATTTCGGAATCACTGATGAGTTTAGTAACATACACCAAGCAATAAATACATTAGAATGTCCATTTCGCGTAACTCTGGAAGCCCATCGACATCTTTACTCCATTTGGGGGGGGTCATAACACTTAAACTACTGAAATGCAAAGAAAACTGTTTTAGCACAGTTGTTTCTATACCACATACAAAACTGATTTTCATTCAAAATTGTATTTTTTCAATGATTTGCAAAATAAAAGTTAACAAAAACAGCAATAACCCCAACCTACATCTCCTAATTTTTATTTTCCCTCATTTCCTCACATACTAAATGCCAAATCTCAATTTTAACTGCTTAAGAACATAGGATGTATATCAAAATTGAAGTTAATGTAAATATTAACTTTTTTTTTTTAAATAATAAAGATATAAGTAACATACATTCAGAAAAATAAGTACAAATGACTATTATGCAGAGTGAAATGGAATATATTTTGAAGATCACGCAGGCATTGACTTTTTTAAATCATAAGGAAATTAATAAGTAGCCTAACATAATGAACAAATATCAGTCCAAAGTGCACATTGACAGCTAAGATGTTCTGAACCTCCCCATCAGAGCAAATAAAATAATAAAAAATGATAAATAAGCCTCCTCAACTCTTTCATTGCTCTTAAAGATTTGATCCACTTTATGTTGCATTGCCCTTTTTTGTCGCATCAATTCAACAACCCTTTTTTTTTTTTTTTTTGCTGTTCCAGAGAACATGCACATTTGACCAATCAGAGCTAACTATCTCTGCTGATCACATGTCAGTATGTCAGCCAATTGAACGGATAATTGAGTCCAGGCGTTTTGCTTTGCTGCGTGCATTCGCACATTAACGTGACTCATCATCGTCAGACTCCGATAACTGCAGCAGCTGGGAAACCTCCATGCCGTCCGTGGAATAAAATAAATAATAAATATTGGTGGAAACGGATTACGTTACACAAGCACTCTATTATGCTTGTTGTTAACATTTGTGTATGCAACTCTGATGTTGGCAGATTGTTTTCTTCTTGGAGATGAAATGCATGTGTGGCAGCTTAGCATTTTTTTTTTTTTTTAATCATAGCATTTTGACAGTTGCCGTCATATTTTCGGGATCAAAGCACCGTGTACCGGACCAGCATTCCGGCCCTGAATCTTACCATGGAACAGCATTCCTGCCCTGAATCTTATACCGGAACTGCGTTCTGGCCCTGAATCTTATACCGGAACTGCGTTCCTGACCGTCTGGCCCACTTTCACCCCTGGTTCTCCGCCTTAGTAACGAGTTTGTCTCTTTATCGAATTGGCAAGTTAAAGTTTAATGTCCCGTGAGCCAGACCTGCTTCCAATATGGCTGCGTTGTTGTCAAATCTCACGTGATCCCCCATTCTATGACGTTAACGCTCGAGCCTAATAGCGCACGTACTTCAGAGCCGGTGTTTTCACACACAAACCGGAACAGCGCGTGCGGCAAACACACACACGCAAAACAGATACAGAGGGATATGATGGCAGAGCATTCAGAGGAAAATTTGTCCTTTACGAGGTGGAGATATAAACACTATTTCAAGTTGGTCGAAATTAAAGGAAAGAACGTGCATGTAAAGTGTAATTTATGTCCTGGGGCAAAGCTTTTGTCGACATCTGTGGTAAGCCCTTCAAATCTGTTTATTTTTATTACACTTCAAATGTAGGCTAAATCTGTTGCTGGCTGGTGAGGTGCAATAAATATTACAAGGTTCTATAATACAACTACCTGTCTGTTTTTCTCTATTCAACTGACTCGAATGCTGCTCAGAAAATTTCAAATTCTTTGACATACAACAACTTCTTTTTAAAGTAACGGAAATAGGTACTTTCCCTGGTAACTAGTGACTTTTACTATAGAGTAGTTCAGTTACTAACTCAGTTACTTTTTGGAAGAAGTAGTGAGTAACTATAATTACTTTTTTAAAGTAACGTGCCCAACACTGCTGATGGGATACGCATGATAAAAGTGTTGTCTGTTCTTATAAAAACAAAGATGCACTTCTAAAGACACTGCATGCTTATCGTTGACTATTGGCTATTTATGTTTCCGATTTGCATAGCGAGAGCAAATTCACTCTCTGCGGAGCAGACTACTTTTCATTGCCAACTTGACAACTTTTTAATGTGAGCTGGGCTCCTCGCTGGAGTCTGCCCACTTTACCCCCACTCCCTTCCCCGCCTGCCGACTTCCACCTTGGGAGGAATATCACACACTTGCCAACACATTTACCAAAAGTTGTGCCAACATGACACACTTTCCTTTTTACTCTCTTGGCTGTTGCTGTTTTGTCCCGTGTCCTTTTAAATGACAATGACTGGACAGCTGCTTGATTGCACAGCAGCCCCACAACACACAGGCACATACAGACGCACTCTGTGACCCCCTCCCGCCTGCACTGGGGGCCCCATTTACGACGATGCCACCCTTGGCACAGAGCGCACGGGCAGCTGGTGTGGCATCTGCTCGACAAGTGTAATCGTCTGCTGAACAAAACTCTTCCTCGGAGTGGAGCCTCACTCACTACACACAAACACGCACATATCCGTAGCAAGGTAGTAAACATAAAGTGTAGGACCTCTAAAGTCCTCAATTCTGAATTTCATTAGCCAACATTTTCGGATAAAACACTCCAAATTGACTTGAAACTAGTCAAAAACTCAATTGTTGCAATATACGAAGCATCACTGCATCGAGATACACTACCAGGTTTTGTTGCACGCTCTATTCCAAGTAACTGTATTTTGTTTAAATCTACCAAAAGTACTGTATTTAACTGATGAAGTATTTACCTCTAAGCTTTATTGACAGTGCATCTTTTCATGTTATCTTACTGCAGAATTATGGTGGAGGGATGAGACCTCCTCCAAACTCAATGGGGCCAGGGATGCCCGGCATGAACATGTTAGTAGCCTGCTTTGAACACCTTACACAAAATATACAATCTATATGGCGGAAAACAGACAATACTGAAAAAAGCAGTTTCTGCTCTTGCACCCCTCTTTAAAATAAACTGCTGTATTTTAAGCCAAAAAAACTGTTGTGTTTGACAGAACAATAAGTCTATATGCTTCCATAGCAGATTCATGGCGCATTAAGCCCCCGAACTATTTTTAATTTGTCCGTTTTACCCTGAAAACCCCCGTTTACAGACGTCGCACAACCGCTTTTGTTGCAACCCAGCCTTAAAACTAAGGTAATTAAATATATTTATTATTCAAAATGTCAATTTTAGCTTAGAATCATTAACTGATGTCTAATATTTCGTTTAAAAAAAAAAAAAAAAAGACGACTTTAAAGAATTATTCACTCGCATATTTTAAACTTTTAAACAGATTACGTCACACTGAAAAAAATGGTGTCTGTAAAAAAGTCACGGATATCTACCTCATAACTATCGCTTTATTGTATTTTTTTGTTACAGTCGCATTTTCCCCAATATTTTAGATGATAAATAATCGATCCAAACAGAGAAAATTTGAAAAAAAAAACAAAAAACGTTTAAAAGGGTAAATATATGAAAATATACATCTCAACCAGTCCTTGATGTCTGCAATTTCTGCATCGCGACCCTTGTTATATTATCATGTTTCACCCATAAAATCCGACTGTGGCCATTCACAGCTGTGTCTTGACACTCAGTGATACATGCTACATGGAGTTTTTGGATCGAAAAGAGGTAAGTATGCGCTAATATCTCATTAAAATCGTGGCGTCTTTAATTCTGCTCTCGCATTCTCTCACACCCAGTATGGGTTTTGCTGTTTAATTTTTTTTTTTTTTAAATGTCCTCCTGTTCAAAAGTTTTCTCCCTCAGAAAATTGAGATTTTAAGCTTCCCAATGATGTATCACACATGCATATTGGGGGTCTCAGAGCGGAACATATGAGCGGAATAGATGGCGTTTTTTTCCACCATATATATATATGGCGCAATTTTCTATATTTTTTGGAGTAAGAAAAATTTTGAACAGGAGGGCGTTTTAAAAAATAAAATAATAATTTTTAAACAGCAAAACCCTATCTGGAGGTGAGAGCATGCGAGAGCAGAATTACAGACGCCTTGACTTTAGCGAGATATTATCGCGTACTTACCTTTTTCCGATCCAAAAACTCCATGCAGAAGTATCACCGAGTGTCAAGACGCAGCTGTGAATGGCCACAGCTGGATTTTTGGGGGATTTTATGTGTGAAACATGGTAATATAGCATTTTTTCTTTGTTTGGATAGATTATTTATCATCTAACATATCGGAGAAATGCCACAGTAACAAAAGAAACACAACTAACCAATAGTTACGAGGTCGATATCCGTGACTTTTTTACAGACGCCATTTTTTTCCATTGTGACGTCATTTGTTTTAAAGTTTTAATATGCGAGTGAATAATTTTTTTAAATGAAATATTAGACATCAATTAATGATTCTAAGCTAAAAATGACAGACATTTTGAATAATCAATAAATATAATTACCATTGTTTTATGGCTGGGTTGAAACAAAAGCGGTTGCGTGACGTCTGTAAACGGGGTTTCCAGGGTAAAACGGAAAAATTAAAAATATTTCAGGGGCTTAATGCGCCATGTCATTGCTGTCTAACCGCTCGAAGTGTACAGACGCACATTCTGAGCTACTGAAAGCACGCTCCTATCTTAACTGATAAGCGCTCAGGGCCGGGACCAGCCTGAAAAATACGACTCCAGTATGACTCGGAAAACTCTGAAACCTGAGGATCTGGATGAAGTCAAATCCTCCATCCAGAAAATAGTGGCCTCTCTTGCCTCTCTGACCAACCTGGAGGCTTCTCTGACTAACCTGATTCAAAGCCAGAATCGGGAAGTCATGAAAGAATTACAGCTGATGCGCGCTGAAAACGAGAAGCTCAAGCAAGTGGTTGAGGAGAAGGAGGCTCGCATCAAAAGGCTGGAAATTCTGGCTGATGATCTCGACCAAGGAGGCCGCTAGCCCACCTGTGGCTCCACAGGAAATTGCCAAGCTGCAAGAATTTGGAATAAAGGTGGACCCGCAAGACATCCGTCACTGCTTTCTGCTCCCAACTGGGGGGAGAGGACTGACGACGGTGGTCGTGAAGTTGGCAGACCACAAGAGCAAGGTTGCCCTGCTTGACCAGCGCCACCGCCTGAAAGGAACGAAGATTTTTCTGAATGACAACTTGACTCGCCGAAATGCCCATATAGCGAGAAAAGCACGTCAGCTCAAAAAAGAGGGGAAAATTGCCAGCACCTGGGTCTCTGATTCCAAAATCCTTGTCAAGTCGCAAGACATGAAGATAAGAGTCGTGAGAAGCCTGGAAGAGCTGACCTCATTCGAAAATTAATGATGACACCTGTTACCACCTTTTGGATGACCAGATTGATGAGTACCATGATGACCCAACTGATAATCTTGATCCTGACCTCCACGCAACCACTGCGTAAATCCGACAAAGACAGTGTACAAAAGAATCAGAACTGATCAAAACATTGAAAACATGAAAAAAGATCTCTAAACTCAAGACTGGAATGATGTTTACAATGCAAACCCACGAGACAAAGAATGCAAAGCAAACCTTGGATGACCAAGACGCTTGTAATTCCATGACAATCAATGACTTTTGAATGATATGTGAAAAAAAAAAAAAAAAAAACTGATAATAACTGGACTGTAACACAAACATGCTTGACTGTGCGTCCCGGGCTGTTGGGGGACGGGTATCGATAAGCATTTGCTTTTTCCCGTCTTTCCTTTGTCTGTCATCGTCTTTCTTTCGGGCAAATTCCACACTCTGAAACTGTCAATGATTATGATGATGATGACAATGACAATAAATTCATTCATTCAGTCATTCATTCATTCATGAATCTGCTATGGCAGCATATAGACATATTGTTCTATCAAACACAACAGTTGTTTTGGCTTAAAATACAGCAGTTTCTTTTGATGCTCTTTCAGTCTTGTCTGTGTTTTCCGCTATATACAGTATATAAATGTGCCAAGTGTGTGTAATTATAGTGAGCGTGTATTAAAATAATGACTTATTTTGTCCTTCAGGGGTCCTGGCGGAAGAGGTCCATGGCCTAACCCCAACAACAACTCGGTGAGTGACTATTCCTCCTCACGTTTTAGTCTGCGCTGACATCTGAACATGTTTGACATGGCAGTTTGTCGTCTCCCCACAGATAGCTTATTCGTCTTCATCTCCGGGCAACTACGTGGTGAGTATCCCGCCACCACTTGTGTGTGGGAGGGAGGCCATAAAGTGATCCGTCACTTCTGCTGGGACGTGTAAGCGGAGGCATGTTGACACCGCTGAACGCTCACGTTACTCTCCTCTTTTCTTGTTTCGTCCTTCAGGGGCCCCCAGGGGGAGGAGGCCCACCAGGAACTCCCATCATGCCAAGTCCTGGAGGTGATGTATAGACCTGTTTCCTCGCAGTTTCAGATTTCACTGATGTAATACTAACAGTACAGCTCAGTGAAGCTCATTCGACTGTTAATAACTGTAAAAAAATAGATTTGGATTATCTACAGTGTAGGCCAAAAATTTGGACACACCTCATTTGTGCGTTTTCTTTATTTTCATGACTATTTACAATGTAAATTCTCACTGAAGGTAATAAAACTATGATTGAACACGTTTGGAAATATGTACTTAGCAAAAAAAGGTGAAATAAATAAAAATGTGTGTAATCTTCTAGTCTGTTTAAAGTAATCACGCTTTGTTCTAATTACTTTTTTGCAAACTCTTGCCATTCTCTTGATGCGCTTCAAGAGGGAGTCACCTAAAATGTTTTTTTTTTTTGCCTTTTCATGGTTGATTAGTGGAATTTATTGCTTTATCAATGGGGTTGGGACCCTTATTTGTGTTGCATTGAATGAGGTGTGTCCAAACTTTTAGTCTGTACTGTATATAAAAAGGTAATAATTAGTATACAGTAATCCCTCATTTTTCGCAGTTAATGGGGACCAGAACCTGCTGCGATAAATAAAAAACCGCGAAGTAGCGCCCCCCCGCCCCCTTTTTCTTTCTTTCTTTCTTTCTTTATTTATTTATTTGTTTGTTTGTTTGTTTGTGTGTGTGTGTGTGTGTGTGTGTGTGTGTGTGTGTGTGTGTGTGTGTGTGTGTGTGTGTGTGTGTGTGTGTGTGTGTGTGTGTGTGTGTGTGTTTAATGTATTTATTCAGAATTAGTAATGGAAAGAGATACATACAAGGCATGTTTCTTCACTTTTTTTTTCCCAAAGTAAATTAAAAAACTATATATATATATATATATATATATATTAGGCCTGTCAAACGATTAAAAATTTTAATCGAGTTAATTACAGCTTAAAAATTAATTAATCGCAATTAATCACAATTCAAACCATCTATAAAATATGCCACATTTTTCTGTAAATTATTGTTGGAATGGAAAGATAAGACACAAGATGGATATATGCATTCAACATACGGTACATAAGGACTGTATTTGTTTATTATAACAATAAATCAACAAGATGGCATTAACATTATTAACATTCTGTTAAAGCGATCCATGGATAGAAAGACTTGTAGTTCTTAAAAGATGAATTAAGTACAATTTATAGAAATTTTATATTAAAACCCCTCTTAATGTTTTCGTTTTAATAAAATTTGTAAAATTTTCAATCAAAAAATAAACTAGTAGCCCGCCATTGTTGATGCCAATAATTACTTACACAATGGTCATGGGTGCTGAAGCCTATAAAATTAGTTGCACCCAAGCGCCAGCAGAGGGTGACAAAACTCCGAAAAACACAACAAGAACACATTTCACTGTGCTGTCATTTTAATCTGTTTGAGCGGGGCATGTGCGTTAATTGCGTCAAATATTTTAACGTGATTAATTTAAAAAATTAATTACCGCCCGTTAACGCGATAATTTTGACAGCCCTAATTTTTGCAAAAAGAATTAAGGAAATAAAAACTTTTACTCTGTAAATATTTTTAGAGCAAACTACACGTTTTAGAATATGAATTTATGGCTATGGTATGAGATTCAATCTTACAATATAAAATGTTTGGAAATTGGAAATAAAAATAAAAGGATTTCAAATTAAATCCGTATAGCTGCCATATTTGTGTTTTGGAAATGACCGGTCTCGTGTCATTTGTAAGGATAAGCCCAAAAAAAAATCTTACCTGTGGAAGAGAGTGTCTTTATTATTTATTACATGCCTCCATTGTACTGCGTTGCCCAGGAAACCTTCTATCCAAAACGTTGGTACTCGTTGAGGAAGACATATTTTCCAATGATAGTGTACAAGACTACACATCATACACACACTTTAATCTCTACAAAATTTTGCACCTCCCACTCACCATTGGCCCTCAGTACTGACAACAAAGGCCAATTCATGCACTTTGTGCTTGTTACATTCAAATACCACCCCCTATCGCCGCCTTTTACTCAAAACTTTCCTTTGGCAATGTCAGCTCAAGGTCACCTCATCCTCGTGAGCGGGGACAGAGTGCTGATGATAAGTTGCTGGTCGGTCTCAGTGATGGCACGGTTTGTTTCAAGTAGATTGGCATGATGAAAAGAAAAATACAGTCAAGTTGCCAGAAAAAAGGAAAGAAAGAGGTGAATCTATGAATAAGAGGTACAGTATTAGGAGAAAAATGTGAAATTGTAATATTGCATGAAAAAGCTAACCTGATACATAAGTGGTTTACAAAAAAGTAGTCATAGCCATTAATAGGGATGGGAATTGATAGGATTTTCACTATTCCGATTCCATTATCGATATTGCTTAACGATTCGATTCTTTATCGATTCTCTTATCGGTTCTAATTTGGGGGAAAAGAAGAACAAACCTTTTGATTGGCATCGAGTTTGTTTAATCAGAAGTCACAACCTTACAAACTCACAACGAGATCAAAAGTGGCCCAAAGCCTCAATGTTAACTGTGGCAATAAGTGGCAAATACACAAGAATGTGTAACATTTTACTGAAACATTTATCTAATAGAAATAAAAAATATTGGTATATATTGGCAGATAGGTTGTTGTTCTGCATTTGGCAATATGTGTTAAAGCAGGGGTCCCCAAACTTTTTCCTGTGAGGGCCACATAACTTTTCCCTTCTCTGATGAGGGGCCGGGGTCAGTTTGTAACAGAAAAAGTGTGACGATTGCAGAAGTGCATAAATGTAAAAAATTATTGTTTTTCAGAAAGCCACAATCAAATAACCCTTTCTGGATTCTTCACAGAATGAAAGTAAATAAAATTTAAAAAATAATATAATATAATAATAATAATAATTAATAATAAAAACACTATTAATTAAATAGATAATAACCAAATAACCCTCTCTGAATTCTTCAAGGAAAAGGCCAGGAAATAAATAACACGATTGTGAAAAAAAAAAAAATTCAAAATGGCCGGACCAAATGTGGAGGCGGGCCGTATTTGGGCCGCGGGCCGCAGTTTGGGGACTGCTGGGTTAACGTGTATTATTTACCATTACATTGAAATGCAGGCCTTTTAGTTTTTGTGGCGCTTACACGCTCAAGTGGGGGCGCCCTTGCGCTTCCTCACGTGAAGAAGAGCGCGCTTACACCCGAAGAAGAAATGCCGCATCCAAGCGAGTGAGCGAGTTAGTGAGAGAGAGAAACACTTCTACGAGCCTACGTTCTTTGTTAATGTTAATATCTACAGAGGCAACGCCTGTATGTATCATCTTTTGTGTTGTGGTTGTTGTGTTTCCACTCGCGATCGGACACTTAAATCCAGTTGTGTAGTGGTTTGAATGATGTGCTAATGCCAGCGAACGAATGCTAACCATTTGTTATTACTGTTATTAGCAGCTAATCATCGCTGATTTACGTTGATGCAAACCTGTTTGTTATTGGGGACGAAATTGATTTGTTTCATTTCTATTCTTAGTTTCACTCTTCAAGTGATGGTTGAATAAAGTCAGGAAATTATACCAACGTCTTCTGCATCGTCATTTGGGAGTTTAGCTAGCTGTATAGCCAGGACTGAGCCTTAGCCTCTCTGTGAGGACAGCGCAGTCGTATTCCCTCCCGATGCAGTTATCTCCACCTTGCAATGACTGCAAGTCGCTTTGTTGTAATTTTTCCTCGTGAAGTGAAGACACACTTTCGAGCGTTTGAACCTACGTGCTGTCATTGTTATGTTTATGGCTGCAATGCTCGTGCTTACCCGTCGTGACCTTTCATTTTCACACTCTTTCCTGGTGAAGTGTAGTCAAACTTTGGAGCGAGTGGTTCTTGGCGCCATGCTAGTTTGATGCGTTTGGACAACAACACACGTCACGACGCAATACGCGTCTTTAGGAATCGTTAAAGGGATCGTTAAGGCTTTTTCATTGTGATGTCGAGGCCTCGAAACACTCGGAACCGGTTCCGAATTGGAATCGGATTTCGATTCCCATCCCTAGCCATTAAACAAGTTCAAAATGAACCAAGACCTCCCAGCTTGCTCTATAAAAATACTACCAGAGACATGGAAAGCACAACCGTGCACGCAGTCTACTGGCTAACTCGGACCTACAGGCAACAATAAGTCTGCAAATAATTATGTAATTTATTTGACAAAAAATAAAAAATACGGGCTCCGAGGATCGACACATATTCATCCCTACAATATACCTCACAAATTACATTGTGCTTCATCCAAAAATGACGAAAGAGTAGTAATTTTATGGCCTACAATTGACTTTGCGACAATCCAATCAAATTAGTCGAGACGCGAAACATCAATCAACACCGTCATCTTGATATGCCATTTTATTAAATAGAATGGTTTTCATTCAAATGTCGAAGTTTAAGCAACAAATTGTCAAAAATGTCAAAATTGCTTTGTATTTTATAGTGCTTTAGGTCTAACATAAATAATTGTTATGTATGTGTACTTATCGTATTAAATTGATTGTAAGGCCCTTGAATTGGATTGTGGCAGACTTTGTAATATCAGAAATATCTTTGTGCAAAGAATCCCAACGTCTCGTATCATCGTGAAACGGACGATCTGAACGCCTATAGCCATAATTTTATAGGAAAATAACAATAATGGTGTTCGCTCATTCTAGTACGCAGTAACTCATATTGTTTTGAAAAGTAGTAGTATTTTAATGAGAAAAGAGCTTTGACTTAATGAGAAAATGTAAGTTACAAAATAATCTATTTATATTTCTTCCCTTTTATCTATAGTTTTATTTTTTGTTTATTTTTTAGCATGTTAACTATATTGTTGGAAAATGAGTGGGACAGTAGCTAGCGATTATTTAAGTACCGGTAATCGATTCATCCATCAACTAGTTAGTTTGAATAATCGAGTAATCGGATTACGAACATTTACATTATAATGTTGCAGAATAAATTTTAGGGGATGTAAAACAAAGACAGAGCATTAAATGCAAATGCAAAATAAAATTCCCGAGTGTTTCTTCAAACTATGCAGGATTGCGCGTCATTTCACAAGAGCAATAAATGCATTTGAAAATAAATTAAAATGCCTGAGCTTTGGCTCAAACGGTATTTAAAAAATTTATAAATAAATGAGGCTTTAAGTACAACAAAAGAACAATTGGCTAACTTGCAGAACAAAAGTCCGCTAACTTAAATGCTATGAAATGCTAACGCTTTTTGTTTTTAAAGATGCTCTTAATAAATCATTCAAACACATATCCCCCCCCCCCCAAAAAAAAACTGCTAAACATACCTATACATTAAATTTCGAATGCATCAAAAACATATTAGCTCAAACAAAAACTTACCTTATATTGGTCTTAACAAGGAGCAGCTGGATTCAGCCTTGTTAAATGAGTTATATCATGCACCCTGTTGCCACTAGAGGGCATTGTCCCACTCAAATCAATGAAAACTAAATGCAAACACTTTCAAAACAAACCATTTCAACGCCACTCTAATTAAACGAATCTTCGAAGCAGCAAAATATGATCCGAAGCTTTTTTTTCTCATCGAATTACTCGAGTTAATCGATTAATAGTTGCAGCACTTAAAATTTTACATTTTCAATTTCATCAGAATTTTTTGTTCTCTTTGAAGTTACGGTTTATTGTCATACAATTTGGGCTTTATTCGCATAGTTTTTTTTGTTGTTGTTTTTTTTGCATTTGCAGTATATGTCTAACACTACTTCTAACTTTTACACTGGATAAAAAAGGAATCATAATTATTGATGTGTGTATAAATATGCATTAGAATTTTCAATAATACCCTCCTATATTCCAGTGCGGCTTATCTATGAACAAATGGCGTTTTTGTGTCAAATTTGGTGGGTGGCGGCTTATAGTCTGGTGCGCCCGATAGTCCGAAAATTACGATATACATAATATGTTCACATGTAAAATCTTTCAGCGTTTCTGTTGTGCTCAAGCTGTTTACTGTCAGTATGTTCTTACTGAGGAAGTGACACCAGAGACGATAACAAAGTAACGACTGTAAAATTTAAAAATAATAATGCTTTGCTTCCCTCTGCGGGCAGTTTTAGCCCACTCAGCTTGTGTAAAAACTTGGTATTCACACAAAAGAAGTTGGAGATTGTTGTCAAATGTCAACTAATGCCCGTGGTATATATATATATATATATATAAAAAAAATAATAATTCATGGAAGTGTACAGTTAGTTTTAAACAATCATAGAAATATATGTTTGGGTGCCATTTTCCGCTAGCTTAAATGCTATAAAATTCTAACGTTTTTGTTTTTTAAAATGCTCTTAACAAATCGTTCAAACACATATTCCCACAAATAAACTGCTAAATACACCTATGAATTAAATCATGAATGCATTAAAAAAAAACGTATTAGCTCAAACAAAAACTTACCTCATGTTGGTCTTAACAGGGAGCAGCTGGATTCAGCCTTCTTAAATGAGTTATTTATAATACTCCCTGTTGCCACTATAGGGCAGTGTCTCACCCAAATCAATTAAAACTAAATGCAAACACCTTCAAAACAAAACCATTACAACGCCATTCTGATTAAGCGAATCCTCGACGCAGCAAAATTTGATTCGAAGCTTTTTTTCTAATCGAATTACTCGATTTATTCAACTAATGGTTCAAGGACGTAGGTTTGCATAGGGACGGTAGGAACAAAACACTAGCAACTTTTTAGGATGCTCACATTGTCCCCACCAACTTCCACCACTTCCCATATGTTTTAATTGTTGCAATTGACCCCACCATTACAAAGTGAATTATATTCATTATGTCCAGACTTACATGTACTTCTTTTCACTTGCTGAATGTGCCGGTGCATGTTTTTCCTCCTAAACGCACATTTGATTGGCTAATGATTTGGACCCCCCCACCCCACACACACACACACCAACACATTAGATATTAAAGATATTAGAAGTTTTTTTTTTCCCAGCCAGCAGCAGCCACTGTAAGAAAGTGGGGAACACACCACTAATTTTGCTACTGAAAGTCTGACCTGTATCAGAATTAGCATAACATTAAACTGTGTGAACTTTAGGTCGCTGCTTAAAGAGTCTTATGTGTTTTTTTTACTGTTAACGTTAATTAAACTGTGAGAAATGTAATGAACCGAGTTTTGCCCCTTTCTCTCCAATCTTACTTTTAATTTTATTAATGTGGTGTTAAAGCAACCAACAGGAGCTTTTTTTTTTTTTTTTTTTTAGTTTGGTTGTGCTTGTGGACAAAAGCAGTAGTTTACCTGGAAAACGGCTCAATTTTTATTTTTATTTTTTATTTTTTTGTTATTTCCTGACAAAGAAGATTTTCAGTTATATTTAATTTCTTTATTTAGGCAATGTTGAGTGGTATTAAGACAAATGTTTATTTTTTTGCATTCATGGATAGTTAAGGGATGATTAACAAGTTTCAATTCAGTTCAAATAATGCAAGTTAAATTTGCTCATAAAATCCGAAAAAAAATTCTGGAAGTTTTCAAAATGCTTCTTTAGTAATTTTTTAAAACAAAGGTTTGAATGGAATGGTGTAGGCTGAACCAATGCACATAAAAGTTAGTAAAAGTCAATACAGATTTATTTTGCATTGATCATTAAGAATGTCCCGTCCCCAGCAAAAAGTGTACATAGGCTACAGGTTATTTATGCCATATCGTCCCTACCAATTTTGAGACCAAACCTATGCCCTTGTAATGGTTGCAGTACTTCAAATTAGACATTTTCGTCATTAGAACATCCAAATTTTAATTCGACTTTTTTGTTCTCTGGGAAGTTATGGTTTATTGTCATAGAATTGGAATTTATTCGCATAGTTTGAGTTATTTTTTGCACTTTACACTGGATAAAAAAAGGAATAAAAAATAAATATGCATTGGAATTTTCAATAACACCCTCCTGTTTTTCCTTTGTAGATTCAACAAACTCGAGTGAAAACATCTACACAATGATGAACCCCATCGGCCCTGGTGGAAACAGACCTAACGTAAGGAAGAAAGAAAAAAAAATCTCTCAAACAAAAACAACTTTTCTTGTTAGTGACTTTTATTTTCTCTTTCTGTGCAGTTCCCGATGGGACCGGGGCCCGATGGGCCCATGGGTGGAATGGGCGCCATGGAACAGCATCATATGAACGGCTCGCTAGGTGAGCATTGAATTTAACTAAAAGTCAGACAGCGCCTTCCAGAGGCCGGTTGAGGAAGTGGAATTCAAACTATTTCTTTTTTGGTCTGATCACAGGCTCTGGTGACATGGACGGGTTGCCAAAGGTGAGATAAAATGCAGTTATTGAGTGTATTAAAGCTTGCATGACAGATTTTTATTTAGTCATTACGAATGTGATGAAATTTGATGTTGACTAGTCACTAATTACATTATACATGTAAATCAGATTGATAAAAATATTGGACATTTTCAACCAATTCACTCATTCACTGCCATTGACGGAAATAGACGTCCGATCCATTTTGACTAGAGGGGTGGCAGCGATCGATCATTCCAGTCAAAATGGATCGGACGTCTATCGCCGTCACGGCAACTAGTGATTTAAGTTGTCAGGCTCATTTCCTCAAGCCAGAAACGCGTGATTAGCGACTAGTCAATTGGTTTGTACAGACGCCTGTGTGTTTGAAATAATAAGCATGCCAATACATTTGCTGACTGTGTTGTGCGGTTGTGTGCTAGAATTCTCCCAACAACATGGCAGGCATGAACAATCCCCCTGGCACTCCGCGGGACGACGGCGAGATGGCAGGCAACTTTTTAAACCCATTCCAAAGTGAAAGTGTGAGTAGCATTGCATATTTAAATGCCTCCACAAAGGCTGGGACGTAGCGTTTCAATGTGCGGAAATTTGCGGTCATTTTTGTTCTAAACATAGGAAAGACAACAACTAAAATTTAGAATGATGACCCCCATTTATTTCGATTTGTGCGCATATGTTTACGTACCCTGGTGAAATGTGGTAAACATTAGCTAAATGAGCACGTTCTCAGTATGTTTTTTGTTAGCTAATTTTCCTAGTTTAATATGCGAAATGTTAAAAGTACAAACTAAATACAGTGGTACCTCGACATACGATCTCTTCAGCACGCGATCTGTTTGCATCCGACGTAAAATTTGACTCCCCGTTTGTTTCTACATCCGACGACATGCTCGAAATATGACAAGTTATGACAGCGCCGCAGTTTCTTTGTTTTCCCGGACACAAAGGTGATTTTCTTATGAGAGAAATCAACACAGGTTCCAAGAACGTTAGTGCAGGTGGTGAAAAAAGGAAAAAGGTGACGCTTACCATTGAAATGAAGATGGAAATGATAGAAAAATATGACTTTAGTGTACGCATCCGTGAACTGGCTCGACAATACGGCCGTTGAATGTCGATCTCGACACTCCTCCTCCGACCTCCGTTCACCAGTCTTTATAAGTTAAGGTGCCAATTGTAACATCGCCAAAGAAATCGCCAGCTTCGTCAGGTTTCTAATTTATTCCATCAACTTGTGCAACACAACAAGCCAACTGTCTGCCACAGCTGAACATGAAAATTGAAAGTTAAAAGTTCTCTCTCACTCCGTCATGTCAGCCACACGGTGCATTCAGGAACACCACGCATTCACCACATTAGAGCCCGATTCGTTAGATTATTACATTTATTATTATTACTACTATTATTATATTATTATTACTATTTTTATTCGTAATGTATTTGTTTTGCTCAGTGTAATTGCTATTTGCAATAGTACCAGCAGTATTTAT
The DNA here is from genome assembly GCF_030265065.1 of Corythoichthys intestinalis. NCBI lineage: Eukaryota > Metazoa > Chordata > Actinopteri > Syngnathiformes > Syngnathidae > Corythoichthys > Corythoichthys intestinalis. The sequence goes on along the minus strand of NC_080401.1, from coordinate 42,939,371 downwards.
TAAGGATGTAATAAAGGTTTTCAGGCTGTGGAACGAATTACTAAAATTATCATGTATTCTTATGGGAAAATTCTGGTCAACATACGACCATTTCGACTTACAAACAAGGTCCTGGAACGAATTAACTTCTTATAAGTTAAGGTTACAATTATTATTGTGGTAACATTGCCTAGGAAATCGACAGCTTCGTCAGGTTTTTAATCATTTATTTCAGAACTTGTGCAACACAACACGCCTACTGTCCGCTGTAGCTGATGCTAACAACAACAGAACATTAAAAGAGAAAGTAAAATCTCTACCGCCCCTTTCTCACTCGGTCACATCAGCCACGCGTTCAGGTACAGCACGCAAAAACACATCCTCCACATTACAACCGATTCATTACATTATTTCAAGAATTATTATTATTATAATATTATTATTCCAATTTTTATTTATGATTTATTTGTTTTGCTATGTGTAATTGCCATTTGTAATAGTACCAGCAGTATTTATGAAGGATTTAGTGTAGGTTTTTGGGCTTTGGAACGGATTAATGGAATTATAATGTTTTCTTATGGGAAAACAAGGTCCCGGAACGAATTACCGTAATTTTTGGACTATTAGACGCACCTGACTATAAGCCGCTACCCACCAAATTTGACACCAAAAAAAAAAAACTGCATTTGTTTATAGATAAGCCGCACTGGACTATAAGCCACAGCCGTCCTCACTGTATTATGGGATATTTACACCAAAAGATATTAACCGGTAACAATTTATTTGACAGCGGCATCATGAGACTCTCATAAGACCAAATGAACCACCATGCCCATCACTGCTCCTTTGAAGGAGACAGTCAACCTCTGATGCCACCTGCTGCCAACACTGTTGTCGTCCCAACATGCCTCCTAGCATGCAATGCAGCGCTACAGATGTTAGTAACAATCCAAATACCGTATTGACCCGAATATAAGACGGTGTTTTTTGCATTGAAATAAGACTGAAAAGGTGGGAGTCGTCTTATATTCGGGGTCTAGACATTATGCCCATTCATGACGCTAGATGGCGCCAGATATCATTGAAGCAAATGCTGATCTTGAGGAGTAATGTTCTGTCATGACAGATCTCAGCTACTCTCAACTTTAACCAATTTGCATTATTTGATTGCAATGTTTTTCCTTATTCAGATTTGTTTCAAGACTACAGTTACAGTTAGACCTCACTTTGATGATTAATGCAGTTATTGCAATTTTGTTGTTTTAACACAATAGACTGGTTTATTTACATTTCAAAAACTAGAAGCCATTCATTTACGAATGTGATTGCACTTTAGTTTACATATTTAAATGTTTAGATATTAAGATTTGAATGAGGCAAAATAACATACTTTTTCTCTCAAATATATTGTTATAATCATTTGTTTCAGATGTACTGTAATTATTTTCTGTATAAAAACTAATTTGTTGTTAAAGTCTTTTTTTCTAACTTGAGTCTTGAAAAAGAGTCGTCTTATAATCAGGGCCGTCTTATATTCGGGCCAATACGGTACATGTTCTGTGCTAATTGTTTCTTCAGTTACTGTTCCGGTTGTTTCATTCATTGCTAGTTTTAGTATTTGGTAACACTTTATTTGACAATGGCGCCATAAGACTGTCAAAAGACCATCATAATTACGTCATGACACTGACATGAGCATTAATAAATGCTTATGACAGATATCATTTCGTGTCATACAGCAAATTATATCACTTTTGAATGGATGTAAAAGATCCGAGCTGCACATAAATGGAGTGACATAATTTGCAGGATGACACATAATGACACATAATCTGTCATTTGCATTCATTAATGCCCATAATAGCGTCATGTCATAATTATGACTGTCTTATGGCAGTGTTATGACGCCGCTGTCAAATAAAGTGTTACCTATTAACTTATCGCCAAATTAGAACTACCTTAAAATCATTTTCGGTTACTAACATTGGCACTCGCCTCTGGAATGCTATTGACCCTGCACTGACCAGCATAGGGTCACTAGCTGCCTTTAAAAGGAAATACAACGACAGTATTCTGAGTCGCTACAATGATTGACCTTCAATAATATAAAACAATTGCCACACACACAGACACAACATAGTGTTCCCACAAAAAAAAAAAAAAAAAGCTGCTCATGTACCTCAATCTATAATGCCTACTCTACCATGTTTTGATTGTGCGTCCTTGGTTGAAGGGAACGGTACTTGATAAGCATATGCTTCTCCCGTCAGCCCTTGTCTTTTCTTTGTTGTTGTTTTTTTTTCTTTTCTTCGGGTTAATCAAATCACAAAGCCATCTTGTAACTGTCAATGATACCGATGATGATGACAATAAAGAAAGAAAGAAAGAAAGAAATAAATAAATAAATAAATAAATAAATAAATAAAACCAATAAATCAACAAATAAGCCGCACTGGACTATTCAAAATGTAGGAAAAAAGTAGTGGCTTATATTCCGAAAACTACGGTAACTTCGTATGTAGAGGTACCACTGTATATGAAATAATGATTCCTATTACATATTTATATATATGTATATCCATCATCCAGTACGAAATACTTTTTACATTCCATTCAAAATGAGCTGCATCAATCCAATGCGTTAAGACTGTAGTCAATGCTTTCTTTGTTCTTTTCTCTTTACAACAACTCGGCATGAAAAAGCAAACACGCATGAAAAAAAGGCAACACAATGCGTGTGCATGCAAAACATTATCGTAGAAAAAAAATGGATGATGCATCTCAATCTGTCACTGCCACCTTCCATCCCTTAACATTCCTCTGCGTTGTGCTCTTCTTCTCCTCCTCCTTTTTGTACTTGGCTCTGCTTGCCGCTGGGTTACTCACATGATAATACGACATGACATGCTGCTATAAATGGGGGCTGCATTTAGTCCAGTGTTGCTTGACTAAGATGAAGAAGAGTATGGGCTTATCTTCTCTCTCCCTTTCCCTCTCTCTCTCTCTCTTTTTCTCTTTTTACAGTATTCACCCAACATGACGATGAGTGTGTGATTCTTTTTTGGTTTTTTCTTTTATTTTACTTTTGTCATCTCCCTTTTATCCTCTCCGACGGTGCGTCTTGCATTGCCCTCCTCGTTCCCTTTTCCTCCGGCATCCGTGTGGATCGGCGCGCAGCCCCTCGGGATGCCCATGGACAGCAGGACCCCTCTGAAGGGCCCCCATCCCAACGTCTGTAAAATGGGTGTAAGAACATGAGACTTTCTACCATTTCCCATCCTGACCCTCCTCGTCTCGAGCCTTGGAGAACCCCCCGAACCCCAACAAAGCATCCCCCTCAAGTCCAATCAACCAGTCGTGAAGCTCAACAATTAAATAATGAGCATAGGCCGAAACTATGAGCAACATGTTTTGAATTTTGTTTCTCTGCAAATGCTACGTTTAAGGCCTGCTGGGAAATTTGAAATATTTTGCAATTTGTTTCATGTTTGTTGTTATTTTTATGATATCGATTAACAGTATATATACTTACACAATGAAATGGATTGGCCATGCAAAACCTGCTAGAACAGCTGAACGGTGATAGGTATGTGCTGGTTTCAAGAGAGTGTGCACACTTGTCCAAACGTAAACAAGACAGACAAAAATTTAAGTTGTGCAGTTTACGGAGCCCCAGACATGACATGATCAGGAACAAAATTAGCTTGTGTGCATGCTCAAATCTTACATGCACACTAGCTACTGCTACTACTTCATGTGAACGAGTTTGCACTTCGTATTTATTTAATGTGCATCAGTGTTGTTTCTCTTAAAGTGCGTACGACATGAGAAAAAAAAGTCTTAAATAGCATTATTATGTGAATTAGAATCTTATTTTGAGACGATTCAACTATATACAACAATTTAGAAAAGCGCAGATGACGAGAAATTAGTCTTTTAATCTGCCATTTAGCCACACCTACCATTGTAAGGCTCTAGCGTCCCCAACAGGTGGATGAATGGGCTGATCGGTTTTACTATTCAACCCATTGAGAGGGGAATTATTCAGAACGAGCAAAACGCGACGAAGAGAGCCGCAAAATGTCATTTTTTTCAGTATCTCTACTCCAATATTTTTACAAGATATTCTTTTTATCCAAGTATTTTCCCCAATAGCTAAATAAATGGCATGGTCATGACAAGTAAGTCTTGTGCTGAATGGAATATGAAATAATAAAAGTGCATTTATTCAGGACGACATGGCAAAATTACTCCATAATGGTCAAAACTGTCGACTTCACCTTTACTGTCGCACCTCCCGAACGATATTTTATGCCACCTAAATCGGGTTTATGTCATTTCCCTTCCCCGGCTTCGGAGATTGTAAACAAACCAAGAGACGTGACAGCTGGCCGACATGCTAACCCGAACCGAGTGATGTTTCAAAGTCTTCAAAGCGGAAAATCACACATAACTAGCCCGGATCATTTCACATGACGACTGGGTTGTCGATTGTCTTCGCCGATCGGCAACCCGCCCGGCGGCGAACAAGTTAGAGCTCGTTTTTCACCTGCTGAGGGCAGAGGGCTCGTTTGCGGGGAAGCAGCTGGACAATGACCGCCGGACAAACCGGCCGAAGTCGGAGGAGCATGTAGCTGCCAAATAGTTAACACGAATATGGCAAAATAATGCTTTACTACACGGCGAAGTCGTAAACAGCGAGGGACTCATAGGAGGGCGGCTGCAGTTGTTATGCAGCTAACGTGACAATACAGTGCCCTCCATAATTATTGGCACCCCTGAAAAAGATGTGTTTTTTAGCTTCTAATAATTTTTTTAAATTCAAATAATATGGGACCTTAATTGAAAAAAAGAGAAAAATCCAACCTTCAATACAAGTGCATTCATTAAGTGGGGAAAAAAATCCCACATAAAGAAAAAATTATTTGACATCAAATAATGTGTGTCACAATTATTAGCACCCCTGGTGTTAATACTTTGTACAACCCGCTTTTGCCAACAAAACAAGGTCTGGGGAATTAGATGGCCATGGGAGGAGCTTGATTTTGTGTCTGGTGAACCATATCTGTGTAGATTTGGCCATATGTTTAGGGTCATTGTCTTGCTGAAAGACCCAGTGACGACCCATCTTCAGCTTTCGGGCAGAGCGCAACAGATTTTGATTTAAAATGTCCTGGTATTTCAAAGCATTCATGATGCCATGCACCCTAACAAGGTTCCCAGGGGCTTTGGAAGCGAAACAGCATCACTGACCCACCCCCAGACTTCACAGTGGGTATGAGGTGCTTTTCAGCATGCGCATCTTTCGTGGCACGCCAGACCCACTTAGAGTGTCTGTTGCCAAAAAGCTCAATCTTGGTCTCACACAAAAATACACACGGTCCTAGGCTTCAACTGGGACCATGTGCTTTGGTCAGCTCAGACCAAGATTGAGCTTTTGGGCAACAAACACTCTACATGGGTCTGGCGTGCCACGAAAGATGCGCATGCTGAAAAGCACCTCATACCCACTGTGAAGCATTGAGGTGGGTCAGTGATGCTGTGGGGCTGTTTCGCTTCCAAAGGCCCTGGGAACCTTGTTAGGGTGCATGGCATCATGAATCCTTTTGAATCCTTTTGAATTTTTCAGGGGTGTCAATAATTATGGAGGGCACTGTATGTGTGTGAGGAGAGGTTTTTACATGCCCATCCATGATCAAACGTAAGTAGTCCTTTATTTAAAGAGAGTTTGTAGGGTTTACTTTGTAATCGCTGTATTCGCGGCTATTTTTAACACAAAGTTGCAATTTCTGATCGGTTGGAAAATTTGACAGAATACTGGGCACATGAAGAGGACAATAAGGGTAACACATCAAACGCACTTTCTTTGTGTTCTTTCGGACAAAGATAGACAGAGAAGACATGAGTAATTTTTATTTTAGGCTGGGGATGAGCTATAAAGACATATTGAAAAGCCTGGCAATGCAAGGAGTCATTATTTGAGATAAAATAATGGAAGCTGGTGTGTTTGCAGGTCAGGTGGCGTAGTTTGTGAGTCTGTAAAGATGCGCTCAAAACGGTTACCCTCGTGTCCCGTACGGTGCTAAATCTACTTCATGAGCTCGCTGTAACGATTTCGTGCACATGAAATAAATACGTAGTGCGCACTTAGTACAAACTCACTCACACGAGCCATGAATTCATGCAAACAAAGTAGCAGCTCGTGCACACGGACAAGTTGAGCGTGCACTCAATTTTGTTTTCAAGTCATAGTCTGGAGCTCCGTACAAGTTCACATTATTTCTCTCATTTTTTCAGTGAATTGAACAAGGTGTTTGTAGACATTTCTTTAAATTTTTATCCCCTGTATGCCAAGGTACATCCCGATTTCTTGCAACTACGTAGCAACTCCAACTTGAAGCAGTGTTCCGTTGCACTTTTCTAGTTTGATGTCATCAATTTCCTATTATTCAGTTTCATTTAACACAGCAAAAATCAGTAAAAGTCGAGTCTTTTCAGACATGCCACGAACAGATTTGAGCAGATGTGTAAATAATTAACCTGGATATTTCTTGATTTATTCTTTGATATTTACAATTGTGCCTGTTAAATCCCTAAAATGTGTTTTTTTTTTACCCCCCTCCGGATCTGTTTTCAAAGGCTCCAATCTGATTTCTTGTCCATTTCAGGCTTAATGTATTTTTGGGGGGGTACTGGACGTAAATTGTGGTAATTTTGTCTATCGGTATTAAGTCGTATTTGGGTCACACTACGAAGGAAAATTGTGTTGTAAGAAGAAGTGAGTCGTTTTAATAAGGGGAGCAAAGTTGAAATAGTATGAGAAGAAACTATAAATGTTTGGACTCAAATTTAAAAAAAAAAAAAAAGAGAGAGAATTAACTCATTACAACATAGTAATTACGTTGTATTATTACAAAAATAAACTGGATGATTGTTATGATCAAATGGCTTTTTCCATTAAGCTAATATATCATCATTTTTGCCATTTTTAAAAAACAAAACCTTTATTATTATAATCATGATATTGTTTTTAAATGCAACGTCATTATCATAGGATTGCAATAAATAATATCAATGAGAATAAAAAGTTGTTTTAATATGACTTTTTTCGTGGTGAAAATTTTTTTTTTAAATTTTATTTTTAACTGAATAGTTCCTTGGGGTGGGGGGTTGCAACTAACATTTCATCAGTTTGAAAAATACATTTATTTACCATATTTTTTGGACTATAAGTCACAGTTTTGTTCATAATTTGGCCCAGGGTGCGATTTATATTTTTGAGAGATTTATGTGTGAAATTATGAAAACATTATCACATCATGTTATTTTCACTTTGAACCGCAGGAGGGCGCTCAAGGCCTGTGTTTCAACTTTGGCAGGACTTGTAATAACAATGTTGTCAGTTCATTGTTTAGACGTCATGTAACATTAGCATACCCAACACTTTTTCATCTTGTTGTTCTGTATTCTATTTTTGTTTTATATTGGTTTTCAAGATGGCATGTCTGTTCTTGCTGTTGGATTTTATCAAATAAATTTACCCCAAAAATGCGACTTATACTCCGTTGCAACTTATACAGTACATGTTTTTTGTGCGACTTATAGTCCGAAAAATACGGCACTTAAGATTTCTTTTTTCTAAAAAAAAAATTGTGGCCCTAATGCATCTTAATACGAATGACTTCGAGGTTAACTTATCCAGACTACCAAATGATGTTGGCTTTTTCTGTATTCTTTTTATCAGATTGTTTTGATGTATTCACTTTGAAGACCTATCCACAGAATTTATTTAACATGATTCTTCCTGTGCATTTTACCTTATTTTAAAGGGATAAATATGATATTATAATTGAATGTGCTGGGTGGATATCTCCAAAATTTGGCTCCTAGAGGTGGTCACACTCCCGCCGGTCAACATAGTGACACCCTTCCTCCCTAATTTCCCACCAGTACCATCCCTGTTACTTTTCAATTTTTGTTTTTGTAAATACTGTACAATGCATTTTGATATCATGGACATGTTTTGATATGTCAGTCACTACCGATGAGTACAGCTGAGAGTAAATTATTAATGAAACTGTCCATGTTTTTCCATAGAGGAAAAAGGACTATTTGGCGTGTGGCTAAATGTCCATTTTGGAGGAGTTCTAGGACACAGATGTGACAAGGAGTAATCATTAAAACCCGAACTCATGTTGCAGTTTTTAATATGAAGGATTTTAGTTTCAAGCCGTTTAAAACACTTGACAGCAGTTTGTGTTTAAATTATGGGGTTAAAAAGAAAAACTGTCCTTTGCCATGGAATCCTGTATAGACACTCTCAGTCCTCTGTGTATATGGATCATCTCTGTACTTCTATTGTGATGTATAATACTGTACCATTAGGAGTAAGATCTGCTGGTCATGTTGAGTGGGGGAGGGGGACAGGGGGACATGATGGATTCTCCTGCAGTGTTCAATATGAAGCAGTCTGTCTCCTGGTTTGCTTTGTATTTCATGCTAGGATAGTTGGGAATCTTGTCTTAGGGACGTAGACGTCTTGTGTAGGTAATAAAGATGTTCTTTGTATGTTTCTTTATATTGTAAAGTTTCTTTGGACTGAAAGGAGGAAAAACAGAGCATTTGCTTATCAGAAAGAAGAAACAATGCATCAAAAATAAATGTCATTTGATTTTTTATTTTATTGTTTGAATCTCTTCTGCAAAATGTAACACTGGAACACAGTTTGTTTTTTAATAACAATGAGTCATTAATTAAGTAGCCAAAAAAAATTCAATTATTATTGATAACCCTGACTATGCACGTTGAAGACCCAATCCAAGATGTGATAAATATATATACATCATTACATTTACATGATTATATTCTTAGTTCTTACTAGTTATATTCAGGGGTGAAAGTGGGCCAGAACAGTCAGGTACGCAGTTCCGGTATAAGATTCAGGGTCGGAACGCAGTTCCGGTATAAGATTCAGGGCCAGAATGCTGTTCTGGTATAAGATTCAGGGCCGGAATGCTGTTCCAGTACACGGTGCTTTGATTCCGAAAATATGACAGCAACTGTCAAAACGCTATGTTTAAAAAATAAAATAAAATGATCATGCTAAGGTGCCACACATGCATTTCATCTCCAAGAACAAAACGATCTACCAACATCAGATTTACATACACAAGTGTTAACAACAAGCATAATGAAGTGCTTGTGTATAGCGTAATCCGTTTCCACCAATATTTATTATTTTATTCCACAGACGGCATGGAGGTTCCTGCAGCTGCTGCAGTTATCAGAGTCTGACGATGATGAGTCACGTCAGTGTGCGAATGCACACAGCAAAGCAAAACGCCTGGACTCATTTACTGTTCAATTGGGTGACATGCTGACATGTGATCAGCAGAGGTACATAGCTCTGATTGGTTCAAATGTGCATGTTTTGTGGAACAGCAAAAAACAAAGGTTGTTGAATTGATGCGACAAAAAAAGGGCAAAACATAAAATGGATCAAATTTTTAAGAACAACGAAAGAGTTGAGGAGGCTTATTTATCATATCTAGTTTTATTTGCTCTGATGGGGAGGTTCAGAACATCTTAGCTGTCAATGTGCACTTTCGACTTATATTTGTTCATTTATGTTGGGGCTACTTTTTCATTTCCTTATGATTTGAAAAAGTCATTGTTTGCACAATCTTCAAAATATATTCCATTTCACTCTGCATAATATAAGTCATTTGTACTTATTTATCTGAATGTATGTTACTTACATCTTTATTATTAAAAAAAAAAAAAAAAAAAAGGAAATGTTTACATTAACTTCAATTTTAATATACAATCTATCTTCTTAAGTACAGTGCCTTGCAAAAGTATTTGGCCCCCTTGAATCTTGCAACCTTTCGCCACATTTCAGGCTTCAAACATGAAGATATAAAATTTTAATTTTTTGTCAAGAATCAACAACAAGTGGGACACAATCGTGAAGTGGAACAAAATTTATTGGATAATTTAAACTTTTTTAACAAATAAAAAACTGAAAAGTGGGGCGTACAATATTATTCGGCCCCCTTGCGTTAATACTTTGTAGCGCCACCTTTTGCTCCAATTACAGCTGCAAGTCGCTTGGGGTATGTTTTTATCAGTTTTGCACATCGAGAGACTGACATTCTTGCCCATTCTTCCTTGCAAAACAGCTCGAGCTCAGTGAGGTTGGATGGAGAGTGTTTGTGAACAGCAGTCTTCAGCTCTTTCAACAGATTCTCGATTGGATTTAGGTCTGGACTTTGACTTGGCCATTCTAACACCTGGATACGTTTATTTTTGAACCATTCCATTGTAGATTTGGCTTTATGTTTTGGATCATTGTCCTGTTGGAAGATAAATCTCCGTCCCAGTCTCAGGTCTTGTGCAGATACCAACAGGTTTTCTTCCAGAATGTTCCTGTACTTGGCTGCATCCATCTTCCTGTCAATTTTAACCATCTTCCCTGTCCCTGCTGAAGAAAAGCAGGCCCAAACCATGATGCTGCCACCACCATGTTTGACAGTGGGGATGGTGTGTTCAGAGTGATGAGCTGTGTTGCTTTTACGCCAAACATATCGTTTTGCATTGTGGCCAAAAAGTTCAATTTTGGTTTCATCTGACCAGAGCACCTTCTTCCACATGTTTGGTGTGTCTCCCAGGTGGCTTGTGGCAAACTTTAAACAGACTTTTTATGGATATCTTTGAGAAATGGCTTTCTTCTTGCCACTCTTCCATAAAGGCCAGATTTGTGCAGTGTATGACTGATTGTTGTCCTATGGACAGACTCTCCCACCTCAGCTGTAGATTTCTGCAGTTCATCCAGAGTGATCATGGGCCTCTTGGCTGCATCTCTGATCAGTTTTCTCCTTGTTTGAGAAGAAAGTTTGGAAGGACGGCCGGGTCTTGGTAGATTTGCAGTGGTCTGATGCTCCTTCCATTTCAATATGATGGCTTGCAGAGTGCTCCTTGAGATGTTTAAAGCTTGGGAAATCTTTTTGTATCCAAATCCGGCTTTAAACTTCTCCACAACAGTATCTCGGACCTGCCTGGTGTGTTCCTTGGTTTTCATAATGCTCTCTGCACTTTAAACAGAACCCTGAGACTATCACAGAGCAGGTGCATTTATACGGAGACTTAATTACACAAAGGTGGATTCTATTTATCATCATCGGTCATTTAGGACAACATTGGATCATTCAGAGATCCTCACTGAACTTCTGGAGTGAGTTTGCTGCACTGAAAGTAAAGGGGCTGAATAATATTGCACGCCCCACTTTTCAGTTTTTTATTTGTTAAAAAAGTTTAAATTATCCAATAAATGTTGTTCCACTTCACGATTGTGTCCCACTTGTTGTTGATTCTTGACAAAAAAATTAAATTTTATATCTTATTGTTTGAAGCCTGAAATGTGGCGAAACGTTGCAAGATTCAAGGGGGCCGAATACTTTTGCAAGGCACTGTAGTTAAAATTGAGATTTGGCATTTAGTATGTGAGGAAATGAGGGAAAATAAAAATTAGAAGATGGAGGTTGGGGTTATTGCTGTTTTTGTTAACTTTTATTTTGCAAATCATTGAAAAAAATTACAATTTTGAATGAAAAATAAACATATAAAATTTCTGGCTCCATGGCGACCTTCACTTCGGGGAGTTCCGGCAAGAAATTCTAGCCACTTTCACCCCTGGTTATATTCAGTAAATGTAATTTCCCCCACACAAAATGTTTGCAAAAAAAATCATAATCCACCATTGCCCAACTTTTAATATTCAGTATTAGAGTAAATTTCAAAATAAGATTTGACACGTTAATAGTCTCCCCGATTGAAAATTTAATGTCACCCAGAGAGTGACATAACAACTTGATGTTATTTTTTACTTGTACTAAGTGGTAATAACCCGATATGACGGTTTAAAAGCGCCTATAAATAAATGTCATGTCTTATTTTGAAATTGTGTCCGGCTGTCATTATTACCGTAATAACGGGTGAGCGCAAAAATAACAGGAAGTAGAGGCTAGTGGCGATATTGCTGCATTCATTTAATTGCGCAGACACTTTAAATAGACTAGAATACCATCGTTATATGAATGAAGTGTTGGGCCATCACCATTAAAGGCGACCGTGTTCGAAGGTAAGAAACCGTGCATTAAGAATATAAAAAAATATATAAAATTAAGTCGTAGAAAATGACTAGTACTAGCATTAGCCATTTAGCTTCCTAGCGCATCGAACCCAAAGCAGCCGTTCACAAGTATCCTTGAAGGGACCGTGAGAGAACTTTCTAGAAACTTCCTAAAACATGAAGAAGACCCAGAAATAACGACGCATTGTGTGCATGATGTAAAGTTACGAGTTATTAATCATCAACAACGTCGCTTATTGACATATTAGGAGGGCAAACGAGTAAGTTTAAAATGATATGAAATTGTGACGAACAGGACCTCGAGTTATGACGTCAAGCTAGGCGGTGTTTATAAGAGTTTGCCTTTAATAAAACGTTTTGAACCCACTTCAGCATCTCCTTCTTATGAGCGGAACATAATTATGGACGCCGTCGATAGTCAGGTCAGTGCGGCGACCTCGGCCAACAAGAGCGGCCAAACGTCGTTGCTTGACAGCGGAGAGGACTTTGAGGTCCTGGATGAGGATGACATTGACGACGACCCGCCTCCCTTGGAGGACGCCGGCGGCGGGGACGGCAAAGACACACGCCAGGCACGCGTCGACGACGAGGCAAACTCTGAAGTAGCATCGTCGGAATGGCTGGATGTCCTGGGTAGGTGCTACTGTTACTAACGTACAGCATGATAGTTTAACCAAGTAGTGTTCCCTCGCACATTCGCGATTTGCTACTCACGATTTTAGGGGCTACTGTTCGTAAGAAATCTAATATTTGCTGATTTTATACAGAAATCTATTATGTATCTGTAAAATATTTCCCAACTCGAGGCAAAATAAGAACAATTATTCCGAAAAAAGTCATTAGAATGGATAAATTGCCCTCATGCTGAAATATATTTTCTGGAGCTATTTCATGGTTGTCAGATCTGAACGGAACACTAAATCGCACTGTAAAACTAGCCCAAATTACAACCTATCGTTCAAAATAAAATGTTTTCCTTCATACTTTAGGTATACATTTGTGTTACTATGAGAGCAAAATAAGTCAATAATGTGGTGGAATCATTGATGTTTTTTTGTTTTTGTTTGTTTCAATAAAATAATAAGTGGTACAGCAGGTGAATGAATGAATAATTGCATATTTATTCATTAGGAAATGTCAAAAGTATGTTTTTTTAACGGAAATCATTGCCTCATGTCAATTTTGACAATATTTCCAGAGCCGATAATGAAGTGCATTCTGGGAAAAGTATTTCTATTGAGATGGGTGTCAAAAGCAGAGGCAAGGGTACTTGTCAGAAGGAAACTATTCGAAAGTCATCAGAATATGCAACAAAACAAAAAAACACTGCAGTGTATCACATAGGCCTGCACAATACTAGTCCTTCCCAAAAAATTAGCATATTGTGATAAAGTTCATTATTTTCTTTAATGTACTGATAAACATTATACTTTCATATATTTTAAATTTATTACACACAACTGAAGTAGTCCAAGCCTTTTATTGTTTTAATATTGATGATTTTGGCAAAAAAGTCAAGAAAAATGAAAAATCCCTATCTCAAAAAATTTGCAAAATGATATCAAGAACGGTGAGCAAAAATCCCAGAACCACATTGGGGGACCTAGTGAATGACCTACAGAGAGCTGGGACCACAGTAACAAAGGCTACTATCAGGAACACAATGCACCGCCAGGGACTCAAATCTTGCACTGCCATACGTGTCCCCCTGCTGAAAAAAGTACACGTCCAGGCCTGTCTGTGGTTTGCTAGAGAGCATTTGGATGATCCAGAAGAGGACTGGGAGAATGTGTTATGGTCAGATGAAACCAAAATAGAACTTTTTGGTAGAAACACAGGTTCTTGTGTTTGGAGGAGAAAGAATACTGAATTGCATCCGAAGAACACCATACCCACTGTGAAGCATGGGGGCGGAAAAATCATGCTTTGGAGCTGTTTTTCTGCAAAGGGACCAGGACGACTGATCTGTGTAAAGGAAAGAATGAATGGGGCCATGTATCGAGAGATTTTGAGTGAAAATCTCCTTCCATCAGCAAGGGCATTAAAGATGAGATGTGGCTGGGTCTTTCAGCATGACAGTGATCCCAAACACACAGCCAGGGCAACAAAGGAGGGGCTTCGTAAGAAGCATTTCAAGGTACTGGAGTGGCCGAGCCAGTCTCCAGAACTCAACCACATAGAAAATCTGTGGAGGGAGTTGAAAGTCCGTGTTGCCCAACGACAGCTTCAAAACAACATTGCTCTAGAGGAGATCTGCATGGTGGAATTGGCCAAAATACCAGCAACAGTGTGTGAAGAGTTACAGAAAACCGTTATTGCCAACAATAGGTACATAACAAAGTATTGAGATGAACTTTTGGTATTCACCAAATACTTATTTTCCACTATGATTTGCAAATAAATTCTTTAAAAATCAAACAATGTGATTTTCCGTTTTTTTTCCCCCATTCTGTCTCTCATGGTTGAGGTTTACCCATGTTGACAATTACAGGCCTCTTTAATATTTTCAAGTGGGAGAACTTGCACAATTAGTTGTTGACTAAATACTTATTTTCCCCACTGTATGTGCATGCGCAATAGTCCTGTCGCAGGACGTGCAATTGTTTTTTAGAACACATAAACTTTTGTTTTGCTTCTCAAAAGCAGCAAGTGCGCAGAGACATGGTCTCCTGGATCCCTTTTACATACATCAATCTTCATAATTCACAGATGAAGCCCCTTAGCCTGGAGTAAACTGTACTAAATGAATACAATGTGATCCTGGCGAGTCAACCAAACTCTTCCCAAACCAAGCTATTCAAGTTTATCTGGTGAAACCTCTTCTAGTTTTAATTTTGCAATATATATCGCAAACCCCCATAAAGTCGCAGTGTCATTTTTTCCAGCATCGTTCAGCCCTAGATTTAACTTTGTTTTTTGGTTGCATTTGACCGTTAACCTACAAATAGTAGAAATAACATGTAGTTCACAGCTCACGCCTTGTGAGGCGCTAAAATGCTAGTTTAGTAGTCTCAGAACTTTCTGTTGAAAGCAAAGATACTGATGTAAGCATTACGGTCGGGATGATCCACTTTTGTCAAGATTCAATCTGTATCCTGATACTTCAACTATGGCAACATATTACCTTTGAAAGTTTATAAAAACACAGAGGCACGTAACTAGATGCCAGTTGACATTTATTCTGGTTTTTTGCCAAGGAAAAACCTGTTGCAGCAACTGTTCCTGTGCAAAATAAAACAAAATCTTTCAAACGCTTCACATTTTATACCGAGTCCCGATCCGATAACAAAAAAAAAGTTAAATCAATAGTTATAAACATGTTCCTGTCCCACTAATTTTTTTTTTTCAAACAATAACTTTGAAAAATACTTGTCTTTATTAAATGCTTCATTGAGTCAGTCCACTCAGATCCATTCACACTGCTTACACACACTCACAATGAGTTGTCACTCACTACCGCAAGTGTTTAAACAAGTTCAACGATGAGGCGTATTTCAAGTATAGCACTCCCAGGCTTCTCTGGCAACATCAAAGCCTCACCGGCTGTCACTCATCGTTAACTTTAACAAGCGAACAGCAGTGAACTGTTGAGAAAGAAAAGCAGCAGGAGGGAGAATGGTGGCATCGGGACATCTCTAGTTTGTTGGCTTGTGGCCAGCGCTGCATTCGCGCAGCATATTAGAAGTATCTAAAGTATCTATACTCATAAAACAGTAGCAATACTCGGATCGTGAAATAAGGGATGGTGATATATCTCGATGTCAGGGAAGTTCAATTTGAACTCCGAGAAAAATATCAAACGATAGCTCAAAATGAGAAAAGAATCAAGCCAAACAAGGATTGTCTGCTTCGAAGACTTTATGTAGCACAAGATATATCGAGGGTACATAAGATGATTCAGCCAGTCTCGGTGACCATGCAGAAGTAAAACATGGATACACAAAACAAGAGTCTTTATGCTCGTTGAAATGGCGTTGCTTATTGTGTAACGACACCTTTTTTCGGAAACACAAGTGAATACCTTTTACGGAAACAAGTGATGATTCCTTCCACAGAAACATAAGTGAAAGTTATTTTTGTCCAACTCTGGTGGTCTTTCACAGAAAAACATAGCTTGTCCTTGAGACAGCCTGTTCTTTTGACGAGATGAGAAACAAACCAGAAAAGGAATCATTCAGGGCATATCACAAAAACAGGAACATAGCACATCATATTTGGGCATATTGTAATACCGTCTACTCTCGTCAAGGCCATAAGAAAGCGCACTCAAAAAGGATATAATGATAGTGTTTTAAGCATGAATAAAATTCTCTCACACTCGAAATGATATTTTTTCTCTGTTCTAGTAAGCATGCAATTAGAAGTGGGAACCTCTTGGTACCTCACGATACGATACGATATGATTTGCAATACAAAGCTCACGATAACGATGACCTGACGATATTGCGATACAACGATTATCAATACATTGGTCAGGCAATCATTCTAGGATATTCTACAACTAATAAACAGAAAAACAAGCTTTTGCTGTTAATTGGAATAAGTTTATCACTAGTAGATGTCCAATCCATTTGAACTGGGAGGGTGGCAGCGAATGAACGGTAGTGGCAGCCAATGCCAGGCAATGAGGTAATTTTGGGCCATTTAAGGTCATTTACCTGTTGATTTTCAGTTACTTCCTGTTGATTTTGGGGTATTTTATGGGTCTATTCCTATTTATTTTGAGTTGCAGAACAGGAGATGACCTGCGAATCATCCAAATGAATAGGCAGTGACTCAAACTCAACAGAAAATCACCCGTAAATGCCCTAAAATGAACAGCAAGTGACCTGTAAATGCCCCGAAAATCGGACAGAATGACTGTGAATGCTCTGGTTTCCAATGAACGAACGTTCCCAGTCTAAATGGATTGGGCGTCGAGCACCGTCAATGCAGCCTTTGAGTTAACTGAGACACTATTATGGTGGAAGATTTTTGTAGCAACTTGTTGGTTCATTTTTATTTTATTTTTTTAGACATTAACACCTTTTCAAAACGATATCCTTTTGGGATACAAAGTATCACGTTGTATCACCATTTTGATATTTTGTCACACCCCTCCCTACATGCAATGGAGCTGGCCTTCAAGGTGTAGAGTCAGACCTACAAGTTCAAGTGTTTAAAATAAATCAAAACGGTTCTTTCTGAAACCAATTTTTCATCAACCCTACCATGTCTTTGAAGATAACCCGATTGGTCAGCAACCTGCCCAATATGGCTACCCTGAAGCCTTTTTAGGGCCCCCTATTTCCAACGTAGTTTTGATGTACACAATTTGGCACAATTACCTCTCTGCAAGTGCTCTCTTCCCTCATCGAGGGTCCTTGAAAACTTCCGCCAATGACTTAGAAAATAAAGAGAGGTAGAGCAATTCAAGCAGCAGATTCTGAACGCCTGTATCATACCTTTGGGTGTACCAAATTTCAGCCTTTCACCCGGGTTTCATTTCCAAGATATTGACCACCAAAAACCCTATAAATTTAATTTCGCAATTGACGAGACCAAAACGTGGCGTGGGGTACGAGTCTAGACTTTTGGATGTGTTCATTTTTCATGTAAAGGTATCTCCAGAATAAATTTGAGGCAAATTGGAGTTGGTCATCTGCAAACATTTTTCAACTTTACCGGTGAGGTCACATGGTTTTAGTTTACAAGGACTTAGGAAGTTGGCTCAGCAGCAACAAATTTGGAAATGTTAATGTTGTACCGGTTTGTCTGTAGGTAATGAGCAACTAAAGAAAAAGGTCCTGGTGGCAGGCCAGGGGCGGGACAGTCGCCCCAAGAAAGGACAGAATGTGACCATTAGTGTCAAAACTTTATTGAAAGATGGAACGCCAGTGCAGGAACAGCCCGAACTCTCCTTCACTCTGGGTGACGGGGATGTTATTCAGGTACTTGATGTCAATGTTATTATGTGAGAATGTTCTGTTCTGTTCATGTTTTCATGACCATTTTTGGAGCGTCTTTCTGGATTTAATGCATTTGTAATTGTACTCATTCTGTCAACATGGGCAAAGAGTACTTACTGTCTCAATCCTAAATATTTACTTTAAAAAAACAACAAGCCGTTCTTAAGTTAGAATACCCTCTAACTCAGAATACCTTCTAACTCTTTTAGAGACGATGGCGGTGGAAATTGACGTCTTGATTGAATCTCTAAAACTGACTATGAATGCTCAATGATGTTGAGGTCTGGGTATTGTGCCGACCATACAAGATGCTCAACCCGATTAGAATGTTCCTCATGCCAATCTTTAACAATTATGTTCCATGATTATGATGCCAAAATAGGAGGCGTTTCCATTATTTTGTTCAACCCCTGTATTTGCCTAGTGGTTTCATTTACAGCAGCCGAAAAGCATGATGGTAATGAAAACACGCCACTAGAGCTAAAAAGGAATACTCGAGTAACTCGAGTTTAAAAACTGATCCGAGTAATTTTATTCACCTCGAGGAATCGTTTAATTTTGCCAGCTCTAAGCATCACGTTTTGCCCGGACTACTTTTAACGCGGGACGAAGCGCTGACGTCAAGTGCGTAGAAGAAGAAGCAATAAAAAAATAATTTTAAAAAAACTTACCGCAGCCAACAGCCGCTACAAAATACGCCGACGTTGCTAAAAACTACGCCCGCAGGATGCTAGTGTGGTAGCAGGTAGTGTCCGATGCGTCTCATAGATGTCGCATGCATTTAGGACTAGATGCGAAATGACAGACTCGGCCGCGTATGGGCAGCGTTAGTAAACAGCCGCCATCTTTAAGCAGTAGACTTCTCATCGCTAATAAATATAACGTTACTGTCACTCGGCCACGTAACGTTAGCCCTTCGGAGGGCTAGGTTTGTATTGATTATGACCACTGTCAATGCGTGGCTAATGTGACTTACATACAGGCTTTATTTAATCTGTAAAAACACAGCGATGTACAGTGATGAGGGTGTAAAATTAAAACATAATAAAGTTAACTGTCAGTTTTAGCTCAGTAGTCATTGCTGAATAAAACACCCAAGTAGCACTGATCCCTAATGTGCTCCAATACAGCAGGTATCATACATTTATTTTGAACACTGCAAAAACTCAAAATCCTCTCAGTACTTATAGTTTAGACTAACTTAAAACTTAAATAGAACTTAAAATAGCTTGACACAAATGGAAATTAAATTGAAACACATGGGAAAAACACGTAGCTTTCAAGTGATGTGTGTTATCAAGCGTAATTACATTTTTAGGTAAGGAATATGTTGTTGTTTTTTTAGAAGATCTAGAAGTTTTTTTGAGTGAAAGCAGTGATTTTTTTTTTTTCTAGTCACATCTTAGATGCAATTGCTGGCTGTTTTCAACAATGTACATCGAAAATAAAGACATTGTTTGACTAAAAATGGTTGAATATTGGATTAAATGTCTTTTTTTTCTCAAGCATATTTATAATTGCTCTTTACCTAAAAAAAAATGTTTTATCCGATTACTCGATTAATTGATAGAATTTTCAGTCGATTACTCGATTACTAAAATATTTGATAGCTGCAGCCCTACACGCGACTACAGGATTGGATCTAATCTTGTCACCAAATCTGATACTGTCCGATAGTCCAAAAATGTCCGTGTCGGGCGCCAGTACTGTGTATCGTTTCGGGACATAACTAATTTTGACCTCAAATTATATCTTCTGACTAATAAAAACAAAAGTGCGAACCACTCTTTTTCATTTAGATTTCACTTGGACTCTTCTTGCACTCTGACAAAACATTGTCATATTTCAAAATAAAACGGTCTCTTCTCCTTTCCATTTTTAAAAAATTTTGAACAAAAAAGGTCTGATTCCATTCTATTTTGACAAAAATTATGAACACATTTTCAGCATTTTTTTTGTAACAAATATTGTCTTTTCCATTTTGTCCCAAAAATGGTTTTACTGTTTACTTCCATTTTGATAAAGATAAAAAAAAATAAAACATACTAAACTCGAATCCCGCTCCAACTTCCCACTTAGCGAGGGCATAAAATGTTATAATTTTCTATATTTGCTCTAGTTTCTTTATTTCTAAATTACATCTACTATCACCTACCGCTAGGTGGAGCCACCGCACTATTATAAAATGAACGCATGAGGCTGTACATTGTTTTGACATTTTGTTAATTCTTTTAGGCACTGGATCTGGCGGTACTGCTCATGGAAATGGGCGAGAAGGCCCTCATCCAAACTGCAGCCAAATATGCATATGGTACTCGAGGAAGGTAATGACAGTATTTTAATTTGGCTAATAAAATACATAGCATAAAACACTTCTGTTGGTTTAACGTCATTTCCATTTAAATTAGACACACTCAGGTAGAGAGATTGTCGGTGCCAGGATTAGCAATAAGGTAGCATAAAATAGGATGTCAACATGTCTAGTGCTGCAACGATTAATCGATTAATGCTAGTAATTCGATTAGAAAAAAACTTAGAACCAAATTTTGCTGCTTTGAGTATTCGTTTAATAAGAGTAGCGTTGTAATGATTTGTTTTGAAAGAAACGGTGAATATAATAATACTCATAACTCATTCAATTCATAACTCATTTAATATGGTTGAATCAAGCAGCTCCCTGTTAAGATCAAACTAAGTTTTTGTTTGAGCTAATATATTTTTGTAGTTTAGTGTATCGGTATATTTAGCTGCTTTTTTGTGGGAATGTGTTCGAAGGAGCATTGTATAAAAATAAAAATAAAAAGTTTGCATTTTATAGCATTGAAGCTAGCGGACTTTTGCCATGCAAGTTAGCCAATTGATCATTTGTCGTAATTCGATCCTCATTTATTTATTTTATTCAGTTTGAGGCTAAGCTCAGGTATTTAGTTTTAAATTAAAGTTTAACTCTGCATAGTTTGAAGAAATACTTGGGTATTTTTTTTGTATTTGCATTTAATGCTCTTTTGAAAGCTGCGATTGGCTGGCAACCAATTCAGGGTGTCCCCTGCCTACTGCCCGAAGTTAGCTGGGATAGGCTCCAGCACCTCCGCGACCCTCGTGAGGAATAAGCGGCATGGAAAATGAATGAATGAATGAATGCTCTTTTGAAAGTGCATTTTAAGCAAGCCTTTGTTTTACATCTCCTAAAATTGATTCTGCAACGCATTAAATGTTCCTAATCCGATTACTGTACTCAACTATTCAAACTAACTAGTTGATAGATTAAGCGACTACAAAAATAATAGTCGCTGCAGCCCTAAACATATCCACACTTACATGTGATTCATTTAATACTGGGTTCTACACCTCACCCTTCCCGTTCGCTTCTTTTTCGTAATGAATAGAACATATGAACGACAACAATGGGAGTATATCAAACTCCCATGTGATACATTAAAACTGTTTAGACCATAAGGACACCGATTCCTATTCTCCATGTCTAAGCAGCTGAATAGGAAAGGTTTTTAAAACAAAACAAAAAATGACTTTTACAGCTGTGAACCAGAGGTGCCTCCTGATGCTGATTTGTCTATGGAAGTGGAGCTGAAGCGAGCCTGCGATGCAGCAGACTTAGAGCTGCTTCCACCACCAGAAAAGATTGCACTGGCCAGTGGAAAGAGAGAAACGGGTAACGGCCATTATCAACGTGGCGACTACGCATTCGCCATCAACTCGTACGGCATAGCCCTGCAGATAACCGAGTCAAGCTCCAAAGGTAGCAGGACAAGTTGGTCTTCACCCCTGTTTAAAAAAAAATATATATATATATATATATCACCCTTTTCGATTATTTCAACAGTGGACATAAGTCCAGAGGAGGAAAACCAATTGATAGACGTCAAAGTGAAGTGTCTGAACAACATGGCGGCGGCGCAGCTCAAGCTGGACCACTACGAGGCTGCTTTGAAGTCATGCACTGCCGCTCTTGATCACCAGCCAAATAATATCAAAGCGCTCTTCCGTATGGGAAAGGTACATCCTTCGCATGCTTTCACTTATCATGTTTGTCATTATTTCAACTGACTGGACAATACTGTGGTTTCATTCCAGGTGCTGGCCCTGCAAGGTGAATACGGAGAAGCCAGTCAAACTTTGAGGAAGGCACTGAAACTAGAACCAAGCAACAAGGTAACGCGAAAGTTACACTTGCGTTCAAAGGTTTTGAGACACAGTTCGTCTTTCATTAATGGACCAGCAGTATATAAGCAGTAGAGGTGTGCGAAATTTCCGATTCTTAGATTATTCGCGATTCAGCCGTGGAAGATTCGAGAACGATTCACGAACATCCAAATTCCGATTATTGAAATATGTCAAGTAAAGCGGAAGTAAAACACACAGCACGCCGCGCGGTCTTCAGGACGCAATGAGGAACGGAGCAAGAGTAGCTAAACATCATGCTTGTCATTACCCGGCCCCTCGGGTAATGCCAATGCTCAACTCACGGCTCTAGCTCAACTCATGCCGCGAGATAAAAAAACAACAACATACCTGACTGCTGCCGACAGCTGCTACAAAGTACGTCCACATAATGTTAAGTTAGATATAGACATGTGCCGGTTACCGGTTTCACGGTTTACCGTGGTGTGAAAACGTCACGGTTTCAAAACCACTAAAATTTTCCGTCATACCTTAGTACGGTATTCGCTATTTTTCATGTGCCAAAATGCAGCCGAAGTGGCTTGGTGCTGCAGCGCTCACCCTTCCCGTTTGTTGCCGTGAGTGTCAGTGACGCTATTCAACAGCCAGCAAACCCAAAAACACACCCTCCAAACACAAGGCGTACTTTTCTTCAATTTATTGAGCTCTCAAATCGTGGTGAAATATACAAATGAATACATTTAAAACGTTATACAACTGTATTTTTCCACATGTGAGTAGGTTCAACAGGATAGCAGTAGCACCATGAAAAAGGTCGCCAAAAACAAAACATACATTTTCCTTTCAAATTCAATATACAAACTAACTAAAACTTACAAAGACGAATGTTAGCCTAGGCTAAGCTGGGAGAGCAGCTTGGTCGACGTTTTATGTCTCACAGCCGCTGAGTGAGAAACAAGCTTGAATGACGGGGGGAGGGAAAAAAAGGATCGCGTCAAAGATCGCTAATTGCTAAAGGAGGTCTCACTCCTCACTTTTTGTTTTAGATGAAACCTTGAAACCTCAACAATATTTACATTTTAACTAACTTATAAAACTAGCTTATACATTTTTAACTAACTTATTAACTTATGAATTCTTTGTTCTTTTAAACACAAAGGCATGACATCATGTAGAAGAGAGTTGACACAGTGGCTGAAAATGGCGAAACTTCAGCTTCTCCCCCTCAAAAAAATCATACAGTATATATTTTTAATTTTATTTAGAAGTGTTCTTACTTTTTTATAGCAATTATTTTGTTCTTGCTCTATTATTGAGCAACTTGAGCTCTGGCTGTGGGTATAGTCTAGGTTCTATTTATTTTAATTTTATATCAAATATTTGTTATTCTTTGTTAATTTATTTATTTTCACATTATTTTCACATTATATTCATGTTCCAATTTGCAAATATGTTCTGAAAAAAAAACCTGTTCAATGGAAAAAAAGTTTGTTTTTTTTTTTTAAACCCATACATCTCAAAATTTTGGAGCTATAATTGCAATACCGTGATACCGTGAAACCGCGGTATTTTTGCTCACGGTTATCGTACCGTCAAAATCTCATACCGGCACATGCCTAGTTAGATATCATATTTACATAGGACTAGATGCAAAATAGACTCTGTGGCGATAGCAGCACATGTACAGAAAGCTAGATGCGGGCTTTAGTAAACGGCCGCCATCTTAAAGCAGTAGACTTCCCTGCGAGGCTGTTGTAGCGAACCTTCCAAGCGAACCTAATTAACTTTTTATGTAAAATACTCCTAAATCGGTAAAATATCGACTTGAATTTATCTTTAAAATAGTTTTAAAACTTTCACGTCGAAAGTAGACAAAAGGGAAATTATGGAATAACAGGAGCAATTTTAACAACTTTAACGGTTGATTCACAACATTAAATTAATTGAATGTAGTTTAAAGCTGCTGATACAGAATGGGGATTTGATTATATTATTTATTGTTTTTAACTGTTAACTTGATACTGAAATAGTCGTTTATTTAAGCCTGCGAGGCTTTTTTTTTTTTTTTTACAGTTTTTATAACTAATGTACAAAACATTAGCAGCTAATAGCGGGGTGTCATCAATAATCGATTTATAATTGAATCGTAGCCTCTGAATCGTAATCGAATCATTAGGTGCCCAAAGATTCCCACCTCTACTAAGCAGTATACTACTTGCGCTGGGTTGTTGGGGCCAAGGTTTATTAAATCGAAACATAAGAAACTTGAAATCGGCTTCCCCGTTGTATTTTTTATTTTTTTTTTTCATGTATGCTGGATGGATTTATTGAGCAGTATGGCCCGGCGTTGTTCGGGAAAAAGTGAAAATTTGCGTTTTCTATGCTAGTTTTGTGAGTTTCAAATTAATATTCTGCACACAATGGAGGCCCACAGAGATCCAACCTATCCAAGAACACTCCCAGACACATAAAGTACAACTGTAAAATTTTGTCAAAATCCACCCAGCCGTTTCGGCGTCCATAAAGCGCGAACACACGGACAGTCACAAAGACAAACTCGCCTTTATAGAGATTCCGTTATCCAGTTGAAATTAGTCCTTTATTCATATTCAGGAAAATTGTGCTTTTTTTTTTTTTCTTTTAATCCACCGTCATGTTGTGGAGTACTCAAAGCCACAACGTATCATCACAGCACATTTAAATTTTTACATGAAACTGTAAAGTTTGAAAGAGAACTGCAACATTTTGCCCAATAGACAGTGTTGTCGCCTCCACAAACAGGGATTTTGAATGAATGAATGAAATATTTGTCTTTATCATCGGTATCATTTTTTCTATGCTAATTTAGTTTTGAACTTTCCGTAATGAATAGAGGCCCACAGAAACCAAACCCATGTAAGAACACTCCCAGACACATAAAGTATAACTTAAAATGACCAAAAATTCGGCGCCGAAAACTATCGGACGCTAAAAATGCAAAACCTATTTTGAAGACCCAAAGTTAACCGCCGGATAGTGTGAAGAACCTTAAGCTAGGTTCAGACCGCAGGTCTTAATGCACAATTCCGATTCTTCGTCATATCTGTTCTTTTGGCATGCCTGTTCAAACTGCCTCTTTCCATTGAACCCGTTTAAGTATTACGCATGCGCACAAACTCGTATCCAACATGCCCTGAGCAAACTGCCCCCCATGTGCAAATGTAACAAAACAAATGAC
Organism: Corythoichthys intestinalis; assembly: GCF_030265065.1. Classification (NCBI taxonomy): domain Eukaryota; kingdom Metazoa; phylum Chordata; class Actinopteri; order Syngnathiformes; family Syngnathidae; genus Corythoichthys; species Corythoichthys intestinalis. Next base: position 42,913,936 of record NC_080401.1, on the reverse strand, counting down.
TTCACATGCTGACCCTACATTATTTTAGGGTGACCCTATTTGGATTCTCAAAGAGAGGACACAAATAACAGATATAAATAATCCCCATTTATTTTTATATTAAAAAATTATATGTATTGATAGAACGCATGCACGCATTATGCATGACGCACAGACATATGGTCAGGTTGCCCCAACTCTCGCCCATGGAAGCTATATTGAAGCAAAAAGCTCAATTGGCGCACAGAAAGAAAGCCGCGCATACTGAGGCATATCCTTTTTTTCCCCCTCCTTTTTTTATTTGTTAAAGACTGTGGTCAAGCCCGCCTCCTGCCTAAAAACCGAGTTAAAGCTAGGCGCTAACGGTAATGCACAGCTCCATCGCATTCGTCCTCCCTGCCTCTCTCACGCTTTGCAGACATAATTGCTGCATGAATTCCAAATTGGGAGACTTGAGAATATAGATTGTTGTGCATTTTCAAAAATTGGACCCAAATCAAATTTAAAACCGCATATGAAAGCCTACATGTCCGCGGTTTGGAAAATATTTCCAAACCACTGTGAGCCAGTAGTGTTGGCGAGACAGCGTCAGCCAACGTGTTGGTTCTCACTGTATTTTGATGACATAATGACAAAAGGGCTAAGGTTCTTCTTTTGGCGCTTGGAAATTGGACTTAAATTCTAATTGGAGTATTTGTAGTCAAGAAAGAAAAGAAAAGACCTTTCATGTGCATCCCAGTGGAAAGAATCATGTTTAATGACTTGGCGAAGAAAAAATAGAATTCTTCTACTGTGTAATAGTGGAGAAAATGTAAATAAAAGCCAGTATTTCCAGATAGTGGCTGCCCCACAAGTGGTCAAACATTTTATTAATACTGGTACTTTTTAACCCAATTGAATGCGAGAATCCCAGATTGCCAGTCTTTCCTTGTGACATAATTGAAGCTTGGAATGTCTCAATCTCATCTTTTTGCTTGTGAGTCCGAGTCATCTGATTTTAAGTTTCTTAAAAAACCCAAATCTGCCCCCAAAAATCCAATTTCCCTCCGTTTGAAACAGCCATGAGGTGAACACAAGTTTATATTAAGTCGTGTATGAACTGTGTAGCTTTCACAAATCAACTCAAGGTAATTTTTTTCCCTTGAATTTGCTGTAGAATGATAGTGTATGCCAAAAAAAAGGCTAGTATCGCCACTTTAACTACCACCATTTTCCATTGAAGAGCCACTAGATGGCATTACAAGGCCAACTATTATATCCCACAGCCTGTGCTGCTGATTCATCATTTCAGAGGATCTGCTTTCAAGTGGCTTTAAATAGTTTTCGCCTTGCACGCTGTGCCATCTCGTGCCTCCTGTTCTTCCGCTCCCACAGATGGACATACAAGGTTCTGTGGCTGTGTGGGATTCAGGGCTTGAATGCACCCCACACAGTCCTACGCCAGTCTGTCCAACACTGCTCGGCTTAGTCATATTTTCATTCAATAATTCAAATGTATATTGATATTAATGCTAGTATGTACTTGTATGGGTTAGATTGACTTATTTATTTTACTGAGTAGTCTTTAACGTACTGGAACTAAATATTTTTCTCCAACATAATAATATGTTTACATGTTGAAACATTCATTAGCATGATTACCGTAATTTTCAGACTAACACGCTACTTTTTTTCCCTCTGCTTTGAACTCTGCGGCTAACCGTGCAGTGCGTTTTTTTTTTTTTTTTTTTTAATATGTATAATATTAATATAATAATAAAACAAAAACGAGTGTCGTAAGACAGAAGGACAGTTCTTATTTTTGCAGCACTTGTACCGACCAGCATGACTGAGATCATGTCTAATGCTACCGGGCAGCATTAGCTCCTCTGCTATTGTGTTTTTTTTAGCACTAAGCACCTCTGTATGCCACTTTGTATGATGCTCGCTAGTTTACTGATGTTGCACTCACAAAGCGGGACGATTGTTGGCAATATCCGGCACATTTTTGCAAAAAAAAAAAAAAAAAAAAATTCAAGCAACCTATCAATGTGATTGGGGTTTAACGTCTTTAAGTAACGTCTTATTTGATTTCGCTTCATGCTGTCCGCTGCAGATATTTATGGACACAGTAAACATACCGGTCTTTCCTTGTCTCCCACTGTATTGACTCATTCACTCCCAGCCATTTTCACCGGTGCAACCCCCTTTGCTCCTGGCTGTTTTACTGGATTTTGACTGATTTTGCAAGGCCCACAGAAAATTCCGTTCTATTGCTATATAAACATGGAACCCACCAAAAGAAAGATTACTCTCTTCTTTCAGCAGGAAAAGTTGGTTCATATCTTTTTGCATTCTTTTCAAATTAGCATTAGAAAATAGCTTAGTTTGAGCAATTTTCCAATTTCTGATGAAAAAACTGAGAAATTGAGCTTTTTGTAAACACATACATTTCAAACATAACTTTGACTTTAACACAGCTATTTTTTGCTGTAGTTACATCCCAAACATCTGGATAATATTTTCCTTTTACAAAATAACATAAAGAACGAGACAAAAAGAGCTTTTGATAGAAAAGTAACAATTTTTCTACACATAACTAACTTAGAAATGACGCTGTTGTGGCCGCGGCAGCCGGGATAAACTTTTCCCTCATCGCCGCCTGTCTCATAAAGATGAATTTTTTGAGTCTTTCTTTTGTGATGACCACTGCCTCGTGGCGGAGTTCGCCTGGAGAACTTGTGTTTCTGGGGGGAACTGGTTTGGCCGTGCGCGTTACCGGCTGAGTCGCGGGACACTGGAGGGAGCGAGGGACGCGAGCGGCCGAGCACGGCGACCCGGGCTCTGCTCGTCAAGCAACACGGACTTAACGGCATCGTCCGCTGCACTGGTGGTCCCGGTCATTCTGCTCGGTCGTCCAGCGCCTGGCAACCCGGGCGTCCTCCCGGTTCTGCTCGGTCGTCCGCCGCCTGGCATCCTGGATGTCCATTCGGTCGTCTTCCGCGGCCCGGCAGTTCGTTCCCTCTAATCGGGTTGTGGGTCTTACCAAATGCGCTACTCCCCTCCAGTGGCCAGTTTTATTGCTTTAAAATGGATTTTCGTAAAAACGTAAAAGACTTATAAATACGTCTTTGGGACACTGAATCAATTAAAAATAGAATGTATTTCTACGTTTTTGGGAGCAAATAAATTCAAAGTTAAACCAAACACTACGCTTTGTCATATTTCCTCGTCTTAGCTTTCAGGAGACTTTATATATCCTGCTCTTTGCTGTGTGCTCTTGTTTAATGCAAAAATACTGCGCACACTCTGGAAATGAGAGTACCACTGCCACTCACTGAGTGGATGTGCAATTTCACGTTATTGTAGTATGGCAAAAAAGTATGATCCGCGAGGTCACAGTGCCCTTCCCCCGTGTCGCTTTGCGCCCCACTATTTGAGAAGTACTGAGATAAAGTGATTTGCACTTATCACTTTTTTTGTTTCTAGTAATATAAAAAATGCTGGATGTGTTACTGTGAAAGTACACTTGCAGCAATATCCTGCTTTCACAGTGTAAAGGGCAAAACTTGATAAAAGCCAGGTAGCCAAGGGCTCAGTTGCAGCAATTTTGCACCATCTCATTGTTGAAGAAGTTAATTTTATTGCAACAAGACTACAAACTCTCTAACTGTAATTGTGCGCATTGATGAATGTCCTGCCACGATAATTGGTAAATAATAACAAATAATTATCAGCTGTTTGGCACACAGTGTTTGTGTCAGCTGCATGTGATGAATGATCCTCATTATTATTTTTTTAATGAGTGGCCTATGAGAATGTCAGGCTTTAGTGTCATTCATTTGTGAGTCACTGAGAAAACGTCTTTCCACCTTCCCTTTGATGTTCATCATTCCTAAACTACCTGAGTGTTAATGTCAGGCTTTTGTCTTATTGAAGCATTTCCCCCCCGTACTGCTATTGGCTCATTTGTAACCATTGTGTCTCTGTAGACGATCCACGCAGAGCTATCCAAACTGGTCAAGAAACATTCTGAGCAAAGAGGTGCGGAGCAGGCAATGTACAAGAAGATGCTGGGTAACCCCGCCCCCAGCGACCCGCACAAACGTTGGCCCAAAGAGTCATGGGTGAGTCACTCTTGTATGTCACCACAGCTGAGGATGTCCAAACTGTATTCTTTCATGGCGCAAGACATCAGCCTGAAAAATACAGGAGTTAAATTACCCTGCAGGTAGTCCCCGGGTTACAACTAAGCTCGTCGCGATAACAAATTTTAGCGTGCGATAATTTATCTCATAAATTATTGCGATATGCGATTTTATTGCACCCCCCCGCCCCCAGTTTTTTTTTAAAAAACAATTTACAATAACACAGTGAGACTACAGTATTTATTAATAGATCAAGTACACCCATTTAAACGTGATAAATTTTTACTCTTAAATTCAAAAATACTTTTTAAGAAATCACAAAACAATGTACTATGCCTCTTTTAAGTAAAAGACAACAGTATTAATACCACACAGAAACACAGAATAAATATCTTTTTCAAGAAAAAAATAAAATTGCTTTTAATAACTTAGCATTTAAGCAAATGAAAAATTTTCCCCTCATAGCTTCTGCTATGGTGTTCCATGTGTAATATTCTTATTGGATGTTTTCCGAGGCGACCTGAAGCGCACGCAACGGTGATGTTGTTTTGTTCATGTGACGCGGCAGTGAGAGAGTGTGTCTCTCCACACAGCCTGCCGAGAGCCACGGGTTGAGGAAGTGTTGTTAGCGCCGTGTGTTAATAAAAAACAAAGTTGTCAGCACGTCGTGTGTTTGATATCATTGCCAGAAAAACACACATAATAGGACACCATACAGCTTCCTTTTTAATGTTGTCCTTATAACGATGATCTGCAGATTCACAAATCACTTTGTGACTTTCTACCTCCATGATAAAATGCCGAGTTATACTTCCGCGTCAGACCTACGCCGTCAAGGAAGAACCGATTTACGACCCTACGCCGTAGCCTGACGCGTGCCTCTCGAATTTTCTAAACTTCGCGTCCCGTAGACGTGTATGACGTGGCGAAAACTGACTGTGATTGGTCCGCTCAGACTGTTGTTTCCGGTTTAGCGCCAAATCATTACCATACATACAACATACCATTGTAGAATAGAATCAAACATTATTTTCTACACGCAAAAATGGACCAAGCCGACGGGAGTATCATCGAAGAGCAAGTCTCGTCAAGACATTATTGTGATTGCCGAATGGGAAGGTCGGCGATTGGAAAAAAAAAAAAAAAAAAAAAAAATGGAAGAACCACCGAGACGTGTGTTCGGAATCGAGTGGCCACAAGAAGCAGTGACCCAGTCGGCAAAAAACTGCCGACTTTTTATCACTTTATGTCGTATTTTTGGTTGGTGCACTTCATCATTTATTGTGTACATATGTTTGCTCTGAGTCTGTGACTTGTTTACGTGTCACACTTCAAGTATATGAAGAATAAAGCACAGATTTGGTGTCAAAAGAGTTGTTTTGATCTTTAATTTTCAATAACACAGTTGACACACGATACATCATCACTGATTGAGAGTGCCTCGGTGCTATTTATGATAACGTTAAAATCAAGGCTCCCAACGCAGTTTGGGAAGTTCCATAGACGCCAGAAATCTGCTATGGCTTCCCACTGGCTGGTTGTAGGACACGGCAAACAAATCGGGCTGGAGGGCTTTGCAGACCTTGAACGCAGTGTTTGACGCCAGTTTGAAGCTAGCCGCCACAGCTAGCTCTCTCCACCCGAGTCTAAAACTCTCTATGCGGCATCAAAAGTCGGCCAGACCGCCTCAAAACAGTCTTCTGCATCGCCTGCCCCTCAACGTTTGTATGTTCAATATTTATTCAGTGTTGATGAGTAGAATATTTACTTTCAAGAGTTCCATCTTGCATTGTTTATTTTTTCTCCGACTAGCGGAAATCAACAAGCATGCCCCAAAACCGTACAAACATAACGCCACATCCCTCTAGTGGCTTGGCGGTGAATTACAGAGCAACGCGTTCCCTCACCGCAGAACTATCGAATGTCGAATGACGCCGTAGTCGCTGCGCCGTCACCGCAACGCGGGAGTATAACTCAGACTTGAAGCGTTCTTTGTCCATGTTCGCTGGTTAAACCGTGAATGACCAACTAGGCTGTTGACTCCAGGCCTGGCTCCGCCCGTTTTGACGGATGCATCTCCGGCAAAAATAAAAAATAGCCTAAACCATCCGAAGGGCTCCGGCACGCCGGAGATGAACCGCAGTCAATCCGGAGCACTGACGCAGCCGGTATACGCTAACTGATACTTGCTAATCATTTGTGTGGATTGTTATTGCTGTAAGAGCAGCTAGTTATAAATGCAAATTTGAATCACTGTTATTGAAGATTAAACTGATTTAATTTCATTTTTATTTTAGTTTCATTCTGAAAGTTTTGATGTCATTCGCAGCTGAATAAAGTCAACAAACCACACGGACATCTGACATCATCATTTCAGAGTTTAGCTCGCTGTCTAGCTTGGACTTAGCTCCAACGTCTTGGCGAGGACAGTACAGTGACTTATAATACATGTTTTTGTATAGTTATTTTAAAATTTAGAGGGTATTTAGGGGTATTTAAAGGATTGATTCCAAGGAAATTCGGGTTACTTCGCCAGCGTAGGAACAAAACTTGTTCGAAACCCGGGGACTACCTGTAGTTAACTTTTTGTAACTGTGAACTTTATATGGTAACTCAAATGTAAATTACACAAATATATATATATTTTAAAATGTGTTTTATTTCAACATATCAGAATTTTATGAATGAATTCTCTTGATGAAATAATTGTAGATATATCTTGACATAAGATCTTTGCACAATTTTCTGAGTAAAAATTCACATCTGTTAATAAAGATAAACTTTTTCCTTTCGAGAGAAGCTTAACAAAATCAATGTATTGTTAGAGTTGTCCGATAATTACTTTTAATAATAACCAATAACCAGATATTGACCAACGCCAAAAATCCGATACCAATATCAAACCGATACTAATATATTCGGTCGTGGACATATTATGGCTAGTTATATTGCTATATTGCTATGCTCACATAACAAATACCAAGCATCTTGGTTTGGAGACATCTAATGGTCAAAAAGCAGAACTGGTGTGACCAGCCCTTGTACAAAGGCAGAAGACTTCTACATTCACTTAATGATGTCAATATTATCCGATATCATTTTAAAATGGTTTTATCGGCTGATATTATCAGCTACCCGATAATATGGAGTAACACTAGTATTCATATTTAAAGATATGATTTGTGATGCACAATTGACTGCTTTAGTCATCTTGAAAAATTCATCTTGTGAAAAGTTAACCACATCCATTGAAAAATTAGTGATTAACTTCCATTTGTTCATTTTTACCATCAGTTGAGTTAATCACCTTTCATGTTATTAACTGTAAGTTAGTTAAGTAACCGCCGAGTTATTAAATCAAGTTTATTAACTGTGTCAACTCTACCCCGCACAAATGAACAATCCGTGCTGGGACAAAAATGCAAGTAATCACAAATCAACATTGTACTGTATTGCAAAAAAAGTGTCCAAAATTTGCAAATAGGATTTTTTTGGTACCAATTACTAAGGAAGCCAAAAAACCTCACATTTCGAATCGTATTTCAATTGTGTGAGCAACATCATCATTCTCTTGTCTCATGTCTTCCACCCCTTTTTTTTCCTCCAGGGTCTCAGCTGGAAGTGGTTATTCGGTGCCACGGCAGTCGCTATCGGCGGCGTGGCCTTATCGGTGGTCTTGGCTGCCAGAAACTGAAGCAAAACTTTTTTTTTGTCGACTTGTGAATGGACCAAGAACGAAGCACATCTGGCAAAATGGACATGTCAGATGCATTTTATGAATTGGAACAGAAATTAGTTCATGGAAAATTTGTATTCATACCTGTATTCAAATCTTCACAATTAGAATATATTTACTGGTAGTCACCCCTTTTAGCTAGCTGCTGCCATGTTCCGATTCAAAGCAAATGGGGCCTTTTTAAGATACAGTTCTATAAAACCACTCTTCTGCTTAATCCACAAATGTTCACAATATATCATGCATTGAACCCTTGCATATTTAGAACATAAAAATGTAAGCAACACTCCAAGATCATTGGAATGCGGCAAAACAGTCCTACCTCTCTTTTGTCATCGTCCAGGACGCGAGCTAAGTATGTTTGGTATGGTACGCATTTAATTACAAGTTCCAATTGATCATTATTGCCGTGACGACGAGGGCGTAGTGCAATTTTGACAATGCAAAAAGGAAGCCTTTTATTTTGGAGAGTTTTGTCCCCTATACCTCAGGTTTTGATGATTGAAGACCAAATGTTGATGAGTCCAATGTGACGAGTGGAGCATGTGACACACTGTTTCCTCCTTAGTGTTAATTTATTCTGGCATCATTGCGTTTTTCTTTGTAGTAAATGACCATATTTAAAAAATGCCAATAACAGTTTGTGACAAAAGTTTTTGTTCATTTTATATTCATTAGAATAAATGCTGTTATTATGTCATCATACCTGTGTTCTGGCTTATTTTGGCACTCTGATAAACACATGGATGTACTACAATCAACATGTTTTTACATGATAGTGATGCTATAGATTTGATACGTGAAGACACTTTATATATTATATATTTGTATTTATATTTATACATCATGTAAAAACATAGGTTTCCCTGTAATGCAGGAATCTCATTTGGGCCATTTGGTTAAATCATTCACTGACATTGACAGCAATAGATATCCATTTTGAGATGGCTTGCATTAAAACATCCTGTTTCAGTGCCATTGACTGAAATAGACGTCCAGTCCATGTTGACAGGGAGGGAACAATCACTGCTGGGCTTTCACAATCAAAATGGATTGGACGTATATCGCCGTCAATGACATCTAAGGCATTACCGTGTCCATCACTAACATGTCACTGTAAATGTAAAAAATCATGATCCTTGACTGATTTACTCCTGGTCAAAGTAGATTGGACGACTATCGCTGTCAATGGAAGCCAATGTTAATTTATGAAAGCATTAAAATAGGAAGGTTGCTGATGTGTTTCCTGTTTTTAATGTTAGTGGTAATATATGAGGTTAATGTAAAAACAGCTCATTTTTAAAGCAACTGGTCCATCTATCACTGTCAATGGCAGCCATTGAGTTAACATGTTTCATGTATTCAAGATTTCACATTCTAAAATTGTGACAGTTTAACCATGTCATTTTTTGGTTTGATTTCTTTTATTCACAGTTAATGTTTTTTTTTTTTGTTTGTTTGACTCAAACACGTGTAGTGAAAACAGGTGGGGCTCTAATACATGATAATGACGTATAATTTAATACCTCCCCCTTCCCTGCAGTCCAGCCTGCTTCTTTGAACTCACGTTTAACTCCTTTTTTTCGATCTCTAGTAGCAAGCATTACGGTAAAGAAAAAGAAAAAATCATTGGACTGCTTACTGTAATCAGCCTGCACACGAGCACGTGGGTTAGTTGTTAGACAGATTTTTGCCATTAGTTTGAATCAAAGTAGCTTATATTTAAGGTTAGACGATACATATTCAAACAATATTCTTATTTTAAGTATTTTGTGCTGTCTTTAATTTTATCACGATTTGATTGACGTGCCCGCATGTGGGCGTGTCAATCAAAATGGGCTGGCGTGGCGTCATCAGGTGACGACAGTATTTGACTACCGTATTCCTGAGAAACGGGACTTGTCCGTTTACGGCACAAGTGCGTGCGCGTGCGTACCCGGTGCGTGCCCGTGCGTGCGCGTGTGTAGCGGCGGCGGTGGGAACGGCAGCCAAGATGGCGGCGCTGAAAGAGGAGCGGAGCTACGGGCTGTCCTGTGGAAGAGTGAGCAACGGCAGTAATGTCTCCGTCTTCCACGTCAAACTCACTGACAGCGCGCTCAAGGCCTTCGAGGGTTACCGGGGCGGAAAGGTAAGAGCGCCCCCCGCGAAACGAGACATTTCGGGCTGAGGTGAGGAAAGGGAGGGGGATTTGTTGGAAGTGTGTCCGCGAGGCTGTGACAGGCGGCGGCAATGGTAGTAAAGCCGGGGGACATTGGGGGGGTCGGTCCACTCCAACTCGCTAACCCCCTCTTGAGCCCCGACAAGCGGCCACACCGCGAGACTTCAGCGGCTGCTCGGTTCTCCCTCTCAACCTGGTTGACTTGAGTGTGGTAGCTAGCGTTTTTTAATCAGCAACACCCAGAACTGAGTCTACTGAACATTTGCGTTTCTCATTTAATTTAGATATTTATTCCCACTTTGCGAAATATCATATTTCGCTTCAAACTTGTTTCCAGGAAAGTTTGTTAAGCTGTCAAAACAGTCCGGTGAAGCAGCCAGCCAGCCAGCAAGTGGCCACATTATCAGTGGCAAAACAAAACTACTGCTCAGGGGTGCCTTAATTTATGAGTTTAATTTGTTCCATTACCACTTCAGTATCTTAATTCACTCGAATGTGAATTGACATTCATCTCATTTAAACTGGTAGGACTGGCTGTGAATACTCATCTTTCAGTGCCATTGAGTTAAACAGTCTATTTTGACAGGGATTAACAGTCTGTCATGGACCATGGCATTCAAAACTTTTACAATGTGGTATATTGGGCTGTTTGATTTTTGCCATTGAGTTAAACAGTCTATTTTGACAGAGATTAACAGTCTGTCATGGACCACGGCATTCAAAACTTTTACAATGTGGTATATAGGGCTGTTTGATTTTTGTCTAACAAAAAAATCCTGATTATTTTCTCTCAAATCCGATTTTCCGATATCGATTGGCAAAATAAAAATAGTGACAAAGCATTTGGAATGTCTTCTATTTAAACCGAGGGCGTAGGTGTGGTCTCAACATTGGTAGGGACGATATGGTAGGCCCAGACCCGGCTGCAGAAAGAAATTACAGGGGGGGCATTACATTTTTGGGGGGGGGCACACTTCTTCAACGTAAATTTAGCCGTAACAGTGGCGTTTTTACCCGTTATATTTTCTGATGATAGTGTCAGTCAGGGAAACTGCAGGAGGTGGCAGCGCTATCCCTTCATGTTGACTTTCGGCCGCGTCTTTGTCATGGCTTGAGTTCGTCTTTAGTTTCTTGAAAAAAAACACTGATGTCCATTCCAATTTGAATTAGCAACGGAGAAGCCGCTCAATCGCCATTTCTGTAACCAGAGCAATCCCTATTCAATCGCAGTACCCAATGGCCGGCTACTCAGCCCGTCCCCCTTATCTGTGATTGGCTAGAAATTGCCTACATTTGCTGCTCAGATTGGTTGAATTGAATGACGACCGATCAAGATAGGATGACTAGAGCAGTGTTTTTCAACCTTTTCTGAGTCACGGGACGTTTTTACGTTGGAAAAAATCACACCACACCAAAATGTTCCAAAATTACTTTCTGTACAGTATATTTGATTATAAAATAATTTCTCAGTATTTATACTTACTCAGTGTGAAACGTTTAGCAATTAGGCTTGAAAAACTATCAGACAGGGGACTTGAGCAACGTCTTTAAGCACATCAGGGCAGGTCGTCTCGCTGACAATGGCTTTGCAGGCAGGTAGTATTAACGTCTCTAACACAGTTTGGGACTTTTGGGATTTAGCAACAAAGTAACTGGCTTTCAGGGCTTTCTTATTTACCTTTGTAGTGTTTCTCAAAAAAGTTGCCCATTTCTCTGTGTTTTCACAAAGGCGTACAAAATAGTCCATCGACTTGTTCTGAAGCGACGGGCGTTCATTTGGAGATGACGTTTAAGCTTGTATGGCGCCATGGCGCTAGATAGCCGCTCGTGTCGCGTTCAAGAACTGCTCGGATTTCTAGCCATCTCCCACCTTGCTGTCCTCGATAATGTGTTGGAATAAAACAAAGAGGGAGGATTAACAGTCGTCACATATGGATAAAATGGAAAGGACATTTTTGTGTATGTCGACACTTGACGAGTCAAATAATGAACAGTAGACGTGCTGGGGTCCACATTGTTGCGGAGAGCAAGGTGGCTGACGGCCAGAAATCTGAGCAGCTCTTGAACGCAACACGACTCATCTGCACACAACCGAGAACTTTTTGCCTACTCCTTACTTCCTACTGCAACTTTGCCCGACGATGTTAAAAAAAAGCGACATTGGATAATTTCTTGCGGCACACCTGACGATCTCTCACGGCGGCGGCACAATCGGTTGAAAAACACTGGAATGTAGGGTTCATTCTCTCCATGTGTGTTTTTGTGGAAGATTTTTTTTTTAATTACACAGTACAGTTTAATCGAGCTAGGGCGGGCACAGCCGTCCCTCAGGGCGGGCCCGGCCCCCTAATGCCCGCCCATGCCGCCGGGTCTGGGTAGGCCTGTCGCGATAACAACTTTTATTGTGCGATAATTTATCTCATAAATTATTGCCATATGCGATATTATTGCGCCCCCCCAATTTTTTTAACCAATTTACAGTAACACAGTGACAATACAGTACATATTAATAGATCAAGTACACCCATTTAAATGCGATAAATTTTTACTCTTAAATTCAAAAATACTTTTTAAGAAATCACAACTAAAAACAATCATCAGCCAGTCAAATGTGCGTTTAGGAGGGGAAAAACCCGGACCGGCACATTCAGCAATGAAAAGGGGGTACATGTAAGTCTGAACAAATTGAAAGTAATTCACTTAATAATGGCGGGGTCAATTGCAACAATTAAAACACATGAGAAGACAATCTAAATGACCTATATATCTGAAGTCATATAACGCAAATAAGGTTGCTTAAAAGTTGGTGGGGACAATTTGAGCATCCTGAAAAGTTGATAGTGTTTAGTCCCTACCGTCCCTATGCAAACCTACGCGCTAGATCTAAACTTATTTTTTCTTTGTTAGAACTGAAAGTGCCAGTGAAATTTGTTGATACACACACAACAATCACTTGGGATTAAAAGCATTTTATTTATACAACAGACATAAGCTCTGTTCTTAATTAAAGCAATAATGAAAGAAAGCGCATTGTCAATGGGTTTTCCCATTGACAGTGTATCAAATACTTGTTCTCCCCACTGTACCATTTGAACCTAGATCAAACATGAGAAAAGTAGTCAGTCAGTCATTTTGTCAAAATAGCTTGTGTTATTAGATTTTAAAAAAAAAAAAAAAAAAACATGGCATGCTTTTAGTTTAGTAGCAGCAATTTTGACAGGAAAACGAGACAGGGGCAGACCCGCATAGACTTTCGTCCTTGTGGAATAATGCAATATATACTCAGCCAGATGTGGCGCTATAGTACTGTCTGTTGTTGTGTTGTAAATGAAAGTTTGCAGACGAAGTAAATGAGGATATGTTGAATGTTTAAAGACTGCATTGTTTATTTGACAATCCTTCTTCAACAATACTTACACTTACGGTGTTATGCAATTTGTGTCCAAAGTTGGCTGGGCAAAAGTTGCAGAATCGCCGGGAGCCATGGTTGTTATTGTTCTTGTTGTTTAAGACGGCGTGCCCTCGTGGGAGCAAGTGGAAATGCAAAGGAAAATACGGCACCTTAGATAAAGAAAATGGTGCAGTTTTGAAAATCGAACGTACCGATTTGAATGTTTTTAACATCGTTTGAACCAGAAAAGTCAGTTTCGGTTCAAAATCGATTAATCAAACGGCTTCAGTAGTACAGGTTAGTGATGGACACAGTAATATCAATTTTGACTGGGAAAATTATGTTGGTTTTAACAGGGAGCAGTTGGATTCAGCCATGTGAAATGAGGCAGACTAGAGGGCCGTGTATCCACCCTAATCAATAAAACTAAATGTAAACACTTTTAAAATAAACCATTACAACGCCACTTTAATTAAACGACTACTCGAAGCAACAAAATTTAATTCGAATATTTAATTCGAATATTTTTTTCCAATCGAATACTCGAGTTAATCGATTAATCATTGTAGCACTAGTTAACACTAGTGCAGCAGGCAGGAGAGAGACACGGTTGCGTCTGAGCCGAAATAAGTTTTAAATTGATTTTTTTCATATCGGCTGGTTGGATTAAAAAAAGGCCGATAAAGTTATGTCAGATTTCCAAATATTGGCGCCGATAATCTGCGCGGCCGATAATCGGTCTACCTCTAGAAGATATATGAAGTATCTGTACAATAATTTACTACTACAAGAATATCAAAAATGCTGATTGCATGAAAACGAAAGCATAAGGCATGGCAGACTTTTTGTGTTCATGTGGCGCTCTATGCACATCTGGGTACATTTGTTGAAAAAAATAGGTCTGGTGTCTATTAACGATCTGCTTGGTCGGTCCTCATAAACAATCACTGCGTGGACAGGCAATTCACTTTCTCCCTCAGACAATACAATAATCTAATTTTGGGTCTACTGATCGCTTCTCCACTCCCATTCAAATGAGAACCCAAGTCACAGTCGATTCGAAATCCAAATAATATTTTTTCTAGTGCTGCAACAATTAATCGATCAACTTGAGTAATCGATTAGAAGAAAAATATTCGAATTAAATTTTGTTGCTTCAAGTATTCGTTTAATTAAAGTGGCGTTGTAATGGTTTATTTTGAAAGTGTTTGCATTTCGTTTTATTGATTAGGGTGGATACTAGAGGGGTGCAAAATTTCCGATTCTTAGATTATTCGCGATTCGGCCGTGGAAGATTCGAGAACGATTCACAAACATACAAATTCCGAATGTTGAAATATACCAGGTAAAGCGGAAATAAAACGCAGTCAGCGTGGTCTGCGGGACACAACAAGGAACGGACCGAGAGGAAATATCATGTGGAGCTAATGCCGCTAGGTTAAAAAAAAAACAACAATAATACCTGACTGCGGCCGTCAGCCGCTACAAACAGCTCCCAGTTGCTAGTTGCTACAAACATACGGCAACATACGGCTATGGTAGATATCACATATATCTAGACTAGATGTGAAATGACAGACTTTCCCGCGCTAGTAAACAGGCGCCATCTTAAAGCAGTAGACTTTTCTAGAAGGCTCTGTTGTAGAGAACCTAATTACTTTTTATCTAAAATACCCCTAAATCGGCAAAATCTTGACTTGAATCTATCTTTAAATGATGAAAGTTTTAAAACTTTCACATGTAGAAAGTTGACATGAGGGAAATTATGGAATAACGGGCGCAATTTTAACAATTTTAACGGTTGATTCACAACATTAAATTAATTGAATGTAGTTTAAAGCTGCTGATACAGAATAGGGACTTGAGTATTTTATTTACTGTTTTTAACCGGTAACTTGATACTAAAATAGTAGTTTGGTTTATTTAGCCTGAGAGGATTTTTGAACAATTTTGGAACAAATATACAAAACATTTAAAAAAAAAAAAAAAAAATGGGGTGAGGGGGGCATCAATAATCGATTTATAATCGAATCGGAGTCTCTGAATCGTAATCGAATCGTTAGCTTCCCAAAGATTCCCACCACTAGTGGATACACTACCCACAGGTCTGCCTCATTTGACATGGCTGAATCCAACTGCTCCCTGTTCAGACCAATGTAAGCAAAGTTTTTGTTTGAGCTCATGTTTTTTTAATGCATTCGTAATTTAGTTTATAGGTATATTTAGTTTAAAAGTATATTTGTTTTGTGGGACTGTGTCTGAACCATTTGTTAGGAGCATTGTAAAAAAAAAAAAAAAAGTTGGCATTTTATCGCATTTAAGCTAGCGGACTTTTGCTATGTAAGTTAGCCAATTGTTCTTTTGTTGTACATAGATCCTTATTCATTATTTTTTTTATATACCATTTGTGGCTCAGCTCAGGTAATTTAATTTTTCATGTTCCTTATCCGATTACTCGATTATTTGAACTAACTAGTTCATCGATTAATCGACTACTAAAATAATCGATAGCTGTAGCCCTAATTTTTTCGTTCGCTTGTCTGATCAGTTTTACACTATACAGGTGCTTGCTCGGGAGATTTTTTTTTTTTTTGTCAATGCCCCAAGCAATCGGGAAACGCTTAACTTTGTTGCCAAGCTCGACTTGTTGGACTGTGCACTTGTAAGTTGAGCTACCACTGACGTGGAAATGATTTTTCATAGTCCTTAGTTGGAACAGTGGCTAATGTTTCCCAGGGGAGCGATTCAAGTTTTGTCCAAAGCGGTTAACTCGCGGGCTGGAGACCACTGCATTTTTTGAAATTGAAAAACACATTATTTTGTTGCTGTTTTATATAAGAACAAATGAGTGCCATTTTCATGCACGTCAATGGGTACAGATGATCTGAAATATGAGTGATTTCGGTTACAGTCGTCATCTAAGTACCTCTGTGTAAGGTTTTCACAGTCTGGTCTTCCACTCCAAGTAGGGCTCAAACTAATGATTATTTTTATAATTGATTAATCGGACGATTAATTAAACGATTAATCGAATAAATGTCACTTTTTCATTTACCTTCACAATTTAACTTTAAATCATTTTCAGCATGTTGTAAGTAACAATGAATACAAAATAGATGATTATTTCCTTCAAAAATATTTTTTCCTGACTTAAAACGGTACATTTGTAGACTGCAATTGAGTACATAAAACCTGTTAAAGTTCTAAATAAAGGTTCTGAGTATAAAACATCAAAATAATTTCTCAGTACACAAATCGGAGCTAAGTCCTGTTCAGTCAATATACATTAAAAAAAGTGGTGCTGATTGACTTTTTTTTCTTGTGGGCAAAGTGCTGATATTGTGTCAATGACTTTAATTTTCTTTCTACAAACTAAACAAAATCTAATGAGGACGCAGACTGTAATGAATCAATTTTATTTATTAAACAGTTGTTCATAAATACAGTCCAAATCCAATTTTAAGCACACTCTCTTGTATGACAATTTACAGTTTGAATGGGAGTTTGTGTTGAAAGGAGACTCTCAGCTGTTATATGAATGGGTTCATGTGTGTGGTTTCTTTATAAAGAGAAATGAGACATTACTATCTAACAACTCAAGTGCTGATATGCTTCTCCAAAACCGAATACAAACAGACACTTAAAACACTGATTAGAATATTTGCTAACTAGCTTAGCGCGCTGTGCTAAGTAGTAACATCAACAAAGAATACAAACAATACAGTTGGCTTCATTTACTCACCTCTGACGGAGGCACACTGGCTTCAACAACACTAACGACAAGAGGATGACCGATCAGGGATTTTCAAATACCGATATCTAAAAAAATATCGATATGCCGATATCCAAAGCTAATTTTGTAAGCTGATATATATTTCGCCGATAGAATCATTTTTAAAGCTTGTAGATTATGAAAGGCAATTTAAAAAAAAAAAATGTTCAACACCTTCAAATTTAAATGATGACATGAGACTTAAAGGGTTAATTCGGTCTGATGCTACCAAATCAACAAACACAGCACTTCCTTTATTGATTATACACACTCAGCAAGAACGGTACATTATTTTCACATAATGAAAAACCCAACAGGACTTCACGGCAAGATATAAACAAATGAGAGTGAGTTAAAGATGATTCTCCCTATGCTAACGCGAACGCTACGCTAACGCTACGAGTTACATTTAGAGTGTAAGGTCAGTAAAAACCTGAAAAGGCTAAAGCATCATTGCATATTCTCTCATGCAAGATAAAACCAAAAAAATCTTACAATATTTACAAAACAGGCAAGCCTGAAGCTTACTGTAGCAGCCTGCCTTCAACCTGCTACAGGGTCTTTCTGGGGTCCTACCGTCAGTCAAACAGATGCCTGATCAAAATCCTTTAACGGCTTATATTTTTGTTAATCGGCTGATGGCCGATGTTGGAAAAAAGTCCATATATCGGCCCGATATATTTGTCAACCTCTGAAAAGGACAATATAACTATCGACACTTCAAAATATTACTGCATTGATTCAGAAACCCATCCTGAGTGTAGCAGTGAACTCTCTCTCTCTCGCTCTAATCACTGGTGCTCGCAGCCTCATAGTACATACAAACAAGGACCCAAACAGGACTGGTTATCGCTGCCGGCAAAAATCGATGATTGAATTAGTTGGCGACTAACTTATTAATCGATTAGTTATTGCAGCATTAACGCCAAGCTATTGGTCACAAGACATCCCCTTCTTTTAAATGCCACAGAATATTGTGTTCTACGGCTACATGATCCCAGACCTAACAAAAAGATTGGCGTCCAATCTCTTTTTCATTCTTTAGTTATGAGCTGTTGAGCCTAATAAACAATGTTTATACGTCTTTAAAAGACGCTTCAAGTTAGGAAGTGGTCCATAGCAAAAAGGAGTGTGACACTCTTGTTTTAATCTGTGAAAATGGCCACACTGTGCTGGGGCTTCTGCTGCTTACTCTGAGGATTGCCTTCTAAAATTTCAGCCTCTATAAATATTTGACAGGGAAAACCTGGCTGGTCAGGAGAGGGAGGCCTTATCTCCTCATGCAGTGTTTGTGTACAGCGCCACTGAGAGCTGATAAGCACCAACTATAAATTGTGGCGCCTAATTAACTTCCTATTTGTCATTTTGTTGTTGTTCCTTTTTGCACTATTGATATTTTCACAGGCGTAAACTTGGCGAACAATTGTTTAGTCAATCTCATCGAGTTGTGTTGGCGAGGAATTTAGATTTTGTGTGCGTGCGTTTTTGGATCATTTACCCTTTTTATAGTCATTCTCATGGGTACGTGTCTATGATAATATCGTAAAAAGTCTTAAAATAGGTGCTAGAAATTGCTCATATAATTGTCTATTTTGATATTGATGTAAGCATGAAAAATCACTCTGTAAGGCTATTTAAAAAAAAAAAAAAAAAACACTTGTTGGCGATAACATCCAGTGTGCAACAGCAGTCATAAAGCGGTGAGCAGACTGGGGAGTTTTGATGCTTCCTGTTTGAGACGCGAGTGTCAGCTGGTCGCACTCTCATTACGACAGCAACAGTGACCTAGAGCTCGCCTGTCTTCCTCCTAACTGGCAGTGACACAATCGGCAAGCGAGCCAATTAGGGCCTCGGAGTTAGCTCAAGGCAACTACTGATCAAAGTTTTAAAATTTTCATGTCAGGGTAAAGTGTTTACACTCTCACTGTGCAATAAGCGTTTTGCTTAAACTTGTTATTGTGGGGGGGTTTTTTTGTATTTGGCTTTTGTTTTCAAAGCCTTTCACAGAGGATGTTGAAAACTGGATCCCTGGGGAACTCATTTATTGCAAAATAATTGGTGATTAGTGGACAGGTATCGTTAACATGGGACAGAAAGTCTTGAAAAATATGGGGAAAATGAAGTTTATATCGTCATTGTGAAAAAGAGGCCACAGGGCTGTTCCGGCATCACTGTAGTACGTATTATTGTACGTCAGTGGGTGTTAAGTGTTAACGTCACACTCCTGTTCTGGTATTGCAAAATACACTTTCACACAGGCGGTTTTCCTCTTCTTGCCAATTGGAATTCCACACATAAAGCTTCCCTCACCCGAACAATTTAGTTTTTGGTGCCATTCATGCAATATAATATCAGAAAAAAGGTGGGGAAAGTCCAGCTTTTACAGGCAACAGAAAACTGTGAGCGATGTGTTTTTTTATTTTGTTTTGTTTTTTTACTCAAAACACAACTAGACCAAGGGTAGTCAACGATCGTGATGAAAGTGCCATCGTAATCATCTCTTGGCATGTACAGTTTCTTCCTCTCTTGTTTGTCTTTAACTATGTTGCTGTCCCTCCCTTAGACTGCAAGTTGGCATAACCTGCGAGATTGAACTTTATCACTCTGGTGTTAGATGAATGGTTCATTTTTGCTGCAGGGCCACATCTCATTTTTGTCCTTTGGTAAAATGAACTTTTGCTGCCGTGCATCCTTGAAAATAGATGTAATAATTTTGTTGAAGTGGTCTGATTATTGATATATGGCCATATAATATGGCCACCTAACAGCTATACCTTGTAGAGCTTTTCATTCATTTACCTTCACCAAGTGAATAAACTTTTCATAGCTGTTGGAGTGCATTTTAGCAACAGTGATGGTTCTGGTAGCCCTTTTAATTTTCGTGTTAGTCTTTTGGACGAAAATACTTATTATTCTAATTTCTTGGTCATGGTTTTGTCATTTCAAAATGTGTTCATCTTCCAGTTTTAGTCGACGATTACTCAAAATTCTTGGTCCATAAAATTCAACTTTTAGTCAAAAAATAAGTAAAATTTCCCAACAATTTTGAATAAACATTGACAGACGGGCACATATTGCAGTGTCAACAAGGACAACGCCAACTTGATGATAATATACACTCAGCATTACATTATATTCAATTATTCATATTGACCTTGATGACCCGAACTGTTGGGAAAAAAATATTTTTTTTAAAAATTGCCAGAGTTACACTACATCCTAATGCTAACGCAAATGCTATGCTAACACTACAAGTTACATTTAGTGTGTGATGATAACGCTGAACAAACCTTTAAAAGCTATAGCAACATTGCATATTCTCTCTTGCCAAGACAAGAAAACAAATATTGATGTGTGTTTCAAAACGAGCAAGTCTGGAGAGGACACCGGTGAGCGGGGGGTAGTGCTGCATGTCACATTTGTGACACAACCAAACACTGCTATCATTAAAGATGTCACGTCAAGAAGTCAAGAAGATCACGTCATTTTCAAAGTATTGGAATCGGCAAAAAAATATCGGACATGCCTTTTTTTAATATATATTTTTTTTAATTAAATCGTTTTCTAATTGTATTTAATGTTACAGACAAAATGTCTTACACTCATCCAGAGTCTTTAGTTTTGGCTTAAAGTAGGGCTATCAAATTTATCGCGTTAACGGCGGTAATTAATTTTTTTTTTAATTAATCACTTAATTAATCACAAATATTTAACGCAATTAACGCATGTGCTGCACGACCCATTCACGCATTGTTGCGTTTAATCTATAATGGCGCCGTTCTACCTATTTATAGAGCTAAAAGGTAGTGTAAAATGAGTAGAGTGAATTTTGGCAGTCTTGGAGCCTTTTTTTCAAATGGCTAAAGCCTTAAAATCCCTCTCTCAACAATTAGAAATATCGGGGGAAGCAATGTGGGGAAGAAAGGTAGTAGTTGATCTTTTTCTTAACACCCTATGTAATTTCCCAACGGAGAGAAGATATATCAATTGGTGCCACTACGCACAGTCATGGTTGCACTTCCCATAATGCATTTGGGCAGAACAGGTAAATGGCTACAGTATCATTTACTGAAAGCTCAACAAATACACTAGATGGCAATATTTAGTCACAATATACAAAGTCACATTTATCCTTTAAGAATTACAAGTCTTTCTTTCCGTGGATCCCTCTCACAGAAAGAATGTTAATATTGTAAATGCCATCTTGAGGATTTATTGTCATAATAAACAAATACAATACTTATGTACTGTATGTTGAATGTATATATTCGTCTGAGTTTTATTCATTTTTTTCTTAATGCACTGCCAAAATGTATATGATCGGGAAAAATTATCGGGAATGATTGGAATTGAATCGGGAGCAAAAAAAAAAAAGCTGTCGGATCGGGAAATATCGGGATCGGCAGATACTATAACTAACACGATCAGGATCGAATCGGAAGCAAAAAACATGATCGGAACAACCCTACTAACAACACATACAATAAGAAAATGTCATACATTGTGAACATCCGACAGCACATTTTTGCCTTGTTTTCGTCTCGTCTGATGAAATCTAGCATTCGTCCCATTATGTTTTAGTCTTCCAAAACACGTTTTTTGCTCGTTATCCTCGTCATGGAAAAAATTGTTCGTCAATGAAATATTTTGGATAGTCATTGTTGAAAAAAAAAAAGCAGCAATTCTTTGGTGGTTCATTTCTTCGTGATTACAATGTTCTAGTCAAATAAATTGGGGTTTTTTTTTTGCATTGCAGTGGGCATGTAAAATTCACTGCCAATCACAGCGGCCCCTGACAGCCTTTTTTTAAGTTGGTGTAGGCCTACTCACATCTCGCATAGGCATCACTGTGCGTAACAATAAACATCAGTCCATCTAAATGTTATTGTAGATGCTTTCCCCAAAGAGTTTTGTCAACATTGTGAAGACGTGACATTTTTACTACCCTATTTTTCGGACTATAAGTGGCAGTTTTTTTCGTAGTTTGGCTGGAGGTGCGACTTATACTCTGGAGCGACTAATGTGTGAAATTATTAACACATTATTATATCATTTCACATGTTATTTTCACACTAAACTGCGAGAGGGCGCTCAAGGCCTGTGTTTCAACATTGACGGTAACTTATAAAAACAACTCAGATGGGCTGAACAAAATGGCACTGAAAAGAAAATCATGTTTTGCAGATAACAAGTTGCAACTAGTGAAATATGCATTTGAAAAGCAGCATCAAGCAGCAGAAAGAAAGTTTGGAATTCGCTAGAAACTTGTAAGGGACTGGCGAAATGAGGTTACTCTTATTGAAATAAAGAAGACAAAAAAAAGCTAATTGTGGGCTAAGAGCTAGGTGGCCTTTCAAGATGACATATCTGTTCTGGGTGTCAGATTTTATCAAATAAATTCCCCCCAAAATGCGACTTATACTGCGGTGCGACTTATATATGTTTTATTCCTCTCCATTGCGCATTTTTTGGCTGGTGCGACTTATAGTTCGAAAAATAAAGTACATGTTTCTATTAGAAACGGCTTAATACAAAATCTAAACATGTAGAAAGTTAGCCCGAATTACAATTGTTTGGCCTTGGAAGGAGCTCTACATATACGTCATGGTTGATATAGTATGCACGGTAGTCTTTTCACAAGATGCCATAATTTACTTTTCTTGTTACTGTGTATGTAATTGGCTTCACTTAGTTTTGTTTCGTTCATTTGCCATTTGGCTCTTGATACAGGAAGTATTAGAGACGGTCTTTGGGGTGGTTGGTAGCTTGAAGCGGGGTAGCATGTGCCACTGCAATGGTTATTTAAGGAATGCTGACTCTCCAGTTTCAACTGATCATGGGACATGGTACGAGAGAGCACGAGAAATGACCATACCCGTTCGGGCCAAATATGACTTGAAATGTCACGGTGCTCCTCAGTCTTTTGTGACAACATTCTCACCAGCGATCACGTCACCCCTGGTGTTTCTGCATACGAGCCAGACACACTCCCTGACCCAAAACACGGAAGCTGTGGCACCAACATCACGCGTTGGTGCAGGGCATTCTTTCATACTTGAGCGGTATGCAGGTGCAATGAGTTTATGCACATGCAGGTTTGGTCCTCTGATAAGATCTTCTCACTTTAGTGATATTCTGTCACTCATTAGAGAAGTACTAATGAACCAATCAATAGCTGACTTGTTGTCTGAAATATTCCTTGTTCTTAATTAACATAGGGAGAATAGATGAATGGATAGAAGGATGGACTAGGGCCAAAAGGGTCTTTGCTTGACTAACATCAGCTTCTTTTATTTGGAAATGCCCATATAGTGATGAGGTGATTCAGCGGATTGGTTTGCTGTTTTAAGCCTGTATCAATTCAGTGACATCTGATTAAATACACAGTGAAATCGCAAACTATTGTGGCAGGGGTCTTCAGTTTACAACATAACTAGAGATGTCCCGGTCACAATTTTGCATCAAAGTTATTCACCTGATTTTGGCGATCTGCCAATACATAGCACATTCAAATAAATGTTTCTATTCCAACATGATACCCATATATGAAGGTTAGTGCAGCAGAGATATAAAGCAGAAAGAACAAAACATATTTGGCCCAGCACAAAATGTGGTTGCAAACAAATTATGTTTAAATATTCTGTCTTCATCAACTTAGATCTAATAAAATGCAATATTCAAAATTCCAATAATTGGAGTAACAACAAAGATATTATAAAGTCTGGAATATGTTTTGCTTTTTAGCCCATGAAAAAAAAAAAAAAATTTTTTTAGAACGAATCTGTTGCACCCAATTTGAATCTTCTTAAAATGACTTGATCGAGTATTTTTATAGGAGTTCGGAAAATACAATGGTATGAAAAAGTGTCTGAACCTTTTGGAATTTCTCACATTTCTGCATAAAATCACAATCAAATGTGATCTGATCTTTGTCAAAATCACACTGAATAAAAAACGCTGCATGCTTGAACTAAAACCACCCAAACATTTATAGGTTTTCATATTTTAATGAGGACAGTATGCAAACAGTGACAGAAGCGGGGGGGGGGGGGGGGATAAGTGAACCATCACATTTAACCAAAACGTCTCTAGAGTGTCCAAGTGCCTTTTTGCGAACAATAAATGAGCAACAATGTTTTTTTTTTTTAGACAGCAGTGGCTTTCTTCCATGAACACCATTCTTGACCATAGTTTTACATATAGTTGATGTGTGCACAGAGATATTGGACTGTGCCAGTGATTTCTGTAAATCTTAAGCACACACTCTCGGGTTATTTTTTTACCTCTCTGAGTATTCTGCGCTGAACTCTTGGCGTCATATTTGGTGCACAGCCCCTCCTTGGGAGAGAAGCAACCGTGCCAAACTCTCCATTTGTAGACAACTTCTCTGACTGTCGGTTGATGAATATCCAGACTTTTAGAGATGGCTTTGTATCCTTTCCCAGCTTTATACAAATCAACAATCCTTGATCGCAGGTCGTCAGACAGCTTTTTGACCGAGCAATGATGCACATCAGACACCTTTTTTTTTTTTTTTTTTTTTTTTTTTTTTTTTTTTTTTAGTTTTTACTTTAAACCACTCATCAGTAATTGGGCACACACCTGACTTAAATTGTTGG
Source organism: Corythoichthys intestinalis (assembly GCF_030265065.1). Classification (NCBI taxonomy): domain Eukaryota; kingdom Metazoa; phylum Chordata; class Actinopteri; order Syngnathiformes; family Syngnathidae; genus Corythoichthys; species Corythoichthys intestinalis. The sequence goes on along the minus strand of NC_080401.1, from coordinate 42,889,154 downwards.
TAAAAATTGGTTTCTATTGCTCTTTAAGTCTCCTTAGGCAGAGGGTTCACTTACTTTGTTTGCATGCTATCCTCATTAAAATATAAAAACATAAAAATGTTTTGGGTGGTTTTAGTTAAAGCAGACACTATTTTTATATCTGTGTGATTTTGACAAAGATCAGATCACATTTGATGGTGATTTTATGCAAAAATGTGGGAAATTCCAAAAGGTTCAGATACTTTTTCATACCACTGAAAACAAAGAGGAAGTCTAGGAAATCCAATGATTGGACCAAATTTTAGCATAGAACCAATCTGCGTTGAAGGAAAAATTGTGTGATCTTTAACAAAGCAATATACCAATATACGACCTACTAGCCTTGGTGAAAGTCTCGCATCAATCCCATGATTCCCCCTGTATTCTTGAGGATACAGTGTAGTGTACAGCATCAAATGGATAAAAGTCGCTCGATTTCAGTCACAGCAAAACCAATAAGGGCTTCAAAAGATTCCTTCAAGCAGTGACGAGGACACTCAAGCAGTGGGCTCAGTCATCACACAAGAGTAACTATTTTAAACGCATTTAACACATGCTCCTTTTAATGTCATTGATTCTTACAAGCATGTTTTTGTACTATATTGCTATGTGATAGTAATGCAGTTATATCACGAGACACCTCGATGTTGCAGCATTATGGTCTGAGATCGTGCACTATGTTTTATTTTTTTAAGACATAAAAAGACAGAAGAAGTGCTGGTTGTTGCATATTTTCCACCCTATAAGCCACACTTCTTTTTCACGGTTTGACTGGGCTTTTGACATTTATTCAGGAGCAATTTATATAATGCTAAAATACAGCATTTTAGCTCTTTGAAATGTTGTTTAACACGTTCCGACCATAGTGTGAACATTGCCCACAACCAGCGGCTAGATGTCACTAGCTTGTAATCAAAAAGTATTGTATAATCAGGGGTGCACATAACTTTTTTTTGCCCAGGTTCTCAGAGGAGGACCTGGAGATGTGACTTGGTCCTCATTGCGCTTGAGAGCCGACCCGCCTGATGGGATAGATTTATGACAAGCTTTACTTAGAGCCAATTAACTTTAATTAATTATATTAGCAATTAATGCTTGATTAACATCAACTGGCACAACAAAATTTCCATTACTTTGAAGTGAAATGTAAAGAAATAAAAAGCACCAATTCAAAATAAAGGGCATTATGCGGCTCCCACATTAACTCCAAGCCTTTTTAAAAGTGGGATGTCCTCCTCATAAGACCTCATTGAACGTGCATGTTTAGCTTTGTAAAATGCGAGCAAAAACACGTTTGTCAGTGCATGTCGCTGTTCATTACCTTTATTCCGCCACTTGTCCATAGGGCGAGTGGGGTCCTGTTTGATATTGATAGTTTGCTTAATTGCCACATGCTGTCTGTTTTTTTCGTGCTTTTCAAAGTTTGGATGGCTGAAATTCTTTGACCCTACATAAAATGCGCTGCTCTTATCGGCGACATTGGGATTCTCACGGTACATTTTGTACCGCATTTCCATGCGAGCATCATTTGCTTCTAGCCATGGTACCTCCTGTAGCCACTTTTCAGCATAAGTCCTTTTTTTCGGTAGCTCCGGTGACGTCTCTGTCGTCTGTCTGTCTTTTGGCGGGGGTGGGGGAACACAGAAGTAATTACTCAGTGTGGCCTGCCTCTTCGACATTTTGAGAAGTTATTTTCTCGTGTCCGCCGCAAATACTGTGGTCAGCCATCGGTACGCAAAAGTGTATGGAAGCCGTTGAGGGCCAGCGCGTTTGTCCAAGTCCAGTGCGCATGCGCGCATGCGGACCACTTATGTGCACCCCTGTGTATAATGTATTTATAAGTAATCAAACGGGGAATGACGATTAGAAAGAATTATTTATACATTTTGATTCATTGATTAAGGATGCTCGGAGGACAGTAAGCATTGCTAACACCAAATATGGCTACAGAAATCTGAATGGTCAAATAAAATAATTTATTTGTGGTAATGCTTTCATCTTAACTGTCGCTATCCCCCCCAAAAGTGAGATGGTTAGATCACTCCAGGGTTAAAGTCCTCACGTATTTTTGCTTAAAGTGGTTTGTGATTTAACTAGTTTAATTCTGTTAGCTTTGACGTTTGGATTTGTTCTAGTAGTTTTCCCCACGTCACATTACTGGCACTGCTTTCTCACACACCTTGCCCTATCACACCCCTACCCGACCTATCTTCCGTCCGCTTATCCTTCACTTCCTAGGTGCCCCCCCTCACGTGGTGTCCTTTGGTTAAAAAAAATAAAAATAGTCCGATCGCAATAGCACTGCTACGTAATATAGGTGCATGTGTATTTAATTGATTTTTTTTTTTTTTTTTTGTTCTTACTCTCTGTTCCACCAAAACCCTTTTCTGTCAGCTGCTTTCTCTGAATAAACATAATGTGAACAACTACAATGGGAGGACTCCAAACTCCCATGTGGCACATTAAAACTCTCCAGGCTATAAAGACACTCAGATTCCCACTGTCTGTTTCTAAGCAGCTGAACAAGACAGGCTTAAAATAAAAATATAATAAATGAATGAATAAATCCGGTCGGTCCTAAACTATCTTTGGAGCTGAGCGAAGGAAGTAATGAGGCCTGTCCGTAGAACGGACTACAGCTTACTGCAACACTAACCGACCCAGAAGCTAGCATCAAACAGGCAAAGACATTAGAGCTTAGCTAGCTAACAGGACCGTTGGGGAGCTGATTATCATCTGAAACAGTGGGTGAAGGGCAGGCTATAAAATTTGAGCAGAAGCGCTGTGTACGCACTATAGCATTAGCACTGCCACACCTTTGTGCCGCCATGGTTTTGGCAATTATTCAATACTTTAACTGCTGCTTTGTTGCTTAAATGGGATGTTCACAATTTATTTTACATTAGGCTTAAGATTTGAGTTTGTGGGGGTTTAATTAGTTGGTGGAGTTGATTCAACAAATTTTGTGCGGTTTGTTAGTTTCAGGGCTCCGGAGTGGCTAAGCTAGCGCGAGTCAGTGGTGACTGCGTAGCGTGCTGATAAAAAAAAAACGATATTAACATATCTAATAGTAATCAAATGAATTCAAAATACAGATCATTGATGGAAATACCCTTGCGGCCAAAACGATGCCACACAAAAACTGCCGTAATTCATTTCATTCTCCGGGACTATTGTTTTTTAAGATATGTTATGTGACCACAATAGAGAGGAGTGCTTCAGCCACTCGTGCTCATACTCCTGGAGAGTCCCTTTCACCCCCACAAAAAAAAAAAAAGGTTCGCCGTGATGAAAAAAATGATATCACGCTTGACTAGAAGCCGGTTCCCTGCAAAGCTGCTGGATTACGAATGTTCATACTAGGCCTGAACGATATTGGAAAAAACTATTGTCGCGATTTTTTTTAGGTTTGCAATATATTGCGATATTATATTGCGATATTAAAAAAAAAAAAAGATCTATCTTTTTTAAAGAAATTTTCACTAAATGACTTGAATAGCTGTTTGGAAATACTTTACATAACACACCGTGACCACAGTGTATTCATATAATACCGTTTAATTTGTTAATGATGAAGATTTCTGTATGAGGGTATCCAGGAAGTCATGTCTGCACAAAATAGATCATTTATTGAATACAATATTTTACACTTCAACAGCAGCAAATACATTAAATGATAAATAAAAGAGCAGGTGCATTAGTCCCCTTAGTTTTTGACAAAATATAACAAATAAAAACTTCTGTAAAATAACAACAAAGTTGTCAACATATTTGAACAAAAATATTAAATATGACAAATAAAAGAGTTGTTCACAAACTATAACAATAAATAAAAACCTCAGTAAAACAACAAAGTTGTCAACATATTTGAACAAAAATATTAAATATGACAAAAGAGTTCACAAACTATAACAATACATAAAAACCTCAGTTAAACAACAAAGTTGTCAACATATTTGAACTTAAATATTAAATCTGACTAATAAAAGTGCAAGTGCATTAGTCCCCTGAGTTGTTTACACAAAATATAACAATATAAAACTGCAAAACGGCAACAAAGTTGTAAAAATATTTCAACAAAAATATTAAGTATCAAAACTTTATGTGCAGCTGTACTATATATAGTTATTTGAAAAATACGGTTTACAATAAATTTAAATATAAAAGAAACAAACTCAATTGAACTTGTAAATAATTGAACTGAATAACTGCAAATAACTGTGATGAATAACAGAACCATTTTAACTCCCAAATTTCCTGCCTTCCTGATAGCTGTCATGAATAAAAAGAAAAGACATTCCTTCAGCTGTGTTATGTATTTGTCTGCATATCGTCCACCTTCCTTGCTCAGCAATTCTCAACTGGGTCTCATAGGTTTTTGGCCAAGACTATTAGTTTATCCACTATAGCAGGCTTGAGACAATAACGTTGGCATTTAACAATGTTCCCACCTGTGCTAAAAAGCCTCTGATGGGGAGCTCGTAGCAGGAATGCATAGATACCTGCGTTTTAAATGGTCCCACATGTTTGACAGATTACTTCTTGTTGAGGCAACCATGGCGAGGCACTGTCGACAGGGCTGTTTTTTGTCCCTTATAGTCTTGTTCTTGCCAAAATACTTCCAAAACTCCTTTTGGATACAGTCTTCCTTGCTCCTCCAACGTGTTGATTGCTTGCTTTCACTTTGAGAACGGGCCCTCCTCCCTCCGCTCTGCTGTTCGGCCCCTCCTCCCTCCACTCCGCTGTTGCAGGGGGAGGGGGAGGAGCCGATGACTTGCTGGAGAGAAAGAGAAGCTGTGCGCTTTTTTTCCCCTCTCCTTCCTCAAAACAAACGTTTGTGGATTAAAAAAAATGAAATTAAAAAACTATCGCACGTCCTTGCGATGGGACTATTGCACATGCGCACATCGCGATGGCGATGTTTAAACGATATATCGTTCAGGCCTAGTTCATACTACAATATTGACATGCAATGGTAAGTTTTAACAACTTTACCCTGAAGACATGACCAACACTATTGATTGCATGGGTCATCGGTGATTCTCATACGTGCATAAGTTGTTTTTTATTGGCATGCTAAATAGGCACCATTGACTCGCGCTAGCTTAGGCACTCCGAAGCCCTGAAACTAACAAATAAGTAACGAACAAACTGCACAGAATTTGTTGAAATCAACTCCTGACTAATTAAACCCTCGGTAACTTGAAGATTAAGCCTTGTGTCAAAAATGCTGAACTTCCCCTTTGAGTAATACTAGCGACTGTGTTTTAGCTACTTTGTGACAAATGGTGGACGACATTCATTCCCCCCCCCATTTTTTTTTCTTTCTTTTTTTTTTTTATAACAAGTTAGATCTAAAGATGCACGATAATATCGGTTACCGATAATTATCGGCCGATAATGGCAATTATGACGTCACACAGACAATCCAGATATTAAAAAAATTCAACCGATAATGCAATCCGATAATTATATACTTGATTTAGACTCCAAATGTGCGCAACCGAAGCAATTTTGTCCAATTCAGCCACCCGATATAATAACTAATAATATAATAAATTATATTTTTGCCCAGTAATATTTTCTCCTGTGTTTACTTTAAAAATTTACGTAAATGTTTTAATAGAATTATCAGTTTGACATTATCCGTTATCGGTTATCGGTATCGGTTGAAAAATGTATTATCGTGCATCACTAGTTTGATCTATTATTCGGAGCAACATATAGTCTGGAAAATACGGTAGACATAACAGTTTGGCCCTGGCATTGTGGAATTCCCTGAAACAAAAGTGTGGACCCGCCTCTCTTAACTGCTCTGGCGCAGTTACCAACTCTGATTCCAGTTGCAGTGGCATCTGCGGCAGTGGCATCCTTGCCTCAGTCCAGACCCTGTGCACTGTCCCCAAGGTTAGCTCTGTGGAACATTCTGGGATCAGGTCCCACAGAATAATGACGTGTCAGCAGCCTATTCAAATGAACAGGCTGATGGTAGCACTATGTTTGCGGAGCCGAGAGGGGAGGTGGGGGTCGGAGTGCTAAAACTGGTGCGGCGTTGAGGTTTGACCAAGGACCATAATGGATGGCATGGTGATTCTGGATATTTTCTTGGTGTTTCCACCGTGCTGAGCTTAGGAAGTCAAGTACTTTGTTTGTGGCAAAATTAATCATAATGACTTTTTGGGGTTTTTTTTTCTGCCAACAAGAGTTAACGCTTTCCTAAATGTTTCATCTGTTTTACTTCTGACACATGTTGGAAAATGTAAATATTTACTTAGCAAGTTTATTTTAGTGAAAAGTGGCCTAAATTGACTGACTGCCTTTGGTAAAAGTTCTGCAAATTCCTAAGTCAAACATTTTTTAGTCTTTGTGTAATCGTGGGTGAGTAAGTGAGCTACGTTGTAATTTCCCAGCCATTTCTACTAAACTTCAACTAAGTAATCATGCTGTGAATTTGGTTAGGGAGGTGCTTTCTGAGTGAGAACTGTCACACGGCCAGTGGGTTTACAGAACCAGCTTCTGTCGGTCTGTCAGGAATGTCAGGGCAGGATTTGCGCCACCTCGCTCGCTCTCTGAATCCCATGACGTGAATACAATTCCTTTTGTTTGGTTTTCAAATGCAGATTAGAGCCTGCAGAAGCTCTAAAAATGTTAATATGCTTAATGGCACCTCCAAGTCACAGTGACCAATTGCAAGCCAAGATTTTTAAAAAAGGGTGAATTGTGTCTGAAAGGTCATATAGCTCAAAAAACTGTGTGACGCAAATCATGCGAGTGACCCGCTATGGTGACCCCTATTGGAACAAGCCTAAAGTCACAACAACTTGTGACTGCCGTTAAACTAAGCTATTGTTGCATTTTACTCGTGACCTTAGTTGATCCAAGTATACATTTCACAAAAATTATAGCCTTGACTGAAGAGAGATTGAATCGTTCGCATGGCAGAGAACAAAGTATGTTGTGTCTTTGACTTGCTCTCACATGAACTTTGATTTTATTTGCGCCAACAAAAATGGCGTGGAGGAGGAAGAGCAATTCGACTTCCTCTTTGAGTTCTCTTTGCTGGAATATGAGTCAGATTTCTCATCTCTTTTGCAGAAAAGGTTGTTTTAACTATCTCTTTTAGTCACTATTTCATAGTAAATGGTTGCAAAAAGAAAAGGTTGTTTTAACTATCTCTTTTAGTCACTATTTCATAGTAAATGGTTGCAAAATCAGCAAGATAATTACAAATACAAACTGTGAACTTGGTACTGAAGTTCAGTTTGTCATTGTAGGCATGCAGGATGTTTTTTCCTCTGTCATCTTGCTTGTACAAAATAAAATATTCATAAGGGCTGCAGCTATCGAATACTTTAGTAATGGAGTATTCTACTGAAAATTCCATCGATTATTCAAGTAATCAAGTAATTCAAGTAAAACATTTTTTTTTTTTTTTTTAAGGTAAAGAGCAATTATAAAAATACACGAGAAAACAAGACATTTCACCTAATATTGAACACTTTTTAGACAATCAATGTCTTTAAGATGCACATTGTTGAAAACAGCCAACAACTGCATCTCAGATTTGACTAGGAAAAAAAACAACAAAATCATTCATTCAAAAAAACGTTTTTTTTTTTTGTTTTTTTTTTAATAAGATCTTATTTCTTACCTAAAATGTCATTAAGCTTGATAACACGCATCACTTAAAAGTTGGGTGTTTTCCCCACGTGTTTTAATTGAATTTCCATTTGTGTCAAGCTATTTTCAAGTGCTAGTTAAGTTTTAAGTTGGTCTAAATTCCTAAATATTTCCTAATAAGTCCTGATAGGATTTTGAGTTTTTGCAATGTTCAAAATGAATGTATGACACCTGATGTATTGGAGCACACAAGTGCTACTTGGGGTTTTATCCATCAATGACTGCTGAGCTAGAATTGACAGTTAGCTTTTTAATGTTTTTAATTTTACACTATCACTCTATAGCGCTGTGTTTTTACAGATTACCGTTTTGGCCCGAATATAAGACGGTGTTTTTTGCATTGGAATGAGAGTGAAAAGGGGGTCGTCTTATATTCGCGGTCTAGACATTATACCCATTCACGACGCTAGATGACGCCAGATATCATTGAAGCGATGTTCTGTTATGATAGATCTCAGCTACTCTCCCCAATAATGACGCTAGATGGCGCCAGATATCATTGAAGCGATGTTCTGTCATGACAGATCTCAGCTACTAGTTTAACCAGTTTGCATTATTTTATTGCAATGTTTTTCCTTATTCAGATTTGTTTCAAGACTACAGTTAGTTAGACTTCACTTTGATGGTTAATGCAGTTATTGCAATGTTGTTGTTTTATCACAATAGATTTACATTACATTTAAAAAAACAGAAGCCATTCATTTACAAATGTGATTGCACTTAAGTTTACATATTTAAATGTTGAGATATAAAGATTTGAATGAGGCAAAATAACATGCTTTTTCTCTAAAATATATGGTTATAATCATTTGTTTCAGATGTACTGTAATTATTTTCTGTATAAAAATTAATTTGGTGTTCAAAAAAAGTCTTTTTTTCAAACTTGAGTCTTGAAAAAGAGGGGGTCGTCTTATAATCAGGGCCATCTTATATTCAGGCCAATACGGTAAATAGAACCTGTATGAAAGACACGTTAGCCACACATCGACAGTCATAATTAATAGAAATCTAGAGGCCTAACGTTACATTAGCAAGGTACAGTAACGTTAATCTTATTTGTTAGCGCTACGTTAATTTTACCATGTCCCAACTATCGCTCTTATGCTCTTGGAGTAAACGTGGTGCCTTCGGTGGAGCGGGGGCTTGGCGGGCGGGTCGCTCGGTGGTGCCTGGCCCAGGTTCCGGGAGCGGTCATCGGTTCCAGGGACCAGTCGGCGGGGCAGCGGGTAGCCGGGGCTGGCAAGCGCTGTCTTACAGTGAATACATGAAACAGTGTTCGCCTTGGTCTCCAGCAGGTCTTAGCAAGACACTCAGGACATTTTTCATTTGAAATGCCTTAAAACTACTGCTGGACATCTACGAGACAAGGAGCAACTCTCTCTCTCTCTCTCTTCCCCTCTTGCTCTAAAAAATAACTTGCGCACAAAAGCGCGACCGCCTGGTCATGCTTCTGTTTCTGCCTGTCTCATACACAAATTTATTTTCCAGTCTTTTAAAAAGGAGTAAATCTCCATCCTGTCTCATACACAAATTTATTTTCCAGTCTTTTAAAAAGGAGTAAATCTCCATCCTGTCTCATACACAAATTTATTTTCCAGTCTTTTAAAAAGGAGTAAATCTCTATCTCAGTAACAGGCAGCATCCATCATAACGTGCGTACGCCCGCTAACGGTGCCCGGGCGGCAGATGTGTCTTGAATTTCGTTCTGCTACGACCGGCTGCCATAAAGTTATGAGTTTGTAGTTTTTTAACCTTCATGAATCGTAATCGAATCGTCATGTGTCGAATCGCGATGCATGTAATCATCGATTTTTTTTTTTTAACTCTTTTAGGTTTTAGGTATTTTTCCCTCTCTCTCTTGTAATAGTGACAAATCATCTCATGTCACCAGTGAACAAGAGTGAGTGTATTCTGATTCGTGTGTGGCTGAAAGTATTTGGAAAATGTCAGTGGTTTGCTCTCTCCTTTGTCTGTGTGAAGGACTGGATCATCATTTATGCATCTGTAGTATGCAATGATAGCAGACATGCTAACTCATACTCTGCTCTGTATTGATTACATTGATGCCAGTTCATATGTGTTATCAGTCACATGCAGATATTAAAGAATGAACTGCTGAGCTCATTAAATTCTGTTGCTAACCTATACCAACCATTGATTGAAGTGTAAATACGTTTCTCAGTAATACATTAAAATATTTTGCATGGTAAGCTCGATATTAACCCCTAACTTGACAATAAGTAATTTTGTCAACTTTGGAGTCGCCAAACTCATGTTGTACTGTTGTATCTGTGACTAAGATTTGGCTGTCTGTTAACTGTTAATCATTTTGTCTATTGAGTGATTTGGCATGAGTTCTGGCAATTGGAAATTTGTGTGTTTTTGTTTTATAAGCAGGGGTGCACATAATTTTTTTGCCCAGGTTCTCAGAGGAGGACCTGGAGATGTGACTTGGTCCTCATTGAGCTTGAGAGCCGACCCGCCTGATGCGATAAATTTATGACAAGCTTTACTTAGAGCCAATTAACTTTAATTCATTATATTAACAATTAATGCTTGATTAACATCAACTGGCACAACAAAATTGCCGTTACTTTGAAGTGAAATGTAAAGAAATAAAAAGCACCAATTCAAAATAAAGGGCATTATGCGGCTCCCACATTAACTCCAAGCCTTTTTAAAAGTGGGATGTCCTCCTCATAAGACCTCATTGAACATGCATGTTTAGCTTTGTAAAATGCGAGCAAAAACACGTTTGTCAGTGCATGTCGCTGTTCATTACCTTTATTCCGCCACTTGTCCATAGGGCGAGTGGGGTCCTGTTTGACATCGGTAGTTTGCTTAATTGCCACATGCGCTGTTTTTTTCGTGCTTTTCAAAGTTTGGATGGCTGAAATTCTTTGACCCTACATAAAATGCGCTGCTCTTATCGGCGACATTGGGATTCTAACGGCACATTTTGTACCGCATTTCTGTGCAAGCCTCATTTGCTTCTAGCCATGGTACCACCTGTAGCCACTTTTCAGCAAAAGTCCTTTTTTTCGGTAGCTCCGGTGACGTCTCTGTCGTCTGTCTGTCTTTTGACGGGGGTGGGGGAACCTCGGAAGTAATTACTCAGTGTGGCCTGCCTCTTCGACATTTCGAGAAGTTATTTTCTCGTGTCCGCCGCAGCCATCGGTACGCAAAAGCGTATGGAAGCCTTTGAGGGCCAGCGCGTTTGTCTACGTCCAGTACGCATGCGCGCATACGGACCACTTATGTGCACCCCTGTTTATAAGGGTTTGACTGGGGCTGCTGTCTATCCTTGACCACTTGCAGGACAATACAATATCCTCCACATTGTGATGGTAGACTGCATTGAATTAGCTAACGATTGGATGTGTGCAGTTGTGGTACACATTGCACTTTACCTTCCATAGGCTATGAAGAAAAACGATCCCTCTCCCAAGTTTAGAGGCACATATTTTGCTTCTAATGTTTATAGAAAGGTTACAAATTGTGAAAAGTGTGTAAATTTTATTTTCTTGTTTCAGGTCCTTTCATCACAACCATTGATCACATTTAATGGAAACCAAGGGGTAAGTCTGTTTTTTTTTTTACTTTCCCTCAACTCAAAATATATATTTTATCAAACAAACTTGATGTCTCTTCAATAGACTTGCTATAGTACACATACACAAAGTATCACAAATTTTACTGGTGCACGAAAATTATTGGTCCGATAATAGGAATTATGACGTCATCCCGATAATTCCAATAATATTTATGATAGGACCGATAATATGTACTGTTCTGGCTTTACAGTTTACACACTTGTATGGGAAATCAGTTGACCATTTGCGGGGCATTGCTCCCACCTGCTGGTCAGAATAATTCAATGCATCTATTTTTTGTTACAGTAGTTTGGTTCAATCACTTACATTACACATTGCGATGTCTGGTAGAGATGCACGATAATATCGGTCACCGATAATTATCGGCCGATAATGGCAATTATGACATCACACAGATAATCCAGATAAAATGAAATTCAACCGATAATGCAATCCGATAATTATATACTTGATTTAGCCTCCAAATGTGCGCAATCAACAGTTTTGTCCAATTCTGCTGGTTTTAAGGAGGTGTTTTTGCAGTGTAGTAATGTGATATATGTTAGGAATGGCTTACTTTTAAAGGCATTTTTGTGCAACTTGGGTGTTTACTCTCTAAGTAATTGTTGCCAAAAGCTTACCATTACACAATGTCATTGCCATTGTTTAGATGTTGGAATTTACTACTTGTTCACATTTGATGTGGGGAAAAATAGCACTAAATTACATTTTTGCACAGTAACATTTTATCTTTGTATACTTTAAAATTTTACAAACATATTTGAATAGAATTATCGGCAGGACATTATCGGTTATCGGGTGGAAGGGGCAGGAAATTATCGGTTATCGATATCGGTTGAAAAATGTATTATCGTGCATCACTAATGTCTAGCGGTAGCATTGACAGTCGTGAATGCTTTCCGCCTCGGAAATACATGTAAGTATTTTATGTTTACTATAACATATGGATAGGCAATATACGTTTACTTCTGTGGTGAAGGGTCATATGTACAGAACTTCATAAGTTGTGTTATAGAAGCCAGCCATTGCTTTAGTAGCTCAAGCTAGTGTGCAATGCTATACATATAATAGTTGTGTACTTAAGTGTATTTTGCAGTTTGTTGTATATTGAGTATTGCATATGTGTATTTTTCTGTTGTACTTTCACAATATTAAGACGAGTGTCTTCCCATAAAAGCAAGAAAAGACCAAGCCTTCATTCTTAGCTGGCTGTTGGGCAGTGCAGAAGTGAAACGCACTGTTTTGTTCATGTCATTATAAACAATCTGGTGAGATCAAAGGCAAATCTATGTTGAATCCGCCACTAGTTTTTTTTTTTTTTTTTTTTTAAACCTCCAGGTGTTCAAAAACTCCGGTTATACATTTAAAAAATTATATATTTATTATCGGTTATCGGTATCTGCTTTGAGGAGCAGCAAGTTATCGATATCGGTATCGGTTTCAAAAAATGGATATCGTGCACCCCTAACAAATTTATTAAAATCTAGCTTCATAGACATGATTATGAATGTAAGAATGAACATTTTACTGCACTGATTAAATTTAACCAATGATTTATTATTTTAATTAAAAAGTTGATATAGCCTTACTAACATACTGTAGCAATGTAAACTCGTTGAGACTGAATCAACAATGCTTCGGCTGTTTGCAGCCAGTCGTAAACTTTGCATAGTCTCAAATGCCTTAACACATAAGTATACATTAATCAATTCCACAATTAACAGACACCTTCAGAATCAAGTACTAATGATCATAACCAAATCCGTACGTGGATGTTAAAGTTTCATTGATATGTTGCAATATATGTTGGGAGGGCAATCGGTTCAGTTGCATTTAAATTAGTTCAGTTTTCTTCCAAGGCAAAAAAAAAAAAAAAAATCAAGATTTCGATCAGCTGTCATTAGGGTTAATGAATTATTCACTCAGAAATGAGGGAGAATATCATAAAATGGCCATATCTGACTGCCAGTATTTTAATTGGGAAAAAAACGCACACACCATCACAATATTCTTGCAACTGCAGCTTAATTTGTATTGTTCCATGCTTCAAAGCCAAGTGGGAATTAAAAGACAATTGCCTCTTCAAATGAATGCTTGTTGTTAGAAATAAAAAGGTATTAACTATAATTACTATTGACGCCATCCTTCACACAAAGGCATTAGACCGTATTTTTTCCCCTTTCATGAACCTTTCGTGGGCGTGTTTGTCAGATGCAGTAATCAGATGGTTTGCCTGGCCCACATGTTTGATTAGATGTTGAAGTTGAACAATGGCCCGGGCTTCACTCGCTGCCGTGACACCGCCCCTACCGCCTTGTTCAAACTCGTCAGTAAGCCTGTCGCGATACCAAATTTTAGTAGGCGATATATTGTCTCATGAATTATTGCGATATGCGATATTATTGCCTGTTTTTTGTTAACCTCTTAGACCATGAATATAGTGACAATACATCGTAATAAATCACCTATTGAAATGCAATAAATTGTTAAATAAAACACAAACTATATTAAAATGTATAAATATTTAAAAAAGCACAATGCATGAGTCATTTTAAAGCTAGTTAGGTGCAGAATATGAAATAGGTGAGAAAACTCAAGTCGTTTTTGTTGTCAATTAGCGCCCATTAAAAGTGTTAATTTTATCCAAAATGACTGTCATGTCCTACAAAGTGCGCATGCAACAAATTCGAAGCCAAATTATGATCATTTATTACATCATATTATTGGCAGATTTTTTTATAATGGGTGTTATTTTAAATTTATTTTTATCATAGAGTCTAAAGTATATGCGATTGCCTCCAGAAATCTGAACATGACATGCTTTTATTTTGAAATATTCACCAGAAGTACGCTTGCTAAGCCACTAACCGTAAGCTTTACACTCGGTAAAAACAAAAACAAAATGCACTTCTCTTTCGTCACGCATGTTGTATCAGTAATAGATTTTTTTTTTCTTTTGTTCGAATCGCTTGCAAATTCTTTAATCCGGCGAGTTTTCATGTTTGATGTGTCATGTTTTAACCGCAATTTTGTGTTGTGGAGAAGACTTATGTTTTATAGCAGAAGTGCATCGTCTTTTTTCCATTATCCTAAATGTAGCAATGCTAACGTTCTACAATGTTTAATATAGAAGTGTTTACTTATTTTGTATGTCTGAACTTTAATTCCACGGCATGTTGGTGGCCAATAAACATCTGTGAAAGCTACTGGAGTTTCGTGTAATTAACACGCACGTGTGCCGAGTGCACGCAGCATACGCACGCACATATGTATGCAAGGACGCACACAGGGATAAATCACAGCCGGGAAAATTACCGCCCTCATTTATATTTACTGTGCGATAATTTAACTTACTGCATATCGTGACAGGCTTACTCGTCAGCGCTGAGGAGTTCGGGTGGGGTGGAGGGGTCGGCCACACCAAGCCACATGGTTGCTAACTGTCATATGCTATTGTTTAGCCGCAATTGGATTCATTACCTTATTACTAGGGTTGTTCCGATCATGTTTTTCTGCTCCCGATCCCGATCGTTTTAGTTTGAGTATCTGCCGATCCCGATATTTCCCGATCAGATTGCTTTTTTTGCTCCCGATTCAATTCCAATCATTCCCGATAATTTTTCCCGATCACATACATTTTGGAAATGCATTAAGAAAAAATGAATAAAACTCGAACGAATATATACATTCAACATACAGTACATAAGTACTGTATTTGTTTTATCGTGACAATAAATCCTCAATATGGCATTTACATTAACATTCTATCTGTGAGAGGGATCCACGGATAGAAAGACTTGTGATTGAATATTCCATTGTGTATTTGTATTTGCAGTATGTGCAGTGTATTTGTTGAGCTTTCAGTAAATGATACTGCAGCCATTCAACCAAAATGCATGATGGGAAGTGGAACCATGACTGTGTGTAGTGCTACCAATTGATATATCTTCTCTGCGTTGGGAAATAACATAAGGTGTTAAGAAAAAGATCAGTTGCTACCCTGCTTCCCCACATTGCTTCCCATGATATTTCTAATCATAGGGATAGGAATTGTAAGGCTTTAGCCAATTAAAAAAAGGTTCCAAAGGCTGCCAAAATTCACTCTACTCATTTTACGCTGTCTTTTATCTCTATATAGGTAAAATGGTGCCATTACAGATTGAGTGCGACAATGCGTGAGTGGGTCGTGCAGCGCATGCATTAATTGCGTTAAATATTTTAACGTGATACATTTTTTTAAAAATTAATTACCGCCGTTATCAGGATAAATTTGATAACCCTACCTTTAGCCTAAACTAAAGACTGTCTGTAACGTTAAATACAATTAGAAAACGATTTAATTAAAAAATACATATATATTAAAAAAAGGCATGGCCAATATTTTTTTGCCAATTCCGATACTTTGAAAATGACGTCATCGGACCCGATCGATCGGCACTATTCATGCTTCACACAGCCGCTGGAAACTGTAGTGTTGTTTAATCCTTCTGCAGGCGACTGGGTGATTGATTTTTTTTATTTGATTGATTGAGGATTTTATGACACTGTAAGGGTGTGCACTGGTCGTCATGGGAAATGCATCGCTGGTCCTCATAGGAAACGCAGTCTTTACTTAAGGCAAAACACTACCATTTTTGTCCACCGGCGCCACTAAAATCGACCAAAACTGAAAAGTTACCAGGTGTTGCTTTATCAAAAAATTAAATATATTTTCATTTATTCATTCATTTATTTCCCTGTTGACGACGAATTTCTGGTGACCTGTGATAGTAAAAATTTTTTTTAAATTTTAAAAATGAATAATACGAATGTCACCAAATAGAACAATACTTTACAACGCACTCAAATGTTAGCTGGATTAAATAAAAACACAAAACTAAAATCAAATATCGTCTCCAGATTCAAGAGTTCAATGTCGATACTTCGATACTATCGACAACCATAATGTATGCGTCAAATGGCTTTACAGTGACGCAGCAGACTGATTCCATCTGGGAAATGTGTTACTGCTGAGGTCACTAATGTTTGGAAGTATGAAAGTGGCTCAATTAAGCAACAGATGCTGTCACGATGAGATTTGAAGTGTTATTTCTCGATTATTGACTGTGCGCGTGCTCAACAGCTTGTTTCCCACGGCAGGAAGGCAGTAATTAAAAAACGGGGAATAACGTGTAATCACAAATGTCTGAGTCGTGTGAATGAGATGATCAGCTTCCATTTAAGTTATTTGTATTCATCAGCCAGGGACTAGTCGGATAAATCAGTCTTTAATGCTTCGATCTAAAATAGTGCTGCGCTGTTTGCTCTCCTCTTTTAATTAGAAAAAAAAACGCTTCTTTTAAATTTGTGTTATATGGCATTTTCCCAAACTACCCCACCTAAGCCGTACCACATTTCTAGACATAGTTGTATATCTCTGTGTTTTGACTACAGGGCTGAACACATTGTCATTGACAGAAAATTGTTCACTTTCTTAACAGTACTTAGTTTATTTTACTACACACTGCCTCGAGGGTATGTTATGAAGTCGCACTTTGGTGGAAATGGGGAGGAGCACAAATTTAATACCACTTTTCAAGGATGCTGTCAACTGCTTTGTCTACAAAATGACACTATTTATTAATAGTCAAGTTGATAGATACTGTATTTTAGGGTTATGATTCATCCACATGTACCATATTTTCCAGACTTTAAGTTTCACTTTTTTTCTTAATTTGGCTTGACCTGCAAGTTATAATCAGATGTGACTTACAGTGGGGCAAATAAGTATTTGGTCAACCACTAATTGTGCAAGTTCTCCCACTTGAAAATATTAGAGAGGCATGTAATTGTCAACATGGGTAAACCTCAACCATGAGAGACAGAATGTGTAAAAAAAAAAAAAAAAAACAGAAAATCACATTACTTGATTTTTTAAATAATTTATTTGCAAATCATGGTGGAAAATAAGTATTTGGTCAATACTAAAAGTTCATCTCAATACTTTGTTATGTACCCTTTGTTGGCAATAATGGAGGCCAAATGTTTTCTGTAACTCTTCACATGCTTTTCACGCACTGTTGCTGGTATTTTGGCCCATTCCTCCATGCAGATCTCCTCTAGAGCGGTGATGTTTTGGGGCTGTCGTTGGGCAACACGGACTTTCAACTCCCTCCACAGATTTTCTATGGGGTTGAGATCTGGAGACTGGCTAGGCCACTCCAGGACCTTGAAATGCTTCTCACGAAGCCACTCCTTTTTTGCCCTGGCTGTGTGTTTGGGGATCATTGTCATGCTGAAAGACCCAGCCACGTCTCATCTTCAATTCCCTTGCTGATGGAAGGAGATTTTCACTCAAAATCTCTCGATACATGGCCCCATTCATTCTTTCCATTACACAGATCAGTCGTCCTGGTCCCTTTGCAGAAAAACAGCCCCAAAGCATGAAGTTTCCACCCCCATGCTTCACAGTGGGTATGATGTTCTTCGGATGCAGTTCAGTATTATTTCTCCTCCAAACACGAGAACCTGTGTTTCTACCAAAAAGTTCTATTTTGGTTTCATCTGACCATAACGCATTCTCCCAGTCCTCTTCTGGATCATCCAAATGCTCTCTATCGAACCGCAGACGGGCCTGGACGTGTACTGGCTTCAGCAGGGGGACACATCTGGCAGTGCAGGATTTGAGTCCCTGGCGATGCATTGTGTTACTGATAGTAGCCTTTGTTACTGTGGTCCCAGCTCTCTGTAGGTCATTCACTAGGTCCCCCCCGTGTGGTTCTGGGTTTTTTACTCACCGTTCTTGTTATCATTTTGACGCCATGGGGTAAGATCTTGCACGGAGCCCCAGATCGAGGGAGATTATCAGTGGTCTTGTATGTCTTCCACTTTCTAATAATTGCTCCCACAGTTGATTTCTTTACACCAAGCAAAGAGTGAAGAGTTACACAAAACGTTTGGCCTCCGTTATTGCCAACAACTGGTACATAACAAAGTATTGAGATCAACTTTTGGTATTGACCAAGTACTTATTTTCCACCATGATTTGCAAATCTTTAAAAATCAAACAAAGTGTTTTTCAGGGTTTTTTTTTTCCCACATTCTGTCTCTCGTGGTTGAGGCTTACCCATGTTGACAATTACAGGCCTCTCTAATCTTTTCAAGTAGGAGAACTTGCACAATTGGTGGTTGACTAAATACTTATTTTCCCCACTGTATATGCCTTTTAGACCGCCTGGGAGTAGGCTCAAAAGGTTTAGTTAGGATGCTCAGTAAAATTCCTACTCCTCTGTTCTTCATGGACGGATTGGAATGACATTTGGTAGGTACTGTATATTTTACGGGTTGTACATAATCCTCTGAGACTTTTTTTTTTTTTTTTTTTTTTTTTTTTGTCTTCATGTGGGATTGAAGTAGTGTGATGTATGCACGGTTAATTGTTGCCCGGATCAAAGAACAGTCACCTGAATGTGTTCCACCAGGCTGTCTGAAAGGGTACCACTGATAGAAAGACATGTTTTTCTTAAAAGATAAATGTTAGAAAAAGTTACAATAGTTTGATAATAAAAACCCTCTTAATATTTTTGTTTTAATAAAATTTGTAAAATTTTAAACCAAAAAAATGAACTAGTAGGTCACCGTTGTTGTGGACGTCACAGAGCGGTGATGTCACATGGACACGCTGCTGGACTTCCAGGTGTCTTTCTTTAACTACATAAACATGTCGTCGGTTCTGCCCTTCCAGTTTGAACTGGAGTGGAATATTAATGAGAAGGACAGCCCTGTCGAGATTTCACAAGAGGAGCAGCAAAAGCAAAATGAACATGACAGACAGGATTAAAGGAGTAGCGTACATGTGTCAAGTTCGCTAGTGACAACTAGCACTCTCCTGCTCTAGTGACTGAGTCCAAAGTTGGTAAAATTACACCGAAATCCGAAAAGCTCTTCAGCTGCTCTTTAAGCATTTGGCCAAAACATTTTTACCTCATCTGACCTTTCAGTGCACACGGCGTCCATTGTCACTCTACTTCTGTCTCTTTTCTGGGCTCTGTGGCTTTGGAGGAGGAACTGCGTGGATATCTGTCCCTTTTCTAATGAGTCCATCCTGAAAAGAAGTATTGTTTTCTTGATGCCAAGCAGAATGAAAAGATGAGCAGACTTGCAGGCAGGACAAAGCAAGAGGGGGTGTTTGAACAGCCTTTTTAAATCCACTTGTACCAGTAGCCAAAGCTATAAACAAGGCATTGTTAGTAGACAGGATGTGCTGTCTCATTTAGTGTTTTAGTAACGTCTTAACACTTACCTCGTCTGTTTTGTGGTTAAATTGCGGCAAAGCACTTGTTCTTTTTACTTGTCTTGTACTAAATTAAAAAAAGATGCACATTGACGCTTTTATAACTAGAATAATAACCTTCAATATCAAGTTTTGAAATAATCGTTAGTTACAGCCTCGTGTTTTCACACTGCTCTTTCCTAGTCACTCACCATAGTCAGAGTGAAGCTAATGTCTTATGTCCTGGTCTTTGCTATAAGGAGACTGTCTCATTATCTGCTTCTCTTCTTTTCATCCCTCTTTAAAAAAAATGTCTCAGGGTTCGTTTTCGCTAAATATATATCACGCTCTGTGCTGTCTGTGTGCATGTACGGTAAGCCTGTAAGTAATTTTGTCATCTTCGCAATGCCGTTACCATTACGGCGGATGTAAAGGCATGGGGTACTATGCGTTACTACGTTAGTTGAATGACGCGAGAAATGTGTGAGGGACCCAGAGAAAGCAGAGCTTCAGAGGGGTGTTGTCGGACAAGGGAGTTGTAACTAGGGATGTCCCGATCCAGGTTTTTGCACTTCCGATCCGATATCGATATTGTTTTGCACTCCCGATCCGATACCGATACTGGCCGATACCGACCTATCTGAGCATGTGTTAAAGTTTAAAGTTATTTAGCCTCCTTACTTAGTTGTCAGACTCATGTTGAAAAAGGTTTTAGTACTCTTGATAACAACTAGCCAGCTGAATTAGGTGAGTTTGAATAACACACAACGGTTGGCAACAAGAAACTCACCTGTTTATTCAGTGACAAACACAAAACATTATAAATGACAAACAGAAATGGCATAGTCAGTCAGTAAAACGTGCAAATAATATTGTAAACTGTCTTAAAAAAGCAAAACACACCAACAACCTCAGTGGAAAATCCCACAAATCCCCCAAGCTATTAGATGCTTTTAATGTTTCGTGCATTAGTTACAAAAATTGTATAAAAAGCCTCTCAGGTTTAAATAAACGACTATTTCAGTATCAAGTTAACATTTTAAAACAGTAAATAAAATACTCAAGTCCCCATTCTGTATCAGCAGCTTTAAACTACATTCAATTCATTTAATTTTGCGAATCAACTGTTAAAGTTGTTAAAATTGCTCCCGTTATTCCATAATTTCCTCTATCTACTTTTGACATGTGAAAGTTTTAAAACTTTTGAAGATAGATTCAAGTCAAGATTTTGCCCATTTAGGAGTATTTTAGATAAAAAGTTAATTAGGTTCGCTTGGAAGGTTCACAACAGCCTACTAGGGAAGTCTCCTGCTTTAAGATGGCGGCTGTTTACTAACGCATCTGGTTTTCAATACTTCAATGTTGCTAACGCAGTCGAGTCTGTCGAGTAGCATCTGGTTCTATATACATATGATATTTATTATCTCCAGTAAAACGACGTTGACGTTACGGACATCGTCTTTGCAATTGTCTTGCGAGCCTTTTGCGGTCGTGCTGCGAACCAATTGCTGTCGTGTTGGGGCAATTGGCGTTCGTGCTGTTGCCAATTTGCAGTCGCGCTTTAGGAATTGGGGATTGTGTTGTGGTAATTTGCATTCGTTCTGCGAGCCATTTGCTGTCGTGTTGTGGCAATTGGGGTTCGTGCTTTTGCCAATTTGCGATCGCGCTTTAGGAATTGGAGATCGTGTTGTGGCAGTTTGCATTCGTGCTTTTTTTCTTTTGCAAAGCATTTGCAATTGGGGTTCGTGCTTTTTTTATTTGCAAAGTGTTTGGACTTTGCATTTCGCCTGACACCTCTGGCCACCGTAGGCTAGGGCCTGTTGTCGCAAAAACCTTTTGAACTTCACAGAGTGTGACCTATGTTTTTTTTCTTTTTTGAATGAAAAAGACAGTTCAGTTCAATTCAATCAGTTAATATAACGTATTTGATGTGAAAGACATTATATAATGGATCATGTAATAACGTGTAAAACATGAAAAGCGAAGCCAGTAACGGATTACTCTTACATGGAGGTAACTGAGTTACTAACGCAATTAGTTTTTGGGAGAAGTCATTTGTAACTGTAATTAATTGCTTTTTTAAAGTAAGATTAACAACTCTGTACAAGACAAATGTCACTTTGGAAGTATAAACGCGAGACTGTTACTATCCTTGATTTTTTTTTTTTTTTTTTTTTTTTTTAGTATGTCTAGTTCTGAGTGATCAATTCAAAGTCCGGTTTCCCTGACTATTTTGGTCAAATCGACTGTTCTAAACCGAGATAAAATACCAGGTTTTTGTGAATAGTCTACCAGAATGATGGATTAACCATTATGTAAATCCTCAATTTGCCATTTTCGTCTCGGTAACAACTCGCACTTTCTGAAGACAATGCAATTCCGGCTTCTTTATTACTCCCAGCTGTATTCTGAGTATTCACACTTATAAATCGTACGCATGTGATGAATTTTGGGTTGGAAGCCATTTGGTGTGGAGGAGTCTCGCTCTCTCGACTCATTCTTTACAGTGAGTCACTGAGTCAATTGCGTCAGTCCTCGGTGGCATCGCCTCCCTGCATCACAATCATCCCAGGATTCACACTTCCATCTCCTCTGGCTTCTGAGTTCTCCCGGCTCAAATTGCAGCATTATGTTTTATACCCCTGTAATGTATAGCTGCATTGCCGCCGACCAACACTCTTTGCCAGTAACAGTAAATCAGACTTGTGTGATTTATACGTTTGCACTCACTGTGCCTTGTTTTTCTGTTTGTTTTGTTGATCTGTGGAATTGACGTAAAACCAACTCTGTGCACGCAAAAGCCAACTCGTCATATACTGTAAGATCATTACTCGTCCAAAAGAACGCAACATATGATATATGCCTCAGTGGGTTGTGCTCTCGAGTAGGTCTTTACCTTGTGTTCATTCTAAGAACGCATCAGTCAATAGGACTCATTTCAAGGCAAGTGATTTATTGCTCTTAACAGTAAGAGGTAGTGTGACATGCAATGATACTGGCGCAAAATGGATGAGAAATAAAGGACATGTATTTATAGTGGGCCACCTGCAGCCTTCACATGTGTCAAGACCTTCAGTAAATAGAGCTCAGCGGACAGCGTATTGGCATGAGTGATGAGGAATATACTGCACGTTCAGACTAGTAGAAGCTGTCTCCTTCAGCATGTTTTTTTAGGTTCATGCAAGTCTAAAGTCGCGATTCATCATCAAAGCACCAAAGTAGATGACGATTTTCCGTTCTAGCAAGATCAAGGTTCTCTCGGTTGTTAGGTGCAAACTTGGGAACTGTTTAATCTTGAAGACCAATTATGAAGTAATTTCATAACATGCCAAATAGGGTCACAATAAAAGTAATTAAACATTGTCCAACAAATAAAGCATGAAAAAAAAATTATATGTTGTATATTTGACAAAATAATCGCGTTTCCGAAGTTCAAGCCTGAAAGGGGACGAACCCGGAAGTGATACGTCACACCGCGATGGCAGCGCTACATACGGCCGCCATACAAAGCCCTTCAAACAATGATTCAAACAGTGATATAAGAGATAGATCGAGCGCAAGGGAGGAGATCCAAGTTTTTGAAGAGTTGGAGGAAGAAGAGGAGGTTGGAATTTTATGTTGGACCTAACATGAATTAGCCAGACACTAATCAGGACGCAAACATTGTGCCTAGACTACCTGACATGGAATGGAGACAAGACCCATAGAGATTACAAGATTGGTAAGATATATAGGCTGTTCTTATTTTCATGATTTGAAGATGCAGGCATTTGCACATAATTTTGTTTTTGTCTATCTGATGACATTGTTAAAAAAATAATAATAATCAGACTTCATGTTCATTTTTGCAGATCCGGCAGCTCTCGTGCATATAAAATAATAATATAAAAACGTTGGGGGGAAAGAAGGAGATGAGTCATTGATGGCTTTCTCCACTTTATTGTGGCAACAATAAGAAAACAAAATAATAGCGGACTGCCGCCACATTCGACCGCAAAGTTTTGCTTCTCGCTCATCTCCCCCTCGCCTCCTACTACTCACACCTCTCCAGTCCCAGCGTCTCTTAAACGGATCGTGCGTAGTGTCTTGTTATGAGCTTTTTGTTGACAAAGGTATCGAACACACGACATGCTGACAACTTTGTTTCTTTATTAACACCAGGAGCTAACAGTACGAACACAGCTTCGGGCTCTTGGCAGGCTGTGCGGAGTAATAGATGCAGCCTGTAGAAGCGGCGTCTAATGGTGTGAGGAAATGTAGTTTTTTCACACAAGCGAACACATTACAAAGCACCACTTCAGTGTTGGCCCGAGACTACATTTCCCATGATTCACTGCGTGACCTGGGCCGCTCGCTGATTCGCTGCGAAATTGACTCAGTGGCTACGCTAAACCAACACACTAGTTGTCAACTGTCACCTGTCAGCGGCTCTCGTAAAACACAAACTAGAAGGCTATCATGCGATTACCGTGAAAGAAACGCCGAACCGTCCAAAAGCAAAGCAATGCAATGCTTGAAGCATGAAGGTAGAAATACATAATACAAATACAAATAAATGTGCAAAAACTCACCGGCGTTGTGTGTCTCTTACAGCAATGTGACCATGAATTACTGCGACACCGACCCGCTTATATGCACATCCACACCCCTTTCCCGATTGACGGTGGATTAACCCTTTCGGACAAGATCGTAGATTACGCACAATTTACACATGCTTAACCTAGCGAACGCAACAACAACTATGATCGGGGATTGCCACGAGTAAGCTTTCGGCTAATGGAAGGGTTGCGTTAAAAAATATATATATATATATATATGCTTATAAATTGTTTAGCCATTGATATTATTCAAAAACATGTTTGGCCAACCTTACTTCACATTTGGTCTTTAATATCAAGATGTTTTTCCAACAGATTTTCTAAAGGTGATCAAATATTTTGCAAAACGTTTTTCACAAAAAGTGTCTTTCTGGAACACATCAACGGTTTCTATAAACTGTTATTTAAAAGTAGCCATAGCTGCACCACTAAACAGGGTTTGCCCTAGGATGAAGCTGAAGCTATGGTGGCGGGCTGTATCAGAGTCGGACAGCCTCACCGTGTCGTGCCACGGCGAAATTTTTTTTTTCATGTTTTTTCCCCCCAAGAAAGAACCATAACAGATATATTTGAAATTTTTTAATTCGCCAGGCTAATGTCGTAGCTCTCAGCTACGGTACATGTATGTAAAATGCATAGCTGATTACAGCTACATTACCCTACATCATAGTAATACAACTTTTTTTTCTCGTAGCAATAATACGACTTACATCTCGTAAAGACTCAGGGGTCGGCAACCCAAAATGTTGAAAGAGCCATATTTGACCAAAGAAACAAACGGATACAGTATGTCTGGAGCCACAAAACATTAAAATCCTTGTATAAGCCTTAATGAAAATAACACCAGCTGTATATATCGAATCGATATTAGCTATATTAGCTTACTATCAAAATGACTAAGTTGGCTACAAATACATGATTAGCCTTCACGATTAAAGAGCGTATGACACCAAAAAGCATTTTTACTTCATATTTCACGCGGTGTTTTATGCTCCTGAATGAAATGGACCGCTTGGATGTGTGTGGAAGTGATCGTTTTATATATTCAATTTTTGAATACCGTACCATGAAAATTAGCGACTTCTGGCTTCAGTCTCGGGTTCTGAATAATTCCCCCTTAATGGGCTGAATTGTAAATCAGATGAAACCGTGACCCTGCCGACGTCATCCTCCTGTTGGGGACGCTAGAGCCCTATAATGGTAGGCGTGGCTAAACAGCGGATTAAAAGACTAATTTCTCGTCATCTGCGCTTTGCCAAATTGTTGTACATAGTCGAATCGTCTCAAAATATGATTCTAATTCACATAATAATGCTATTTAAGACTTTTTTTATCCATTCGTACGCACTTTAAATGTTTATTTTCCCTGCAGGGATCCTATAGAGAATGACGCACCACGTGACGACTCTGTTGTACGATGCCACCTCAAGTTTAACTTGATTAAAATATTAATGAATTGAAATAATGTTTATCATGTTTGTCCTCCTACAGAAACCATAATAAAACAGAAAATATATTTCCCTCCCCCATCTTTTTCTATTATCAAAAATGCTTGGAAAAATCTCCAGGGAGCCACTAGGGCAGCACTAAAGAGCCGCGGGTTTCAGACCCCCGTCGTAGTCTTTCTTTTTCCTTTTATTTGGCCCTAATAAGTACTACATTACCACAACAATAATAGTCCTTCTGTCAACAGACCCATTTCAAGGAATAGGGGGGAAATTCTAATAGTTGTGTAAAGGGTATTACTAGTTTCGGTGAGTAGGTGAATAGTTGGGGGGTTTTTTTTGTTGGTGGTGAACTACATTTCCATACAAAAGCACATCGAGGTACCATTAACTTAGCAAGGAGAGGTATGAGAGTCATTTTTCGAGTGTCCCTGAGCTCGCGAAATTTGGGAATAAAAAACCCGTTTATCAAAGTTTCGTCAGCTGTGATTGCGTATATCCCTCTGCCCAAACAGCCTGATAGCACAGATATAAGTATGTCTGCCCCTCTGCTATTGGATGCGTTGTTCATGTTCTAAAAATAGAGCAAGGCTCCATTTTGTTCCCTGCCTCTCGGCACAAATTCATTTATACTTGGCCTTCCGTCCAAGACGGCCGCCTACCGCTCACTTTCCCCAAAAAGTCTGATCCAAACTACTGTTATGCCCCAGATATGGGGAAGGAGAGGCATCAATATTGGCTTACCCACTTTATTGCGCTAACAATAATAAAGAAAAGCAATCACAAAATAACAGCAGGCTGCCACGACATGCAACCACTATCTCGCCCATTCTTCCTACTCACTTCCTCCTGCATCACAGCTCCCCAGTCCGATCGTCTGTGAAGGGGGCCCCGCTTAGCTACGGACATTACATTACATAATTAATAGGTTGCCGCTGAACTCTTCACACTTGGCTGCCACTAGTTTGAACTGGCCTTAAAAAAAAAAAAAAACTTATTTGCAAGGCGTGGCGGCTGTTATTTTGGTGTGGCGGTACGCCACAATCTCTTGTATGTCGGGGAAACCCTGCTGCTTTTTCACAGACTTTCTAATTTGGGGAATTATTGACATGTTGTTAATGGCAAATTTTGGATAATTCCCCTTACACTTTAACGCTTTATAGTGCTAGTGATTACATTTGTTATTAAAAAAGAAAAATCACACCTGGCGTCCAGACACTGTTTGTGGACATCACATTTTGGTATACAGGTATGTCCTACCTGACCCAAACGGTGATGTTTAGGAATGTATATGCCAGCTTTCAACTGTATCATTTTTCATATTATCAATATTTTTTTAAACATTTTTTTAAAATATATTTTTGGGTCGTAAATAAACCTAGAAATTACTGAAATGGCAATAAAAGAAAAATTATTAACACTTCAATGAATTGCCCACCATTGACAAGTGACAAAACATATCCAATTTATTTAAACTGTGAGGACTGGCTGTAAATTCACATGTCTCAGTGCCGTTGACACCACTAGATGTCCAATCCACTTTGAATGGGAAGGTTGGCAGCTATCATTCGCCTTCCAATCAAAATGGATTGGACATCTAGAGCCATCAATGGCAGCCAATGAATCTAAATGGGTTATAGGAATGTTGCCTTGCTGCAAAAGAACTAGAAATAAAAAAATATATATATATACTGTATAGAGAAATACTTATCATAATTTCTAGCCAGAAAGGTAGGAACACAAAAATGTGTGTGTAGTTTAAAAAGTTTGTTTTTTCAGTAAGAAAAGTCCTGGAGCATATGTGCTGAGGCCTCATAGTTATTTCAAATTCAAACAATGACGTGTTTTAATTGTATTGAGATGGAAAAGATTCAATACTATGTGCGTTCCCACACTATGTGGATTGCAGAAGTTTTCAATTATGTTACAGAGGGAGGAAACGTCCTCCCATGTACCCTCGAACAAGTATTTCTATTCTTCTTAATTCTTTTAGCCCGGCTATTCTTTCATGCTTATAGTACAAGTTGACAAGATAAAAGATATGTTCATTTATTCATCACTCGTGCAGCTTAATCCTCACCAAGGTTGGTCTGGGTGCTGGAGCTCGTCCCAACAGACTATAGGCAGGACAAATGATCCGAATTAGTAGACTCTTATCAAGGGGTTAAGCAAGGCTGCATTGTCATCACATTTTTCTTTTCTCTCCAAGTTTCAGGATAAAATGATTATAATTAAGTTAAAATAACTCCATGACGAGATGGGACGGGACGATAACCATACTGAACCATGGCTCTGTTTTTCCGCTCAAATCTGTCAATTCCACGTTTAACCCAAATAAACAAGAAACAAAACACATTAAAACAATTTTACAAAATAACATGATGTAAATAAGAAAATAATTATTTTCCTGGGGCAACATGTCTGACTTTCAAGGAACAGAGAATACAGAGTGTGAATGACAGTAGCTCAAATGATTTAAGTATGCAAATTTTTGAGACCTCTGCTAAAAGCGGAAAATATTGTTGAAACACAAAAAATGACACCGCTTACAAGCGCAGCCAATTTGTGACCTTCCTTATAGTAGGGCTAGCCAATAGACTGATATGAAGAATATATTGATGTATTGATGTATGTATATATTGATATATTGATTTTTAATGTGATATGGAATTAGACTTTATCGGCTAGATCTTATAGTTTAAATTTGCACCATACAGAGCCTTAATTTCAAATGAATATCCTGTTTTAGACAGTATTTATATTTACATTTAATTATTTGAACAACGTAGCATTTTTCATGAACTAGGTGAAGAAAACGTAATTTTGCCGCTGTTCACTAAAATACCAGGATTCAATAAAATTACTCGTGACATGTCATACTTGGCTTTGATCTGGTCCAAACGTTTGCTGTCATTTTAAAAGGAAAATATCGTAATATGTATTTAGTCTGAACGAAATTGGGGAAAAAACTGACATTGTAATTTTTTGGGAGGGTTGTTATCTATTGCGATATTACAACTAAAATAATATTCACCAGGCTTGAATAACTTTGTTTGGGAAGACTTTGGTTGTCTCATTATGACCACATTGCATTCATGAGAGATGTCCCAATCCGATCACATGATCGGAAATCTGGTCGATCGCACCATTTTTCAGAAGATCAGAATCGGGTGAAAAGGATCGGGTTTTTAATTTTAAAAATATATTTATCTGGTTCATGCTCGTACAGCCTCTCATACTCCCTCCTGAAAAGCAGTGCGTCCAAACTGTTGTTCTTGGTCATCAGTGCAGCTGGCGTTTGGTACATAAAGGTGACGATGATTGACAGGTTTGTAGCGTTGATCTGGCCAGAGACGCCTTGGTAGCTCTAGGATCAAAGGCACAAATGTGTTAATCATCGTTAAGATTGGTTCACAGTCTAAAGTGTGCTGTGGGTCAGTGAGAGGCTTTTCTCGGCAGCATGAGCGTAAAAAGGTATCTGATCGGGAGTCTGTATCATCAGATTCTCAAAATCAGGTGACTGCCTAGTATTCGTATAATACAGTTAAACCCCCTTAGCCTGGGTTAATCTGTGAATGGTAAAGATTGGTGTATATTAAATGAATCATGGAAGTCGTGTCCCTGCACAATTGCTGCTTTTATGAAGAAAAACAAAAGTTTACATACATTTTTTTTAGGGCTGTCAAAATTATTGCGTTAACAGGTGGTAATTTTTTAAATTACGTTAAAATATTTGACGCAATTAACGCACATGCCCCGCTCAAACAGATTAAAATGACAGCACAGTGTCACAATGTCCACTTGTTACTTGTGTTTTTTGGAGTTTTGTCGCCCTCTGCTGGCGTTTGGGTGCGACTGATTTTATGGGCTTAAGCACCCATGAGCCTTGTGTAATTATTGACATCAGCAATAGCGGGCTACTAGTTTATTTTTTTATTTGAAATTTTTACAAATTTTATTAAAACAAACATAGAGGGGTTTTAATATAAAATTTCTATAACTTGTACTAACATTTATCTTTTAAGAACTACAAGTCTTTCTATCAATGGATCACTTTAACAGAATGTTAATAATGTTAATGCCATCTTGTTGATTGATTGTTATAATAAACAAATACAGTACTTATGTACCGTATGTTGAAAATATATATCCATCTTGTGTCTTTCCATTCCATCAATAATTTACAGAAAAATATGGCATATTTTATAGATGGTTTGAATTGCGATTATTTACGATTAATTAATTTTTAAGCTGTAATTAACTCGATTAAAAAATTTAATCGTTTGACAGCCCTAATTTTATTTTATTTTTTTTTTTAACAATCACGCGTCCTGCGATTGGATTAATGCGCACATTGCGACGGCGATGTTCAAACGATATATTGTGCAGGCCTGATATATATAATATCTCGGTATTCACCTTATATCAGGAAATGTCTTTTTGTTCATATTGCCTAGCCCTTCATTTATTCCCAGGCACATGCATATACTGATAGTTTAGCACAAGTGCCTTTGATAATTGGTATTAGTGACATCACAAGGAAGGAAGGGCAATCTGGGATTCTCGCATTTGGTTGAAATATTACTGGTTTTGACAAAATATCTACCTGAAGTAGTCGCAGGCACTTCTCAGAAATTCTGGCTTTTATCCCAACCAGATTCACGTGACAAAGGTATTGTCGCTCCCTATAACTAATCAGATTGATGCATCGTTACACCCATTGCTTTTGATGAGATATTTTTACTAACGTTTGATTAATAGCTACTTGTTCATTGCATAAGCACCTCACAATACGATTGCAGCATCTTTAGTTTTTCTTTGATGAGTCACCTTTCATGTTTTTTTTCTCTCTCCTTTTGCCTCCTGCAGAAAATTTCAATACCAAGGTCAGAAAGTTCCAATGAACTGCACACATTTACTTTCTACCTGTCTAATGTGGGCAGAGACAACCCGCAGGGCAGCTTCGACTGCATCCAGCAGTATATCACCAGGTAAGAGCATTACTTGGCAGCTGCACAGCCTAATTACAGTTTACCTCTCAAGTCTAATCACATTTCTGGGTTGTCAAGTGTCAAGTGGAAAAAGTAACGCATGTGAATTTTACCTGCTGTCGTACAAGTGTGTCAGACAACAGGTGCAACGAAGAGGCTTTGTGCCTGGCAATCATGTTATAAAGGAGCTTTTTTATATCCTAGGAGCATATTTGTGCAACTGGCCTGCAAACCAAACATGTATTAATGTTGACCCACTACTAGTACTACAATTCCCAGAAAGCTTTGCAACAGTAGCAAATTTGAGCTTGAATGACCTCGAATTACCTTTACATTCTTTTTCTACTCCAGTGAAGGGATCATTAGGTTTTGTGTTTTTTTAAAGGGCTTTCTGCTTTTTTGTTATTCAAGGTATTTTGCTGGGTATTTAATTATGTACATTAAAATGGGATTTCTAACAGGAATGTCCCGATCCGATCACGTGATCAGAAATTGGGCTGATCACGCAATTTTACACAGGATTGGAATCTGGTCAACAGGAATGAGTTTTTAATATAAAAAATTGTGTTATTGTGCTTCATGCTCATACAACCTCTCGCTCTCACTCCTACTTCTTTTTTTTGTCAGCAGTGCCCTGGAGTTAGCTATTTAAAGTTAAAGATTTAAAGACAGATTTCTAACTTTGATCCTGCCAAAGCTTGGTAGCGCTACCATCAAAGGGTGCAGATGTGTCAATTCTCGTTTAGCTTGTTAAACACTGGTGGTAGTGTGCTGTGGCAACTCATTGTGTAAGTGAGAGGCAGTTTTCAGCAGCGTGAGCGGATTTGAGTGGACTCACTAAATGAAGCAGTTAATAAAGACAAGCATTTTTCTATGTTATTCTTGTTTAAAAATAATTCACATTATGAAGCCGGCACAATGGGACAGTAAAGTGTTTAAAACTTTTTTCTTTTCTTTTTTACCCGGTATGGGATTGGGACTCTGTATCAGCAGATTCTCAAAATCACGTGACTCGGACTCTGGTGCAAAAATATGTGATCGGGACATCCCTAATTTTCTATTAATGTTGCACAACTGTTTATGCTAAAGTTTGTTTCAAATACAGCTGTCAAGCAAACCTTTCATTTGAAAAGAGTTTTAACATTACTTCAGTAAGTAATTTTGTGGAGTGAAGAACGCACGCAATTTCAGTTAAGTTTTAAAAAATATTTATTGATTTTGTACCAGTTTTTCATTTCGGCCTACTAGGAATTTGAGAATAGTGTGTCATTAGTGTTTTTTTTTTCTCCAATTAACCCCTTATTTGCCTTAGACAGAAATAGACCTTCAATCCAAACTAGCATCAGTATGTAACAGATATTCACAGACCAACGCCTCAGAACAGTCAAACTATCGTAACACTTACAGGCATATGCTCATTGTACAATGCCAAAACTAAATTAAATGTTTCACTATTCTTAAGTTATGTTTTTCATTGCAGATTCTTTAACACTTTAACGGGCACTGATTGAACTTACTGGCTTTTCAAAATGGATTGGATGTCTCACACCGTCAATGGCACTTAAGCATGAGCATTCACAGCCAGTCGTCCTAGCTAAAATAAATTGGATGTCTATCGTTGTCAGTGTCTGACCACTAGTCAATTCCTATGAAATTAACCAAAAATATTGTTATTTGGGGCCAAAGCTACAGTGAGTTTGTGTGTATTCATTTGAATGTTATTCAGTTTGTTTTAAAATCTTAGTAATTTATAAATGTATTAATTCATGAAAATCTGAAAAAAAAAAAATACAATAGTGGTCCCTGCTACTTCGTCCCCTCAGTCCATTGCGGAGATTTTTTTTTTTCAATTAAAATATAAATAAATAAACACAGATAAGCCGCGAGCTGATCACGTAGTCTCACTTTCCCTCCCTCCCTCTCCCTGCTCTTTGTTGGTCAGGCAGCGCACTGGAGTTGCTGATTAATTAAAGTTAACGATGATTGACAGACATTTGGGTTTGTTCTTGCCAGAGACGCGAACTTCAAATTGCCGCATGCGTCAATCATCGTTTAATTTGTTAAACTGTTGCTCTGGCAACTCATTGTGTGTAAGTGAGCAGCTTGAGCGGATTTTAGTGGACTTACTCAATGAAGCATTTAATAAAGCCAAGCATTTTTCTACTTTGTTCTTGTTTGAAAATAATTCGGTGGGACAGTAACAAGTTTAAAACTTATCATGAATATTAGAGCTGGGAATCTTTGGGCACCTAACGATTCGATTACGATTACGATTCAGAGGCTCCGATTCGATTATAAAACGATTATTGATGCACCCCCCTCCTTTTTATGTTTTGTACATTAGTTCCAAAATTGTTCAAAAATACTCTCAGGATAAACCAAACTACTATTTCAGTATCAAGTTAACATATAGCAGTAAACAAATATACAAAAATAACAGTAATAAAAAACTCCAGTCCCCATTCTGTATCAGCAATTTTAAACTACATTCAATTAATTTAATGTTGTGAATCAACCGTTAAAGTTGTTAAAATTGCTCCCGCTATTCCATAATTTCCCTTTTGTCTACTTTCGACATGTGAAAGTTTTAAAACTATTTTAAAGATAGATTCAAGTCAATATTTTACCGATTTAGGAGTATTTTAGATAAAAAGTTAATTAGGTTTGCTTGGAAGGTTCACTACAACAGCCTTGCAGGGAAGTGTACTGCTTTAAGATGGCGGCCATTTACTAACGCCCGCATCTAGTTTTTTGTAGATGTGCTGCTAACGCTAACGAATCTATATTGCATCTAGTCCTATATAAAGGATATCTACCGTAACACTATGTGGATGTACTTTGTAGCAGCTTTTCGGCAGCAGTCAGGTATGTTGTTGTGTTTTTTTTATCTCGTGGCATGAGTTGAGCTAGAGCCGTGAGTTGAGCATTGGCATTACCCGAGGGGCCGGGTAATGAGAAGCATGATGTTTAGCTACTCTCATTTCGTTCCACATTGCGTCCCGAAGACCGCGTGGCGCGCCGAGTGTGTTGTACTTCCGCTTTACTTGGCATATTTCAATAATCGGAATTTGGATGTTTGTGAATCGTTCTCGAATCTTCCACGGCCGAATCGCGAATAATCTAAGAATCAGAAATTTTGCACACCTCTAATGAATATTACATTTGAATTGCTTAAAAAACATTTATTTACATAATAAGGTGGTTTTTTTCAGTTTTTGAAAAAAAAAGTGAAAAAACATGTCTTATGTGTAACTCTTTCCAATGCTAAATCTGAATAATTACATTGAACACTAGGAGTGGGAACCTCTTGGTACCTCACGATACGATACGATTTGCGATACAAAGCTCACAATAACGATGATCTGACAATATGGCGATACAACGATGATTGATACATTGGTCAGGAAATCATTCTAGGATATTCTACAAACAACTAATAAACAGAAAAACAAGCTTCTGCTGCGTAGTTTACCACTAGTAGACGTCCAATCCATTTGAACTGGGAGGGTGGCAGCGAATGAACGAATGTTGTTGAATGTTCAGCACTCCCACTTCAAACGGATTGAACATCTATGGCCGTCATTGGCAGCCAATGCCAGGCAATGAGGTCATTTTGGGCCATTTAGGGTCATTTAGCTGTTGATTTTCAGTTACTTCCCCGAAAATCGGATAGAATGACTGTGAATGCTCTGGTTTTGAATTAGTGCTGCAACAATTAATCGATTAACTCGAGTATTCGATCAGAAAGATTCGGATAAAATTTAGCTGCTTCGAGTATTCGTTTAATTAAAGTGGCGTTGCAATGGTTTGTTTTGAAAGTGTTTACATTTATTTTTATTGATTTGGGTGGATACACGGCCCTCTAGTCTACCTCATTTCACATGGCTGAATCCATCTGCTCCCTGTTAAGACTAGCATAAGCTGAGTTTTTTTTTTTGAGCTAATGATTTTTTTTAATGCATTCATAATTTGGTTTAAAGGTATATTTAGCCATTTTTTGTGGGCATATGTGTGTGAGCCATTTGTAAAGAGCATTGTAAAAAAGCGTTAGCATTTTATAGCATTTAAGCAAGCGGACTTATGCTATCCAAGTTAGCCAATTTTTCTTTTGTTGTGCATAGAGCCTATCCGATTACTCGAATATTCGAACTAAATAGTTCATCGATTAATGGACTATTAAAATAATCGATAGCTGCAGTCACATTTCGAATGAACGAACGTTCTAAATGGACTGGGCGTCGAGCAACGTCAATGGCAGCCTTCGTTACCTGAGACACTAATATGGCGGAAGATTTTGGTAGCAACTTGTTGGTCCCTTTTTTTTTTTTTTTTTTTTAAAGCACTGACGCCTTTTTAAAACGATATCTCGATTCTTGGCAGGAGCATATCGATAACCTTTTGGGACACAAAGTATCACGATATATCAACATTCCGATATTTTGTCACCCCCCCCCCCCCCCCCCCAAAAAAAAGCTACTTTGCGTTTTTTTTTTTTTTTTTTTTTTTTTTTTTTTTTTTTTTTTTACTTATCACGGCGGGCTGTGGTCCCCATTAACCGCGAAAAACAAGGGATCACTGTACTGTATTGATTAATAACATTAATAGAATTAGAATTGAAACCTGGCATCCACATGTGGGTCTTGTAGGCCATTTTTAGGCCTAATATTGCAGCAACACTTGCCTTTTAAAAAGTAAAAACTACCAATTAAAGTAGAGAAAAACCAAAAAGAAATCGTGACCGTTATCTTGGCCAGATCTCCCAGACATTTATCATTATCAATGGCAGTCAAGTTTTGCTGCACGGTATCTGGAGCAGTGGTTCTTAACCTTGCTAAAGGGACCGAACCCCACAAGTTTCACATAAGCATTCACAGAACCCTCCGGAATTAGATAATAATAATTTTTTTTTTTAAATTAATCCAAAACCAATCAACCTTCTACTCATTTTGTCAGCATGTTTTTAAACAGGTCAAAATTTTTAGTCCATGCTGCCCATCAGTCTGTTATACTTCTTCATACCTTCATACATTGTGGTTTGGCACTATCAGTACTTCAAATTGACCCCCAACTGTATATTGTCAAGGATCTTTCACACTTACTGCAAAGCACGTTGCCACGTTCTCGTGACGTTCACACTTACCAAGAAAAAGTGCTGACTGAAACAAATTAAACTAAAACTAAAATCAAAGCTTGTAAAAGCCCAAAAAGGCAAATGCACACTGCTGAGTGTTAGAACTTTGTCCCCAAGTATGTAAGTGGGTCAGGGGGAGTTCATCCACATCGCCAGCTGGATCATTATCGATGTGTAGACTGTCAAAGTGAAACCGCCAAATGACAGAGCTCCTGTCGTTGTCGCGGCATCTCATTTGCTGCCAAACTGTCAAAATGAAGGCGTGAAGGCGGTCAGACAGAGTGGCATTTGGTGTGGAGAATCCCACAGACGCATGATAATTGGATAAGTAACGGTTGTACTCAAAGGATGTTAAGAGTAAAACTATCTTGGGTTTATAAAACTTGTCGTTTATTTCAACGTTTTGTCTGTAATAACACACTGCTCTTTTTCCCCTATTGAATTTTGGAATGACCCCACCCTTTTCTTCCTCTCTCACAGTCTCTCCTCTTTGTTTTGGCAGCGAGGGTAGCATTCAGCTGGATTGTTTGGGTGCCATCCAAGACAAGATTACTGTATGCGCCACCGACGACTCTTACCAAAAAGCCAGAGAAAGCATGGCCCAGGTCGAAGAGGAGACTCGCAGCAGGGGTGCCATTGTCATCAAGCCGGGCGGCAGATATGTCGGTGAGCGGCGTGCTTTTAAGAAAAATGCCAGATAAACTAAACGCGCCATTAAAAGTATCTAAATAGACAAAGGGAATTAAGAGGAAATTGTGCATGCTGCAACCTCCCAAGTTGTCTTGCCACCTACCCAAAAAGTCATAACTGTATTTTTATTTCTCCAACTTCACTCTATAGGCAAAAGGGTTCAGATCCGGAAACCGGCATCGGCCCTGTCTGACGTGGCACCCTCGCGTAGGACTTCTCGGCCCGTCATCATCTCTAGCAGCGCGGTTAAGAAAGCGAGTACTCAGCAGAGGCCGCTCCGAGACCGTCTGGTTCACCTGTTGGCCCTCAAGCCTTACAAGAAGCCCGAACTGCTCTTGAGGTTGCAGAAAGACGGCCTCTTGCAGTCCGACAAAGAGTCCCTGGACAGTCACCTGCAACAGGTCAAACGCGGTCGTTACTTTAAAATTGTGACACCATTTATCAACTGTATCCTTACTGGTGAGCTCTTTTCATTTAATAGGTGGCAAACCTGAATGGGAAAGATAATACCCTCACATTAAAAGACTTTTTATATAAAGAAGTTCATAAAGACTGGCCTGGATACACGGAAGGGGATCAGCAGCTTCTCAAGAGAATCTTGTTCAGGTATGATTGAACTGAAATGAGAAGCGAATTTCGTATTGGACTGAAATTATATCATATAACTTAGAAATTTACAGTGGTACCTCTACATACGAAGTTAATTCCTTCCAGGACCTTGTTTGTAAGTCGAAATGGTCACATGTCGAGCAGGATTTTTTCATAAGAATACATTATAATTCCATTAATTCAATCCACAGCCTGAAAACCTACACTAAATCCTTAATAAATACTGCTGATACTATTGCAAATAGCAATTACAAAGAGCAAAACAAATACATTATGAATAAAAATCGGAATAATATATAATAATTAGGGCTGTCAAAATTATCGCGTTAACGGGCGGTAATTAATTTTTTAAATTAATCACGTTAAAATATTTGACGCATTTAACGCACATGCCCCGCTCAGATTAAAATGACAGCACAGTGTCATGTCCACTCGTTACGTATGTTTTTTTGTTTTTTTGTCGCCCTCTGCTAGAGCTTGGGTGCGACTGATTTTATGCATTTCAGCACCATGAGCATTGTGTAATTATTGACATCAACAATGGCGAGCTACTAGTTTATTTTTTGATTGAAAATTTTACTAATTTTATTAAAACGAAAACATTAAGAGGGGTTTTAATATAAAATTTCTATAGCTTGTACTAACATTTATCTTTTAAGAACTACAAGTCTTTCTGTCCATGGATCGCTTTAACAGAATGTTGATAATGTTAATGCCATCTTGTTGATTTATTGTTATAATAAACAAATACAGTACATATGTACAGTATGTTGAATGTATATATCCGTCTTGTGTCTTATCTTTCCATTCCAACAATAATTTACAGAAAAATATGGCATATTTTATAGACTGCTTTAATTGTGATTAATTACGATTAATTTTTAAGCTGTGGTTAACTCGTGTTGGAATTTAGTCCCCCCGGCCAAAGTTGCACGGAATGGCGGCAGCCGAACGGAACTGGTGCTCCGCTGTTTACCGCCCCCGCGAGCCAAACTGGGAGGAAACAAAACTCTGCATGTTCTCTTCTTATTTTAACCCTTTGTACTGACTCCATGTTTCAAAAGTTTGAAGAAGACTCACCGAAAACAGGTTGACAATTTATTCGTCGACAATGGTCAAAAACAAGGCAAAAACAGACGACGGAGGGACCATTCTGTATCCAAAGCAAGGCTACATAGAAAATGTTTCCGAGCGGCAAATCTGTCTTATCTCAGTGTCCGGTGTTTTTTAAGTCCGTGGTGTAGTGGGCCGGCCGAAGGTGTGTCCGGGCATTGCTTTGGTATCATCCCTCTCTGGCAGGTTTCGGGCTGTTTAGGTCCGTGCGTGGATGGGATGTGTTTGCTACAGCGACCGACGCTGGTCTTGACGTCACAAGCGCCTGCTATCAACTTTGTTATCCGGGCTGGCGCTACTTGTTTTAGGACAAAGCGCACTGGTCTTTGTCCTTGTTCATTTGTCGGGAGAACTGATTGCCAGAGTTGGTGCGTCAATCTTGCTCGTGGCGCACACGTTGGGCTTCTGTGATAAGATGCGTTGTGTATCTATTCTATTTCTTTAAACTATGGTGTGCTATTTATTTTACATTAGGTGTGTTAGAGTAGTGCAGTCCTACAGTGAATATGAGAAATGATACTATTCCCTGATTGATTATATTACGTGTGCTCCAGTAATGCAAACAGTTAGACGGTGCCTATGAGAAACGGTACCATTTTTCCTTTTCCCCCTCATGAGCGCCGATAACACACTATACTGTGTTCAAGGCCACTGAGTGAATTCTGCCTAAAATATAGATAGATGAATGTGTTATACTAATGCAAACAATTATATGGTGTGTGCGAGAACGGTACCTTTTCTCTTCACTCGATTAAAAATTTTAATCGTTTGACAGCCCTAATAATAATAGTAATAATAATCATAATACCTGTAATAATTTAACAAATCGAGTTCTAATGTGGCTGTCGTATTTTGTGTAAATGATTAAAAACCTGACGAAGCTGGCGATCTCTTTGTCGATGGTTGTCACCTTTACTTATAAAGACTGGCAAACGGAGGTCGGAAGAGTATTGTCAAGCAGTTCACGGACGCGGACCCCACGCCATATTTTACCATTGGTAAGCCTTACCTTTTTCTCTTCTT
The DNA here is from genome assembly GCF_030265065.1 of Corythoichthys intestinalis. Lineage (NCBI taxonomy): Eukaryota > Metazoa > Chordata > Actinopteri > Syngnathiformes > Syngnathidae > Corythoichthys > Corythoichthys intestinalis. The sequence continues at coordinate 42,849,991 of NC_080401.1, read as the reverse complement.
TCACCACCTGCTTTAACATTCTTGGAACCTATGACGGTTTCTCTCCCCAAAAAATCTGCCGTTAGTGCGTCTTGCGGGAAAACAATGAAATTGCGACGCTGTCATAAATCGTCTTATTTCAAGCATTTCGTCGGATGAAGAAACAAATGGCGAGTCCAATTTTATGTCGGATGTCAAAAAGATCGTGTGTCAAAGCAGGTATGTTGAGGTACCACTGTACATTATAATTCCAATAATTCGTTCCACAGGCGGAAAACCTACACTAAATCCTTAAGAAATACTGCTGGTACTATTACAAATGGCAAATTCACATGGCAACACAAATTATAAATAAAAATCGAAATAATAATACAGAATAATAATAATTAAAATTTAATGTGGCGAATGTGTTTTGCGCTGTACCTGAACGCACCATGTGGCTGATGTGTAGAGATAGGTGCGGTTGGGATTTTACTTTCTCTTTAAATGTTGTTGTTGGCGTCAACTCCGGCGGACAGTAAGGCTAAGTTCATACTGCTGATCTTAATGCACCATTCTGATTTTTTGTCGTGTTTTGTTGGGGTGCCCGTTCAGACTGCCTTTGTCTATTGAGCCCGTTCAAGTATTATGCATGCGCCCGAATTTGCAGCCCGACATGTGTTGAGCAAACTGACCCGCATTTGCAGAAGCATGAAAACAAATAACTACACACTGTGCGTGCATGACGCGCACACATAAGCATTATGTGTGTGTGTCAGTTTGCCTCGACTTGGCCATGTAAGCAATGCTGAAATATTGCTCATTTGGCGCGCACTAAGATACCGGGCATTATCATTATCAGGCTTATCCTTTTCTTCATTGTATTTTTTTATGACTGGGTCAAGCCCGCCTCCTGCATAGTAAAAGCAGAGTTCAAGCTAGGCGCTAACACTAATGAACAGCTACATAGCTGCCGTCTTGCGTGCTGCTCTCGCTCTTTGCTGACATAATTGCTGCATGAATTACGATTTGGGAGACTTGACAGTTCAGACGGCTGCAACATTCTGGAAAAATGTGGCCCACATCAGATTTAAACTATATACGAAAGTGACCCAGATCAGATTTGAAATGGTCCACTTCTATGTTAATGCCTCACTCGAGTCGGAAAAACACGAAAAAATCAGATTCGTGCATTAAAACCTGCAGTATGAACCTAGCCTAAGTGTGCTGTTTTGCACAAGTTATGAAATAAATGATTAAAAACCTGACAAATCTGGCGATTTCATTGGCGATGTTACTACAATAATAATTGTCAACTTAACGTATAAAGACTGGCGGTCGGAGGAGCACCGTCAAGATCATAGACATTATACTGCCATATTGTCGAGCCAGTTCACGAACGCGCACATCACGCTCATATTTTTCTATCATTTCCATCTTCATTTCAATGCTAAGCGTCACCTTTTTCCTTTTTTCATCACCTGCACTAACCTTTTTGGAACCCATGTTGATTTCTCTCACAAGAAAATCTGCCGAGCGGCCGTCTTGCAGGAAAACAAACTGCGGCGCTGTCATAACTCCGCGTTTTTCGAGCATTTCGTCGGATATAGAAACAAATGGCGGGTCAAATTTTGCGTTGGATGTCGAAAAGATTGTGTGTTAAAGCTATCATATGTGAAGTACTACTGTATTTTTCAATAACAATAACAGTCAGATGGCTGACCAATCAGGTTGTAATTCATGACTGCTTCTTTGCTTCATTGACTGACTGACTAACCTTCATTGAGATTTTAAGTTTATTATACAATGGTACCTCTACTTACAAACATCTCTACAAATGTAATTTTCAGGTTACGACACACCTCAGCGGGGAAATATTGCCTCTTGTTAAGAAATTTCAGGTTACGAGAGGCAAAAATACTATACAGTACTGTAAAAGATGCATATGTACTTCCTGCTTTCTGCTTTTAAATGTCGCGCCATAAGATCCTGCTGCCCATTTGGTCATAATCTTATCATTATTCAGTAATGTGATTCTGCTTTCCTGTAGGCCTATTGTTGCTGACGTTTCGCCGCAGTGTGATAACACACACAAGCGCGATGGTGTTTTTGTTGTTATGGCGGCTTGTTGTCTTTGCCAAAAGAGCACAAGTCTCCTCGCGTTTTTGTCTCACATAGTGTTTTTTTAAGCCCACACATGGTTCACTACATTAGAGCGTAGGTCTCCTCGCGTTATTGTGTCACGATGAGTGAGATAGACGATTGGCACCATCTTGAAAGAGAAGGATGTTAAGATATTTTCCTTTGCATTTTATTCCATTATCTCCACCATTACATGTATTAACAGTTAAGTCTATGGAATGTTTCAAATGTGTTTATCTGTTGTTTTATTCCAGTTTTACCCCCCCATTATAAAATTTAATGTGGCCTTTCAGTAGTGCTTGGAAGGCATTAGGGGATTTACATGGAAAACACGTCTCTACTTACAGAATTTTCAAGTGACGAGACTACTTCCAGAACGAATTTATTTCATAAATAGATGTACCACTGTATGAGAATAAACCTTTACTGTTATAATGGCTTTTTTTTCCAGTGAAAACAAGTCATGCTATTACAAGAATAAAGTGATCTTTTTATTGGGCCACTTCCTGCTCAAGCACACAGGATGCCAGAAGCTGATTTCTTCCGCTGATTTCACATTTAATTCAATTTTCTATATAGTTATCAAGATGTTCCATCAAGAATGAACTGCAAAACATCCAGTTGATATTCTAGTCACAAGCCTTTCTTCAACGTAACCACCTGTTGGGACAAACCTGTCCTTTCAAATATAGGCTAACATGTATCAGATGGCAAGTGAATATCGTAGTTTACATAGTCACATATCATAATTATGGGTGTGCAGAACCGTAAGAACTACAGAGTATTGTTTTTGCTGTGCATCCATAGAAAGACTTTTGACATGTTGCCATTAGAGCAATGTATAATGTTTATTGACATCATCAGCTTTTGGCTTACTTCCCAATAGAAAAAAATCTGGCTCCTCAGGATCCGCTAGCAAGGAAAGGCAAGCTTCCAGCCAGCTATTTATAGAGCAGGCAGCAATGCTCTGTGGCTCATGAACAACTCAATTCAACACCATAAGCCTGTTTGCAATCAACAAATGCTACTGTATAATATAGAGACCTCTTAATCAACTAGAAAGGAGTTCAATAGATCAAGGACCTCTGCAAAGATGCTGGAATTCTATATCTCCTGCACTTGTCTGATATTCGTCACTGCTGAAACTGAGATAAAATGCAGCATTTCTTTCAGACTTACTGGTATAATTTTTTAGAAATCTAGCCCTCCGCAGGGCTAACGTTACATTAGCAAGGTACAGTAATGTTAATATTATTTATTAGCGCTACGTTAATTTAATTTTACCTTGTCCTTAGTATCGCTCCTCCGCTCTTGGAGTAAACGGGGTAACTTCGGTGGAGCTGCAGCATTGCAGACGTGCTGTAGTTTCATGCGAAAACTGTCTAACAGTGAATAGATGAAAAAGTGTTCGCTTTGGTGTCCAGCTTGAAATCCTCCCACACGTTTCATATTTTCTGTTTTTTCTTGGTGCCTTTCTCCTCGCTTTAATCAGCTCCTTCATCGTTACGTCTATATTCATGCATGGTTGAAAGCAAATATATATAATGCGGAAAACACAGACAAGACTGAAAAAGCAGTTTCTGCTCTTGCACTCCTCTTTAAAAGAAACTGCTGTATTTTAAGCCAAAACAACTGTTGTGTTTGATAGAACAATACGTTTATATGCTGCCATAGCAGATTCATGGCGCATTGAGCCCCCGAACTATTTTTAAGTTGCCCGTTTTACCCTGGAAACCTCCGTTTACAGACGTCGCGCAACCGTTTTTGTTTCAACCCTGCCATAAAAACTTAAATAATTATATTTGTTATTCAAAATGTCCGTAATTTTTATCTTAGAATCATTAAGTGATGTCTAATATTTTGTTAAAAAAAAAGACTTTAAAAAAAATTATTCACTCGTATATTTTAAACTTTAAACAAATTACGACACAATGAAAAAAATCGCTAAATTGTATTTTTTTGTTACTGTCGCATTTTGCATATGTTAGATGGGGGGGTGTTTAAAAGGGTAAATATATGAAAAAGAAAATCTCAACCACTCCTTGATGTCTGCGATTTCTGCATCGCGACCCTTGTTATATTACCATGTTTCACCCATAAAATCCCCCAAAAATCCAGCTGTGGCCATTTACAGCTGTGTCTTGACACTCAGTGATACATGCTACATGGAGTTTTTGGATCGACACAAGGTAAACTCGCGATAATATCTCGTTAAATTCATGTCGTCTGTAATCCTCTTGCGTGCTCTCACCTCCAAATAGGGTTTTGCTGTTTAAAAATTGTATTTTTCTTAAATGCCCTCCTGTTCAGAATTTTTCTTCATCCAGAAAATTGAGATTTTAAGCTTTCCAATGATGTATCACACATGCATATTGGACAATTTTGAAAGCTGGCCAAATTGGTGGTCTCAGAGCGGAACTTCAAGTCACCTGAGTGTTTTCCGGCATAAATATACAGTGGTACCTCGACATACGATCGCCTTGACACACAATCTTTTTGGCATCCAACGTAAAATTTGAGTCGCCATTTGTTTTTACATCCGACGACATGCTCGAAATACGACGATTTATGACAGCGCCCCAGTTTCTTTGTTTTCCCGCTAGACGGACACACGGTGGATTTTCTTGAGAGAAATCAACGTGGGTTCCGTGAATGTTAGTGCAGGTGGTTAAAAAAGGAAAAAGGTGAAGCTCACAATTGAAATGAAGATGGAAATGATAGAAAAATATAAGCATGAAGGGCGCGTCCGTGAACTGGCTCAATAGTACGGCCCTAGAATGTCTACAACCTCGACGGTCCTCCTCAGAGCTCTGTTTGCCAGTCTTTAGAAGTTGAAGTGACAACTATTTTTATAGTAACATCTCCCAAAAATCGCCAGCGTCGTCGGGTTTTTAATCATTTATTTCAGAACTTGTGCAACACAACATGCCTACTGTCCGCCGCAGCTGAACATGAAAAGGTGAAAGTAAAAAATGCTTTTTCACACTGGTACGTCAGCCACGCGTTGCATTAAGGTACACCGCGCAAAACACATCCGCCACATTGGAACCAGATTCGTTACATTATGATAGACCCTACCCACGTGACGTCACAACTCCGTTCTCCTGAATGGTACCGCCCAATTGTCCGTCAAAACATAGTGTTAACCTGTTACGGCTACGTACATTCCTCCTATTTACGGCGTGTTTTTCTGCTCCTTAACATTAATAATCAAAATGGTGAAGGCGTGTTTGGCTGTTGGTTGCACTAACAGAGAAGATGGAAGGAGAGACTTGAAGTTTTACCGTATTCCGAGGGATCCAAAGAGGAGAGCGAAATGGACAGCTGCAATTCGACGTGAAAACTGGGCACCAAAAAATCACCACAGACTATGTAGTAGTCATTTTATATCCGGTAAGATGCATTTAAGGTATACTTAGAGGGTTTTGGGCTGACAAATAACCACAATCAAGATCATTGCTAGGCTAATCGCCGACAACATACACGTATGTATGTAGTGAGAGTGCTATCGCTAAACCATATAAACATTAAAAGCCTTAACTCCATTGACAAACGACATGAAATACATTAGACTTGAAAGTGGATGTTAGCAATAACAAAAGATTTTGAATTGAAAATTTCATAACTCACCTTTCCAAGCACAAGATAGATTCCTGCCGAATTTTCGTGGACGAGGACCTGTTTCACCCAACCAGCAACGAAGTATTTATAAGCCTCCAAGCTCTTGAAGTTTTTCAAATTTTCGTGAGAATAGGCTGATTTTGTGTGGACAAGATCATTGTAAATATCAGCGTAGCAGATGTCAGGCAGACAGGGCGAAGACAGTGGGTCGAAAAACATCGATTTGGGCATCAAATATGGATCTGGCGACTGTATAGAACGAAGCTTTTCCACATAACATTTTATGCAACACATCCAGTGAGTTTACGGCATCAGAAAGCACCGGGTCTTCCATGAAATACATTTTAAATTCCTCGATCAATTGAAACCAATGCTAATACAGAGACAAAATGACGGACAAGTGGGCGGAACCATACAGCGAGCACGTGGTTTTGTGACGTCGGTGGGTAGGGTCTATTGGTATTATTGGTATTATTATTATTACTATTATAATATTTCAGTTTTTATTCATAATTCATTTGTTTTGCTCTGTGTAATTGCTATTTGCAATTGTACCAGCAGTATTTATTAAGAAATTAATGTAGGTTTTCGGGCTGTAGAACGAATTAATGGAATTATAATGTATTCTTATGGGAAAATCCTGCTCGACTTACGAACAAGGTCCTGGAACGAAATAACTTCGTATGTAGATGTGCCACTGTATAATTAAATGATTCCTCGAGACGGGGAAAATTCCTTGATTTAATTTTTAAAATCGAGTTACTCGAATTATTCGAGTAATTGTTTCAGCTCCAATAACTTGTGCATTGTGTCTGTCTGTAATACTTTGAAACACACACGTGCCCAGATACTACATCAGCTGCTATCAGTCACTTAGAACAAGTCCTGCAACATGACTGAACCGCACGTGATACAACAGAGTTCCAGCACATGCTGATCTGTGTTTTCAAATGTGTGTTCGTGAGGTTGCAATAGTCCAAGGTTCAGCCATATGTGTCATTTGACCGACTTTATAGTGGCCTCCAGCGCACACACAAAAACACATTTGGTGGGTGGGGTCGTCATATTATTTTGGGTGTCCAAGTGCCCCCTCGTACTGGTATTCAACTGCAGCAGTTTTACTCCGTTCTTTTTTGTCAGAGTGTAACAAAAAGTACAAAGGCTGTCCCGCAGCTGACTTCAGGTGTCTGCTTGCATAGTTTGGCAGCATCGGCAAAACCCTTGTTAGCCAAGTCCCTCCATTGTGGTGAGGTGTGATGTGACCGCATGTAAATCATGGTAACAATTGTGTTTGTTCTACCAGGAAGCAATGCCAGTCTCAGAACAACGCAGCTGCTCCACCCGAGAGCCCGCCCAAGGAGTTGGCCAGCAGCTCACCGTCTCAGGTGAGCATAGTCTCACGAAATGTCGCCAACTTTTCAGTGTCTCTTTACGCCTTAATTTTATTTTGGAGCTTATGGGTTCTTTTAGAGGGCCTTTATATCAGCCAAAGATGGCTGTCATGATCAATGAACTCAACGATAGCTAATCGAATATTGTAATGAATCAACAACCATTTTCATCGTCAATTCACTGTTTGGAGACGGTTTTGACAAAATCGTCCAAATTGTCTTTTTAGCCCCCCAAGAGAAAATATTTTCTTTAGAAAAGCCTAACATGCTGACCTTTTAATTTTGCAATCAAACTTGTTTTGTCGTAACACATTGAACAGTACCTGTAATATACCATTGTTTAACACATGCAGTTGTTGTCAAAAACAGAAAGTTAAAAACTTCTTTCCAAACTACTACCATAATTTCCCAAATATAACGCACATTTTTTCCCCCAAAATCAACTTGTAAAATCATGGTGCGCATTATAAACGGGTACATGGATGGAGACAGAAATATATATATATCACATATATATACAGTATATCAACCGATTTTTTGTTTTTTATTGACACTGCCACGTGTTGAAGAAACGTATGCAGCGACCCGTTGCCGACCATTACGGTAGGTGACGTCACCATTTTGTTTCGGTAATACTTCACTCTAATCGGCCGAATGATTTCGTCTGTGTTAAATTCTGCTTTTTTTCACTCTTCATAAAGCACAGAATTTAGTTTCTTGAACTCATTTGAGTCAACATTTATTGCAGCTCCGCAACTCGGACCATAACAAACGTAAGCACACAGACTTCCTGTGTCCGTCAACTATATCTGTCCCTCGGGAAACTCAAACCCAAATAACAATAGTTCCTGTTGTTACTGTCGTGTTGACAGCGATGAGCTCTAACGGATTTCCGACTTGCGTTCTCACTTTCATTTTACCGTATCAATCCATGGAAGAAACATGTATTCATCATGATGAAACGAGCAAGTTATACAGCAGCCTTTAAAAGAAAAGTTGTCTGTTTTGTTTTCTCCTAGATTCTGGTAAATTGGAGAAGTTGTCAAATCATATTATTACCGTAAATATTGTCAGTTCATGGTAATGTTTTGAACTACCAATGTGCTATGCTTATGCTGTGTTTGACCAGTCAGTAAAATGAAATTTCTGTATCTGTACACGAGCTCTGTTTTCTTGTATCCTTCTATTCATTGGTGCTAAAATTAGGGTGTGCGTTATAAACGGGTACAATAATTTTCCCTAGATTTTACAAGTAAATTTGGGGTGTGCATTATACACGGGTGCGCCTTATATTCGGGAAATTACGGAATTTCCTTTCCTGAAAATTAAACTGGAATAGTATTTTCCTTCACAAAAAGAAAATCACAAGGTTTGGATAAATCACAATATTTAAAATAGAAATACTACATTTTAACAGGTCTGTATGTCTTTCTTTGTTCAGATTGTAATGTCTTTTAATGCTGAAGCAGTTTGAATGTGAGCCAAATATGTGCAACAAACAGGTATTATCGGACAGAATTCACTAACACAGGAAAGAGAGCATAATGAGGCCATTTTGTGGCCACAAAACAAATACCATACAGTGACTATATAAAACATCAATGCAAATTCAACACCTTAACACATTGACATAGCAAAGTGGCAGACGTTGCAATTGTAAACAATATGTTGGATTCACGAGAGCATGCAGAATACCAACAACTGCGCTTATATGCTTATTAATGTCCGCGAATGCCACGACCAACTGTTAAATGACTAATGTGGTTTACTGACTCTGGACGCGATGGGTGGACATGATCAGTTGTATTTTTAATGATCAACCGATCGCTAGTCCTCCAAAATTTGTGAAATCGTCCCCCCATTGATCGGGCATCTGATCGGTTGCCATCCGTTGCCTTAAATGTTCTTATCCTCTTATTAGTTTTTAATTTTTAAAAAATGGGGAAAAAACAGCAAATATTCCATTCATTCTTGGATACTTTTTTATTTTTTTATTAAAAAAGGGAAACCAGTAAAAAAAAAAAAAAAATTCTCGATATTGTTTTAACTTCTTGATTTACATTTCTTTTTATTTTTTTAAAAAAAAGGGGGGGCGGTAAATATTCTTTCGGTTTTGTGAAGAAAAAAAAAAGGAAAAATATATTTTCATTGGGAAAAAAAATACATTTCTTTTACTGTTCTTTAAATAAAAATAAGGGGAGAAAAAACACGAGAAATTCTCACTTCTCTGACCAGAATCATGAAGTCAACGCATGTTATTTTTTTCTTTTGTGGGCCACACAAAATGTTTGCGTCTGTCTAGTCTCCATTCGGCAAAAACACTTTTATAACCCACTTAAGACTTGCCACAAATGGTAAACAATCACGTTTGCTGTTATTAGATTACTGGTGCTGATTTGATGGGCAAAACACTCGTTGTATTATGTTCGTGCTGGTACAAGCATGTGCACCATGCACGAGCTTAACAAAAGCTGCAGTTACGCGTTAGGCTGGAAGTGGCAGTCGCGAGTAAAAAAGTGACAACTTTATAGACAAGTTTCCTGAGCGAAATATTGACGGCGCCATCTTGGAAAAAGTCTGCGCCGAACTTCCGGTTTAGAAAGAACAACATGAATTGCGGTTGACGTAAGCAGTGTGTTGACAAAGTTAAAACTGCAAAATCAAGCCAGAGGAACCCACGGAATCTCCAAAAATGGACTCAGCACGACGTAGATGAGACGTAGATGAAATTGTATGATTGTTCTTATCACTTTGTTGATCATTTGTGGACAAAATTCTAACAACCTGTCAGCCTGTGTTGACATGAGGTGTAGAATTATACGCCGGCCACCTTGAGTGACCAAAATGAGGTAAAATTACAAATAAATAATATTACATTTGCCGAATGCAGAAGAGCTGACACGGATTTTGTTGTTACAAGGAAATACGACAAGGCATGTACATATAAACAAAAATAGCATGTCATTCTTTTTTTATTGCGGATATTGATCACGATGAAACATTTGGACAACAAGATTCCATTTCTTGTTTTATTTAAAACGATTGGTGCATGTGCAAAACAGGTCAATAAATAACAATTTATAAAATTATTGGAAAACTAGCATACGAGAATGTGATATCAGACACTAGAGCTCCGGAGCCTCGCCAAACTTTCACCCGACATTACGGCCTCCAGACGGGCTTTCTCCCGCTGTCCTCTGTAATTCCAGCTCCAATAGCGTATCTTAAAGTTGCTGTAGTTAAAAAGCTCGGAGTTGGATCCCGGGATTGAGCTGACGGTCCGCGAGCAACAGCCTCCAGCGTTCTGGCCGCCCCCGGGTGGGACGACATAGTCTCTGTATATGTCCATCAACGTACAGCAAGTGAAGCTGTGAGGCACATCAACTTATCTTCCCTTGCCTAACGGCGTTTTCCGCCTGTAAACAAATGAACAAAAAACTTGTAACACTTGCATTAACAGTGGGGAAAATAAGTATTTAGTCAACCACTAATTGTGCAAGTTCTCCCACTTGAAAATATTAGTGAGGCCTGTATTTGTCAACATGGATAAACCTCAACCATGAGAGACGGAATATGGGGGGAAAAAAGAATCACATTGTTTGATTTTTTTAAATAATTTATTTGCAAATCATGGTGGGAAAGAAGTATTTGGTCAATACCAAAAGTTTATCTCAATACTTTGTTATGTACCCTTTGTTGGCAATAACTGAGGCCAAACATTTTCTGTAACTCTTCACAAGCTTTTCACACACTTGCTGGTATTTTGGCCCATTCCTCCATGCAGATCTCCTCTAGAGCAGTGATGTTTTGGGGGCTGTCGTTGGGCTATACGGACTTTCAACTACCTCCACCGATTTTCTATGGGGTTGAGCTCTGGAGACTGGCTAGGCCACTCCAGGACCTTAAAATACTTCTTACGAAGCCACTCTTTTGTTGCCCTGGCTGTGTGTTTGGAATCATTGTCATGCTGAAAGACCCAGCCACGTGTCATCTTCAATGCCCTTGCTGATGGAAGGAGATTTTCACTCAAAATCTCTCGATACAGGGCCCCATTCATTCTTTCCTTGACACAGATCAGTCGTCCTGGTCCCTTTGCAGAAAAACAGCCCGAACGCATGATGTTTCCACCCCCATGCTTCACAGTGGGTATGGTGCAATTCACAATTCTTTTTCCTCCAAACAGGAGAACCTGTGTTTCTACCAAAAAGTTCTATTTTGGTTCCATCTGACCATAACACATTCACATACTTATTTGCCCGACTGTATGCGTTGACATAAATGTGCCATCCTACATGTACTGATTAGCAACAGGCTAGCAGCAGATAGCATGTGTTGCAGACACAGTATTTGCAGTAAAAAATATCATCATGATCATCATCATGATAACACTCATCATCGTAACAACAATATCAAAGGCAACAAGTCGTTTCATGCGCAAGATTTTAGCTTGAGTATTTTTTGAGCACCGGACACATGAAAATGCAGGAATGGGAAGAACGTACCTTCCATAACACAGCGGCAACATGGCAACAAAAACACCCGGTCTTTGTGGTGGCACGAGCTTGGTTCCACATCTGCCTTCATGAGCATGTTGTCCTCCCCTGTTGTGATGATGGCAGATGGATGCGGTATTTCCAAATGGTCTTTTTTAAGGGATATTGATGAGTAATGTTACTCCAGATCCACTGTTGTTTTTGGATGGAGAAATTCTAAAACGGAAGTTGCTAGCAGTATAGCAACTTTAAATCTTTTTTTTTTTTTTTTTTTTCTGCCAGAAACGTCCAGCTGCTGACTTTATTGACCCTCTCGCCAATAAGAAGCCGAGGATATCGCACCTTGCCAGCAAAGCTCCACAACATCCTATCAACGGCAAACTCACTTCTTCCAATGGCAAGGGGGAGGCAGGCGGAGCGCAGCCAGGAATCGCCGCTCCCCTGTCGGACAGCGTCCTGACATCCAGTACACAGCCGCTCCCCTTGCTGGACATTCCCCGACCGTTCGAAGCACTTTCGGATGTCAGCAATGACTCTAGCCACAATGGCCGAGACTGCGACTCCCAGGAAACCGTAGCCGACAGGCTTGGCCAGCCACCTTCGCTTCCTTCAGTGACAACCACGCCTGCTGTCAACGCGTCCCCCACGCCGCTTCCGCCCGACGAAAGTCCGTCATCCGCCGCAGGTGGCAAAAAGCCGAAAAAGAAGTCTAAGAAGCATAAAGACAAGGAGAAGAAAGACAAGGGGAGACCCAAAAGCCAAGAAGAGAAGGAAAAGAAGAGTCCACACACAGTGCCTGAGCCTGATAGAACCTGTAAGATGAGTCCAGAAAACCTCAAAAACAACAGTATTCCACTTAAAAGCACAAGTGAGTCTCAATTTTCTCCTTCAAATTAGACTATACAGAATGGCAGGGGGTTTATAATCACTTTAGATTAATCTATCATTTGGATAAGTAAGTACAGTCAAATCCAAAACGCTAAAACTTTGATCATCCTTTTGGTATGCCGTTTTGTTGAACAAAAAAACAACAACATGGCTTTCATTCACATGTCTGAAATGATTCAGCAGCAAAATGTTTTAAAAAACATCAATGTATTTTTTAGAGATCGAACAATATACCGTATATATATATATTTTTTTTTTAGGAACGATCCTGATTATTAGTAGTTAGAGGGGCCGATAACCGATCTTTGGAGCCGATATCCATTTGCAGTAAATATGTAAACATTGTTTAAAAATTGAATAAGGCAAACACTGAACTTCAGTGAAATGGCTAAGGCATGTTTATTGAATCACACAAATGAAAAATAATAGCTCCCAAAGTGCCTGAATTACCTAGACTCAGAAATCTCATAAAGTTGGATAAAAGGTTAAATAAATAGCTCTGAATTTTTTCAACAGAAAATATTTGACCACAAATATAAAAGCTGGTCTAGACTAAAGGACAAATTAATAATAGAAATAACAAACATAAAACCCAGTTTTAAATAGATTTTCATTGCTTCAAGAAGCTTCATTTGGCCATCACTGCTCCCTTGGAGGAGACGGTCAACCTCTGCTGTCAACACTGTAGTTGTCCAACATGCCTCCTAGCATGCATTGCAGCGCTACAGATGTAAATAACAATCAAAATTCATGTTCTGTGCTAATTATTTATTCAGTTACTGTTTCATTATTTGTTAGTTATGGCATTTCGTAACACTTTATTTGACAGTGGTGCCATAAGACTGTCATTAGACGATCATAACTATGACATGACGCAATCATAAGCATTCATTAATGCTTATAACAGATGTCATTTAGTGTTATCTGGCAAATTATCTCACTTTTGAATGCATGTAAAAGATCCGATCTGGACATAAATGGAGTTAGTAACATAATTTGCCGGATGACACTTAATGACATCTGCCATGAGCATTCATTCATGCCCAGGATAGTGTCATGTCATAATTATGACACCTCTGTCAAAAAAAGTGTTACTAAATACCATATCTGGCAATTTATTAAACAACTGGAAAAATTACTGAAGAAATAATTAGCACAGAACATGAATTTGGATTATTTACCTCTGTAGCGCTGCAATGCAATCTCGGAGGTATGTGTTACCTATTAACCCAAACAAATCAACAGATAAGTCACACTGGACTATAAGCTGCAGGATTCAAAATGAAGAAAAAAAATTGTGGCTTATAGTCCGAAAATTACGGAAAAGTAAATTAATCAAAGGCCCTTGAATCGAATCGGCAGACTTTGTCATATCAGCAATTATCAGACCGGTGTCCGAAGGATTGATATCCTGTTCGTCACAAAATTGGTGATTTTGGTCATTTTGTTTAGTATATAGTTTTTGTGTCACATTTTTTAAAATCTCGTATCGTATTTTTGCTCCTCACTGCTTTGTAAAGCACTAATGAATAACCGAACTGATGTTAGCCATGCTAGCTAGCTATCTGCATCAATAGTGAGTTTATAGAATTTATTGCGCCCAGTATAAACACTTTTTTTAGTTGGTTGAAAATGCTCATTTCAAGACAGTTTTTTAATAACCTATATTAAAGCAACACTAGGCAACTTTTCAACTTTTATAAAATATTTTCGTAACATTTGTAATGATGATGTCGACTGACAACTAGTTGAATGACACCTCTTTTATATCTTGAGGGGGTCTGTATTGCTTTTACCGGCACTAATTAACTTTTAAGAGGGTAGCATAGGGTGACCAAACGTCCTCTTTTGCCCGGACATGTCCACCTTTCACGTCGTGCCCTCGTCATCCAGTTGGGTTTTATAAATTCATGAAATTGTCCGGTTTTTATGATTTTTCACGGGACCATTTTGAAGAGAATCCCTCCGGCCGCTGGGGGGGCAGCGCTTGCCTGCGTTGACGTGGCTCCTACTAGTAGGTGCGGGAGAAGAGTTCAGTTAACCCCTTGTATTATGGGGCATTACCGCCATCTACTGGATTGACTGTTTGGCAAGAGAACAGGCAGTTACAGACTACAATAAGTAGTAGTTCTAAGAGACGTTTATAGTGCTGCGTACACCTTTCTGTAAGTTTATCTCCTGTTAATGTCATTAATGTGTCTTCTGTTTTATATTGGGTTATACATGTACAAAGAGATGCAGTATGTTGTAGTAGTCTTGTCTTAATTGTTCTGCGTTCGTGTATTTGTTTGAATGTTAGTATTATATTCTAAGTAGGAGCGCCTGCCCAGTTGTTAAGAGTTTTTTTCGATGAAAACTTATATAATGTTGACTTCTGTTGGAGCTTTGTACTGGCGTGATCTGTAAAATCGCGTTTGGTGTTGCATCGTTGCGCTGCCGATGATTGTAAACTTTTATAGCAAAGTTTGATTTTGCCTCGTCTCCCGGTACTCGCTAATAGGGTAGCTATCACTGAGCTAAGCCGCGCTAGGCATTATGGGAAACGTAGTTTTGAACTGTTTGGAAACATGCTGGTTGAATAGTTTGTCAGTTTATTTTGGTTATTGTTCGCGTGCAATCTAGAGCATTGAATGATAATAAAAATTGAGTGGGAATAATAATTTCTCAACGACAATTGTCGTGATTGTAATTTATAAAAATGTTTATGTGGCACATAGCCTACTGTGTGTCAGTATTGACTACTATATTTCCACGCGTCTGCATGTTTTTTTTGGTCATTATTTCTTTTTTTTTGCGTTTTATTGTTTATGTTTTAGTAAGAATAAAGCCTGTTGAGTAAAAACTTATTTCCATATAGTATATAATATATACCAGGGGTCCCCATCTGCCGGGCCGCGGACCGGTATTGGTCCGTGACGCATTTGCTACCGGGACGCATAAAAATAATAATTCAATAACGACCGCATTCTGGCTGAATTTACCCTCTCCGTCTGCTTAACACACCAATATCCCTGTCTACTCTAGATATAATACTACGGGATAGATTACAATGTCGTCATAGAAATCCATTGATTGGACTGCTAGTAGTACATCTTGTTTGTGTATACAATATATCTATGTGCGCTTGTCCTGGATAATAACGTATTGCTAGGCCGCGGGCGCAGCACATTTGCTTCCGGAAATGATTAGCCCCCACACGAGCGAAGGTGACTGGAAAACAGAAGTCTTTGGAGATATTTTTATGGCAAAAAGGGCGCCTGACGAGCTACAACTTCGAATACCCACGAACTGCGAAGGAGTGGATTCGTGACCCGTTTGTGAATAAACCGAGTGATTCGAGCATGTCTGTGCAAAAGGAAGATCAACTTGTATAGATCGCAAATGACGGCGACCTTATTAAACGTACATTTGAAACAACAACTCTACCAAGGTTCTGGAATAAAGTCATTCTGGAATATCCTGACATCGCTACAAGAGCATTGAAAACCTTGCTACAATTTCCAACATATCTTTGTGAAGCGGGCTTCTTAATTCATGTTTAACGACAAGGCGTAGTCGTTAATGGTGAGAGCGGCGTGCAGTTGTTCTGTGCAGCTTACATGGCATGATGTATCTGAGGAGACCTTCTCTACAAGTCCTTTCATGATCAAACGTAAGTTAATATTCCTTTCTTTCAAAAAAGTTTGTAGTGTTTACTTTGGAATCGCTGCATTTGCGCATTTTGCGGCTATGTTTAACGTTGCGCGCATGCGCAGAACCGCATCTTTGCAATTTTTGATGGGTTGCAAAATTTGTCAGAACACCGGTCCGTGAAAAAAAGACCCAAATAACACCGGTCCGTGGTGCCAAAAAGGTTGGGGACCCCTGATATGTACTATATGGCAATATTTTTTTTTAATAAACGGAATTTTTCTGTCCATACGGAGGAGGCACACTTTAATGGTATTAAAGTGATACAGTATAGGCATCTTTGAGTGAACTTTGCTTTGAGTAAAATTTTGGAAATCAAAATATGGTCACCCTAGGGTAGCAGGAACCTTGCCACACAAAAAACTGCAAATGTGCTTTACGGAATACGTCACGTTACCTAGTGTTGCTTTAACTCATTCCCTTCCATTGAGGGTGATAGCTGTCCAATCCATTTTGACAGAGAACGCTAGCACCAATCACTTACTGCCAGCACCTCCCAGATCAAATGTAATGGAAGTCTATCCCTATCAGTTGCACTGAAACATAATATACGCTAAAAAATGAGTGTCAAATGTTCAAAACCTTGCGAATAGCAGAATATTTAACAGAAACTCATCTCTCCCACAGGTTATGAGTCATTTTGGGCTGAAGTCAGACACAAAAATCCATTCAAATTTCATAGTTTGGTCTCATAACATTGTGTATTTGCTCAGTCTGTTGGAAAGTAACACAGGAGAATAAAGGCAAGCCCTCATATGTTGCTTCATTAGTCATCACTGGGAGTGATTCATCCTGTTAAGTGTATGACTCACTGATTAAACAGAGACCCCTGCTGGACGCTTGTTTATACATCCAGACAGCACGCTTACTAGATAGGCTTACACTTTACAGACGCCTTAAAAAATATAGGTCGAAAGAGAAACGTTTATTTCCAGTAGGAACATGATAGTGTGCTTAGTTGGGAGATATATTTTCATCTTTGTGTTTCAGCTCTGAACGGGATGTGTAAAAGTACCAGTATTTCAACGTCACCAGAGGTGGCAGACTACTTATTGTGAGTAATGCAATGTCAATTGCTGGTTTTCATTTCCACTCCACACTTATGACAACTACTCATGCAATTGGGATTTTTTTTTTTCCAGTAAGGTATCTACCAATCACAAAATTTCTTACCTTTTTTCAGAATGTATTTATTATTTCTTACAGGAAAAAACTATGTTGGGGATCATTGTTTGATAGTGTTTGACTTTCATTTAGTTTGTCACTTTTTCCTATTAACGCCCCCTAGGAAGTACACCGTGATCACGTCTCCAGATCAGCGTCAAAGGTATAAAAACGACTTCAACTCCGAGTATAGCGAGTACCGCGGTCTGCACGCTCGTATTGAAAGTATCACCAGGCACTTCACGGTGTTGGAGAATGAGCTGAAAAAGTTGCAACAAGGCACAGACAAGTATAAGGTAGCATTTCTATTTGGATGCAACTGAATATCTTTGTGTAGCACGAACATTAAAAATAATTGGTGTTGTGTTTTACCTTTGCAGACAATCCATAATCAGATACTCGAAGAGTATCATAACATTAAAAAGGTAGGTTTTTGTTGTTTTAACAATTAAATGAAGTTAAGGAATGTAAATAAAATAAGATTATTTAAAGCTATTTTTTATTGAGTGAATTATGTTGACTACCAACCATAAAAGTGTATTCTATTCCCAGTGTACACTGCTGGCCAAAGGTATAGACCCTACTCACCAACGTCACAGAATGACGTGTCGCTGTATCCGGCCGCCATATTGTCCGTCTCTGTTTAGCCCTATTCTCAATGGTTTCAATTAGTCGTTCAGTTTACAGAGCAATTCATGGAAGTCCCGGTGCTTTCAGACGCTGTAAACTCATAGGATGCGTTGCATAAAAGGCGTTATGTGGAAAAGCTTCAGTCTATCCATTCGCCAGATCCATATTTGATGCCTAAATCGATATTTTTCGACCCGCTGTCTTCGCCCTCTTTGCCTGACATCTGCTACCCTGATATCTACAACTATCTTGTCCACACAAAATCAGCCTATTCTCACGAAAGTTTGAAAAACTTTAAGAGCAGCACTCTAAGCAACATTACCCTGTGTGATTTCTAAAATAGCGACAATCAAAAAAAAAAAAAGTTGACTGCGATGGCCGACGCTTCAATGATAGGTGGATATTGGACTATTTCTTCAATAAAACACGCAACAACTGTGTCTGCCTCATTTGCAAAGAGACAGTCGCTGTTTTCAAAGAGTTTGATGCGACGCAATATTAATAAACAAGACACGCTGACATGTACGACAACATTACAGGGAAGATACGCAGCGAGAAATTATAGCAACTTGAAGCTAGTTTATTTTTTTTATCAGCAGATGTATTTCGCAAGAGTCCGAGTGTCGAAAGAGAAAGCCACAAAGACGAGACTGTTGAAATTATGAATTTAAAAAAATAATAAAGCAAATGTGACACACAGAAGGGTTTGCTAAAATTTGTTTAAATATATTGTTCTATGTAAATCAGCCAAGGTAGCCCCCCGCATTTTTACCACACCAAATCTGGCCCCCTTTGCAAAAGGTTTGGACACACCTGATTAACTGATGATCCGTAGACGAGGCCAGCTTCTTTCACTTGGTACCAGCTACAGTGCCTTGCAAAAGTATTCGACCCCCTTGAACCTTGCAACCTTTCGCCACATTTCAGGCTTCAAACATAAAGATATACCATTTTAATTTTTTGTCAAGAATCAACAACAAATGGGACACAATCGTGAAGTGGAACAAAATTTATTGGATAATTTAAACTTTTTTAACAAATAAAAAACTGAAAAGTGGGGCGTGCAATATTATTCGGCCCCCTTGCGTTAATACTTTGAAGCGCCACCTTTTGCTCCAATTACAGCTGCAAGTCGCTTGGGGTATGTTTCTATCAGTTTTGCACATCGAGAGACTGACATTCTTGCCCATTCTTCCTTGCAAAACAGTTCGAGCTCAGTGAGGTTGGATGGAGAGTGTTTGTGAACAGCGGTCTTCAACTCTTTCCACAGATTCTCGATTGGATTCAGGTCTGGACTTTGACTTGGCCATTCTAACACCTGGATACGTTTAGTTTTGAACCATTCCATTGTAGATTTGGCTTTATGTTTTGGATCGTTGTCCTGTTGGAAGATAAATCTCCGTCCTAGTCTCAGGTCTTGTGCAGATACCAACAGGTTTTCTTCCAGAATGTTCCTGTATTTGGCTGCATCCATCTTCCCGTCAATTTTAACCATCTTCCCTGTCCCTGCTGAAGAAAAGCAGGCCCAAACCATGATGCTGCCACCACCATGTTTGACAGTGGGGATGGTGTGTTCAGGGTGATGAGCTGTTTTGCATTGTGGCCAAAAAGTTCAATTTTGGTTTCATCTGACCAGAGCACCTTCTTCCACATGTTTGGTGTGTCTCCCAGGTGGCTTGTGGCAAACTTTAAACGAGACTTTTTATGGATATCTTTGAGAAATGGCTTTCTTCTTGCCACTCTTCCATAAAGGCCAGATTTGTGCAGTGTACGACTGATTGTTGTCCTATGGACAGACTCTCCCACCTCAGCTGTAGATCTCTGCAGTTCATCCAGAGTGATCATGGGCCTCTTGGCTGCATCTCTGATCAGTTTTCTCCTTGTTTGAGAGGAAAGTTTGGAAGGACGGCCGGGTCTTGGTAGATTTGCAGTGGTCTGATGCTCCTTCCATTTCAATATGATTGCTTGCACAGTGCTCCTTGAGATGTTTAAAGCTTGGGAAATCTTTTTGTATCCAAATCCGGCTTTAAACTTCTCCACAACAGTATCTCGGACCTGCCTGGTGTGTTCCTTGGTTTTCATAATGCTCTCTGCACTTTAAACAGAACCCTGAGACTATCACAGAGCAGGTGCAATTATACGGAGACTTGATTACACACAGGTGGATTCTATTTATCATCATCGGTCATTTAGGACAACACTGGATCATTCAGAGATCCTCACTGAACTTCTGGAGTGAGTTTGTTGCACTGAAAGTAAAGGGGCCGAATAATATTGCACGCCACACTTTTCAGTTTTTTATTTGTTAAAAAAGTTTAAATTATCCAATAAATGTTGTTCCACTTCACGATTGTGTCCCACTTGTTGTTGATTCTTGACAAAAAAATTAAATTTCATATCTTTATGTTTGAAGCCTGAAATGTGGCGAAAGGTTGCAAGATTCAAGGGGGCCGAATACTTTTGCAAGGCACTGTATATATTATTCAAAATGTAATGATGGTGGAAGAAATAAGCATCTTGAATTTGAAACTGTATGTTGTCGGCAATTAGCCTCATAATGATCTTAATTGTGGTTGTCAGCCCAAAACCCTCTAAATATATATTAAATGCATCTTACCAGATATAAAATGACTACTACATAATCCGTGGTAATCGTTTGGAGCCCAGTTTTCTCGTCGAATTGCAGCAGTCCATCTCGCTCGCCTCTCCGGGTCTCTTGGAATACGGTAAAACTTCAAGTCTCTCCGTCTATCTTCTCTGTTATTGCAACCAACCGCCACACACGCCTTCACCATTTTGATTATTAATGTTAACGAGCAGAAAAACACACCATAATAGGAGGAATTTACGTAGCGGTAATGCATCAACACGACGAGTAGACGGACAATATGGCGCGGAGGCGTGGTTGTGACGTCATGTGAGTAGGGTCTATTGGCACCCCAGCAATTCTGTCAGATAATGTTCAATTTCTCCCACAAAATGATTCCAATTACAAATGCTTTGGTAGTAATATCTTCATTTGTTTTGCTTGCAATGAAAAAACACAAAAGAGAACCATCATTTTACACAAAACTCCAAAAATGGGCCGGACAAAAGTATTGGCACCCTCAGCCTAATACTTGGTAGCCACTTAAATTCTTTATTAAAGTACAAATGATCATCTAAATAACAATAATTAATCACAAATAAACTATGAGGTTAAATGCTGATAGCGTTTACTAGTGCAAAAGAATGAAAAGTAAACAGATTCAGAACACCGACTTTGCCTTTCCAACATTATTCAAAACAATTCTTAAAAAACAAATTCTAGCAATATTATTATAGTATACTACTATATATAATAGTAGTATAATAATTACAATAATTATTCATTGCCAATCATATTTGTCATGAAGAGTGTCATTTGAAAGCTATTCTTAGTGTAGAATCAGTATTATGTTGTATTTACTCAACAAATTACGGTAAACTCATAACTCAAGAGCCCCACTGAATGTGTGCACTTGTTTTGACTGCGCTCTTTCTATGCCTTGCAGATCAATCCTCACTATAGCCAAGAGAAGAACCGCTGTGAATATCTGCACAACAAACTGGCACATATCAAAAGAGTCATCGGCGAGTACGATCAACAGCAACTCTGAAAGTAAAAGAATATATATGGACGAGGAAAAAGGAGAGAAAACAACTCTGGATATTTTTTTTTTCATTTGGACAAAGATGCTCCTCATTCGGGCTAAAGGCTCACATGAGGACTCGAACAAGGACGCGGAATCTTTGTCCTCTCTTTACTTTTCTTATCGCTGGGGAAGATGTCGCCTTGTGAGGCCGTGTTATTTTTTTCTCCGCTTCTTCTAGTGAGATGTGAAAGAATCAGGGAACTTCAAAAAAAAAACATTAAAAAAAAAAAAAAACACTTCTTTCCGAGGAGATGTCTGTCCTGCTTTTGAGACTGGGAAGTGCAGGCCAAATGTGTTTTGAGTTAGGAAAGAAAAAAGGAAACAGTCTTCCCCGCCTTATATAGTATATTGAGATGTATTTATTTTCACAAGCTCAAAGTGATGGGGAAAATCAGCGCTTTTTCAAGGCCGACTCTCCTCATTTTGAACATCAGCCAGTATTTTATTCAGAAGCTGCCTTTTGCCCGTCATTCTTCTTCTCTCTTTTAAAGAGAGCACGCACACGCCATGCTTTCCGGAAGTCTTAAATCTCCCATCCCTTTATTCCCGAGCGCTTTAAAACAGTGAAAACTGTTGTCTCATTGTTCATCTGATCCAATCGTGAATTTTTAAAAAATGGAGGAAACATCTGTAAGCTGCAAAATATGGATTTTGGGTGAAATTTCATTATATTTACAAGTAAATCTAATATGGCCATCTCTAAGGTTTTGAATGCGTTGTGCGAAAACTACTGAAACGGTCAACATTTGGACATGTACATTCATAACTTTACTCAACCCCTTATATGGTATATGACTACTTTTGGTCAGTATAATAATAAAAAAAACATTGACATATATGGCATAATATTAACATTTTGTTTACAGGTGTGACATGTACATGACCTAAAATGTTTTTTTTTTTAATTTTTTAATGAATAAATAAAATGATAAATGTAACTTAAATACAAAATTAAACACATTAAAATTAATTTTTTTTTAAAATACACTTTGTTTATGGCTCCCAATTACACTCTAAAGTTGTATTTGATATTATTCCATAGTACTTAACTCATTGCCTGCATTTGACAACAATAGACGCCCAGTTCATTTAAACTGGAAAAACTGGCTGTAAATGCTCATCTTTTCACTTTGAGGACACCTTGCACCATCAATGTAAGCCAATTAGTTAAATGACAGACAGCGAGAACGAAAACTGGTATTTTTTTGTTATTTGGTAAAATTGATTTTGTTATGTGGCTTTTTTTTTTTTTTTTTTTTTGGTAAAATGGATTTTGGTATGTGGCAAAGTGGCTTTTGTAAAATAGATTTTGGTATGTGGCATTTTTTTTGGTATGTGGCAAAGTGGCTTTTTATAATATATAGCATTTTTTGTATGTGGCAAAATGACTGTTGGTATATGTCATTTTTTTTCGTATATGGCATTTTTTCAGGCCATGCACCTCCATGCCATTGACAGCTATGCACATCAAAATGTTCTATTTTTATATACGAAAAGCCGTTTCGCCACATACAAACAAAATGCTATATATCAAAAGCTACTTTGCCACATACCAAAATCCATTTTGCCACATACCAACATCCATTTGCCACAGACCAAAACTGATTTAGCCACATACCCCAAAAAATACCACATGCCAAAAGCCATTTTGCCACTTACCAAATACCATTTTTCGTCCTCGGTCCTGCTGGAGAGACAACGAAAATGAAAAGTGGAAAATTATGTTTGTGGCAAAATGGCTTTTGGCATGTGGCATTTGGTAAAATGGATTCTGGTATGTGGCATTATTTTTGGTATGTGGCAAAGTGGCTTTATATATAATATATATATAGCATTTTTTGTATGTGGCAAAATGACTTTTGGTATATGTCATTTTTTTTTTTGTATATGGCTTTTTTTCAGGCCATGCACGTCCATGCCATTGACAGCTATGCACATCAAAATTTTCTATTCATTTTGATATACCAAAAGTCATTTAGCCATATCCAAAAAAATGCTATATATCAAAAGCCACTTTGCCACATACCAAAAAATGCCACATACCAAAATCCATTTTGCCACATACCAACATCCATTTGCCACATACCAAAACTGATTTAGCCACATACCCAAAAAAATGCCACATGCCAAAAGCCATTTTGCCACTTACCAAATACCATTTTTCGTTCTCGGTCCTGCTGGAGAAACAGCGAAAACGTAAAGTGGAATTTGGTTTGTGGCAAAATGGCTTTCGGCATGTGGCATTTGGTAAAATGGATTTTGGTATGTGGCATTTTTTTGGTATGTGGCAAAGTGGCTTTTGGTATGTGGCAAAGTGGATTATTATAGATAGCATTTTTTGTATGTGGCAAAATGACTTTTGGTATATGCCATTTTTTTTTAAATTGGAAATGGCATTTATTCAAGCCATGCATGTCCATGCCATTGATGGCTATGCAAGTCCAAATTTTCCATTCATTTTGATATGCCAAAAGTCATTTTGCCACATACAAAAAAATGCTATATATCAAAAGCCACTCTGCCACACACACCAAAAAGGCCACATACCAAAATCCATGTTGCCGCACACCAAAAAATGCCACATACCAAAATCAATTTTGCCACATACCAACATAAATTTTGCCACATACTAAAATATATTCCACATCCCAAAATTGATTTAGCCACATGCCCAAAAAAATGCCACATGCCAAAAGCCATTTTGCCACTAGCCAAATACCATTTTTCGTTCTCAGTCCTGCTGGAGAGACAGCGAAAAGGAAAAGTGGAATTTGGTTTGTGGCAAAATGGCTTTCGGCATGTGGCATTTTTCTGGTATGTGGCAAAATGTATTTTGGTCTGTGGCGTTTTTATTTGGCATGTGGCTTTTTATTTTTTGGTATGTAGCAAAATGGATTTTGGTATGTGACGTTTTTTTTTGAGGTATGTGGCAAAGTTTCTTTTGATATATAGCATTTTTTGTATGTGGCAAAATGACTTTTGGTAGTTTTTGGTAGGTTTTTTTTTTTGTTTTTTTGTACATGGCATTTTTTTCAGGCCGTGCACGTCCATGCCATTGAACGCTATGCAAATCCAAATTTTCCATTCATTTTGATATACAAAAAGTCATTGTGCCACATACAAAAAAAATGCTATATATCAAAAGCCACTTTGCCACACACCAAAAAATGCCACATACCAACAACAAAAAAATGCCACATACCAAAATCCATTTTTTCCACATAGCCCAAAAAAATAAATGCCACTTGTCAAAAGCCATTTTGCCACTTACCAACTGCTTTTCGTTCTCAGCCCTGCTGGAGAGACAACAAAGATGAAAAGTGCTATTTGATATGTGGCGATATGGATTTTGGTATGTGGCTTTTTTGGTATATGGCAAAGTGGCTTTTGATACATAGCACTTTTTTTGTATGTGGCAAAATGACGTTTGGTATCTGAGCTTTTTTTTTGTATGTGGCATTTTTTATGTATATTGCATTTTTGCAGGCCACGCACGTCCATGCCATTGACGGCTATGCAAGTCCAAATTTTCCACTCATTTTCATCTACCAAAAGTCATTTTGCCACATACAAAAAAGCTATATATCAAAAGCCACTTTGACACATACCAAAAAATGCCACATACCAAAATCCATTTTGCCACATACAGAAAAAAAAAAAAATGGCACATACTAAAATCCATTTTGCCACGTACTAAAATGTCGCATAACAAAATCCCATTTTGCCACATACCTCAAAAAAAATTCACATGCTCAAAGCCATTTTGCCACTTACCAAATACCACTTTTGGTTCTGGGCCCTGCTGTAAATAAGGTTTAAATATATCATGCATTTTAGGTTCATCCTGAAATTTCACCCAAAAAGCCTAATTTTTTAAATTATGAACAGCGTACATCATCAAAATCATTCATTTCTCCACGTCCGATCACGTTGCGTCCGCACGACTGTTAACACGAAGCCATCCTCCGCTTGCTCTTCGACCACTTTTTGCCTTTTCCCACCCAAACTTGATGTCAGACATGCTCGCAGAAGAGCGAGTCCACCCAATCAGATGGCAAACAGCTTCCGGACATCCTTTAAGTCAGGGGTGGGAAACTGTGGGTCAAGAAAAAAAAATGCAACAAAAAACAGTATGAAAAGCTAGGAATTTCTCATGAATGACCCAAAATGGCTAGATACCCTGCTCTATGTGAAGTTGACAAATAAGCACTTTTTCCTCCTACACCTTGCTGTGACCTGTGAGGGTGTTTTGTGTTTTTATTTTCTTTTTCGTCCAAGTGAATATTTCCTTTGTCGGTGCGCATGCTTTTCTGAATGATCAATCTTTTGCATCTTTACCAGGATCAGAGGGTAAGGATTGCCATAAAAATCTACAGTCAGCTCTAATGTGATGGACTCATTTTCTGAATATATTTTCTTCCTTCAGTGCTTTCCTCATATGATGATAAACGGCACTTTCTGCATTCTGACCTCTCTGAAAATTAGTGAATATTCAGCTGTGCGGGAGTGATAGTGCCAAAATGACCTTGTTGTATACTTTTTCATTTCCATACCCTCCTCTTGTCTCACTGATGTACAAGCAAAAGCAAAAAAAAAAAAGGGTGGGTGGGGGAACTCAGGAGGCAGAAGAGTCTGGAAATGTCAGCGCTTGAAACCCAAAGCACGCTTTTTGAAAACCATAAGGGACTGGGACTGAAATGAAAATCTTTTGTTTCAATAAAAATTCTTTCAAATCCTGATTGGTCGATTTCATAACCCTGTTATAGCTGTCTGTCTAATGATCTCTGCCTGTGAACCTACAGAACAATACAGTGGGGCAAATAAGTATTTAGTCAACCACTAATTGTGGAGGTTCTCCCACTTGAAAATATTAGAGAGGCCTGTAATTGCCAACATGGGTAAAACTCAACCATGAGAGACAGAATGTGGGGAAAAAAACCTGAAAATCACATTGTTTGATTTTTAAAGAATTTATTTGCAATTAATGGTGGAAAATAAGTATTTGGTCAATACCAAAGGTTCATCTCAATACTTTGTTATGTACCCTTTGTTGGCAATAACGGAGGTTAAACACTTTCTCTAACTCTTCACAAGCTTTTCACACACTGTTGCTGGTATTTTGGCCCGTTCCTCCATGCAGATCTCCTCTAGAGCAGTGATGTTTTGGGGCTGTCGTTGGGCAACACGGACTTTCAACTCCATCCACAGATTTTCGATGGGGTTGAGATCTGGAGACTGGCTGGGCCACTCCAGGACCTTAAAATGCTTCTTACGAAGCCACTCCTTTGTTGCCCTGGCTGTGTGTTTGGGATCATTGTCATGATGAAAGACCCAGCCACGTCTCATCTTCAATACCCTTGCTGATGGAAGGAGATTTTCACTCATCATCTCTCAATACATCGCCCCATCCATTCTTTACACAGATCAGTCGTCCTGGTCCTTTTGCAGAAAAACAGCCCCAAAGCATGATGTTTCCACCCCCATGCTGCACAGTGGGTATGGTGTTCTTAGGATGCAATTCAGTTAGGGCTGCAGCTATCGAATATTTTATTAATCGAGTAATCGACTGAAAATTCTATCAATTAATCAAGTAATCGGAGAAAAAAAATTTTTAGGTAAAGAGCAATAATAAATATACATGAGAAAAAAAGGCATTTAATCCAATATTGAACCATTGTCAGTCAATCAATGTCTTTATTTTCGATGTACATTGTTGAAAACAGCCAACAATTGCATCTCAGATGTGACTAGAAAAAAAAATTCACTGCTTTCACTCAAAAAAACTTCTAGATCTTAAAAAAATATATAAAAATGTAATTACGCTTGAAAACACACATCACTTGAAAGCTACGTATTTTTCCTATGTGTTTCAATTGAGTTTCCATTTGTGTCAAGGTATTTTTAAGTTCTAGTTAAGTTTTAAGTTAGTCTAAACTGTAAGTACTGATAGGATTTTGAGTTTTTGCAGTGTTCAAAATAAATGTATGATACCTGCTGTATTGGAGCACATTAGGGCCCAGTGCTACTTGGTGTTTTATTCAGCAATGACTACTGAGCTAAAACTGACAGTTAGCTTTATTATGTTTTAATTTTACACCTTCATCACTCTACAGCGCTGTGTTTTTACAGACTAAATAAAGCCTGTATGCAAGACACGTTAGCCACGCATCAATAGTGGTCATGATCAATAGAAACCTAGCCCTCGGAAGGGCTAACATTACGTGTGCGAGTGACAGTAATGTTATATTTATTAGCGCTGAGAAGTCTACTGCTTAAAGATGGCGGCTGTTTACTAATGCTGCCCAGACGCGGCCGCGTCTGTCATTTCGCATCTAGTTCTAAATGCATGCGATATCTATGAGACGCATCGGACACTACCTGCTGCCATACTAGCATCATGCGGGCGTAGTTTTTAGCAACGTCGGCGTAGTTTGTAGCGGCTGTCGTCTGCAGTAAGGTTTGTTTGTTTTGTTTTTTTCATTGCTTCTTCCTCTACGCACGTGACGTCAGTGCGTTGTCCCGCATTAAAAGTAGTCCGGGCAAAACGTGATGCTGAGAGCTGCCAAAATTAAACGATTCCTCGAGGTGAATAAAATTTATCGGATCAGTATTCGTTTCAGCTCTAAATTCAGTATTCTTTCTCCTCCAAACACGAGAACCTGTGTTTCTACCAAAAAGTTCTATTTTGGTTTCATCTGACCATAACACATTCTCCCAGTCCTCTTCTGGATCATCCAAATGCTCTCTAGCAAACCGCAGACGGGCCTGGACGTGTTCTTTCTTCAGCAGGGGGACACGTCTGGCAGTGCAGGATTTGAGTCCCTAGCGGCGCATTGTGATACTGATAGTAGCCTTTGTTACTGTGGTCCCAGCTCTCTGTAGGTCATTCACTAGGTCCCCCCATGTGGTTCTGGGATTTTTGCTCACCGTTCTTGTTATCATTTTGACGCCCCGGGGTGAGGAGGGAGTCGAAAGTCTGTGTTGCCCAACGACAGCCCCAAAACATCACTGCTCTAGTGGAGATCTGCATTGAGGAATGGGCCAAAATACCCACAAAAGTGTGTGAAAAGCTTGCGAAGAGTTACAGAAAACGTGTGGCCTCAGTTCTTGCCAACAAAGGGTACATAACAAAGTATTGAGATGAACTTTTGGTATTGACCAAATACTTTTTTTGCCACCATGATTTGCAAATAAATTCTTTAAAAATCAATGTAATTTTCAGTTTTTTTTTTTCTCACATTTCTGTCTCTCATGGCCGAGGTTTACCCATGTTGACAATTACAGGCCTCTAATATTTTCAAGTGGGAAAACTTGCACAATTAGTGGTTAAATAAATACTTATTTGCCCCACTGCATATAGGGTTCCGCATGTCTGTCTGTTTGAGATAACTCAAGAACGAATAAAAGGATTATCAAATTTGCAGGATATGTTTGTAATATGAAATGGAGTGTGGGATTAAATGTTGGGTAATGAGGTCAAGAGCCACATACAAGTCAGAAAAAGAATTTTGATTTAACTTGAAAATTTATTTCATACTTAATACGGTGGTACATTTGTTCATTCGCCCGTCGTGTTCCAACAGCTTTACATTAGTGTATTAACTTTTATTCTTGTTTTCTCATAGTATGCACAACTCTGATTTTATGTTTATTATGCAATAATCTAATTGTAACATGTACTGTATTTGTTACATGTATTGATGCAATTTTAGGAATTATAAAAGATTTACTGTATGTCTGAATTTTGGGGGTTTTGGGAAGGATGAGGGCATTTACATGGAAAACGTGTCGCTACTTTTCTCTTCATTTTCAAGGTAAGGAACTACAGGGTGACCCAAAAAAAAGTTTACACTCAGTTGACTGCTTGTTTAAAAGCCATTGAAACATATCTAAATAGGTTGTCATGCTTAAGTGATTCATTAAGGTCCCTCAATGCAGCTGGTAATCTCTCGTCTCTACAATTCCTGTGCTTCTGCTGAAAATGAAGAAAACTTTAGCTGTACCTGAATTGCTGCGTGCTGGTCTGACACCTACTGAGATTGCAGCAAATCTGAGAATATCCAGATGCGCAGTCTACAAAGTTAAAAAGAAGCTGAAAGATACTGGAACAGCCTCACGAAAACCTGGGTCTGGAAGTGCCGATCTGTGCGGACCAAAAAGTTGATTGACAAGGTGATATGTGGCCACCCCAGAGTCCAGATCTCAATCCCCTGGATTATAGCATATGGGCAACTGTGGAGGACCGTGCCTGTAAGAAGGCACAAACTTCTGTGGCAGCCTTGGAGAGGTCCATTGTTAGATCTTGGGAAAAGATGACAGCATCCTACATAAAGAGGCTTTTCGCAGGCGCCTGGAGGCTGTTGTGACACTTAAGGGAGGACTAATTGAAAAATAGAGTGTACTGTACATGTTCTTTACAATAATGTATAATTTGTGATTCAATTCTAATTCTAAACTGAATAAACATGGCATTTAAGTTGTATTATGGCAGTGTAAACTTTTTTTTGGGTCACCCTGTACAGTACTTCCAGAACCACTTAATTTCGTAGGTAAAGGTACCACTGTACTAGAAATTAGTAGATTTCTTAGCACGGCAGATCTTGTGACATTCAAAATATAAATCTTGATACAGCTCATTTAAAACTGATGTCTACCATAATTTCCATGTAGAAGCGATGAATGTTTCAGCCCTATTTCAGACTATAAGGCTACGTTCATACTACAGGTCTTAATGCACGAATCCAATATTTTGGCTACGTTCATACTACAGGTCTTAATGCACAAATCCGATTTTTTGTCATATCTGTTTTTTTGGCATGCCCGTTCAGACTGCCTTTGTCCATTGAGACCATTCAAGTATTACGCATGCGCACTAATTCGCAGTCCGACACGCGCTGAGCAAGACAACCCGCATGCGCAGAAGCATCAAAACAAATGACCACACATGTTGGCTGTCATCCGTCATTCCAGGGATTATCATATTTTGCTCGTTAAAAAGAGGACACAAATAACAGACATTAATAATCCACGTTTAGTTTTATTTTCAAAGTTTATATGGACTGATACAACGCATACACGCACACGCATAAGCCTTGACGTGTGTGCGTGAAATGACGTGGGTGCGTCAGTTTGCCCCGACTCGGCCATGTGTGCAATAATGAAATATTGCTCATTCGGCGCACAGAATTAAAATAAAAAATTGACAGGGTTATCCTTTTCTTCATTTTATTTTTTTATGACTGTGGTCAAGCCCGCTTCGTGCTTAAAAGCAGAGTTCAAGCTAGGTGCTAATGCCTGCATCGCTGCCGTCCTTCGTGCTTCTTGCTGTTTGCTGACGTAATTAGTGCATGAATTCTGATTCCGGAGACTGGACAGTACAGACCGCTGCGAAAGTCTGGAAAAATGTGGCCCAGATCGGATTTGAACCACATACGAAAGTGACCCAGATCGGATTTGAAATGGTCCAGTTCTATGCGACTTGTCACGTTCAGACCGTCAAGTTAATGCCTCACTCGAGTCGGAAAAACACGAAAAAAAATCGGATTCGTGCATTAAGACCTGTAGTATGAACGTAGCCTTTGTCATATCCTTTTTTTTGGCGTGCCCGTTCAGACTGCCTTTGTCCATTGAGACCGTTCAAGTATTACGCATGCGCACTGATTCGCAGTCCGACACACGCTGAGCAAGAAGACCCGCATGCGCAGAAGCATCAAAACAAATGACACACGTCATCCGTCATTCCAGGAATATCATATTTTGCTTTTCAGAAGGAGGACACAAATAAAAGACATAAATAATCCCCGTTTAGGCTTATATTCAAAGTTTATATGGATCGATAGCATGCACGAACTGTCCATCCACGTCACACACACACATACGGGCAGTTTGCCCCGACTCTCGGCCGTGTAAGCAATGTTGAAATATTGTTCACTTGGAAAAGAGAAAACTGAGCATTCTCAGGCTTATCCTCAACCCATTTTTATTTTTTATGACTGTTGTGAACCACAGTCCTTCCCCAAAAGCCGTGCTCACTGCAAGCTAGGCGCTAATAATGCACAGCTGCATCGCTACGGTAGCGACTCTCTCGCTATTTGATGACGTAATTTCTGCATTAAATCCGATTTGCGGGACTGGACAGTACAGACTGCCGCGACAGTCTGGAAAAATGTGGCCCAGATCTGATTTAGACCACATACGAAAGTGACCCAGATCGGATTTGAAATGGTCCCGTTCTATGCGACTTGTCACGTTCAGACCGTCAAGTTAATGCCGCACTCGAGTCGGAAAAACACGAAAAAATCGGATTCGTGCATTAAGACCTGTAGTATGAACGTAGCCTAAATGAATCCTTTTTCATAATTAGGCTGGTTCTGAGACTTGGGTGCAACTTTGATTTGTTGAAATGTGTAGTTTCATAAGTTCTTAATGTTATTTCACATTGACAAGGAGTGAACATTACCTACAGTAATATGTTTGTCATATAGCTGAATAACTGCGCAAATAACATATAGCACTGTACATTTATTCATCTTGTTTTTTTATTTTGTTATTATAACTTGGATTTTCATACAAAATAACTATTCTTGGTCTGTTTTTGAAAATTAGCACCAAAATGCATCATAGTCTTAGCTGGCTGATACATGTTTTTTTTTTTCCTTTTCCTGCTGCGACTTATAGCTCGAAAAAGTTTATTTCTATTTTTTTTTTATTAAAAACAATTTGTTTTATTTTGTTAAGTAATTGGAATATATTTTATAAACTTAGTTTAATTTAGAAAAAAAATTGAAGGATATTATATACTGTAGTTGCAACAATTATTTTAAATGTTATTTTGGTCACAAAACCAAGGATGTCCCGATCTGATCACGTGATCGGAAAAAGCGCCGATCGCGAGATTTTTGAAAGGATCGGAACCTGGTGGGGAAAAAAAAAAGGTTTTCTGCTTCATGTTCCACACCCTCCCTGCTGCTAAGCAGTACGGCTAAAGTGTCCTGTGCAGCTAGCGTTTGTTAAAGTTAACAATGATTGACGGGTTTGTAGCTTTGATCTTGCCAGAAAGGCTTGGTAGCGCTACGATAAAAGGCACAACATGTGTGTCAATCATCGTTAAACTTGTAGCCCAGTCATATGTGCAGCGTGAGTGGATTTGAGTGGAATCACTCAGGGAAGCTTTTAATTAAGACAAGCATTTTTCTACGTCATTCTTGTCTAAAAAAAAATAATTCATATTATGAAGAAGGCACGGCGGGACAGTAACATGTTTGGAACTTTTGTTCAAATTCAAAAAAAAAAAAAAACTTTCGGGTTTGGATTGGGACTGTATCTGATTCAGAATCTCAAAAACGGGTGACTCGGACTCGTGCACGTGCATTTTATTTATTTTATACAGCCAAGTATATTAACTGGCTCAATTCAAAGTGATGCAAGAACTATACAAAATGAAAATATACAAACATTTTTTACATTAGAAATTCATTCTTTTTTAATCACGTTTGTCATATTTCCTAATAAAACAATACACGTGGTATTTTTTAATTAGAGGCATGAGATACAGTGCCTTGCAAAAGTATTCGGCTCCCTTGAACCTTGCAACCTTTCGCCACATTTCAGGCTTCAAACATAAAGATATACAATTTTAATTTTTTGTCAAGAATCAACAACAAGTGGGACACAATCGTGAAGTGGAACAACATTTATTGGATAATTTAAACTTTTTTAACAAATAAAAAACTGAAAAGTGGGGCGTGCAATATTATTCGGCCCCCTTGCGTTTTGTAGCGCCACCTTTTGCTCCAATTACAGCTGCAAGTCGCTTGGGGTATGTATCTATCAGTTTTGCACATCGAGAGACTGACATTCTTGCCCGTTCTTCCTTGCAAAACAGCTCGAGCTCAGTGAGGTTGGATGGAGAGTGTTTGTGAACAGCGGTCTTCAGCTCTTTCCACAGATTCTCGATTGGATTTAGGTCTGGACTTTGACTTGGCCATTCTAACACCTGGTTACGTTTATTTTTGAACCATTCCATTGTAGATTTGGCTTTATGTTTTGGATCATTGTCCTGTTGGAAGATAAATCTCCGTCCCAGTCTCAGGTCTTGTGCCGATACCAACAGGTTTTCTTCCAGAATGTTCCTGTATTTGGCTGCATCCATCTTCCCGTCAATTTTAACCATCTTCCCTGTCCCTGCTGAAGAAAAGCAGGCCCAAACCATGATGCTGCCACCACCATGTTTGACAGTGGGGATGGTGTGTTCAGGGTGATGAGCTGTGTTGCTTTTACGCCAAACATATCGTTTTGCATTGTGGCCAAAAAGTTCAAATTTGGTGTCATCTGACCAGAGCACCTTCTTCCACATGTTTGGTGTGTCTCCCAGGTGGCTTGTGGCAAACTTTAAACGAGACTTTTTATGGATATCTTTGAGAAATGGCTTTCTTCTTGCCACTCTTCCTTAAAGGCCAGATTTGTGCAGTGTACGACTGATTGTTGTCCTATGGACAGACTCTCCCACCTCAGCTGTAGATCTCTGCAGTTCATCCAGAGTGATCATGGGCCTCTTGGCTGCATCTCTGATCAGTTTTCTCCTTGTTTGAGAGGAAAGTTTGGAAGGACGGCCGGGTCTTGGTAGATTTGCAGTGGTCTGATGCTCCTTCCATTTCAATATGATGGCTTGCACAGTGCTCCTTGAGATGTTTAAAGCTTGGGAAATCTTTTTGTATCCAAATCCGGCTTTAAACTTCTCCACAACAGTATCTCGGACCTGCCTGGTGTGTTCCTTGGGTTTCATAATGCTCTCTGCACTTTAAACAGAACCCTGAGACTATCACAGAGCAGGTGCATTTATACGGAGACTTGATTACACACATTTGGATTCTATTTATCATCATCGGTCATTTAGGACAACATTGGATCATTCAGAGATCCTCACTGAACTTCTGGAGTGAGTTTGCTGCACTGAAAGTAAAGGGGCCGAATAATATTGCACGCCCCACTTTTCAGTTTTTTATTTGTTAAAAAAGTTTAAATTATCCAATAAATGTTGTTCCACTTCACGATTGTGTCCCACTTGTTGTTGATTCTTGACCAAAAAATTAAATTTCATATCTTTATGTTTGAAGCCTGAAATGTGGCGAAAGGTTGCAAGATTCAAGGGGGCCGAATACTTTTGCAAGGCACTGTACATTCAGTGATATGAAGTCAGTTTCTAATATTTTGTCTACTTTCTTATTAACAAGCAGTATTCTACCATTAATTTTAGATGGAATGGTATTAGTAGTGTTCATTTGTTGGCACCACTGTGCTGTAATGGTCATCACGTCTGCCTATTGCGCGACGTCTGTAAACAGGGATCTCCAGGGTAAAACAGACTAATTAAAAATAGTTCGGGGGCTTCATGCACTATGAATCTGCTATGGCAGCATACAGACATATTGTTCTATCAAACACAACAGTTCTTTTGGCTTAAAATAGAGCAGTTTATTTTAAAGAGGGATGCAAGAGCAGAAACTGCTTTTTCAGTCTTGTCTGCGTTTTCCGCCATTTATAAATATAAGTATATACATATATGTATATATTTATGTTTTTTTCTACTTTGGGGGAAAAAACGTGGGGAAAAAACGTTTTGTATCTCTCTCTTTCCAATGCAAAATCTGAATGAATACATTGAACACACAACGGGGGCGTTACTTCGTGGTTTTTCACTTATCTTGGCAGGTTTTGGTCTCCATTAACCGTGAAAAATTAGGGATCACTGTATTTGACACTGATAGTCTTTTCAATTCATGGTGGGAAATGTTTTTTTCTCCACGAGAGGGCACGCTTGCACTTTGGATGGGTAATGTTTTATTTTCTCTAGTTTCAATTAGTTGGTTTTTGTTTATTTTTGGGCCTTAATATGGTCTTGTAATAGGTTATAGTACAGTACAATAATAATTTTATATTTTTTTGTTTATTTTTGGGGCCTAATATGGTCTTGTAATAGGTTATAGTACAGTACAATAATAAGTTTATATTGATTATGTTGTGCTGAGAAAAATAATTGTTGAGAAAAATATCACACTGTAAGCAGTTACTCACAAAGTTACGCATTAGTTCTTTTTTTACTTGTACTTGAGTACACTTTTTTGGATGACTACTTTTACTTGAGTAATATTATTTTGACGTAACGCTACTCTTACTTGAGTAAAACCTTTGCCGACTCTACCCAACTCTGATATCACATTATATGGCGGAAAACACTCAGGTGACTTGAAATTCCACTCTGAGACCCCCAATTTAGCCAACTTTCAAAATTGTCCGATATGCATGTGTGATACATCATTGAAAACCTTAAAATCTCAAATTTCTGGGGGAAGAAAAATTTTGAACAGGAGGGATTTAAAAAAAAATTTTTTTTTTTAAGTTTTTTAAACAGCAAAACCCTATCTGGAGGTGAGAGCACGCGAAAGCAGAATTCCGGACGCCATGACTTTAAGGAGATATTATCGCGTACTTACCTTTTTTCGATCAAAAAACTCCATGTAGCATGTATCACTGAGTGTCAAGACGCAGCTGTGAATGGCCACAGCTGGATTTTTGGGGGATTTTATGGGTGAAACATGGTAATATAACAAGGGTCGCGATGCAGAATTCGCAGACATCAATTAGTGGTCGAGATTTTCATTTTCATATTTTTACCCTTTTAAACGTTTTTTTTTTTTTTTTTTTTTTTTTCCATTTTTCTTTGTCTGGATCGATTTTTTTATAGGGCTGTCAAACGATTAAAATTTTTAATCGAGTTAATTACAGCTGAAAAATTAATTAATCGCAATTAATCGCAATTAATCGCAATTCAAACCATCTATAAAATATGCCATATTTTTCTGTAAATTATATATATATTCTGTAAAATAAATTGTTGGAATGGAAAGATAAGACACAAGATGGATATATACATTCAACATACGGTACATAAGGACTGTAGTGGGCATTTCACTCTGTTGTCATTTAAATCTGTCTATTCTGTCCTCACTCCGAAGCGTCTACTTTTTCCAAAGCTAGACAGCTAGTGAACGACGCCTTAATAATCCGACTTCTTCCTTTTTCATCTGATTTATTAATAAAATGGCTTCAAAATATTGTCCTCTTTAGACCGTAGTAAAACTACAAAAAAAAAAGTACACGAGCATTGCATTAGCAACAACGTTAGCTTAGCACGCTATACAGGTTCACTAAACATAAACAAAAAGCATCTCATACAAAAAATATAACATTTCGCTTACTAACATAATATGTACATTCTTTACAACAACCATACTTACGGACAAATCTTGTCCAAGGATCATATAAGCACAACATTACAATGTAGGCGTCAGCCCGAGACGTCGTGCAGCCATATTGAACTGGCAAGAAAGCAATAAACCATGTCGCAAAGCGACCACAAGAGTTCGCTGTTAGACAGCACAAAAAACCTTGCTGTAAAACATACCAAAAGGCAGAATACTGTCTGAGCGGGACATGTGCGTTAATTACGTCAAATATTTTAACGTGATTAATTTAAAAAATTAATTACCGCGCTTTAACACGATAATTTTGACAGCCCTAATTTTTTATCATCTAAAATATTGAGGGGGAAATGCAACAGTAACAAAAAAAAAAATACAATTAGGCGATAGTTATGAGGTAAATATCTGTGACTTTTTTTTACAGATTTTTTCATTGTGGCGTAATTTGTTTAAAAGTTTAAAATATGCGAATGAATAATTCTTTAAAGTCGTTTTTTTTTTTTTTTTAACTAATATTCGACATCAATTAATGATTCTAAGCTAAAAATGACAGATGTTTCGAATAATTTATACTATTACTTACCTTCTTTTTATGGCTAGGTTGAAACAAAAGTGGTTGCGCGACGTTTGTAAACGGGGGTTTCCAGGGTAAAACAGGCATATTAAAAATAGTTCGGGGGCTTAATGCGCCGTGAATCTGCTATGGCAGCATATAAACATGTTGTTCTATCAAACACAACAGTTCTTTTAGCTTGAAATACAGCAGTTTATTTTAAAGAGGGTTTCAAGAGCGGAAACTGCTTTTTCAATCTTGCCTGTTTTCCGCCATATGCTTATTTTGTTAAATTTCTACTCCAAACGTAAATTCCATGTATTTTCCTCCTTGTTATTGAACAAAATAGACCTCTGGGTGGCAGCACATTCCTACTTTCCACTACCTTGAGTTTTGTTTTTGTACTAGAAAGCAGCAACCTCAAGCCAAACCTTTCCTATAATTTGCATGGCTCCCATTGACATGACAACAAGGCCTCAAGGTGCCTTTGAAGCATTGGTTCCACCTGTTTAAGAGAGAAAACGTCCTTTTTTAAAATTCATCTAGTCCAGACTTCTCTTTACAAATATCTAAAATGCATCACATGACCAAGTGAGGATCCCTTGGCATTTCACTCGAGTCTGCAAGACACTCAAGCTGTAATCTGACACTTGGCTGATGGATCCCAGAATTCCACATGGCCACTGTTGCTCCACTTGGCCTAGGCCTCGTGTTTTGCTGCTACTGGCCTGCATCCCAAAGTTGGCCTCATGCAGCACAGCTTGGGTGTGGGAGGAGGGATGCGGTCAGTGGGTTCGCTTTGGCAAGCTGCCATGTCTCCTCGACATACAGCAGCAATACAGTATAATGCTGACATGTTTATACACATGTGGAAGCCGCTGGAACTTTCCTCCATCTTTCTGGGTTTTATTAGGCGCCCATATTGACTCGATTTAACTAGCTGTGTCGCCCACAGAGTGCCCATCATCTTACTTGATGACATCTCGGTGTGGTGAATGGTGATGCATACTTTTTGTGGTGTTGAGACTGATTCGAGTAGTATGAAAAGTGCTTTTTAATGGTCATTATATGATGTGTTATTGACAAAATAATTTCAGATCCGGAAAGCCATCTTCAAGTACTACTTAATTGGAAGTGGCACTTTACCCCATTCAGGGAAAATGGTCACTCGAGTGGACAGCTATTCCAAAGATGACTGTTAAGACCTTATAGCCCTTAAAACAGAAATGTGAAGTAATTTCATAACATGCCAAATAGGGTGACAATTAAAGTAATTAAACATTGTCCAACAAATAAAGCATGAAAACAAAAATTTATATGTTGTATATTTGACAAAATAATCGCGTTTCCGAAGTTCGAGCCTGAAAGGGGACGAACCCGGAAGTGATACGTCACGCCGAGAACAGCGATGGTAGCGCTCCATACATACGGCCGCCATACAATGCCCTTCAAACAATGATTCAAACAGCGATATAAGCGATAGATCGAGCGCAAGGGAGGAGATCCAAGTTTTTGAAGAGTTGGAGGAAGAAGAGGAGGTTGGAGTTTTATGTTGGACCTAACATGTATTAGCCAGACGCTAATCAGGATGCAAACAATGTGCCTAGACTACCTGACATGGAATGGAGACATATCTTACAAGATTGGTAAGATATAGGCTGTTATTATTTTCATGATTTGAAGATGCAGGCATTTGCACATAATTTAATGTTTTTGTCTATCTGATGACATTGTTTAAAAAAATAATAACCAGACTTCATGTTCATTTTGGCAGATCCGGCAGCTCTCGTGCATATAATATAATAATATAAAAACGTTGGGGGGAAAGAAGGAGATGAGTCGTTGATGGCTTTCTCCACTTTATTGTGGCAACAATTAGAAAACAAAATAATAGCGGACTGCCGCAACATTCGACCGCGAAGTTTTGCTTCTCGCTCATCTCTGCCTCGTCTCGTACTACCAGCTACTACTACTTCCAGTCCCAGCGTCTCTTAAACGGATCGTGCATAGTGTCTTGTTATGAGCTTTTTGTTGACAAAAGTATCGAACACACGACATGCTGACAACTTTGTTTCTTTATTAACACATGGAGCTAACAGTACAAACACAGCTCTCGGCAGGAAGTGGCGTCTAATGGCGTGAGGAAATGTAGTTTTTTCACACAAGCGAACAGATTACAAAGCACCACTTCAGTGTTGTCCTGAGACATTTCTAATGATTCACTGCGTGACCTGCGCTCGCTGATTCGCTGCCAGACATTAAAAGCAACACGCATGTTGTTGTCACCTGT
This sequence comes from Corythoichthys intestinalis, assembly GCF_030265065.1. Classification (NCBI taxonomy): domain Eukaryota; kingdom Metazoa; phylum Chordata; class Actinopteri; order Syngnathiformes; family Syngnathidae; genus Corythoichthys; species Corythoichthys intestinalis. The sequence continues at coordinate 42,810,237 of NC_080401.1, read as the reverse complement.
CAGTGGCTCTCGTAATACACAAACTAGAAGGCTATCAAGCGATCACCGTGAAAGAAACGCCGAACCGTACAAATGCAATGCAATGCTTGAAGCATGAAGGTGGAAATACATACCATAATTTTTGGATTATAAGCCGCTACTTTTTTCTTTCATTTTGATACCTGTGGCTTATAGTCCAGTGCGGCTTATTTGTTTATTTTTTTTTTTAGGTAACAATTTATTTGACAGCGGCGTCATAAGACCGTCTAAATTATGACACGACACTATCATGGGCATTACTGAATGCTTATGTTATTAAGTGTCATTTGCAAATTATGTCACTAACTCCATTTATGTCCATCTTGGATCTCTTACATCCATTCAAAACAGATCATTTGCCAGATAACACTTAATGACATCTGTTATAAGCATTCATAAATGCTCAGGACAGAGACGTGTCATAATTATGATTGTGTAATGACAGTCTTATGGCACCACTGTCAAATAAAGTGTTAGCAAATACCATAACTAGCAATTGATGAAACAAGTGGAACAGTAACTGAAGAAATATTTAGCACAGAATATGATTTTTGATTGTTATTTACACCTGTGGCGCTGTAGTGTATGCTAAGCGGCATGTTGGATGACAACAGTGTTGACAGCAGGTGGCAGCAGAGGTTGACTGTCTCCCCCAAGTTGGCAGTGATGGCCAAATGAAGCTTCTTGAAGCAATAAAGCTTTGCAGCCAATTGGTTCAAAGCTTCATGGTGCTTCATTTGGTCTTATGAGAGTCGTATTTTTCATGCCAAATTTGGTGGGCTGCGGCTTATAGTCAGATGCGCCCTATAGTGCGAAAATTAGGGTAATACAAATACAAATAAATGTGCACAAACTCACCGGCGGTGTGTGTCTCTTACGGCAACGTGACCGTGAATTACCGTGACGCCGACCCGCTTATATGCACATCCACACCCCTTTCCCGATTGACAGTGGATTAACCCTTTCGGACAAGATCGTAGATGACACACAATGTAAACCTGCTTAACCATGCTTAACTTCAAAGTGTTTGTAGCAGAGAACACTACTCGATGATGGCGTGAAATTCATTCGCTTCGTGAGAACGAAAGATGTCCATTTACGTGCCCTGCTATCCTTTGGCCACTCAAACAACTTTTCGTTAGAGTGAGAACAAAACATCGCCACACACCGCAGTGGCGTCTTACCGAGAAACAATGCAACAAACAATACTGTTCTACGGCGGACTTCCCTCGCACTTCTAAGTGTGACGTCATTTCCGAAGATTGCCGAAGAAAAGCCTTTTCGTTGTCAAGGGCGTTGCTATGGGTTAAACAAAGAATCTGGAAGGGTTGCGTTAAAAAAAAAAAACGAAAATACACTTATAATTGTTTATCCATTGATATTATTCAAAAACATGGTTGGTCAACCTTACTTCACATTTCCGCTTTAATAGGGCAAGTGACTATTTTGGTCATGAAGAAAATCTAAAAATTATTATCATTGAAGGGAATAGTATCTTTTCTTTTATTTACTGTTTGACTGTATTGCTCTAACGCACTTAATGTAATCAATCAGGGAATAACATCTTTTCTCGTATTCACTGTAAGACTGTTTTTATTACTCTAACACGCCAAAATATAAAATGAATAGCATTTATATCATAGTTTAAGAAAAACAAGCAGAATATATTTGATATTATAAAAGGTTGGACTGATTAGATTATGATTAGAACTTGCAGAGCCAAAAAACGGGCATATAAGGGCAAAACAGATACAGGACGCCTTCTGACCATGGAAGCCAAATGCGCGCGTCATGCAGCTGACTGAGCAAGATTGACGCTGACAAGCAGGTGATAGGCAAGACATCTACAAGCCCACGTCTGCACCACCAAATCCTGCAATCAACTCTTTTGGACGGTCCAGAACAAATGGCGGGACATCTTGTCTTGCCACAAGAAACATCTGATAACGAGGAACCCGTAACTGAGGAGTTGACACTCGGCACTCACATGGCGCTGAGGTGGCAAAATCCTCAACTCTCGTTGCCCTGACAACTATAACGCCCGAAACCCTCCTACCCAATTCACACAGAAAATAATCCTAAACAACGCCCAAATGCACCCTTCTTCCGGACCACAGCCACTTGTCACCAGAGCCTTTAAAAGACTAAATATTTAACTAATAGTTGTCATTTTTCTTGGGACTCTTTTGTTGACTTGTGATATTGTGACCCTGGATCCAGTTGCCTCCTTGCCTGGGTCTCTCTGTACTGTATGATTGCTGCCGACTTGGAATAAATTGTCAACTTGAGTTTTGAAGCCTTTTTCCAGCTTAGTCAATTCAAGGATTCAAGACTAAGGTGAACGCACGGAGTTTGGCTTTTTGGCCGGGTTGTTGGTGTACTGCCGGCCCAGGTCATTGGAATTGCGGTAGCGCGGTTCCGGCGGTTTGGCTGTCATGATTCCGGCAATCTGGCTAAAAGGTCAGATTCTTTCATTATATATAACATATACTGGACTGTCTCAGAAAATTAGAATACACAATATTCTAATTTTCTGAGACAGTCCTGTATATTGTTCTATGTAAAGGACGTCAGCCAAGGTCGGCCCCCCACATTTTTACCACGCCAAATCTGGTCCCCTTTGCAAAAAGTTTGGACACCCCTGCTTTAAATGGTGGATTAATGTACAGGACTGTCTCAGAAAATTAGAATATTGTGTATTCTAATTTTCTGAGACAGTCCAGTATATGAATAGTTAATCATTATTGTAATTGTATTTTCAAATATTATTTTTCTATAATTATAAATAAGTACAATGTTAATAAAAGCTAAATTAGACTGAATAAAAAAAAAAATCAAAACACACTGGTTACGGCCCTAAGTAGCACTCTAAAGTCATTTTTTTTCAATTTTATTTTTTGTAATATAGTATTTACATCAGTGCATGTGATTGATGGCGACAAATGTCCAATTCATTTCAAGCAACACTAGCTAACTTTTCAGTTTTGACTGATTTTAGCAACGCAGGTGGACAAAATGGTGTTACACTTATGGTGTTACACTTATATAGCGGTAATCTTTTGACTTAACTGCGTTTCCCGTGAGGACCAGTGCATGAGCGCACAGTGTTGTAAAATCCTGATCTACCGGTCGCGTGCAAATGGATTAAACGACATTTCTGTTTCCAGTGGCGGTGTGAAGGATGAATAGTCATGAGTTAATTGATCCAGTTGTGGCTAAACAATAGCATATGACGATATTGAAGATAAAAACGTTTGATTTTGGACCGTATTCCCCCACTCACACCCGAACTCGTCATTGCTGACGAGGGGAAGTGTCCTTTTTTTTTGTCTCCTCGAACAAAACTTTTTGTCTCTTTTGTTGCTCTGCCATCTTTGCAGAATTCACGCAAAAAATGTTCGTATTGACTTCTGTCTTTATCACGAATAGGGTAAGGGAAAGTGACGTATGCCATAGAGCAGTCAGCACATTTGTCGTTTTTTTGTGTGGCAGGGTTCCTGCCACCCTCCTCAAAGTCACAAATGTTATGGAAACTTTTATTAGGGGTTGAAAAGTTACCTAGTGTTGCTTTAAATTAGGAGGACTGGCCTTGAATGTTCATCCTTCCATGCCATTAATGGCACTATACATAAGCGGATTTTAAGGGGGGACCAGGGGGCCCTGGTGGCCGAATAGTGTCATTGCATAAAATTGACTTTCCTATATATATAAAAGATGTAAAGCAAAAAACTGCAACAAAAATGAAAAAAAAAAAAAAAAAAGTTTATATAATGGGTCAAAATGATTTTTCGAACAGATCATGTGACGAGCACCTTAGACGGTCATTTGCTTTGCATAAAATTCCCCCCCCCAAAAAAACAAAAAAAACAGTGGAGGGCAATATGATTTTTCAACTGATTTTTTTCTTTGATTAAAAATATTTTTTTTGATTGAAACAACTTTTTTTGGGGATTGAATGATTTAGGCACCAATGTCCTACCCATAATATGGCCCAAACACAAAAAGGATTGCTTCAATCAAAGAAAACTTTTTCAATGAAAAATTAAGTGCTCAAATGCAAATTTTTCAATCTCAAATATTTTTTCGCATTCAAAAATGTCGACTATAATTGATTTTTTTTTTTTTAAATAAAGTGATTTTTCTTTTTGAAAATATATATATATTTTTTAAACAACTTATTTTTTGATTGAATAATAAAGACAAAAACGTCCTAGCCAAAATGTGGACCAAAACAAATCAACAAACACTTCAACAAAAAAAGTTGCTTCAATCAAAAAAAAAAAAAAAAAACTTGACTTCAATAAAAAAATTAATCAATTAAAGAAAAGAAGCTCACATGCATTTTTTTGAATTCCAAATTTATTTTTGCTTTCAAACTCATTTGTTTTTTATTGAAGCGACTTTTTTTTTTTTTTTTAATATATATATTTTGATTGAAGCAACTTTTTTTTTTTTTTACTGAAGCAACCTTTTTTGATTGAATAATAAAGACATAAATCTATCTCTGTATGGCTCTGCCCAGGGGATATTATTTTTGACTGGGGTAACTACATTGGCACGACACTGGCGGGCGTACCATAATCAATGGATGACAAAATCAATGGATAATCAATGGATCTTGGTAAAAAGTATTGCCTAAGCAGCCTGATTTAGAATTCCCCTCAAGAATGATGGGAAACAAAAAAATGCTCATTCTCAACTTATTATTATAAATATTCTTGTAAGTTAATTTAATTGCTGACACTGCGTTTTGGGGTCATCAGCATGTTGTGCCCCCACTGCCCCAAAAGTCAAACTCCGCCTATGGCACTATACGTCCAATTCATTTGACCTGGAGGGGCGAATGAACGTTCATTCACCCCCATCCACAATGGATTGGACGCCTAGTGCCGTCAATGGCAGGCAATGAGTTAAATAAGTGCCCTATAGAAAGGGGGAAAATAAATAAATAAATAAATAAATAAATAATATTCATGCATGAAAGGGTTAGTTTTTTTTGCATAAAAACTTTATATTGCATTTTAGTCTGAGGCTAAATAAAACACTGTTATTTCAAACATTTTTGCTGTGTGCTCAATAGTCTAATTTCACCCAACAATATAACTGTTTGCATGTATTTTTTTGTGCAGTACTGTCGTGCTAAGAAAACATTTACATTCTGTGCTGAAATTCTTGGAAAATGTGTCACTTGTTTTTATTATGAATGATGCTTGTGGTTAGAATCCAATCCAGCTGTGCTTTGTGACGTGTCAACACTCTCACGTGATCACATCAAGCTTGTCGACAAGTGACGTTCTGCCTCGAAAATACGTTTGCGTACTTAAAATATATATTTATTTTGATTTAGACTCTGTGTGAATCGGCAATTTGTTCGAAAGCTTGCAAGGTCTTATTAAAAAAAAAAAAAAAAAAAAAAAAAAAAAAAGGGAAAAATACCCGCCAGTTCTCTGACCTTAAAGCCACTCCTCCTCCATGACGTCACGCTCCCCTCTGTGTGGCCTCCTGCCATAGTTTTTCAATGCCGGGCAAGATGGCGGCCACACAGAAGAGGTGTTATTGCCAGTGGTCATAAGGAGGATATTTCTTATTGACAATTCCGAACCGAGTTAAACGTCACCTTGTGCTCGTTCAGCGCCTCGACGCCTTTTTGGGGTTGCTTTTTTTCTTTTGCTTTTCCCTCAAAAGACATTTCCACGCCCCTCAACATGTTCACGTTGTAGCTCGCGGAGAGCAGTCTACCAGCTAGCCTCGCTCGCTAGCCGCAAGCCCGAGCCGCCGTCAAGGGGAGAATGGGAGAAAAGCTGGAGCTCAGGCTCAAATCGCCGGTTGGAGCAGAAGCCGCTGGCTACCCTTGGCCATTACCGGTTTACGTAAGTGTGATTCTTCAACAAGCCGTGGAATATCAGTTGTGTAGTTGTGTATTCGTGTAGTTTGTGTTTTGGCTTTGTTAGCTAGCCTCCGGTGCAAGACACTTCCGAGCTCGGGCACGCTCCTGCGGTGAGGACAACCCCGGTGTGACAAGTTAGAGCAAGGCACACCATGTGTCACCTTAACTCACCTCGCAATGTTGGCACGTCGATTAGAGCTTTGCTCCTTAAACAGGGATCCGAGACATGGTTAATATGCAATGAATTAGCTCTATTTTTGTAAGTGCATGCCTTTATACATGGAGCTTTGGGGCCACCCATTAATATATTTCTGGATTAAGCTTTTCACTTCAAAATTCAGCCCATTGTTTTCAATAATTTCATTAAACTATTGCAATTTCAACAGTTTTGTGAATCTACTTTCCATTTACACAAGTGTAACAGATCAAAATGGATCTACTGTATATATACACTCACTGGCCACTTTATGAGGTACACCTGTCCAACTGCTCGTTAACATTTAATTTCTAATCAGCCAATCACATGGCGGCAACTCAGTGCATTTAGGCATGTAGACATGGTTTAAGACAATCTCCTGCAGTTCAAACCGAGCATCAGTATGGGGAAGAAAGGTGATTTGAGTGACTTTGAACGTGGCATGGTTGTTGGTGCCAGAAGGGCTGGTCTGAGTATTTCAGAAACTCCTGATCTCATGGGATTTTCACGCACAACCATCTCTAGGGTTTACAGAGAATGGTCCAAAAAAAGAAAAAATATCCAGTGAGCGGCAGTTCTGTGGGCGGAAATGCCTTGTTGATGCCAGAGGTCAGAGGAGAATGGCCAGACTGGTTCGAGCTGATAGAAAGGCAACAGTGACTCAAATAACCACCCGTTACAACCAAGGTAGGCAGAAGAGCATCTCTGAACGCACAGTACGTCGAACTTTGAGGCAGATGGGCTACAGCAGCAGAAGACGATGCCGGGTGCCACTCCTTTCAGCTAAGAACAGGAAACTGAGGCTACAATTTGCACAAGCGCATCGAAATTGGACAATAGAAGATTGGAAAAACGTTGCCTGGTCTGATGAGTCTCGATTTCTGCTGCGACATTCGGATGGTAGGATCAGAATTTGGCGTCAACAACATGAAAGCATGGATCCATCCTGCCTTGTATCAACGGTTCAGGTTGGTGGTGGTGGTGTAATGATGTGGGGAATATTTTCTTGGCACTCTTTGGGCCCCTTGGTACCAATTGAGCATCGTTGGAACGCCACAGCCTACCTGAGTATTGTTGCTGACCATGTCCATCCCTTTATGACCACAATGTACCCAACTTCTGATGGCTAGTTTCAGCAGGATAATGCGCCATGTCATAAAGCTGGAATCATCTCAGACTGGTTTGTTGAACATGACAATGAGTTCACTGTACTCAGTTGGCCTCCATAGTCACCAGATCTCAATCCAATAGAGCATCTTTGGGATGTGGTGGAACGGGAGATTCGCATCATGGATGTACAACCGACAAATCTGCACCAACTGTGTGATGCCATCATGTCAATATGGACCAAACTCTCTGAGGAATGCTTCCAGCACCTTGTTGAATCTATGCCACGAAGAATTGAGGCAGTTCTGAAGGCAAAAGTGGGTCCAACCCGTTACTAGCATAGTGTACCTAATAAAGTGGCCGGTGAGTGTATATTAGGGCTGAATGATATTGGAAAACACTGACATTGCAACTTTGGGGGATTTGCGATAAGGGTGTGACAAAATATCGAAATGGTGATATATCGTGATATTTTGTATAGAACTGAAACGAATACTCGAGTAACTCGAGTTTAAAAACTGATCAGAGTAATTTTATACACCTCGAGGAATCGTTTAATTTTGCCAGCTCTAAGCATCACGTTTTGCCCGGACTACTTTTAATGCGGGACAACGCGCTGATGTCACGTGCGTAGAGGAAGAAGCAATAAAGTTAAAAAAAAAAAAAAAAAAAACCCTTACTGCAGCCGACAGCCGCTACAAACTACGCCGACGTTGCAAAAAACTACGCCCGCAGTGTGGTAGCAGGTACTGTCCGATGCGTCTCATAGATATCGCAAGTAGGGCTGCAGTTATCGATTATTTTAGTCGTCGATTAATCGATAAACCATTACTTTGAATAATCGAGTAATCGGATAAGGAACATGAAAAAATAAATTACCTGAGCTGAGCCTCAAACGGTATAAAAATAAATGAGGCTCTATGTACAACAACATAACAATTGGCTAACTTACATCGCAAAAGTCCGCTAGTTTAAACGCTATCAAATGCTAACTTTTTTACAATGCTCTTAACAAACGGCTCAGACACATATTCCCGCAAAAATAGGCAAAATATACCAATAGACTAAATTACGAATGCATAAAAAAAAAAAAAACATTAGCTCAAACAAAATTTAGCTTATGTTGCTCTTAACAGGGAGGACCTGAATTCAGCCATGTGAGAAGGCAGTGTATCCACCCACATCAATAAAAAACGTCACTTTAATTAAACAAATACTCGAAGCAGCAAAATTGAATTCGAATATTTTTTTTAATCGAATACTCGAGTTAATCGATTAATCGTTGCAGCACTAATTTCAAGGCTTTAGGACTAGAAGCGAAATGACAGACCCGGCCGCGTCTGGGCAGCGTTAGTAAACAGCCGCCATCTTTAAGCAGTAGACTTCTCAGCGCTAAAAAAATATAACGTTACTGTCTCTCGCTCACGTAACGTTAACCCTTCGGAGGTCTAGATTTCTATTGACTATGACCACTGCCGGGCATGGCTTGAGAAGGACCAGTCAGCCCGTCGAGGGGGAACTATTCACAACCAGGAAAACGCGACAAAGAGAGCTGCAAAATGTCATTGTTTCAGTCTCTTTATTTCAATATTTTTACAGGATATTCTTTTTATCCAAGTATTTTCCCCAATTGCTAAATAAATGGCATGGTCATGACGAATAAGTCTTGTGCTAAATGGAATATGAAATAATAAAAATGCACTTATTCAGGACGACATGGCAAAATTACTCCATAATGGTCAAAACTGCCGACTTCACCTTTACTGTTGCACCTCCGATATTTTATGACACCTAAATCGGACACATGTCATTTCCCTTCCCCGGGTTCGGAGAATGTAAACAAACCAAGAGGTGTGACAGCTAGCCGACATGCTAACCCGAACCGAGTGATGTTTCAAAGTCTTCGAAGCTGAAAATGACACATAACTAGCTCGGATGTTTTGACATGACGACTGGGTTGTCGATTGTCTTCGCCGGAGAGCAATTTACAGCTCGTTCCTCGGAGGAGGGCGGCTGCAGTTGTTGTGCAGCTAACATGCAGCTAATGTGCACGAGGAGAGCTTTTCACATGCCTATCAAAGATCAAACGTAAGTAGTCCTTAATTTAAACAAAGTTTGTAGTGTTTACTTCGTAATTGCTGGATTTGCGGCTATTTTTAACTCAAAGTTGCAATTTCTGATTGGGTGGAAACTTTGACAGGACACTGGGCACATGAGCACAATAAGCCGAATATAGTGCTCTCCCGGCGAATGGATGTGCGACAAGCCGCCGGTGTTGTGCCGAAAAATAGCTGCCCCGCATGCATGTAGGCCACAAAATGCAAGCCACCTACATATTAAAATGATCCCAGTATTTGACATAATACAAAACAAGATGTTTACTCACTTCCTCATAAGTCCAATGGTCCCACAGTAGTAGGGCTTGTTTTGGCCAATATCCGCGGTGAATGGGAACCTTTTGAAACTCCAAAAAGGCGCATACGCCTCTCCCTTATACAGCAAGATTTTTCTGCAGCCGTTTGGCTGGCGTGATGCGAAAAATAAACGTATTAATCCGCAAAATCAGCTGAATCCTTAGTCTTCATACACAACAGTACGGCTGTACAGCGAAGAGGACGCCTTCACCCGTACACGTCACAGCGCCCTCCTCCTCAATGCAAGACTGAAGCAGGAAGTCACTCATTTTCATGGCGCGGGATTAAAAAAACTAAATAAATATTGCGATCGCTTCCACCCACATCCATGCGGTCCATATCATTCAGGAGCATAAAATACCGCGTGAATTATGAAATAAACATGCTTTTTCGTGTCACATGCACTTTAAAATTTTATTGTGCTAAATGTGCGGTAAATAATAATGCTGCCTGACACTGGTTTAATAATACCTTTTTCGCGTATCGTATAACACTGAAGTAGACGTACAGTATACTGCCCTCAAGCAGTATATGCAAGCATATACTGTACAGTTTGTTTTTACCAGCTTAGACTGAACATCTGTTTCCACTTAACACTCGCCTTATAGCACATGGCCTCAGTGGCAAGGCTGTTTTCATCCTTAAGGCCGGATTTACGCTCCATGTTTGAAGCGTCCAATTCCCATTTGATGCCTGTATATGACACACATACATACATAGGTTTACTCTAAGTCTTATCCTGTTTAGGGTTTTAGGAAACCGGAGATTATCCCGAATAACATGGAGTAGAAGACGTATAGCACTATAAGACTGTTTAAATTGCATGGAAATTGATGGAATTTCTAGAGACAGACACAATTTAGGGTAACCTCAGCATTAATCTGTCGACAATTATTTTGAACGTAGTTTAGAGGAGGACCGTCGAGATCGTAGACATATTCTGGCCTGATTAGTTCACTAAGGGGCATACCACGCTCATATTTTTTTAATCATTTCTATCTTAACTTCAATGGTAAGCGTGTCCTTTTTCCTTTTTTCACCACTTGCACTAACCTTCTTGGGACCCATGTTGATTTCACTCACCAGAAAGTCGGCCGTGCTGCCGTCTTGCGGGGAAGCAATGAATTGCGACGCTGTTGTAAATTTTCGTATTTCGAGCATGTCGTCATATATCGCCATAAATGACGAGTTAAATTTTACGTCGGATGTCGAAAAGATCACATGTCGATGAACCACTGTGTTTCCAAGTGTTAGCGCATTGCTTTCCACTGACAGCGATAAACGTCCAATCCAATTTTGATTGGGTAGCTGGCAGTGATTGTCAAAAACGATTATTCAATCCCAGCCATACCCATTCAAATAAATTTAACGCCTATAGCTGTCAGTTGCAGTGAATGAGTTATGGGTTACAAGCAACAAAATAATCCAGAGGTATAACGATTAGAGATGTCCCCAATCCGATCATGTGATCAGAAATCGGGCCCAAGCACGTCATTTTAAGATCGTAATCGTGTGGGGAAAAAATATCTGATTTTTAAAAATATATATATTTAAGGGCTATAAAGTAACAAGTTAAGATGTACAAGGATATCGTCAAAAGAAACAAAAAAATAAATGTTTTATAACATGCAAAATTTTTAGAAGATCGGAATTGGGTGGAAAAAAGTTTTAAGAATTGTTTTTAAATGACTACAAAGCAACAAAATAAGATGGACAATGATATTACAAAATAAATAAAAATACCTTTTGTCATAAATTACTTGGTTTGTAAATTACCTGATAAATTTATAGCATCGCCTGGTACTCAGTACTCTGTACCGGCAGAGCCTCAAAATCAGGTGACTCTGGCTCCAACTCTGGTGCAAAAATATGTGATTGAGACTTATCTATTTTTAATTTGCAGTGAGTACTTTTTTAATCTGTTTTTATGTTGTTTGGGCGGACGCTTTTGTAGACAAGTTGTGATGACGTATTGACGTCATGCTTTGGCATGATTTGTGCATTTCCGTTACATGACATGTATGGCGATCCCTCCTTTTTCGCGGTTAATGGGGACCAGAACCCGCCACGATATGTGGAAAAACGTAAAAAAAGTCGTGACCCCCCGAAATTGTGTGTTCAATATATTTATTCAAATTTAGCAGTGGAAAGAGATACATATGAAATGTTTTTTCCCTTAAAGTATAATTAAAAAATACAACTTTCATGTGTTTATTGTATTGTAATAAATGTTTTTAAGCACTTAAAATGTAATAATTATAAGTTTTAAACATGTTACTGTCCCATCGGATTATTTTCAAACAAGGCTGAAGTAGAAAAATGCTTGTCTTTATTATACGCTCCATTAAGTGTACACTCAAATCTGCTCCACTTACACACAGTTGCCACAGCAACTGTTTAACAAGTTAAACAATGATTGACGCATGCGGCGCTTTGAAGTTTTGGCTTCCAAGCGTTTCTGGCAAGATCAAACCTTATCATCTGCCAATCACCGTTAACTTTAATAAGCAACTCCTGTGTATTGCCTGACCAAGAAACGAGGCAGGAGCGCGAGTAAGAGACTACGTGATCGGATCGGGACAGCTCTGTAGAATACTGCATTTATTAACAGTATTTATTATGTTATGGACTTAGGGCGTGAAGTTTGAAGCGCGAAGTAGCGAGGGATCACTGCATCTGATACGTTTTATCACCCGTATTTGTAAGAAGTGTTATGTGCTCTATGTACCACATTGCATTGTACTAATATGTGTGGGGGATGCAGGTATTTTTTTGTTCACTTGAGCTCGCTATCAAAACGTAATCGAAATATTTGAGCGATTTGAACAGCCTTACATGACGTAACTGAGACTCATATCCTAACTATTTTATTCGCGACGTGCAGTGCATACACAGACTAGTCTACTGTCTCAGCGGCAAAGGAAGTGGTTTTCTTTCGGTCTTCATGAGACGTCTGAAATGAAACATGTTTCTATTCTGTAGTGATTGCGGTCAGACAGTAAGAAGTGAGTTTAAAAACTGTGGAAATTCTCAGAATATGCAAGGGGGTGGGGGGTCTTTTCTGTATGTTTCCTCTCTGCCTACGCTGTTAAGTACAGAAATGTAGTCGTCACAATCAGCCACTCCAGGCTGCTCTTGGGTGTAAACATTGACCCTCCCTCTTACTCTACTGCTATCTCGCCCCAACCGCCTTGACTGCCTCGCCCTCTTCCTTTTGTTATGGTCCATACGGATACACGCACCAGAACAAGCGTGGCAGGAATTTGCGATATGGTTGTGCCTGTGTCATGTCATTGAAGCATGGCAAACTATTTGGTGCGTGTTTGAAACACACCCCCAACTGTTATCAAGGGGGCGAGACTTCCTCTCCCCTCCCCGTGTCCATATGGTCAACACTACAGAGGGCAGGATGGAAGTAGCACTTAAATTCCAAAAGACATCCCTAGTCCTGTGTTATGGCTGGCTTGGTGCAATTGCTTCCACTTCATAGCTGATGATGTCATCACTCTCACCCACATTGCATGGGTGCAGTACTGAATGCCTTTTCGACACGCACAAGAAGACTATTGTGTTGTATTACAAGACGCGCACTCATCAACCGCTTCGAATGCCCACACACATCACATCACATTGACAAAATTCATTGTTAGTTGATTTTACCTTTTGGAACAATGGAATAAGAAAGAGAAGTAAACCGTACTAAGGGCTCAATAATCATATACTCATCCATTTTTTATTGGTATTGTCCCAATTTTGAGTTGAAGCCTTTTTTGAGAGAGTATCAGGGTACACCACTGTGAGGTTAACATGCTTATACCATGTACCATTTAGTACAGTTGACGTTTCAAAGAATATTTATATACTTACTAGTAGGGGTGTAACGGTACACAAAAATCTCGGTTCGGTACGTACCTCGGTTTTGAGGTCACGGTTCAGTTCATTTTCGGTACAGTAAGAAAACAAAATGCAAAATATAAATGTGCTAGTTGTTTATTACTCACTTTGTGCTTTCAACAATAGGAACATTAGCCTATACAAAGCTAGAATTCTGCTCAAAAAATAGCGAGTATTTAAAGATAATGCAACAACAATTTGCCTTTCAGACCCAGCGTATTGGTCAGCTTTCTTTCTGAAAGAAGAAAAAAGAAGTCCTGTGCTAAAGAGAAAAGCAATCCCAATGACAAAGATTTTAACATGTATTTTACAAATAAAATGCCTCAATGAATCATTTTTCTTATGAACGGTTTTCAAAAGCTTTATTGGTGGATTTTCTCAAGTTAAAGTGCCACACAGAAATTAATAAATTTAATTGTGTAAGCAGGATGTGTATTCTTATTATTTAATTACAGGTGTTTTAGCTCATTTCAATTTATTTGATTTAAATGGGCTATGATTTATTTTATTATGTGTTTATATTTTACAAATGTGATGTAGTATTAATTTATATTGTATATTTTATGTATACCTTTAGTTCCTATGTGAATATTAGTTCCTACTTGTTTTGTTGTGGTAGGAGGGTTATGTATTGAACACGGGGCCATGTTGGTTATTATAATAGCAGAGAAGACAGCAGTAAATCAACAAAGACAAGTCAACTGTGCCCCGATCTACCACTCAAGATCTGATGGACTCAAAAAGTAGGTTATGATTGCATATTAGTTTGAAAATCGACCGGATCCACCGTATTTTTACACGAGTGACTTCCGGTGTGCCCGATCTAGCTACCGGTAGTAATATTGATGCAGGAGGGCCGCGTCTCACGTCAAATAATAAACTCTGCCGTTTTTTTCGCGTGCGTCGCGTTCAGACGCTTCTGGGACGCATCTAACACGCGGCCACACTGCGACTGGTGTGCATTGGCTGAGTGACTCTTAACACCCGCGTTTCACTGTGTTCTCGCGGCGGCCACGTTGTCGCGCTATTGACGTTTCTGGGTTATACTGTCCTACCGTTTTGGTCCTCATAGTAGAGAAGACGGAGTAAATATAATCTACACAAAGAAACTGTAACCCGATCGACTCACAGCCTCGAAAAGTAAGGGTTATATTTCGTCAGAAACTCGTTCGGTATGCGTCCGTTCCGAACCGAGCACCACGTGTGGAAACGGTTCAATACTATTACATGTACCGTTACACCCTTACTTACTATTAGAGATATGACCGAAAACGTTCGGCCGAAAACAGCTACAATTTCATTTTCGGTTAAATGGCCGAAAGAGTGTGAAGAACCGTTGTACTGTTGTGATGATGTAATGAAATAAGCCGACATGCCCGCAGTTCGGATGTATTTTGAGGTATCTAAGAAATATATAAATTATTAAATGAAGGAGAATAAAATTAATTTGCTTCATCCCTGCTACATTATAATGAATATGCATGTACCGGTATGAGATTCGAACGGTATGATATGATAACCTTAAGCCAAAATATCACGGTTTCAGGGTATCGCAGTATTGCAGTTACGGCTCTAAAATGTGTTACTTTAAAATATCAGGGTTTGGGGGAAAACTTGTTTCCATTGAACAGGATTTTATTTTTCAAAACATACTAGCAAGTTATAATATTAATTAATACAGTGGCCAAACTAATTTATGTCCATTATTGATTTAAAACATCCTAATGATTCAACAGGAACGATGGAAACATGCCCATACAACACAAAGCTGCCCTTAAGCTGCTTTTTTTTTTTTTTAACAAGAAAGTGCAAAAACGTTAAGCATTTCAAAGGCAGTTCTTATTTCTCAACATGCCGGTACAACACAAGCGCTGACCGAGAGATGCTCTTTTTCACAAGAAGGTGCAAAAACATTAGGTGTTTCAAAGTCAGTCCTTCTTTCAACAACACCGGTCTCATACACAAATTTATTTTCAAGTCTTTTGAACAGGAGTAAATCTCTCGCTCAGTAACTTTAGCTGCAGTCATAATAACGTTGTGCGTCCGTTAAAGGTGTCCGGGCGGCAGACATGTCTTGGATTTCGTTCCGCTAATTGCGGCTGTCATAAAGTTATTAGGGAAAATCATTGTTTTTGAACATTTATGAATAGTCACATGTCGAATCTCGATGCATCTAATAATCAATTTTTTGGCACACTACTAGTGTTTAGTAACCTTTGATTTTGTATAAATGCAAAATCATATTGGAGGTATTGCCTCCTCGGCAGCCGCCCTCCTCAAAATTGTTTTACATGTCGGTTGGCCCTCGTCCTCTAAGCCGCGGCCGTCTGTGAAATTTCTGTAGCCGAAGTATTCCCATACTAGCAATTTAGTTTTCTTCGATGGGGGCTAAAGTTCAGGAGTTTCACCTCCTCCAGCCATCGTGTAGCATAGTTGACTGACACTGAGCAACAACTGGTGGGGGAGGGTTGAGCCTTTCAGCTGCAAGCGAGGGATTTCTCCCTGCATTTTTGGGACATAAAAAATATCTAATACCGTAGGTACGGTATGATGGAAAATTTTTGCGGTTTTGAAACCGTGAAGTTTTCATATCATGTTATAGCTTGAAACCGATAATCGGCACATGTCTAATAATGAAGCTTAATATTTACGACAAGGCAATATGTTGTCTTGCTAAATACGTGTTTCGAGTTTAACTATAATGAATATTTCTTCATTAGTTGGGAATGGAAGCTAATAATGCTAGCAATCTACCTGTGTGTAAAGCCTCATCTCGTTACATATTTCCTTTTCATATCAATGTATGATCTGATCAATCACCATGCATCTAACGCTTGATTACATAACGTATTCTAATCTAATGAAAGCTAAAATCTAAATTAGGCAGCTCACTGGGTTTTATTCCTGTGTTATTGTGGATGGGCAGTTTACACTATCACAAATTGGAAATGTTGATTGGTGTTCGTTTTTACTGGCTGTTTAATAGGGTGTAACTAGGGTGTAGTGTAAAAATTTAATGATTAATCGAATGATTAATTACTATGAAAGGTCAGAGGGGTAATCTCATGTTCCTGCACTACTCTGTAGGAATGTTATGGCAGCAAGACGACAGGGAATACTACGTAAAAGGTGGAGAATGTCTAAAGTTCACAATCATTTGAGATGTAACAAGAAATATAGCCCTCATTTACCAACTCATGTTGGCTAATTCAAGATAGCCTTCTACCACTTTTTGGAGCAGTCAAGGATAGACACAGCCACTTTGTATGCAGATTTTGAAACATAAACTCTGCTCATATACCAAATTCAGAGAATCTCTAGTCAACAGTTCAACAAAAATAAAACTGCAGGCATCAGCCTGTTGTCCTCTTGTAGGAAACTTTGACACATTTAAGTTATTTACACAGAAAGAAGGAACAAAAGGTCTTTTCAGGAAAAGCCATGCATCATCAGTTGCTGTGGAGTTGATTGGAGAACAGATGATATCACTTTATGGTGCCGAGAAGGCTAAATCAGTCAGTCTGTAGTCATGAATGCTGCTAAAACTCTCACACCCTTTGATTAGTACAACTGTGTTCACAATGTACAGTGTATGAGAGTGTCTCCCTTTCACGGTTTATTTATAGCCTCGGTTTTCTGCTGGTGTTGCTGTGGGCCATTCTGTGCGATCATGTGACTTCTCTCATGTGGCATCCCGCATGCATACCGGAAATTTTATATGTATTTCTGTCCTATCGCAGTATAGTGTTTGAGTATCGGAGGCTTAGTTGCGAGACAGGGTAGTAAATTTACAACAAAACTACTAACTAAAAGAAATAGCGTTTTCTGCATGTATTTGAATGTGTGTGCGCGCGCAGCTTGTAAAATGTTGGCGGGTAATATTGCGCGGGAAGCCACAGCCTGTGATCTGTTTGCTCAAGCCGCAGAGCAGCTGACAAATAGCAGGTTTTTTCCTTCTTTGCCACTGCCTGGCCATGTTTTACGCTCCTCTGCACTCCTTCGCCTCGCCTTACTTTCGCTTTCCTTTCTTTTCCTCTGCCACCACCTCACTTCATTCCCTCTCTCCTTACCTCCACAAGAGGCACTCCTTTGGATGCAGTGCGAGTAGGGAAAGTGGGTCAGTGGGTCAGCTAAGGCTACGGGCTCACGCTGCTTGCACTGTAGTGCAACTTGAGCGCCCTGTGGATCTTGCGCACTGCAGTCATGATTACCATTGAGCCCTGCAGGTTATAGTTTTATTTAAGGTGACAGTTTGTCGAATTTCATTTTTCACCACACTTCTTCTTGTAGCATATAGGTCCAAATGTGTGTGTGTGAGCTGGTTGAAGTTGGTCATCTTTGCAGTTTGTGACGTGACAGATTCGTAAATTATACTTCAATTTTCTCTGGGAGAAATTTGGAAGCATTTTGAAACCAGGATTTTATTGTACTCGACCCTTTTCATTAAGACTTGCTTTAAACAGCACACAGCTTGACATTTCCTGGTCCTTTGATAGGGAGCCACCACGGCCAACTGTACATATACGTATATAAATGCATACATTTGTTGTGGTTTACTCTGATTTTTGAAACTGTGTGTAATTGTGAAGCTTGCAGTCATTTATAACAAATTTAATCGAGTCTGCTTTGGATGCGTTGGCGTCACTTGATTGAATGTAGGGCTGCAGCTATTGATTATTTAAGTAGTCGATTAATCAATGAACGAGTTAGTTCGAATAATCAAGTAATTGGAGAGGGAACATGAAAAATTAAAATACCTGAGCCTCAAACAGTAGAAAAAAAAAAAAGAGAATCTGTGTACAACAAAAGAACAATCCTACAACGCAAAAGTCCGCTAGCTTAAATGCTATCAAATGCAACCTTTTTTTTTTTTATAATGCTCTTTAAAAAATGGTTCAGACCCCTATTCCAACAAAAATAGCTAAATATACCCATAAACTAAATTATGAATGCATTAAAAAAAACATTAGCCCAAACAAAAAGTTTGCTTACGTTGGTCTTAACAGGGAGCAGTTGGATTCAGCCATGTGAAATGAGGCAGAACAGAGGGCAGTGTATCCACCCTAATCGATAAAACTAAATGTAAACACATTCATAATAAACCATTACAATGCCACTTAAACGAATACTCAAAGCAACAAAATTTAATTTGAATATTTTTTTCTGATCGAATACTCGAGTTAATCGATTAATCGTCGCAGCACTAATTGAATGTGACATTATGTGGCACGAACAAATGAGTGAATAACACTTGAGAGGGCCCACATCAAATGATCAGTACATGAGGTGTTTATGCCACTGACACCACCAATCGCTAACAGCCAATAGGAGTGAAAAGGTTACGTTAAGTGTTGTCTCTCGATCACCTAGTTTTGCACCGAGTTTGTGTCCACGCCATGTCGCCACCTGATTTTGAGGATCTGCCAATACCAAGTACTGATTCGATACCTCGGCAATGTAATAAGGAGAAAAATATTAATCCAAATGTAAATTATTTCTATATTGTTGACATACCTGTTGCATGATGTAGGGATGTCTCGATCATATGTTTTTGCGTCCAAATTGCCTCATTTTGAGAATTTTTTTTTCTTTCTTTCTGTTACCGTACTGTACTGTTTACAATACTACTTCTGCTTTTTCTGGAAGTGTTGCGGAATATAAAAGTATATATTTTTGTTTTTTTGGCAATGCCATTATATTTCTGGATTATTTTGTACTTTTTAGCCCTTGAAAAAAAAAAAAGAAAAAAAAAATATATATATATATATATATATATATATATATATATATATATATTAGGGCTGTCAAAATTATCGCGTTAACGAGCGTTAATTATTTTTTAATATTAATCACGTTAAATAATTTGACGCAATTAACGCACTAGGCCCGCTCAGACAGATTTAAATGTCAGTACAGTGAAAGGCCAACTTGTTAATTGTGTTTTATTGAGTTTTTCCGCCCTCTGCTGGCGCTTGGGTGTGACTTGCATATGTTATGTGGCGTAATGTCGCCCTCTGCCGGCGATTCAGTGCAGCTGATTATTTGGGTTTCGGCGCGCTTTTCTGACGTGATTATATGTCGACGCGAACTCACACTAATAGACAGTGCTATTCAGACTAGCTAACGTCCGCATCCAGTATTCAGTGGCAGTTCTCATAGTCCCGTCACACTGTTTGTGTCTAGGCAAGGCAAGGCAAGGCAAATTTATTTATATAGCACAATTCAACACAAGGCAATTCAAAGTGCTAATACATGCATCGCTTGTGAGTTATATTCCTCCTTTGTTTATATTCATGAGCATTAGATAGTTATTGATGATGTGTATTTGAATTTGTTCACATATATGGTGAAATGCAGTTACATTGTTAGATGCTTGTGAGCTAATTGGCTAGTGCTACTGCTCAAATGGACACGTGTGTGTACATTTTATGTTATTTTGTGATTTATGCAAGTTATTGACACATTGCCTTGTTATTTTCAGTTTTACAAAAATACTAGAAACGTGCTCCTGTCAAAAAGAGATGACTTCAGTAAAGCCCATGCAACTTTGCCACACCGTCTGATTTCTTTTTGGAACTTATGTTCGCTATCTGTCAATTTGTGTACTTACACACATTGAGGACAGAACAGGGCTACTAGTTTATTTTTTGATTGAAAATTTTACAAATTTTATTAAAACGAAAACATTAAGAGGCGTTTTAATATAACATTTCTATAACTTGTACTAATATTCATTTTTTAAGAACTACAAGTCTTTCTATCCATGTGTAACGGGTACACGCAAGTCCATGTGGAGCGTGGAAACCTCCCTGCCGATTCCTTCATGTAAGGACGCTAGCGGCTGTGCCATTGGCTCGAGCTTATTGGTGCAGTGGTTACCGATCTTGCCTGCCGAGTGGAAGCGTCGTTGGCGCGCGGGGTCGCGTCCCGGCCTAGTCAGAGGTGGGAGCGGAACGCGGGGCGGCGCTGACACAGGGGTTACAATGGTGCCGTGGACCCGGATCGGCAGCGAAGGTTTCGGGGGGTGAGTGTAACGGGTACACGCAAGTCCATGTGGAGCGTGGAAACCTCCCTGCCGATTCCTTCATGTAAGGACGCTAGCGGCTGTGCCGTTGGCTCGACCTTATTGGTGCAGTGGTTACCGATCTTGCCTGCCGAGTGGAAGCGTCGTTGGCGCGCGGGTTCGCGTCCCGGCCTAGTCAGAGGTGGGAGCGGAACGCGGGGCGGCGCTGACACAGGGGTTACACATTGATCACTTTAACAGAATGTTAATAATGTTAATGCCATCTTGTTGATTTATTGTTATAATAAACAAATACAGTCCTTATGTACTGTATGTTGAATGTATATATCCATCTTGTCTTATCTTTCCATTCCAACAATAATTTACAGAAAAATATGGCATATTTTATAGATGGTTTGAATTGCGATTAATTGCGATTAATTATGATTTATTAATTTTTAAGCTGTAATTAACTCGATTAAAAATTTTAATCGTTTGACAGCCCTGATATATATTAAAAATCCGGTCTTTTTCACCCGATTCTGATCCTTTGGAAAATGGCACGTTCGGCCCCATTTCTGATCATGTGATCGGGCCGGGGACATTCCTAGCATGATGCTATTCGGTGATCCCTCGCTACTTCGAGCTTCAAACTTCGAGCTCTCAATCCATCACGGATTTTTTTTCAATTTAAAAAAAAAAATACAGATAAGCTGTCCCGAGCCAATCGCATGGTCTAACGCTCGCGCCCTCCCTCCATCTCCTTGCTCTTTCTTCGTCATAGAGTGAACTGGAGTTGCTTATTAAAGTAAACGATGATTGACACACGGTAAAGCTTTGATCTTGCCAGATCCTCGACCTTCAAAGGGCTGCATGCGTCAATCATTGTTTAAGGTGTTTAACAGTTGCAGTGGCAACTCATAGTGTGTAAGTGAGCTGCTGGAGCGGATTTGAGTGGACACTCAATGAAGCATTTAATAAAGACAAGAATTTTTTTTTTTTTTTTTTAAATAAATTGGGCGTCTACTTTTTTTCTTGTTTAAAAATAATTCTATGGGACAGTAACATGTTTAAAACTTATCATAATTATAACATTTAAAGTGCTTTAAAAACATTTATTAAACTGTATGTACACATAATATTTGTTTAAATGATACTTTGTGGGGAAAGAGGTAAAGTTAAACATGTCTAACATGTATCCATTTCCATGCATGGGGGGCACCACTTTACGGTTTTCCACTTATTTCTGGTTCTGGTCCCCATTAACCGCGAAAAACGAGGGATCGCTGTATTACCATTAGCTTCAAGTGACAGCTAGCTTGCATAATGTTTCCTACAGGCGGTGTTTACTTCCACTTCCGCTGTTTCAGATTCCGATCCTCTGAAAATGACGTGATCAAGCCCCATTTCTGATAACGTAATCCGATCGGAGGCATCCCTTGTTACATTTATCTCTAAAATATTCAAATTTAATCAAGTCAACCACTTATTAATAGAAATATGGCTGTTTGAAGTAGCAACTATAAAGGACCAAGTAAAATAACTTAAAAAAGAATATTCTGGACATTTTCAATGCGAATTGTCTTGCAAACGTAATAGAATTACATCTAAGGTTATTAAATTTAATAAATGGTCAGCTTTAAAGGTGACCTCTGTCTTTTTGTGTTCGAATTTGAATTCTAGCAGTTCTAGTGCACCGTTATAACGCAAATAACAACAGTGAATCAAACGATGTAAGCATTAAACTGCACAAAAAAAATCAGTAACACATTATAATTTTAGCACACAATAATTCTTTCAGTGCCATTGACGCTGATCAATGTCCAATCGTGTCCCTTTTAACTTTAAACTTAAAATGTCATGTTAAAGAAATGATTTATAGCATTTCTCTGCCAGGAATTTTCCACAGTGAGTCCCTTGCATGACTTGTTTGGAACTGCTTCTACCCCGGATGCCCTTCTTGTCGCTACCCACCCCTTTTTATGACAGCTTGGGACCGGCGTCACCCAGGAACTATAAAACAACTCTGACAGGGAGAACAATCATCGCGTGCCTGATTGAACCCCTGGCAGGGAAAGACTTTTTTTTTTTTTAAAGTTATCCGATCCGCTGCAGATTTGTTACATATATTTTTAGACCAGTACAAATAATAAAAAAAAAAAAAAAACATTAACTGAGCACGGTTGGTACCCCGTTAAGAATATTGCACAATGCTCTGTTACTATCATTAATTTCTAAAGAGCGGTAGTCTCGCTCAGCATATATTTGGTACATATTTGCCTAGATGTTTGATTTAGAGCAGCCAAAAAGCACGATGGTACTGAAAACGGTGACGACTGGATCGGATCCGATCTTGTCATCAAATCCGATACTCGCAAAAAAATAGCCGTATCGTGTAGTGCGTACAGATACTGCGTATCTGATCGGAACATCACTATTTTGTACACCACAGGACGTGATGTACCCCATCGCATGATCCACTTCCCTTCCACATGCACCAGGTTTTGGACGTCTATTTTCCTTCAGTAAGATTTCAGGAGATGAGACTTCACGAGAGTTACGATGCTTTTCCGAAAAAGCAATCTATGCTGAAGTTGCAGTTATACTTTTCCGAAATGTTTGAAATATCGCTTTTATTTTGTGACAAAACTATAATGGAAATGCGCGTACAGGTAGTCCTCGGATTATGAACAAGTTCCATTCCTACGCTGGCGCTGTAACCCGAATTTCCGCGTGAATCAGAATTAACACCTTAAGTACCCCTTAATCTCAAAGTAACTATCCAGAAACATTTATTATACCCCTATCCCACTGACCAAAAAACCCATGTCAATCCACTAAGAATCGGCTATTGGTGGCAGTGGGAAAGGTGCAGCGACCCGCCTCCACCCGTGTCAATCAACCCGCCAAGCGATCCGCGTAAAAATCACCTAGGCTCTGATCGTCATGCAGTGTGAAAGCAAAACCCCGGGTCAACAGTCAACACCCTAATCTACGTGGTGACGTAGACTCTTATGTGATGCGTCATAACAACGTGCCAGTCGCCCCACCATTTAACATGCCCCACAAACGTTACGTCGATGCTCATAACAAAGCTAGTAGAAGAAGAAGAATTCATTTCGCCTACGTTGCCTCAGCACAAGCAGAGTGTTGATCCTTTGCTGCATTTCGATCATTTTGAGGGCAGTAAAAAGCATGAAAACAGAGAACACAAACGGAAAGGAGGCTTCCATGTTGCTCTGCATTGTTTACTTCCTTGAACTGAATGAATTCGGTCGCACTTGTCGACGCGCATTTTAGCGTGGTGACGTCACGTAACCTTACGCACGGCTGAGGGGTGGGGGGTTAGACGGGTGGAAAAAAAAAAAAGACACCGCTTTTGTTTTTGTCAGTGGGAAAGGTGCCAAATGCCAATTGCTAGTGGGTTGCATCAGCTTGGAAAAAACGCGCGTTGACCCACTAGTTCCAGTGGGAAAGGGGCATTATAAGTCATTGTAGTGTACTCGCAACTCGTTGGCGCTTAGTCCCAGCTAGATAATGAGCTAAACTGTAATCTTTCCCCTTTCTCACTCGGCTGTGCGACTTCATCGTGGGCTTAAATGCGCTCTTACTCGTGTGTGCGCATGTGCTCTTCGTGTGCACAAATACGTTTTTCTTCGTGTGTACATGCGCTTTTACTCGCGTGTTTGCGGAAGTACTACCTGGTCTACGCTTCCTGTGTCAAAATAAAAGCATGCATCACAAAACAATGGGCAAAGGGCAGAACAGTCTTATTAATAAAATAAAGTTAAAAATAAGATACTCCGAGGTACAATAAGGTACTGTTTACGCGACAAAAGACTGGAGACAAGATTTCGGAGGACAATCCAGCGTCGTAAAGTCGAAATCATGTAAGTCGGGTACGCTTTAACCCTTGGACTACCCGTACTGATGTTTTACCCTTATATTACTGTCAATTTAGGCAGAATTCAGGCAATTCCTTAGTGGTGGATCCCCAAAATCCTGATCTGGTAAAACCTACATATGATGTCACTTATCCACTCTTGTTTTCATTGTATCAGCTTTGAGAGTATGCAGAGGCAGTGTGACAAATCCAACAGGGCCATAGACAGCAGTTTAATGTGTGAGTAATGACTGAGAAAAGCAAACATGCTCTTTGTAATCATGAAGTCACTTCCTACATATTGCCTCACTCTGCTTATGAGTATACCCAAAGGCAGATAGTGTAAGTGTATGCATGTGTAATCCTATTAGAGACAGCTTACTTCTCAAGTGGTTACATTTCATAGTGGAGGGGGCGGAGTTCTGTAGTGTTTGTTCCGATCTATAGTGACATTATAGTAATTGTCACTTCTTTCTCCTTCCAGGATAAACACCATGATGCTGCCCATGAAATCATCGAGACCATTCGGTAAGTGTCGCCTCTGCACTCTTACTCACCGTTTTTTTTTTTTTTTATTACTGTGTGACTGTCATGTGCGTAATTGTTCTTGTCATGTGTTTCACAGGTGGGTGTGCGAGGAGATTCCAGACCTCAAGCTGGCAATGGAAAATTATGTGCTCATCGACTACGACACCAAGAGGTCAGTATCAGAAGGACACGCGCACGAGATGCGTGATGGAGTGAAGTTCAGCGAACATTCAAGAATTGGAGGACATTTTGGCTTCCTAATTTTTAAAAATAAGCATTGATTTTTCAGATTTTCTGCTACACATTCATCAATAATAGTAATAATAAATTTTGAAAGATTTGATTAGCTCATCTTACAGATCAATGGTAAAACTATTTTTACATGATTTATTTTATATTTACAATACTTGAAATAATCCTATTAACAGTTGCGAATCTTGTACTATTACCTTTTTTTTTTTGAGAAGTAACAGCTCGCTGTCTGTCATTTACTGCTGACCAAAATTTATGTGAATGAAGAAAAACAAAATCATGTTTTTGATTTTGTTCATAACATGGTTGCATGAGGTAGAGAGATACATTAAATTAAGGTGAGCTATTTTTTTTGTTTTAAATTGAAGCAAGGACATGAATTTGCTTTAGCCTTTCTTTTGGAAAACTGTCTGATTTCAAATCCAACGTGTTCTTCTTCTAGCATGATAAAAAGGTTATGGTAAGAGGGTTGTATGCATGTTGTGGGGAAACACATTCCAAGAATTATCATTAATATATTCAAAATATCACATTGATCATAACAACAGTGAAACATAATACCTACTCGTGTAAACGGTTTTGCGATTCAGTTTGGTCATTGGGGGGACACTAGGACAAGAGAAAATGGCATTTAAAGGAGGACCTACTTAGTATTTTATAAAATATTGTCAAATTCAAGCATTATTTTCTCTGTACTTTTGGATGACAAAAGAAACAATGAAGTTTAATAAAAACAAAACTCTATTACTCAACAACTCTTACTTAACAACTTTTCATATTTCTAAAGTACTTTTTTTAACAACCCATCTTGAAGCTGTTGTCACAAAAAGAAAGATAAACCTAATTCGGATTTATCCAATGTCTGGGCACTCTTTTGAAGTTGAGTTTATGTTGTACAGTTCCATCATTTGAATTCAAATAAAGTAGTACCTCGACATACAATTGCTTCAACAATCGACACACAAGCTTTTCGGCATCCGACGTAAAATTTGACTCGCCATTTGTTTCTACATCCGACGACATGCTGGAAATACGACGATTTATGATAGCGTTTTTGTTTTCCTGCAAGACGGACGCACAGCGGATTTTCTTGTGAGAGAAATCAACATGAGTTCCAAGAACGTTAGTGCAGGTGGTGATTAAAGGAAAAAAGTGAGGCTTGCCATTGAGATGAAGATGGAAATGAAAAAAAAAATATGAGCATGGTGTGCGCGTCTGTGAATGGGCTCAACAATGCGGCTGTAGAATGTGTACGATCTCGACGGCCCTCCTCCGACCTCCATTCGCCAGTCTTATAAGTTAAGGTGACAATATTATGATTGTAACAAATCATAAAATCGCCAGCTTTGCCAGGTTTTTAATCATTTATTTCAGAACTTTTGCAACACAAAATGCCTACTGTCTGCCGAAGCTGAACTTGAAAAATGAAAGTAAATAGTCCTCTCGCACGCTGTCACGTCAGCTAAGCGGTGCGTTCAGGTACACCACGCAAAACACGTTCACCACATTAGAACCCGATCATTACGTCATTACAGGTCTTATTATTATTATTACTATTATTTTATTATTATCTATTTATTTTTATTCTTTTTTTTTTTTTTTTTTTGCTCTGTGTAATTGCTGTTAGCAACAGTGCCAGCAGTATATATTAAGGATTTAGTGTAGAATTTCGGGTTTTGGAACAAATTAATGGAGTTATAACATATTCTTATGGCAAAATCCTGCTCGACATACCACCATTTCGACTTACAAACAAGGTCCTGGAACGAATTAACTTGGCATGTAAAGGTACCACTGTATGTTGTCAATACGTTTGTGCTGTTTTTGTTGTTTACATTATAACAGTTTCGAGAGTATGCAGAGATTGTGCGACAAATACAACAGGGCCATCGACAGCATTCACCAGCTGGTAAGTACCGAGTGAAATGAATGTAACGTAATCCTAAACTAACAGTAATGTAACAATACTATTGTGTACTAAGCTGAATATGAATATATTGTTTCCTTTCAGTGGAAAGGGACCACCCAGCCCATGAAGCTGAACAAGCGGCCTTCCAACGGGCTGTTGCGACACATCCTCCAGCAGGTGTACAACCACTCGGTGACTGACCCGGAGAAGCTGAACAACTACGAGCCCTTCTCGCCCGAAGTGTATGGCGAGACCTCTTTCGACCTGGTGGCGCAGATCATCGACGAGATGGAAGTGATGGAGGATGATACCTTCGTGGACCTCGGCAGCGGTAGGCTAGCCAGATAGCATGAAAGTCCTATTTATTTGTCAGTACTCAGTCAAATATTTTTACTGTGTAGGCGTGGGTCAGGTAGTGCTGCAGGTTGCAGCAGCGACCAACTGTAAACACTACTACGGGGTAGAGAAGGCAGACATTCCAGCAACCTATGCAGAGGTAAAATATACGACTCAAAACAACTGTATTTTAACAAGCGATTAAGAAAATTGTCCATTGGCTAGTGACCGTTTCAGTAGTTGTTTTCCAAATGTATCAATTTCTGATTCTCTTTCTACTTTCGGGAGTAATAATTGTGTCGGAACGTTGATGTTATTTCTTGCAGACCATGGACAAAGAGTTTAAAAAGTGGATGAAATGGTATGGGAAGAAACATGGCGAGTACACGGTAAGTAATGTGCACATTTCTGAATAGCATTGTTTTGGGGATTTTGAAAACAATCCTTTGCTTTCCAGTTGGAGAGAGGAGATTTTCTGTCTGAAGAATGGAAAGAAAGGATCGCTAACACAAGGTTGGCGTTTACAATAGTTTAAGCGCAGTGTTTATTAAGTTTTCTGACATTTTCCAACTGACGCCTCATTCTTTCTCATTGTAGTATTATTTTTGTGAATAATTTTGCCTTTGGACCAGAAGTAGATCACCAGCTGAAGGAACGTTTTGCTAACATGAAGGAAGGTTAGTATGGCATCTTGTTTTTGCGCTTTCTCCATGTAGATTACACCAAGAAAAGACACTCAGTCTATGTGTTTTTTTCCCCTCAAATAGTGGCTTTGTCTCTAATGCGCTGAACTAAGACTTCAAATGATCATTTCTAAAAAGTTGAGATATATTTAGTACAGGGCTGTCAAACGATTAAAAATTTTTAATCGAGTTAATTACAGATTAAAAATTAATTAATCGTAATTGATCGCAATTCAAACCATCTATAAAATATGCCATATTTTTCTGTAAATTATTGTTGGAATGGAAAGATAAGACACAAGACGGATACCGTATTTTTCGGACTGTAAGTCTGGGGGTGCGACTTATACTCAGGAGTGACTTATGTGTGAAATTATTAACACATTATGATATCATTTCACATGTTATTTTGGTGTTTTGGAGTGACTCTAATGGTTTGGTAAACTTGTTAGCATGTTCTTTATGCTATAGTTATCTTAATAACTTAATAGCAATGGCCACGTTCGTGTTCTGCCTTTGGCAATGTGTGTTCGATTGTATTATTGACTTTTTTATATTGAAATGCATGCTTTTAGTCTGTGGCGCCATGTCCTCAGCAGTGTTGGGCACGTTACTTTAAAAAAGTAATTAGTTACATTACTCACTACTTCTTCCAAAAAGTAACTGAGTTAGTAACTGAATTACTCTATAGTAAAAGTAACTAGTTACCAGGGAAAGTAACTATTTCCGTTACTTTAAAAAGAACTTGTTGTATGTCAAAGAATTTGAAATTTTCTGAGCAGTATTCGAGTCAGTGGAATAGAGAAGAACAGACAGGTAGTTAACTTGTTAGGTGCTTCAGCAGATTTGAATTGCTTACCACAGATGTCGACAAAAGCTTTGCCCCGGGACATAAGTTACACATTACATGCAGGTTCTTTCCTTTAATTTCGACAAACTTGAAATAGTGTCTATATCTCCACCTCTTAAAGGACAATTTTTCTTCTGAATGCTCTGCCATCCCGACTCTGTGCATCTGTTTTGCGTGTGTGTGTTTGCCGCACGCGTTGTTCCGGGTTGCTTGTGAAATCACCGGCTCTGATTGGCTTACGAAGACACATGAGTCTAACCCTCAGTCAAAATCACAATCACTTCCATCACATCTCTCGAGGGGCTGCATTCAGGTAGGCCCGTTTTCCGACAATTCACGTCACCTTCAAAGCGTCTGCCGTCCTCAAGATGGAAGCAGAATTATTGCTGGCTGACAGTGGGAGATGGGAACGAGGCTAGCATCAGGTGTAGCAAACACAGAAACGTTTCCAAACTTTGGAAAGCATTGTCTAATTGAATGAGCAGGGGTAAACAGCTTGTAGTCAGAAGTACGTGCGCTATTCTCGAACCTGAACGCACCCCAAGTCTTGGATGACAAATCAACAGAGCAGAGTCTCGACTCGACACTGCTGGTAGTTTCTTCAATTTATTCAGAGTAAGTAACGCACCGCTTTTGACCGTCAGTAACGGTAACGGTGGAAAAGGTAATTAGTTAGATTACCCCGTTACTGAAAAAATAACGCCGTTACGTAACGGCGTTATTTATAACGGCGTTACTCCCAACATTGGTCCTCAGCCGGAAAAGGGTGGCATGCCCTCTCCGGGTCGGGGATGAGATCCTGCCCCAAGTGGAGGAGTTCTTGTATCTTGGGGTCTTGTTCACGAGTGAGGGTAGGAGGGAGCGGGAGATTGACAGGCGGATCGGTGCAGCGTCTGCAGTGATGCGGACTCTGCACCGTTCCGTTGTGGTGAAGAAGGAGCTGAGCCAAAAGGCGAAGCTCTCGATTTACCGGTCGATCTACGTTCCTACCCTCACCTATGGTCACGAGCTGTGGGTCGTGACCGAAACAACAAGATCCCGGATACAAGCGGCCGAAATGAGTTTCCTCCGCAGGGTGTCCGGGCTCTCCCTTAGAGATGGGGTGAGAAGCCCGGTCATCTGGGAGGGGCTTTGTGTCGAGCCGCTACTCCTCCGCGTTGAGAGGAGCCAGTTGAGGTGGCTCGAGCATCTGGTTCGGATGCCTCCTGGACGCCTCCCTGGAGAGGTGTTCCGGGCATGTCCCACCGGCGGGAGGCCCCGGGGTCGACCCAGGACACGCTGGAGAGACTATGTCGCTCGGCTGGCCTGGGAACGCCTTGGAATCCCGCCGGAGGAGATGGCTGAGGTGGCTGGGGAGAGGGAAGTCTGGGCTTCCCTGCTAAAGCTGCTGCCCCCGCGACCCGCCCCCGGACTAAGCGGAAGATAATGGATGGATGGATGGATGGATATTAAATTGCCTTTCAAGATGAAATGTCTGTTATATGTGTTGAATTTTATCAAGTAAATTTCCCCAAAAATGCGAGTTATACTCCGGTGCAACTTGCATTTGTTTTTTTTCTCTTCGTTGGGCATTTTATGGCTGGTGCGACTTATACTCAGGTGCGACTTGTAGTCCGAAAAATACGGTATATACATTCAACATACGGTACATAAGTACTGTATTTGTTTATTATAACAATAAATCAACAAGATTAACGTTATTAACATTCTTTTAAAGCGATCCATGGATATAAAGACTTGTAGTTCTTAAAAGATAAATGTTTGTACAAGTTATAGAAATTTTATATTAAAAGTCCTCTTAATGTTTTCGTTTTAATAAAATTTGTTAAATTTTCAAAAGATAAACTAGTAGCTCGCCATTGTTGATGTCAATAATTACACAGTGCTCATGTGGTGCTGAAACCCATAAAATCAGTCGCACCCAAGCGCCAGCAGAGGGCGACAAAACACCGAAAAACACAAGTAACAAGTGGACATTACACTGTGCTGTCATTTTAATCTGTTTGAGCGGGGCATGTGCGTTAAATGCGTCAAATATTTTAACGTGATTAATAAAAAAACTAATTACCGCCCGTTAACACGATAATTTTGACAGCCCTAATTTTTTTTTTTTAACAAGAGCCCTTTTAAAGTAACTTAAAGAGAACATAAAGAAATTCTTTTTTTCCAAACTAGCCATCCACCAATCTCTGGTGGATACTAAAATAATATGTGGCCATTAAACATTTATATGGTTCCAGTCATAATCCGAAACCATAACTACAATGTGGCCTGCAACAAAATTTCGTTTGACAGCACACCTGTAATGCATTATCCAAGTACAAGCCTCCCTTGTCCAATCAAGGAAAAATGTAGTTACCGTGTTTTCCGCACTATAAGGCAAACCTAAAAACCTTAATTTTTTTTCAAAAGCCAACAGTGCTTTGTGTAGGTCAATTTTAGGTTCTACTTTCATTTGACATAAATTTTAATATTGGCTCCCTCCTCTTGTTAAATTTGAGTACTTAAAGCCCCCTGGAAATACCTTCA
This sequence comes from Corythoichthys intestinalis, assembly GCF_030265065.1. Classification (NCBI taxonomy): domain Eukaryota; kingdom Metazoa; phylum Chordata; class Actinopteri; order Syngnathiformes; family Syngnathidae; genus Corythoichthys; species Corythoichthys intestinalis. Next base: position 42,778,748 of record NC_080401.1, on the reverse strand, counting down.
TAAAAATCATTCTTATCATATACAGGCATTACATACTTCTGAATTTTGGCGTCATCTTGCACTGCACATTTGAATTCATGACAATTTTATTTTTCAGGTGGAAAAATTGTATCCTCCAAACCATTTGCACCTTCGAACTTTCGAATAAATAGCAGAAACTTGAGTGGTAAGTGCCATACTTTTATCTCCTGACCGGCCAGTGAGTTGTTTAGCCTTGACGTTTGTCTCTGCCCCCCCCCCCCCCCCCCCCCCCCCTACAGATATAGGCACAATAATGCGTGTGGTGGAGCTCTCGCCACTGAGGGGCTCCGTGTCCTGGACTGGAAAGCCAGTTTCCTATTATCTGCACACCATAGACCGCACCATAGTAAGTAAAACAAGCAACAGGCACATTAACTACTGACTAACACGTGACCTAGAAGGAACACAGGCACAAATAAGTCTACAATTAATTATTCAGCCATGATACAGAAAATTAAAAATCAGGCTCCAAGGATCAATAGATACTTGCCCATGCTACATTGCTTCCAAGTTACAAGACAATCGGTTCACGAATGACGGAAGAGTATGACATCAAAGTTAGTGTCTACAAGAACAACAAGCTGAGTGGCGACGTGACAGGCCTTTACCCTGTAAAAAGATGATTGAATAACTATGCTACTAGCTGGAAGTAGCTTTTCAAGCTCCTTTTACAACCACCCTTACCAAAAGGGCACCATGTGGGGATAGGATATCCCTATAACCAATAGGATAGGAATAGGGAAGATGGTTAGATTTGGGTGTGATGGGGAGGGGTGAGTGCGCAAGCAGTTTTAGTGATTTATCTCTCCCCACTTCACATCACTGTGTGGTTCCCTAAAAAATGTTGTTCTGAAATGCATGCCTTGGTTTTATTTCAAAATGTCCCCTCTCTCTTTTACAGCTTGAAAACTACTTTGCGAGTCTCAAAAATCCTAAACTCAGGGTAAGTCTTGAATCCTCCTATGTGTGACTAAATGCACAGCTGTTTTGATTGGAATTTCCCTATCCATCAAACTTATCAATTCAGGAAGAGCAAGAGGCAGCTCGGCGACGTCAGCAGAAAGATACTAAGGACAGCAAAAGCAATAGCACCACACCCACCAAAACTAAGGAACAAAATAAGGTAGAGCATTGGCCTACTACATGCGATCCCTGCATGCATTTTAGCTAACACGAAAAGTGATCATCTTTGCTGATTACAGCAGGACTCCTGTGAGGAGGAGGAGCGCCCCCCATTGGTGACTGTGGTCAAGCCATCTGCCAAGCCCCGCCAAACAAAAGTCTTGGCCAAGGGTCGCAAACTGAATAACAAGAAGAGGGGTCGACCCAAGAAGGCGTCACCGGCTGTCGAGAAGAAGAAGAACCAGAGCGCTTTGGAATTGCTGCATGCCAAGACACTTTCTGCAGCTCCCCCTCAGGGTCAGTGAATCACACCAGACACTATTCATCATCTTAATATTGAAAGGAATTATATTCTCATATTTCTGTAACAGATGCATACCTGCAACCGCGGAGTCCCTTTTACCAACTACCTCCTAAGGTTCAGCACTATCCAGCCAATCAACTGCTGCTGAGCCCGACCCCTCCCGGTCTGCAACAACTGCTAGGTCAGCTGATGATAAGCGGAAATCCAGACCAGTATTTTCAGTCAACTAGAGTAACCTCTTTCATTTACCGTTTACTCTCGTATTCTGACAGATAACATCAAAGTTCAATACCTCCAGTTTATGGCCTACATGAAGACGCCTCAGTATCAATCAAATATACAGCAGCTTTTAGAGCAGGAGAAGGTAATTTATCCGAGCACATTATTTTCTTGTGTGATGCTTAACTCACAATTTTAACCATCCTAAGTCTAAATTCTTATTTCCCATTTCGTGGCTTTTGTCTACAGCAAAAACACAGGGATTTGACCATCCAGGCAGAGCAGCTTCATTCCATCTGTCAGTCTCACAAAGACAAAATCAAAGGTCTCTTCCAGACAAAACTGGATGAGGTAAGTCCACAAAATGTGTGATGTGAAATGTCGTGGAATGTACTGATAGCCTGCCAACAACATTTACGGTGTATTTTTTCTTAAATACTTAGTACTTAATACTTAGTGATTAAAAAAAATCAAGATAATTACAAAACTTGCGCTTTAAACGGAAAGACATCTTTATTATGTCCACCACAACAGAAAGAATAATTTGTCCAAGAAACTAGCTATTTGCACACCTAGACACTGAACAACCGTCATGGTCATTTTTCCTCGGTGTTGTCTGTCCCTTTAAGTTGTTCAACCATTAACTCATTGGCTGCCACTGATGGCGATGGACTTCCAATTAATTTGAAGTGAGAGGGCTGCCAGTTAGACATGCGCCGGTATGAGATCTTGACAATATGATGAGCAAAAATATCGCGGTATCACGGTATTGCGATGATAGGCTCTAAAATGTGTTATTTATAGATGTATGGGTTAAAATTTTTTTTTTTTCCCCATTGAACAGGCTTTTAAAAAATATTTTTCACAACATATTTGCAAATTGGAACATCAACATGGATATAATGTTAAAATTAATGAAATAACAAAAAATAAATAACTTAAATATTTTAAATAAAATTGAAATCTATAGAACTTGTAGACTAAACCCACAGCCACAGCTCAAGTTGCTCAACATTAGAACAAGAACGCTAGGTAATATAGAACTGGACTTAAGCAATGTATGATCAAATTGATTTGATGCTAAACACATATCACTATTATTAATATTAATTAGTTGAATATTAATAGAGAGCGAGAGCAAGAGACAGAGCACGTGTGTGACTACCATTATGACTCATATCATTATTTACATATTATACACACACACCCTCTCAACACAGAACGTTCCCAGAGAGAAAAAACACCACAGGCTGTATTGAAAATGTTATTTTGAATGGTGGAGAGGAAACTAGTTAGCCATCTTGTCATGCTAACTACCCATGTTATCGGCCTTGTTAACAAGCTTAAGTTATAGTATTTGTTTTACCATCGCTAGACACACTAAACACGCTGGAGTAAACTCTCGTAGTTGATGGGAAACGTTCATGACAGCCTTTACTTACCTTAAATTTTATATAAAGTGACGGATGATGGTCACTTAAATGTGAAATCACGTTGGAGGTGCTGCCTCCCCCTGACAACCGCCCTCCGCAAGCATGTCTTGCACGTCGGCTGTCCTTCCTCCTCTAAGCCGCGGCCGTCTGTTTCTTTTCGGTAGCCTAAGTAGTCCCATACTAGTGACTTTGCCTTTTTTGAAGGGGGAAAAAGCTCAGGTGTAGTTTCACCACCTTCAGCCATTGTGTCTACTCTACAGCACGGCGACATACTTGTGTCACCAACAGACACTGGACAAAGCAACAACCGGAGGGGGAGGGGTGAACGCTGGTGCTCCAAGCCACGGATTTCTAGCTGTTTTTTTGGGACATAAAAATAGCTAATACCGTACTACGGTATGACTGAAAATTTTATTGGTTTTGGAACCATGACGTTTACATACCGCGGTAAACCTTGAAACCGGTAACTGGCACATGCCTACTGCCAATGAATTCTTATGCTTCAGTTCTATTGACAGCGCTAGACGGCTGGCTCATTTTGATAGGGAGGGATAGCAGCAATTAGGGCTGCAGCTATCGATTATTTTAATAGTCGATTAATCGATGAACTAGTTTGTCGAATAATCGAGTAATCGGATAAGGAACATGAAAAATTAAAATACCTGAGCTGAGCCTCCAACGATATAAAAAAATAATTAAATAAGGTTCTATGTTTAACAAAACACCAATTGGCTAACTTACATAGCAAAAATCCGCTAGCTTAAATGCTATAAAATGCTAACTTTTTTTTTATTTATTATTATTTTTTTTTTACAATGCTCTTAACAAATGGTTCAGACACATATTCCCACAAAAAACGGCTAAATGTACTCATAAACTAAATTATGAATGCATTAAAAAAGACATTAGCTCACACAAAAACTTAGCATATGTTAGTCTGAACATGGAGCAGCTGGATTCACCAATGTAAAATGAGGCAGACTTGAGGGCAGCATATCCACTCAAATCAATAAAACTGAATGCAAACACTTTCAAAATAAACCATTACAACGCCACAATAATCAAACGAATACTTGAATCAGCAAAATTTAATTCAAATCTTTTTTTTCTAATCAAATACTCGAGTTAATCGATTAATCGTTGCAGCACTAGCAGCAATTGTTCGCTCCCAAGCTTTTTCAGCCAAAATGGATTGGCCATCTAGCGCCAAATGGCAGGTAATGCAGTAAGTTACTTTTGTGTGTGTTGTGTACTTTGTTCATCCACCAAGTACATGAGAATCCCACATGCTGCATCACTGCATTGTCATCAAGGACACGCTTGTCTGGCACATTGAAAAGTGACATTGTGTTTTTGTGTGTGTGGGTTAGCTGGGAGTGAAAGCTCTCACTGTGGAGGACCTGCTGCAAGCCCAGAAGGAGATATCGGCCCACAACCATCAGCTGAAAGAGCAGACCAAACAGCTTGAAAGAGACATGGCTTTACTAAGAGATCAAAGCGTGCTGCTGGTGAGATGCCAGTATTGTTCGGGTTTCAATTTATGGTTTGGATTTACACTGCATGGGTCAAGTGATATCATTATTTATTTCCACCCATCAAGTGGCACAAGTTGGGATTTATGTCATGCCAGTGTAAATTAGTACAAACTCATGTGGCTGGAACATAGACTTCATAATGTATTGACGGGACACAGAGTGCGGGGCCGATAAGTAGGGGGCCTGCATTGTTGGCGAGGCCGTCAAAGCTGACCGAGTGGAATCACAAAGAGCTTTTTTCGTTGAAAATTCTTGAGAATAAATGCTTAAATCCCTGAATTCTTTATAGATATGGACGTAAAACAGTCTCAATTATTGGTTAAAAGAAAAAAAAAACGTGCAGTTAGCATTTATTTTACACAAATATGTCGAAGTACAATGCTAGTCAGTTAGTAAATGTAGCTAGCGGCCGCCTTATGTAAACACAGCTTTTCTAGTGAAAATTATTTTGAATAAATGCTTAAATCCTTGAATTCTTCATAGATATTGACGTAAAACGTCTCCATTATTGGTTAAAAGCAAAAAAATGTGCAGTTAGCATTTATTTTACGTAAATATTGCGAACAATGATGCCAATGCAGTAGCGGCTAATACCTCCCATTGATTTTTTTCACAACGTTTCAAAATGCATGCATGGAACGAAATATATAATAATCACCTTGAATCTTTGAACAAATCACTCCTGAGACAATCCTTCCTTTTTGTATGCAGTACAGCTTTCATACTTTTTCAACAGAAATCCGGCATTCGATCGCTGCATGCGTGTTTGAATTGCTCCTCTTGATGTGGCCGGCCCCCTACTTGAAGGCGAGGCGCAGTGCATGACCGATCTGACCCGTCAATACCATTATGAAGTCTATGGCTGGAATTAGAAACACGATCCAAATCTGATACATTTCGGATATATGCCCGCATGGATGCAGAGTGAATAAACACATTGGATACAGTTGCATTTGTCAAGACAACACAAATAAATATCGAGAAAAAAAACCTGCTGTAAATCTAAACGTCAACAAAACTTTTAACATAAGACAAGAAAAGGTCATTAAAATAGTTAATTGTTGTTGAATTCAAGTGGAATAATGTTTGTATTTACAGGCTATTATTGCCATTTAAGGATGTTTTTAATGTGAAAGTTCCTATTTTGCTTACTACCACCAAACATTTTCTCAACTGGCAGTGAACACTTTAATATTTAATTGTGTTGCGTTTAATTTAGCCTTACACTTAGGAGTTATCTCACAAATTAATTAACTCAGTTAATTATTTTAATCGTGCCTTAACATAAGTGCCATCATCACAGTCCCTTTATTTGTTCTGTTTCATTTGAGTATGTATTCTGAACAGAAGTGTATATCCAGGGTAAATGTATGATTTAGTGATGAGAATTTAAATGGAGTTTGCATTTCAGCTTAAGTCTCGATGTGAGGAGCTGAAGTTGGATTGGGGCAATTTGTGTCTGGAGAGTCTGCTGAAGGAGAAAATGGCACTGCGGAAACAGATCTCTGAGAAGGAGAGGCACTGCTTGGAGTTGCAGGTAGGATTGAAATACGCGTTTGGACGAAAATTGCCAGTTTTACTGATGGTCGCCATTGACCAATTCATTTGAATTTTGATGGGAGCCAGTGAGTTGAGAGCACTGCTAGTTTAACAGGTGTTGGTGATCTCAAATTGAGAAGTACAGTGGGGAGAACAAGTATTTGATACACTGCCGATTTTGCTGGTTTTCCCACTTGCAAGCCATGTAGAGGTCTGTAATTTGTATCATAAGTTCTCTTCAACTGTGAGGGACAGAATCTAATACAAAAATCCAGAAAATCACATTGTATAATTTTTAAATAATAAATTAGTATTTAACTGCATGAAATAAGTATTTGATACATTACCAACTAGTAAATATTTCGGCTCTTAGTTCTTTTTTTTAAGAACCCCTCCTGTTCTCCACTCATTACCAGAAGTAACTGCACCTGTTTGAACTTGTTACCTGTATAAAACACACCTGTTCACATGCTCAAACAAACAAACTCCAACCTCTCCACATTGGCCAAGACCAAAGAGCTGTGTAAGGACACTAGGGATAAAATAATAGACCTGCACAAGGCTGGGATGGGCTACAGGAAAATAAGCAAGCAGCTTGGTGAGAAGGTAACAACTGTTGGAGCGATTTTTAGAAAATGGAAGAAGTTCAAGTTGACGGTCAATCTGCCTCGTTCTGGGGCTCCATGCAAGATCTCACCTCGTGGGGCATCACTGATCATGAGGAAGGTGAGGGATCAGCCCAGAACTACACGGCAGGACCTGGTCAATGACCTGAAGAGAGCTGGAACCACAGTCTCGAAGAAAACCATCGGAAACACATTACGCCGTCATGGATTAAAATCCTACAGCGCACGCAGGGTCCCGCTGCTGAAGCCAGTGCATGTCCAGACATGTCTGAAGTTTGCCACTGACCATCTGGATGATCCAGAGGAGCAATGGGAGAAGGTCATATGGTCGGATGAGACCAAAATTGAACTTTATGGTCTAAACTCGGCTCGTTGTGTTTGAAGGAAAAAGAAGGATGAGTACAACCCCAAGAACACCATCCCAACCGTGAAACATGGAGGAGGAAACATCATTTTTTGGGGCTGCTTCTCTGCCAAGGGTACAGGACGACTGCACCGTATTGAGGGGAGGATGGATGGGGCTATGTATCGCCAGATCTTTGCTGACAACCTCCTTCCTTCAGTGAGAGCCCTGAAGATGGGTCGTGGCTGGGTCTTCCAGCATGACAACGACCCAGAGCACACAGCCAAGGCAACTAAAGAGTGGCTCCGTAAGAAGCATCTTAAGGTCCTGGAGTGGCCTAGCCAGTCACCAGATATGAATCCGATAGAAAATCTATGGAGGGAGCTAGGAGTCCGTGTTGCCCGGCAGCAGCCCCGAAACCTGAAGGCTCTGGAGAAGATCTGCATGGAGGAGTGGGCCAAAATCCCTGCTGCAGTGTGTGCAAACCTTGTCAAGGACTACAGGAAACTTTTGGTATCTGTAATAGCAAACAAAGGTTTCTGTACCAAATATTAAGTTCGATTTTTGTGATGTTTCAAATACTTATTTCATGCAATTAAATGCAAATTTATTATTTAAAAATCATACAACGGGATTTTCTGTTTTTTTGTATTAGATTCCGTCCCTCAGAGTTGAAGAGAACTTATGATACAAATTACAGACCTCTACATGCTTTGCAAGTGGGAAAACCAGCAAAATCGACAGTGTATCAAATAGCTGTTCTCCCCACTGTATAGGGACACATTTGGGGCTTGTTGAATGATATAATGGCTCCCTCTGCTGTTTTCAGATTAGCATTGTGGAGCTGGAGAAAAGTCAACGGCAGCAAGAGCTTCTTCAGCTCAAGTCTTACAGCCCTCGTGAGGGGTCCCCTTACAGAAAGAACCTGGAATCCCGTTCCTCCGCTGACATGGACACCTCAAAGTTCAGCATGTCCTCAGTCACATCTCTCAACGGCATAAGTCCGGACTGCTCCATCAACGGCACTAGCTCGCCCTCTTTCGAGCGCGGGAACGCCAAAGCGGAGCTTCTTTCTCGCTATCTGCCAATTTCTCCCGACCACGATCTCGCAGCGTCCATGCCGGAGGCTCGACAGAGGCAGCACGTCTCCCACGCTCTTCCCGACTACACACGCTTCTCCCCGGCTAAAATTGCCTTGCGCAGGCATCTCAACCAGGAGCCCACAGTCGCTAGCCACTTGAGAGGTCCTGGGCTGCCCACACACAGGTGTGTAGCTGCAAAAAGCTCCTGAAATGTGGCAAATTGTTTCAATGGTACTCATGTCTTACATTTCAGAGGGGAAATGGGTGGTCTTCACTCACCTGTCGGAGCCAAGCAGATCAGCCCATCTCCTAATGCTTTAGATTCCCAGAATACTCAGAAGAACAATGAGAGGGTAATTGATTATTCCATGTTTGTATGTGGGTTGTTGTTCTTCTGGTTGCTAAACAGTAATTTGTTTCCCCTTCAGGTTGGAAAGGAAAAAAGTCCATCTGTTCAGGCAGACAGCAGTATCACAAGCCTTCCAATAAGTATTCCACTGAGCACTGTTCACCCAAGCAAACTTCCAGTCAGCATTCCATTGGCGAGCGTGGTGCTACCCAGCCGGGCTGAGAGGCTGGTAAGCATTTTCAGCAATATGATAAGTCTCGCTTTTCGTTTGGTGTCACAATCTGCTGTTTTTTGTCTCATTGCAGAGAAGTACTCCCAGTCCTGTGTCTCAGGCCAGTCAAATCAATGGTAAGAAATATCTTTTGGACTCTATAAGGATAGTTTTTTCTTTTAATGAATGAGAAATAACATGTTTTGATAGGGGTTGGATGTTAATGCGTCAATTATGATTAATTAATGGTTAAAGGTTTAGCGAGATAAAAAAATGAGAGCATTAAAGCAAGTTGTGTTTCAATCACGGAACTCTTAAACAACGCGGACAATGCACCATTTTCCAGTGCACCGACACGAACATTAGTTTGGCTGATGGCTGAAAAATGATTTAAATTGGGACATTTCGTCTAGAATAGATAAGTTACATAAAAATTAATGAGTTTTGGCAAATAGAAATTATGTGCTAGTAAATGCATAATTCATCCACGACACTATGGTCCAGATAAGCGATCTTTAAAAATGTCTGCAAAGTATAATTGCGACGTAAGCCTGTTCCTGTTGAAGGCCGTTTTTCGACAAAAAACTACTAACGCTTCTGAAGCCCCATCCCTCAAGTATTAAATGTTAGGTTCAGTATATTGAATGATGTAAGTGTATTTGGCTGTTATTAATCTAGTTCTGAAACGATTAGTCAATTAACTACAGTAATTCGATTAGAAAAAAAGCTTCATCAAATTTTGCTGCTCCGAATATCATTCGAATAACTTCGAATAATTAGAGTGGCGTGATAATAGTTAGTTTTGAAAGTTTTATTGATTTGGGTGGATCTTGATAGCCTCCTAGTGGCAACTGTGAATATTACATAACTCATTTAACATGGCTGAATCCAGCTGCTCCCTGTTAAAACCAAGATACGGTAAGTTTTTGTTTAAGCTAATGTGTTAGTTTTTTTTAAATTTATTGGTAATTTAGTTTATAGGTATTTTTTAGCCGTTCTTTGTGGGCATGTGTGTTTGAACGATTTGTTGAGAGCATTGTTAAAAGAAACGTTAGCATTTTATAGTATTCAAGCTTGCTTTTGCTATGCAAGTTAGCCAATTGTTCTTTTTCGTTGTACTTAGATCCTCATTTTTTATACCATTTGAGGCTAAGCTCAGGTATTTTTAAATGAAAGTGCAATTCTGCATAGTTTGAAGAAACACTAGGGAATTTTATTTTGCAAGTGCAATCTTGGCAAGCCTTTATTTTACATCCCTAAAATTTATTCTGCGACGCAATAAATGTTTATTATCCAATTACTCGATTATTAGAAACTAACTACCGTAATTTCTGGACTATAAGGCGCCCCTGACTATAAGCCGCCACCCACCAAATTTGACAGGAAAACAGCATTGGTTCATAGATAAGCCGCACTGGACAATAAGCAGCAGCTGACCTCACTGTATTATGGGATATTTGCACCAAACTATATTAACCGGTAACACTTTATTTGACAGCGGCATCATAGGACTGCCCTAAGACCAAATGAGCCACCATAAAGCTTTGAACCAATTGGCTGCAAAGCTTCATTGCTTCAAGAAGCCTCATTTGGCCATCACTGCTCCCTTGGGGGAGACAGTCATCCTCTGCTGCCACCTGCTGTCAACACTGTTGTCGTCCAACGTGCCTCCTAGCATGCATTGCAGCGCTACAAATATTAAATAATAATCAAAATCCATGTTCTGCGCTAATTATTTCTTCAGTTAGTCTTCCAGTTGTTTCATAAATTGCTAGCTCTGGTATTTGGTAAAACTTTATTTGACAGTGGCACCATAAAACTGTCATAAGACCATGATAGTTATGAAATGACACTGCCATGAGCATTAATGACATCATGACAGATGTCATTAATGCGCTGAGTGTGTTTTAGTTCCATTTACCTGGTATAATTCAATAATCGGAATTTGGATGTTTGTGAATCATTCAGAAATCTTCCACTGCCGAATCGCGAATAGTCTAAGAATCGGAAATTTCGCACGCCTCTAGTGCTTAGAACAAATTCGGCGTTTTACATGTAATATGCGGTTCGTCATACGAAAGCCACTCCGGAACGAATGATTTTTTTTTTGTTGCTGTCAGATTTTTCTTGAATTTGATGCCAAGAATGGTTTTTAGAGCCTAGTTCGGGCCTAAAAAATCCAGCCCGACCCGACACGGCCCGCTGGTATTGAGGCCCGACCCGGCCCGAGCCCGATCAATTAACTAGATTTGCAGGCCCGAGCACGAAAAACCCGATTTTTAAATTTTTTTATTTGTTGGAGTGACGCGGGAAAAAAAGACAAAAAACGCAGCAGCAATTTATTTTCATTTCTTCGAGTTGGCAGAAAAAACGCAAGTTTTCTTAATGTTTAAATAGTCTACATATTTTTATGGTCATTATAAAAACATTTACGCAACGAAATAACGCTGGGAAAATTTAATATTAAAAAAAAAAAAATGCGGTTTTGCAGACACACACAGAAGATTCTAAAGGATCACATTTGTGTTGCCTTTGTGTGCATAAATAAAAATGTCTTCCGTAACGAATTCACAGTTGTCAGGGAAAAAAAGTTTACTCAATATTTAAAGTCTACATATTTTTATGAGAATTTATCAAAGCATTTACACAATGAAATAACGCTGGGAAAGTTTGTCAAATATATTTCTTAGTGTGTGGGATATTGTTCTTACATGGACGCGCCTCTCTGACGAGGAGAGGGAACAGCAGCAAAAAAAAAAACAAAAAAAAAAACTACAAATCCTTTGAAATAACATTCTTTATTGTAATTACAACAATACCAAAAATATAAAAAAATAAAAATGAAATAAAAGCTTTTAAACTGCGGGCTGGCCTTGACTGCAGACTGCAACTTGCGGCCTCAAGTCCTGCTCTTTATTCCTGTGAAATAAGGGAAATAATTAGACCGGCTCGGACTAAAAATGGCGATTTGACACTTTTTTTTTGCCAACTTGGAAAGTTTTGGGTATATATTTGTTGCATTCGACGAAGCCGACAGTCTTTTGTTGCATCTTCCACGATCAATTGAAATTCTTTCCACACCTCACTCCTACCCGTGCATTCTTGCCTCTTCCATTCCCCCGTCTTCAGTTTGTTTTTAACTTTTTGCTGCTCCATATTGAAAAAGTACCACGAGGATGAGGAGTTGTGGAATTGTGTACACGCGGAAGGCGCCAGAGCAGGAGAAAATGAAAAAGAGGGCGGCGCCACGGCATTCATGTGCGTGCGTGCGTGCGTGCACGCACAAGCAAAAGCGCAATACAGAGAGCCTGCTCTCCATTTTTTTTTTTTTTTTTTTAAATATATTATTAGTCTGGCAGGGCGGCCCGACCCGACCCGAATGTGAATGCTTAACATTTTGGGCCGGGTCGGATCCTGGCACAAGATTTAACTTCTAATGGTTTTGGTCTCCTCTTTTTACACCACACCATATTTTAATCTGAGAGATTGATATTGTCACTTGTTACATCAACAACCCTTGGAACACAATTAGGAGTGGGAACCTCTTGGTACCTCACTATACGATACGATTTGTGATACAAAGCTTGCGATAACGATCTACCGATATGGCGATACAACGATTATTGATACATTGGTCAGGAAATCAACCTAAGATATTTTACAAAATGACTAATAAACAGAAAAACAAGCTTCTGCTGAGACTTGGAATGAGTTTCACTTGTAGGCGTCCAATCCATTTGAACTCCCACTTCAAACTGATTGAACGTTTATGGCCGTCAGTGACAGCCAATGCCAGGCAATGAGGTAATTTTGGGCCATTTAAACCAACAGTGACACCTTTTAAAAATATATCTCGATTCTTGGCAGGAGCATATCGATAACCTTTTGGGATACAAAGTATCACGATATATCACCATTTCGAATTTTTTCCTACCCCTACACACAACCAAAATGTCTAACAAGTTACCTAAGGAAATAATGAACCAACCTCTATATATAGCAGGAACACTAATTGTACTTTGTCTTTGTTGTTCACTGTAGGTTATTCGTCTAGCTCAGGGCTCATGAATGGAGGTCTCCACCCAGAGGAACAAAATGGTGCTTCTTCATCGCCTCTCCACACGAACACCCCTCTGGCGGGACCCATGAGCAGAGGAGGTCCGATCCAGAGCCCCACACTCGGCACCGGAGGGGTTCTTCATTATGCAGATGGACCCCCGAGGATTCTTCCAGAAGACAGCCAGGAACGTCAGGAGGCCGAGTCGGACACTGAGCCCCAAGACAATGAGCTGCGGAGGAGAATTTTCTTCTCCTCTTCGTCCTCCTCCTCCTCCTCTTCTTCCTCGTCATCAGGAGGCGTAGGCGGCGTGACCGGTGGATCGCGCCTCCACCACCACGCTGGCTCAACCAAGCAGGGATACCACAGCAACCACGGAAACCACAACCACCAGCCACCCGGTGCGCATCATACTCACTTGTCGTCATCACACCCTGCACACGGCCTCGCTACTCAAGAAGGGCGCAAGAGGGGGAGGCGGAAGCGAGGCTCTACGGGAGTCGTCACAGCCAGCGGCTCCCCAAAGCGGAGGTCCTTCCCCGGAATCAGTGCAAACAACCATTCCTCTGGATCGCCTCTCAACATCAATTCCATGGTGAGAATCCCGCTGACAAATTTGATCTTGGTATTTAAAGGTGAGGTAATGTCCCTCATCAACAGGTGAATAACATCAACCAGCCCCTGGAGATCGCCGCCATCTCCTCGCCCGAGCAATCGAGCCGCAGCCCGGGCGCGACGACCCTGGACCAACCTCCAGTACTAAAGCGGGAGCGCCCCTTGGAGGTCAACGGCACTGGTCTTTACTCCTCTGCCCCCAGCACTGATGATGAGGACTCAGGATACCCGGCTGACAGCACCAGCTCACGGTAATTTATTTCAAACTAGTTGAGTAGTGAATTATGCTACTAGTTACACTAAAGGCATTACAACTTGCGTACAAGTGCACAGTTTAGGTTGCCGCTCTCGGAAGAGAGCTCTGTTCCAGAGGGTTCAATGGAGTGGACCATCTTTTGTTTCCCTTAATTGAGACTGTGTCTGGACAAGGGACAACACTGTTCATTTGTCTTTTTACTCATAAGAGGTCTAGGGCTGTCCCAAAGGACTATTTTCCTTCAGATTAGTCAGCAAACTTTTTTAACGATTAGTCGACGATTCCAATATCCCCCCGCCCCCCCCCCCCCCTTTTTTTTTTTTAAACTAATCTAGCAATTATCGTAATTTCTGGACTATAAAGCGCGCCTGATTATAAGCCGCACTGGCCATATTTCACAACATTTTGGAAATAAATCCACATATATGCCGTTCCTGACTGTAAGGCGCAGTTGTCCATACCTTAACATTGGATATTCACATAGATGTTACACAGAAATATTTGATTGATCAAAAATGTATTTCTTAGCCAGATAAACACGCATCAACATCACCAACTCGTGTTGTCCGAATGCTTAACTCATTTGCTCCCAGAAATGTATAAATACAGTACGTTCTATTTTTAAATGCTTCATTGTCCCAAAATTGTATTTATATGTCTTTTGTTTTTTTTTTTTTTTTTTTTTTTTTACAAGAAGAATCTATAGCTTCCCATCTATCTCTGAAACAAAAAACAAGCCTCAAAACTAATTTTAAAGCAATAAAACTGGCCACTGGAGGGCAGTAGCGCATTTGGTAAAACCCCCCAACCCGATTCAACTAGTGCAACTTTGTATTGACCGTGCTAGTAAGTTAGCAGAGCCCCTCAGCAGGCTTGCTGCTCAGGTCCCCCGCACGCTCGAGTGTCCTGCACGGCCAAACCAGTTCCCCCCCAGGAACACAAGTTCCCCAGGTGAACGAGACAGTGGTCACCACAAAAAAAAAAGACCAAAAAAAATCCATCATTACGAGACAGTCGGCAATGAGAGAAAAGTTTAACTGCTGTCGCAGCCACCAAACGTCATCTCTTAGTTAGGTAAGTGTGAATTAATTGTTACTTTGCTATCAAAAGCGCTATTTGGCTGGTTGCTCATGTTATTTTGTAAAAGGAAAACATTATTCAGATGTTTGGGATGTAACTGAAGCAAAAAATAGCCGTGTTAAAGTCAGTTATGTTTAAAATTTTTGCGTTTACAAAAAGCTAATTTTCTCCGTTTTTTTCATCAGAAATTGGAAAATTGGTCAAACTAAGCTATTTTCTAAAGCTGATTTCTAAAGAATGGAAAAAGATATTAACTTTTTTCTGCTGAAAGAAGAGAGTTAATCTTTCTTTTGGTGGGTTCCATGTCCAGATAGCAATAGAACAGAATTTTCTGTGGGCCTTGCAAAATCAGTCAAAATCCAGTAAAACGGCCGGGAGCGAAGGGCCTTGCTCCAGTGAAAATGGCTGGGAGTGAATGAGTTAAAAGTTAACTAACTTTAAAAAAAACAGGCCACTCCATTTGCAAAGATATTTATATAGCCACTTTCCCTTGCCTTCTAAACTTGAAGTGGTTGAAATCCTCTTAAAAAACTTTAACAGCCAGTGCTAGCTCTTATCTGGCAGCTTTGTTTTAGCATACTGTGGCAATAAATTCCTCCGAGTGCCAGTTGAAAATGGCTAATCAATGCTAGCATCGCATTCTTTTGTCGTAGCAAATAGTGGATGCCCATCCATATAAAATTGTTCTTTTGTAGCAGCATATAGTATAAGATGGAACCATATTCATCTGAGTTTTTGAGTAAGTCTGAAGAGCTTCTGGCCAGCTTGATCTGTGCTAGTGTAGCGGCTGAGAGCTAAGTCATGGCAAAATTCTGAAAGTCATTCTTTTAAAATACTTTTAACTGTCCATTAAAAAAATAAAAAGAAAGAAAATACTAAGCTCTTTTGTTAAAAAAAAAAAAATCCATCAATAAGCCGCTTCCTTTTAAAAGCCGCAGGGGAGAAAAGGTGAGTAAAAAGTAGCTGAAAAATACAGTACGCTTTTGTTGACGTTTATTAATTCACTAAGACATCTTGAAACACTTAAATTCTCTATTAAAGTACAAATAAACACATAAATGACAATAATAAATCACAAATAAACAATGAGGTTAAATGCTGATAGCATGAACTACTGCAAAAGAATGGAGTGTTAATAGGTTCAGAACACTGACTTCCTTTCCAACATGATTCAAAACATAAAAAAAAAAAAAAAAAAAAGAAATTTGTATTTAAAATATGTAGCATTAATAATATAGCATTCTACTATATGTATATACTAGGGCTGTCAAACGATTAAAATTTTTAATCGAGTTAATTACAGCTTAAAAATAATCGTAATTAATCGCCATTCAAACCATCTATATAATAGGCCATATTTTTCTGTAAATTATTGTTGGAATGGAAGGATAAGACACAAGATGGATATATATATATTCAACACGCGGTACATAATGACTGTATTTGTTTATTATAACAATAAATCAACAAGATGGCATTAACATTATTAACATTCTGTTAAAGCGATCCATGGATAGAAAGACTTGTATTTCTTAAAAGATTAAAAGTAAAACCCCTCTTAATGTTTTCGTTTTTATAAAATTTGTAAAATTTTCATTCAAAACATAAACTAGTAGCCCGCCATTGTTGATGTCAATAATTACTTACACAATGCTCCTGGGTGCTGAAGCCTATAAAATCAGTCGCACCCAAGCGGCAGCAGAGGGCGGCAAAACTCCGCAAAACACAATTAACAAGTGGGCCTTTCACTCTACTGTCCTTTAAATCTGTCTGAGCTGGGCAAGTGCGTTAATTGCGTCAAATATTTTAACGTGATTAATTTTAAAAATTAATTACCGCCCGTTAATGCAATAATTTTGACAGCCCTAGTATATACATAATATTGTTGTATATCATAAAGTAAGTAAGATTAGTGCAGTCATTGACTATAGTAAGCAGACCAGTGTTTCCATTTTGTATTCATTTTTTAAATGTTTCTTCCCCAAGCGGGAGCATCCATCATTCTTACAAATACAATCCGCATGCTGTGCGCAGACTAGAGATTGTTAGACTTACAGCTTTCGGTAGCAGCAGCAAAGTTGATAAATAAATGTCACTTGTCACTGGAGTGAAGTACTTGAAAATAACAATGATACACGTTGGTACGACACACATAAAGACAACTTTGATATAAAATGTTGTTAGTTAGTTATATGGACTTCCGATCTGCCAGCTTGTTGTCTCCTGTCGTCTTCCAAAATTACAACTGGGTGACTGCGCTTCAGGTGTTCATTCACGGCCGTAGTATATGAGCTTGGCATTGCAGAGACTACACATGACAGTGTACCCTCCTTTGTTTCGTTGAACTAAGTCCATGCTTTGGCCACACTATTTTTTTAACCCTTCATTAACCGCCGATGGAATGGTGTGCTCTTCGATGCATTAACGTCATCGATGACAGCGACGTAGTCGACTAGTCGGGACAGCTCTACTTCTGAGCCCTTCTTAGTGTGGTCCCTCATCTACTGTATAACCCATTTTCCATGGGTGACCCTGACAGCAGCACCGAGTCCCAGCCAACTTAGCTCTTAGGATCATTGGGACACACAAACCCCTTCATCATGACTCACTGCTTCTAATACACCGAGGTCCCTTACTTCATCCAAACTAGAGGAGCATTCCAAGCAGAATTCCGTCTAAGCAGCCAAATATTTTACCTTTAACCCTTTTTTTTGGCCATCATATCACTTACAGTGAAAATTTTTAGTGAAATAGGCTAATGTCTTATCAAGTTACTGCAAAATTTCTATTCTGACATTCTGATCCCACTTCCCCAAAATTTAATCACTCCTTGTTTCATATTACAAACTTATCCTGCAAGTTTGATCATAATGCCTTTATTCGCTCTTGCGTTAACTTGAACACAGACATATGGAACCGAATAAATAACATTTGCTTTCTATTGGTTTCACCTACTAGTGAAGGTTTTTTTCCCCTGTTTTTACCTGTCCTGTTCAGCTGATTGACACGGAGAATGGAGATCTGAGTGTCCGATTGGTCTGAACAGTTTTAATGTATCAAATGGAAGTATGACATACTCCCATTGGGATCATTCAACCTGCCTCGTTTATTAGGAGAAAGCAGCGAACAGGAAGGAGTTATTGGGAGACAGAAGGAGAGAGACGGAAGAAGCACAAACAACAACAAGAAATACATTATACGCCTATACTAACTATGAATATGATAGTGCTATCGTTAGCTAGTATTTCCAATTGACGCCATGTGGGGGGCCTGATGACCAAGAAGGAAGGGGGGGTCAGAGAGATAAGTGATTGGGAGGGGTGGAGTGTACACAAGTCAGCCATGTGTGGTGTAGAACCCAGTATTTGTGTGAATCCATTGTGAGTGAAAGTACCTTAATTTCTGGACTATTGGGCGCCCCTGATTACAAGCCTCACCCAGTACATTTTTAAAGGAAAAACCAATTTGTACATACATAAGCCTCTCCTGCCTATAAGCCGCGTGTGCCCACTTAGTAACATGAGCTATTGACAAAGAAATACACAAGTTTTCAGAATTTTAATAACACACCTTAACTTTTCGTTCCAAACAGCGTTAGCAAACACGGCAGTTATATAGCAGCGGCACGGAAGTTACATAGCATCAGCATGGCGGTACACCGCTACCGTAATTGGGCTGGTTATTAAAAACATAAAAGTCTTTGTTAGCAGTCTTCATCTTCCTCCTGTGCACTCAAACCATGGAAGTCTTCACCCTCACTGTCGGATATGAAGACGCTCAGATACACTTCGCCACCCACCTACTCAGTCTCTCCTTCGCTGTCGCCTTCAATGTCTCCCATAATGAGGCAAATTCACTCCTGAGCTCGTGCCGTCCTCGTCACGCAGCAGACTGGCCCCTCGAAACCCGTTGGTGATGGCGGACTTCTTTCACACCGCTTGACGCTGCTAGGCTCCCCGGGGATACCTGTGCAATAGCTTCTCTTCGCATGAGGCGAGTCTTGGCAAACGATCTCTCGCCGCGGGTCATCAAAACTTCCCATACAACTTGGATGGCCAATTAAATTTTTTCTAGCGTTTTCCATGATGCAGATCTGCCAATTCTACTCATGAACAAAGACAAGGGTCCGCCACCTCTATTCATGCACAACGTACAAAGTTAAACCACCGGTAATAGTGCAAACTAGCGTCTTCCTCGACACTTATATTCCATGTGTCTCACTCCCACATTCCATGCTTGAGCACCCCGGGCGGCCGTCAGAAAAATGCACAAATTGTCTGCATCATTGCACACGCCGCATGATCCAAAATGAGGGGGGAAAAGTAGCGGCTTGTTGTCCGGAAATTACAGTATGTTGGCATCCTATTCTATGCTGCCTGATCGCTAATCCTGACATTGTGTTTTTCTACTTGTGATGGTTATTATACAACATTTTACATGAGACCATATTTAATCAAAATACTGAAAGCGCCACGAAATATGGATTTTTTTTTTTTTTTTTATGGGACGGGGTTATGTTTTTTATTTATTTATTTTTATTACTTTGACTGCATTTTACCCTCCACTTCCCTTGCTTGTAGAATTGAAAGAAAGATTGCTACGATATCCTTGGACAGCAGCAGAGATGGATCCTGTAGACTTGGCGACAGTGAAAGAGGTATATTTTTATTTCATTTATTTATTTTTGATCTAAACCATTTCTGTTGTGATTTAGTAGCATTCCTGTGACTTTTTTTTTTTCAAAATTGTCTTCAATAATCAAACAATTATCCAATCTGATGCAGTCACAAACACATTGCGAGTTGTTTTCTTTCCACCAAGTACCCCAAAGACAAAAGTAGTGCTGCAACGATTAATCTATCAACTCGAGTATTCGATATGGAAAAAAGATTCTAATTCAATTTTGCTGCTTCGAGTATTCGTTGGATTAAAGTGGCCATGTAATGGTTTGTTTTGAAAGTGTTTGCATTTAGTTTTATTGATTTGGGTAGATACACTGGCCTCTATTCTGCCTCATTTCACATGGCTGAATCCAACTGCTCCCTGTTAAAACCAACATAAACTAAGTTTTTGTTTGGGCTAAAGCTTTTTAATGCATTTGTAAAGTAGTTTATAAGTATATTTAGCCGTTTTTTTGTGGGAATATGTGTCTGAACCATTTAAAAGAGAAAAAATTAGCATTTTATAGCGTTTAAGCTAGCAGATTTTTGCTATGTAAGTTAGCCAATTGTTCTTTTGTAGTACATCGATCCTCATTTTTTATTTCTTTTATACCGTTTGAGGCTCAGCTTAGGTATTTTGATTTTTTTATGTTCCTTATCCGATTACTCGATTATTCGGACAAACTAGTTCATCGATTAATCGACTACTAAAATGTTCGATAGCTGCAGCCCTAGTCAAAAGTATTTTAAACATTTGAAAAGTAAAATTTGCATATTTGCCCCCCTTTACAACATTTTTCTGATATCCGCTTTTCCATTTTTTTGTTCTAGGCAGGAAGTCGGGCAGCAGCAGTGGAAACAGCACAGGCAGCGAGGCCTCGTCGTCGTCATCTTTGTCTTCTACAAGCAAATGGAAGTCAACTTTTTCACCCATTTCTGACCCCAAGCAACCTAACTCTGACCCGAGACAAGGGGGCTCTCCTTTTGGAATGGGAGGATCAAACTCTGACGCTGATTACAAATACCATCAACAGGCCAGGAAAGGGAGCGATTTAGAGCAATCCAGCTACACCAATCCCAACCCTTTCCTTAGCCAAGAGGCTGGCAACCGTAGTAGCGGCAGCGGAGGAGGCCAGGCAAGCAGCGGTTCTGACCCCCGCCAACTTTTACAGAAGCAGAAAACACCTCGGGATTGGGAGCTAAAGACGAGCAGCAGCCATTCCAGCCAGAACCTCTTCATAGCTGCTGCCACCGCCAGTAGCGGCGCAGGCATACTGAGCGGCAAAGTTGGTGGCAGCCCTGTCACAGTTTCAACAGGATCATCGGTGGGTCAGTACCTGGGCTCTCAGTTCCCACTGGGAGGGACCTCGGTCTTACAGACATTGTTCGGAGCCCAGACAGGAAGCTCCGGTGCGAGCACCAATGCTCGAATGGTCAACGGACACTCTGGCCTGGGAAGTTTCTCTAGCGCTGGGCTTGCAGGGGGAGCAGCAGGAGGTGAGTCAATAAATATTGTCGATTTCTTGCCAGTTTCAGCATTTTTAAGCTATCAGAGTGAGGGATAGCGTTAGAACAGGTGCACTAACCATGAAGGTAAGTTGCTGCTGCCCATGGCTGTCTGTGCTGCCTCGCTTTGACTGGCTGCATGGCTGCAGTTGCAAACACCCATGGAAAATGCTGCATGTGGACAATTTGATCAGGTCAACAACAACAAAATCGAGTGTCCCATCTTTTTCATTTTCTCTGGGTGTATGTTTTGGAAGTTGTTTGTCAGTCATTCCCCCTGCACGAAAATTTTTAAACTCTCGTGCTTTTAAAGGAGACATAAAAAATAGGAGAATTTACAGTATGGAAAATAAAAATAATAGCACCTATTATAAAGTAATAGCCACTTGCTTGCCATATTGCTCTCCACTGCCACCTTGTGGCATCAAGTTGGGTTTTTACATTGCCATTTACTGAAGCCTCCTCAGTCCTTGGGTCCCATCTCTTAAAATTCTAGACACCCAAAGCTATTACACTGGAATCTGGTGTCAAACATGTGGCCAAGGGACCATATATGGTCATGGACATCACAACTACGACATTGTAACGATCCGAACGTAAAGATCCGAATGATCTTAATAAGAAAATTAAGAGAATGCTTTTTTCTTTATTTAAAAATATAGAAAAAGATATATTTTCCCTTTTTTAAAGAATAAATAAAAGCACAGTAAATGCAGTAAGTAAGTGAAGAAAATACTGTTTTTCCTTTTTTTTCTTTCTAATAAATCCAAATAGGTAAAATAAAAAAGGAAATAAAGATTTGCGATTAGGACTCTTTTCAGGACAACAATGTTTCTAAATGATTCATGGACGATCAAAATTGTTGTCAAATTATTTGCTAGATGATTAGCTGTGGTAGCTCTAGTTGAAAGACTTAGGCTACGTCTACACTAGGACAGATAATTTTCTCCAGGGTATTTTGCTGATTATTTTTATACCTGTCCACACTTACATTTAAGGCCCCCCGTCTTCTGCAAGGTACGCCTGCATTTGGGCAAACTACACATGCGTAGAAAGGAGCAGCCTCATATGTTATGTCATCGCCCTTGCGGTTTACCTCTGAAATGGAAAGTTATTACTCGCCGGAGGGTAATTTCGCAATTACTACACCTTCTAGACTGTCATTATTTTGTGATGACTGTTTTTTTCGTGAACGTAATTCAGTGCATCACTCAGGAGCGAGAGTGAAGGGAAATCACGCTCGGTTTTTACGAGCAGTCGCCGTGTTGTGATTGAAATAAATCTTTAGAAAACAACAAAAGCCTGACATCGTTACCATGTTTTTCGGACTATAAGTCGCACCTGAGTATAAGTCGCACCAGCCGTAAAATGCCCAACGAAGAGGGGAAAAAAACATATGAGTCGCACCGGAGTATAAGTCGCATTTTGTGGGGAAATTTACTTGATAAAATTCACCATATAGAACAGGTATGTCATCTTGAAAGGCAATTTAATATAAAAATACAATAGAGAACAACATGCTGAATAAGTGTACAGTATGATGTTACATGATGCATGAACAACAAAATCCGAATATACTGTGCTCACCAGGGAGCTGCGGGTCGGTCCTGACTATGCAGCGAGCTAAATTCTCAAATGACGATGCTGGACGTCCGTATAATTTGCTGAATCAATTTCATCCTCGATACCAAACGGGTTTCGCATCAGCGTAAATAAATGAAAATTAGCTACTATTACAGCAATGACACAAACTGTTAGCATGCGTTCGCT
This sequence comes from Corythoichthys intestinalis, assembly GCF_030265065.1. Classification (NCBI taxonomy): domain Eukaryota; kingdom Metazoa; phylum Chordata; class Actinopteri; order Syngnathiformes; family Syngnathidae; genus Corythoichthys; species Corythoichthys intestinalis. The sequence goes on along the minus strand of NC_080401.1, from coordinate 42,756,019 downwards.
AGCATTAGCACATTGTTCAAACAACCACACAACTGGCTCTAAGTGTCCGATCGCGGGTGGAAAACACACAACAACAACAGAAAAGATGATAGACACAGGCGTTGCCTCTGTAGAGATATTTTACATGCATAAAAGTTGAACGTAGGTTCACAGTCGTGTTTCTTGCTCGCGCTCTCTCACCCTCTCACTCTCTGCGTAGCTGTACGTCTTCTGCTGTCCATCTTCTTCTGCCATGTGAGCGCTCTTCTTTGCGTAAGTGAGTGCGCCCCCACTTGGGCGTGAAAGTGCCACAAACTAAAAGCATGCATTTCAATGTAAAAAAGGCAAAACACATTGCCAAAGGCTGAACGCGAACGTGGCCATAGCTATTAAGAGTTATTCAGATAACTATAGCATGAAGAACATGCTAACAAGTTTAGCAAACCATTAGTGTCACTCCAAAACACCAAAATAACATGTGAAATGACATCAACAACCTGTTAATAATTTCACACATAAGTCGCTCCTGGGTATAAGTCGCACCCCCATCCAAAATATGAAAAAAAAAAAGTGACTTATTGTCTGAAGAATACGGTACATGGGATGTTAAAATCGATGCTCAATTGCGCTCTCACCACTTGGAAAATAACAAATAAAAGGATATGGTGTGGCGCTGCGTATATTTCCTGGAAGCCGCAACCAGGAGTGCTTGTGCAAAACAGTGCATCCTGGAAATGGTGAAAGTTTTGACAGGCAGAAATGTCATGGAAAAAAATTGATTGCCGCCTCTTTGACTGGGGGTATCACGCAGGTGACTTTATGGGGGTTTAATTTTCCTCTACGCATTTTTATATACTCATGTTCGGTCGGCATCGAGTTGGGATGCCAGCCCCGCAGCTGACTGATCGGAGACGGGGGAGACGAGCTCTGTAAAAAAAAAAAAAACGCTCATCTCTGCGTCATCCGCGATGGAAGGACCACAAATGGGCACTGAATTAAAGCATATTATTGCGACGTAGTTTGAAGGTTCAAGAAAAATGTGTGGAAAAGAAAAGAAGAGCAGGAATGCCACGTCGTGGTCGTCCGCCTCCATTGTTTATGATGCCGCCATGCCGCACTAAAAATGGCGACGGCATGACGTCACTTCCTTAGTATCCGATTGTTGTACGGAGACAGCAGTCCATATTAAGCGGCGGATAATATTACCCGCCTACATTATCCGTCTAACTAATCCGGATAATAGGTGTACTACTAGTGTATCCGACATGCCGTATAGTCCAACTAATTTAACACATTTAAGGCCATTATTCATCCTAGTGTAGACGTAGCCTTTATGGCCAGCCAAAGGAAACCAACTATGTGGCCTGCGACAAATGTTTCTGACACCTCTGCATTAAAAGGTGAACCTTAATGAATAAATATAAACACCTGCACTTCACATTATTATGTTTGATAATGTAAATAAAATGTAATCAGTTCTATTTGTCTAGGTAGAAGTTTTTAAAAAGTTTCATGTCCCCTTTAAAGCTAATTCCTTTTATTTTTTAATTGAATTGTTGCTTGACTCTGTTTTGCTTTGTGTTCGCTTGTGTGAAACTTGCTTGGCGCTACCTGGCTCAGCCCCGGCTTCTCTCTTTGCCCCCTACCCCCTTCCCACATCTTTCTCCTTTTGCCTACTTGTCTCTGCTTCCCTCTTGGCTTGCCCCCGCTCCGTCCATTTCTGCTATTTGATTCGCAGGTACCTTTCATCACGCGGTTCCCTCCGTGTCCTCCCATCAGTTTGGGGCCTCGCCGCCCACCTCTGGAGGCCTCAGCTCTCTACTCAGTCTCTCCCAACCCGCTTCCACGCGCCAGGCTTCCGCACCTTCGCCTCTGCCCCCCTCCCTGTCACAGGCCCAGCACAGTCGCACTCAGTCGGTGCTGCACAGCCCCTCCCCTCCCACGCTCGCTCTTCCTCCTCCGCCACCTTTGCACAGCGCCCCGTCCTCCAACGTGTCGACTGACACTCTCCCGCCGCCCCACTCGTCCCGTCCCTCCCACTCCTCTCTTCATACCCAAAGGGTCCATTCGTCCCACGTGCTAACAGTCTCCTCCTCTGTTGTTCTCCCGCCCTCCTCTTCCTCTTCTCTGTCCGTCTCCTCCACCTCTCGTCCGTACGCAGTGCACTACTCCCCCCGCTTGCCCCTACCTCCTGCCAGCAGCTCAGGTGGTGGCGGGAGCATGCGAAGAACTCAGGGCATGCATGGCACCTACACCGCCACTCCGCTGCCTGGCTCCCGACCAAAATAGGTTTTGGGGGTGGGGGGAGGGTGGCGTAAGGACTAATCAGAGAGAGAGAAGCTTGTAGGGAGTTCATTGTTCTCAATGAACAAGGTAAGAGTCAATATTGTTATTTAAAAGAATTCTTGGGGTTCATGTGTTCTTCAGGCAACAGATTTTTTTCTTCTAATTTCGGAAAATAGAAAACGAGACTATTTCCGTGGTTAATTTGTTTCTCACAAAAAAGGGAAAACTGAAAATGAGCCATTATCTGTTGTTCCACTATGAGTTTATTTAACCAAACCAGGAAATAAAATATGAAAAGTTGTTTTCTAGAGTTTGCATGTTTGTAGGTTCTCTGCGGGTAACCCGTCTTCCTCCCACATTCCCAAAACATGCGTGGTAGACTGATTGAACAGTCCAAATTGTCTGTAGGTGTGAGTATATACGTGGATGGTTGTCTGTCTCTATGTGCCTGCCCTGACAACCAGTTGAGGCTGTACCCTGCCCGTTGCTAGCTGGGACTCCGGCATCCCTGCGAATCATGTGAGGATAAGCGATTCAGAAGATGGATGATAATATACAACCATATAATACAAATAATTTTTGACATAACTGTAAATATACATCTATAATATACAACCATTTAATATAAAACAAAACTGATATAGGCTCGTTTTCAGTTCTATGTTACCGAAATTAGAAGAGAAAACAAGTTGCCGAAAGGTACATAGACTGATCCTTGCTCCTTTTTCCACTGCACGTTCCGGGTTTTAGTTATCTATTTTCTTCTACTATTCTTGGACGTGCTGGAGTTTATTCTATTTACACTCTGGACAGTCTCCAATCATAGTAGACCAATGGTTCTAAAACTGTATTTTGTTTAATATATTGAAAAGAAGGAATTTCATTTTTCTGATGTGTAATAGTGGAGAAAAATGTATCTGTTTCACCTGTCACTTTAAATGGCAGCTAATGAGTTAAACGACAAAATAATTGGGGGTTGGGGCATTTACTGGCTTCTGACTTTAAAGGTGGTTGTCGCGCAAAGAAAATGATGTGGCCTGCAACAAAAATTGGAACATTTTAATTCGTCAGCCTCACATGTATGTCACTGGCATAGCTACATTACATATATTTTTGGTAATTGATCATTTTTGGACCTACAGTGATTCCTCACTACTTCGCGCCCCTCAGTCCATCGTGCCCCCCCCCCCCCCCCCTCAAAAAAAATACAGATTAGCTCTCCCTCCCTCTCCCTGCTGTTTTTTAATCTGGCAGTCAGTGCACTGAAGTGCTTATTAAAGTTAACAATGATTGACAGACGTTTAATGTTTGATCTGGTCAGAGAAGCAAACTTCAAAGCGCCGCATGCGTCAATCTTTGTTTAACCTGTAAACAGTTGCTGCGGCATCCCTGTAAGTGAGCAGCTTTTTTGGAGTTGAGTGGAGTCACTCAGTGAAGCATTTAATAAAGCCAAGTATTTTTCTGCTTTATTCCTGTTTAAAAATAATTGTAATTATAATAATAATTACCATAATTATTACATTTGAAGTGCCTAAAAAACATTAAAAAATATATACATATATAAATATATTAGGGCTGTCAAACGATTAAAATTTTTAATAGAGCTAATCACAGCTTAAAAATTAATTAATCGTAATTAATCGCAATTCAAACCATCTATAAAATATGCCATATTTTTCTGTAAATTATTGTTGGAATGGAAAGATAAGACACAAGACGGATATATACATTCAACATACTGTACATAAGTACTGTATTTGTTTATTATAACAATAAATCAACAAGATGGCATTAACATTCTGTTAAAGCAGTACTTCTCAAATGGTGGGGCGCGCCCCCCCAGGGGGGCGCAGAGCGATGCCAGGGGGGGCGCGAGTGACCTCGGGGAACATGCTTTTTTTTTTTTTTTTTTTTTTTTTTTTTTTTTTTTTGCCGTACTAGAATAAAGTGTACTTGCACATCCACTCCGTGGGTGGCAGTGGCGCTCTCATTTTCAAAGTGCGTGCAGTATTTTTGAAGTAAGCAAGAGCACACGGAAGACACTCATGCAGAGCTGGACTCACGCAGCGACCCACTGTCTTCTTCGGTTCTCACGTGTCCGGCCGAGAAGTGCCGTTTTCGGCTTGGGATCGTCACGACCACCGCCCTCACCTACGGTTCTCCCTCGGCCGCCGAGAATGTGCTTTTTTCGGGCCGTTTGCCTTTGACTTTTAATATAGTGGAAAATGAGGAAAGACCACTGTTTACTGAGTCTAAAAATGATTATAGCGGAGAAGCCAAATCAGTTAAGACGCCACTTAAAGACATTAGACCTCAATCTCATTGATAAGCCGCTTGACTATTTTTCAGCGAAAATGTGCCGAATACTGCCAATTTTCACAATCGTCCCGCTTTGTCAGTGTTATATCAGTAAACCAGTGAGCACTGTGGTGAATCAGCGAAAATAAAAACTTTCCTTCTGTCCAAAGACTCCCCCCCTTCTATTCAGTTTTGTTTTTTTTTCCGGCAGTTTTTGGCATGTTGTCCTGAAGAGTAAATGTTTCTAATCAATTTGAATTTGTTATTATTTACTGATTTTATTACATTTTATTTTTCAGTATCAAATGGTCAAAAATGTACCTTGAGTGTATTTTTACAGTTTGGATGTGACTTTTTTTTTTTTTTTTTTTTTTTTTTTTTTTTTAACTTCAGGCAAATTGATGCGCGTTAAGTCTTTTCTGTTACAAGCAACACAATGTTAAAAAAGTTATACTTTATTATAAGTTGATCTATGTTACTTTTTTTCTTTAATAGAAAAAAAAGGACACAATGTTAGGCTGAGGCGTACTTATAATAGTAATATAGACGAATGATACTATTTACAGTGGCGGCAGAGAGTTGGGGGGGGCGCGAAACATTTACGTCTTCCTTGGGGGGGCGTAACAGAAAATAATTGAGAAGCACTGTGTTAAAGCAATCCATGGATAGAAAGACATGTAGTTCTTAAGATAAATGTTAGTACAAGTTATAGAAATTTTATATTAAAAACCCTCTTAATGTTTTCGTTTTAATAAAATTTGTAAAATTTTCAATCGAAAAATAAACTAGTAGCTCTCCATTGTTGATGTCAATAATTACACAATTCTCATGGTGCTGAACCCTTAAAATCAGTCGCACCCAAGCGCCAGCAGAGGGCGACAAAACTCCAAAAAACAAGTAACAAGTGCATATGACCCTGTGCTATCATTTTAATATGTTTGAGCGGGGCATGTGCGTTAATTGCGTCAAATATTTTGACGTGATTAATTAAAGAAAAATAATTACCGCTCGTTAACGCGATAATTTTGACAGCCCTAAAATATATGTATGTTTTTTTTTCTTCCCAATGCTAAATCTGAATAAATACACTAAACACCCACATATATTTTAAATATACACATATCTAAATTATATATATTTATTTATTTATTTAAGAAAAAAAGAATAAAAAAGAGAATATACATTTTTGAAAATATTTTTTGGGGTGGCGCTACTTCACGGTTTTTCACTTATTGCGACGGGTTCTGGCCCCTATTAACCGCGAAAAACGAGGGATCACCGTAGTCAGGAATGTTTGATAATTACCCTAAGTCAGGGGTCTGCAACCTGTGGCTCCAGAGCTGCGTGTGGCTCTTTTATTCTTTAGCTGTAGCTCTTCGTGACTTAATAGTGACCTTTTTTTTATTGCTGACAATGTTAGACGCCCAATCATCCTTCCGATGTGAATTTCAATGAGTTCATCCCGAGTGGAAGTCTGTTTTAGCTGGGAACGGGTTATGAGCTGTGGCGTTCCCCATGGTTCAATCTCAGCACGCCTGCTGTTCATTCTGCATCAAAAAAACATGGCTAAAATCGCAGAAAATCAAATGCATTGGACATCAATGGCAGGCACTGAGTAAATCACAGGTGCTTTGACATTAATAAAATAATCGTTTGAGAAATAAGCTAGATATAACTTCAGTTTAACGTCATTGCATTGACTTACCAGGTCTTTTCATGCTTCTGCTATGAATTGAAATGAGTTCATCACTAGTAGACGTCCAATCTATCTCAAGTCAATTGGACAGCTATCATAGTCAACGGCAACCAATAAGAAATCGAGTATTTGACTTGAATTTCAATTGGATTTTAGAGTTCTGAAATCTAATTCTACATTTGAAGATGATAGAGCAGACCATAAGCAAACTATAGATAAACTAATAAAAAAAATGGTTAAAGTTCATTAAAATGTTACATGTCAAAGGGCTTTTATGGCTCCTGATATTTTTATTTTGGCAGGAGATGGTCAAAATGGCTCTTTGAGTATTGAAGGTTGCTGACCCCTGACCTAAAATAACAGTTTAAGCTAGCTAGTACTAGAAAAAGTATTCCGTAAGCTTGAGTAACAAGTGGGTTCAGTGGTAAAGAGGTATTTTACTGATGTCTTTTGATATTGTGAAGTCCCTCATTGTGTCCTTTTTTGTGGCCTTTCAGGTAATTGCTGAAAACTACCTCAACATCAAATAAACTATGCAAATGTCCAGGTGTGGATCCAAGGCACTCTGCTCCTCACTCACTGGTGCTTTAATACATCTATACTACCGGACCGCCTCCAAGACCGGCCTCTGTACTGATACACACGCACGTAAACACGCAAACATACACACTGTAGTGATGGCCATGAGCAGAATTCAAAGGAACCGGTTGTGTTTAGATGTCATTTACTGTTTGATACATGAATTTCCAACTCGGTGAATTAATGCAACAAGCACACGACTTCCTCTCTGAGAATTCCCGTTGGACCTGTTCATTGATGTCTGCTCAAATGTCATCACAACTGTGTTTTTTTTTCTTTTTCTTACATCTTAACTATGAAGCAAGATGAGGAAATTCATATTTTAATTAAGTTCACACTGGATAACAATATACAGTTGTTTGTAGCAGAATGGTTTGGTATTGATAGGACGCACCCGTTTTTCAATTTAATTTTTTTGTTTTTAAACTAAAAGCTTATGAACTCAATTTGACTGCTTTCAGAGCTCTACTTTTCTCACTAACTGGATCCAATTCTGTTTTTCCCTTTACTCCTCAGTAACCTCAGACTTTACATACATCAAATGAGGTTACTAATATATGTCATTAGACATATAAAAGCGTGTTTACTTCAAAATCTGTTGATTTCAACTTTGTTTTTAACCGTTGAAGGTGTGAACATGATTTAATATTCTGCTATAAACTGGTGCTCTGCTCATTCTCTCTGGCACTGCTGTTAAGTGAAGCTAAATCCAGGTCGATTATAGCAATAATAATAATAATAAGAATGAGGACAGGAAACAAAACGGACGCATATGTCTGTATTTATTATTATTATTATTGTTATTAATGTTTTCCAAGTGGCACTACTTTGAGACCTTATCAAAGCAGGAAGTTTTTAAACCTCTTAAGCTAAACTTTGTATATTTATTTGAACTGCTGGGCGCCGCGGGTGTATGCCAGGGTTTTACGACTCTAAAATACATTAAACACACACACGTGCATCCTCACACACTGGGAAAATCTTTAACCATTTGCCACAAAAAAACTACTGGACTACTTCTCACCTTTATTTTTTTGTGTCGTTTGTGTTTGTACTGTGAATATGATTCATTCTCTTGACTGTACATTTGTGAGATTTATATATTTATGCTCCCCCCCCCACTTGCCTTTTCTTTAATTTTTTTTAAATCCTAAAATGTGTTGTACAATGCAATATAGTATGTGACTCGCTGTCAGAAAACATTGGTGCTAAATTTGGACCGTGCCTGATTTTATTTATTCTCCTAGTGGACAAATATCCCAAAAAAAAGAAACATGATACATTGTGTTATACACAGGGACTTATTTTTTCTTTGTAAACCCCCCTGTTTTTGGCCTTTGATTTAATCTATTTAATATTGTATTGGGGTGTACAACACTTTTGGACAACACACATTCAGTGGAAAAAAAAACACTGTTTTGTACAAAAGCGCCAACGCAAAGCTATATTTAATATGTAATTATGTATGTCTAAATATATATGAGGAAAAAAAATCTATTGGTGCTGCATTGTGACTCCCGCATTCAGACTTTAGCCACCACATGACCTTATCAAACAAGGCTGCAACATGCCAAGGTGCTGTGTGTGGCGGAGTCTTCTTTTTGTTGTTGTATTACTTCAACTCTGCAGGAAAACGGACAAATGGTGCTTCTGTTTTGAACATGAAATTGAATGGTGCAAAGCAAGTCTTACATACGCCCTTCCCGAGGATTATTTGGGTATTTGCAAGAGCCGCACTGATGTAAAACACTTCTTTGTGAGTGTTTTGGGACTCTTGTTTGAACACAATTACTGACTGTAGGGGTGGGGAACATTTAATGGCCCACATTATAATTTTACGAACAAAAATTTTCTGTGGAACTGATGGGGGAAAAAAAGTATATTCCCCAAAGTATACTTATAAAAAATTGCTTCCAAAATACTTTGGAATGTTGGGCTTTTGGTTGAAATTTCAAGATAGCATTATTCATACATTCTTAGTTGAAAGCATGACTGCATTCAAAGTGTAATTTTTTGGGACGTATCAACTGATTCCTTGCCATCTGAGATTTTCAGCCATTATAAAGTACTGTATTTTTCACACTATTAATCGCACTGGACTAGAAGTCGCACCAGTTGAAAAATGCGCAATGAAGCGGAAACCTTAAGTCGCAAATTTGTTGCATTATTCATTTAAAGTCGGTCACAAACTGGAGAACAACATTCAAAAAACCTTGTCGATAACCTATTGTCATTCGGATAATTGTAGCCTGGACACATAACTAGTTTACGAAAGTGTTAATCTGACTCCATATTACCACCAAATCCATTCAAAAAAGGGCGTAGGTTTGCAGAGGGACCGTAGGGACATAACACTGCCAACTTTTCAGGAATGCTCTAATTGTCCCCACCAACTTTTACGCAACCTTATTTGCATTATATAAAGAGAAATATAGGTCATTTAGATTGTCTTCCCATATGTTGATATGATAGAATACACCCTACCATTATTAAGTGAATTAGTTTCATTATGTTCAGACTCATTTATCACTTTTCACTTGCTTAACCCCCCCATCCCCCCCCCCCCCTCCCAAACAAACGTTTGGTTGGCTGATGCCACAAGAAAGACACACTCACATGCTCACACAGCCCTGACAGATTCATGTTGACAACATGCCGCCTCCTCCGCCCCCTTCAGAGAGGAGAGATATTAGGTTTTTTTTGGCCAGCAGCAGCCACTGTAAGTCATGTTAAAAGACGTCAATGTTGTGGAAGTGAGAACAACGCCACTAATTTTGCTATTGAAAGTCCAACCTGCATCAAAGTTAGCATAACATTAAACTTGCTAACCTGCAAAACTACTGCGGTTAGGCCAGCCTCCTCAAGTAACAAAGTAAAGCTAGCTGTCCCTTATTTGGATCATCGTTTGCATTATGTGCATTACGGTAATATCGTCCCTACCAATGTTAAGACCAAACCTATGCCCTAGCATTCAAGTCTTCACGTCCAGGTTATCTTCTGAACTACGCTACCAACTCTGGAACTAGAGGGGCAGACCTAGCTCATCCTTAATGTAACTGTCAGTGTGAAAAAGAAACTTATGGCACACCTGAATATAAGCCTCAGACCCAGCCATATGAAAAAAAAAAATTATGGTATTTTGACAGATTTTAAAACCCACATAAAATTCAGGTTTATATATTTTTCATTTTTCTGATCTTTTATAATAAGAAAAAGTAGTCACACCTTTTGTCACTGATTGTTTTTCATCAGTGTGATTTTCTAAAGATCTAAGTAGGACAAGAATGGGCAAGAAACCACAAAAAAGCTAGGTTCATACCGCAGGTCTTAATGCACAAATCGTATGTTGATTTCCAAAAGACACAAATAACATAAATAATCCCCGTTTAGTCTGATATTCAAAGTTTATATGGCTTGATAGCATGCACGCACACATATACAGACAGTTTGCCCCGACTCTCAGCCGTGTAAGCAATCTTGAAATATTGCTTATTTAGAGCACAAATGAAAACCGAGCAATCCCAGGTGTTACGAGTACCCCTGGTGGTCAGGGTCCACGAGCGTAACATAAGACGGCAGGTATGAAAGGAGGAGGCCGTGACAAATTTGCAAATTAAAAGTTTAACAGAAAAAAAACAATGGATACAGAGCACACACACATTTACCCAACCCCCTGCACTATGCAGCAAACACTAGGGCTGCAGCTGTCGATTAATCGATGAACTAGTTGGTTCGAATAATCGGATAAGCAACATGAAAAATTAAAATACCTCAGCTGAGCCTCAAACGGTATAAGATTTTTTTTTTTTTTTTTTTTTTTTTTTTTTTTTTTTTTACAATGCTCTTAACAAATGGTTCAGACACATATTCCTACAAAAAACGGCTAAATATACCTATAAACTAAATAACGAATGCATTAAAAAACCATTAGTTCAAACAAAAACTTGGCCTATTTTGGTCTTAACATTCAGCAGCTGGATTCAGCCATTTGAAATGAGGCTGACTAGAGGGCAGTGTATCCACCCAAAATCAATAAAACTAAATACAAACACTTTCAAAATTTACCATTGCAACGCTACTTTAATTAAACGAATACTCGAAGCAGCAAAATTTAATTTAAATCTTTTTCTAATCGAATACCCGAGTTAATCGATTAATTGTCGCACTACTAGCAAACACCAAAATAAAAAGTTCCCCAACTAAACCTAGAACCCAAAACAACCCCCAAACTAAATCAGTACAGTGGCAGGCACCAACAGTGCCCCAAAATACATGGGTGGTGTTGCCGCCCTATTTAATGGAGTAATACAGAGGGTTACCTACGTGAGGTGGGAGACACGATGTATACCTGCAGGTGTATACCTAAAGTCCCTACCTCTGTGCTCTGTGCCAACCTAAAGGAAAAAAAGACGAGATCATTAATAAACAAGTGGCAAAAAGTAAACTTCATAAACAGAACAACCAAAGTAAAAAACATAACCAAATGGAGAGCTGCCACCGCTTCTCCTGAACAAACCAAACAATTCAACTTCTACATATAGCAGAAGGAAGAACACATGATTGGATGAGAAACTGAGATGAAGTGGTTCCAGCTGTGGAGGCCCTCTGTGATCACACGGGTGGAAACTACTGCAAAGCAAAAATACAGGTGAAAACACAACATACAAAGTGAAAGGGAAAATGAACGCACATGAACAAAAGGATAAATTACTCTCCATCTGTAACACCAGGCTTATCCTCGATCTATGGCTGTTGTCAAGCCAACCTCTTCCCAAAATGCCAAGTTTAAGCTAGGCGCTAATGTACAGCTCCAATGTTGCAGTCCTCCGTGCCTCTCGCTCTTTGCTGACGTACTTGCTGCATGAATTCCGATTTGGGGGACTTCCCGACGGTTAAGACCGCAGCCAAATTCTGGGAAAATTTGGCCCAGATCGGATTTTAACCGCATACGAAAGTGGCATAGATCGGATTTGAAACGGTCCACTTTTATGCGACCTGTCCCGTTCAGACCATCAAATTAATGCCTGACTCGAGTCAAAAAAACATGAAAAAAAATCTGATTTGTGCATTAAAACCTGCGGTACGAAAGTGGGCTGCTCCAATTTTTTTCCAAAATGTCCAACAGTTCTATTTTATCGCGACTTGCATTCTGTAGTGGAGCATTCACAGTAGCCCTGAACGAGGTATTGTTTGAACACCGTCATCGCGATGTGCGGATCCGCAATACTCGCATTGCAAAAACAACGATATTTTTGGCAGTAAACTCGTTTTTCTGCTTCATGCTCGGACAGCGCAACAACTTCACTCACGTTTTGACGCTCATGCTGCCGAGGACAGCCTCTTAATTACACAATGAATGAGTTGTCTTTGATAGCAGTGCCACAGAGCCGTATATGGCAAAGTCAAAGCCACAAACTTGTAAATTAACAATAACTTAAGTACAAAACAAAGCTGCACTGTTGAGCAAGAAGAAAAAAAACTGGTCGCACTGCTAAGCAGGAGAGAAGTGTGAGGCTGAGTGGACTCACTCAATAAAGCATTTAATATAGGCAACCATTTTTTGAAGTTATGCATGTGCTTCCCGTGCCTGAGTGGGTTTTCCCGGGATTCCTGCTGATTGAATACTATAATTTTCGCACTATAAGGCGCACATGACTATAAGCCGCCGCCCACCAAATGTAACACGCGCAGGACAGTAAGCTGCAGCTGTCCTGGTGTAAACACGGCTGTGTTAACACCAAAAGGTATTAACCGTTAGCACTTTATTTGACAGCGGCGTCATAAGACTGTCATGAGACTGTCATAAGACGAAATGAACCACAATGAAGCTTTAACCGAATGGGCTTCATTGCTTCAAGAGGCGTCATTTGACCATCACTGCTCCCTTTGGAGAAACAGCCAACCTCTTCTGCCACCTGCTGTCAACACTGTTGTTGTCTAACATGCCTCCTAGCATGCATAGCAGGGCTACAGATGAAAATAATCAAAATTCATGTTCTGTGCTAATTACCGTATTGGCCCCAATATAAGATGGCCCTGATTATAAGACGACCCCCTCTTTTTCAAGACTCAAGTTTGAAAAAAGACTTTTTGAGCACCAAATTAATTTTTATACAGAAAGTAATTACAGTACATCTGAAACAAATGATTATAACAATATATTTGAGAAAAAAAGCATGTTATTTTGCTTCATTCAAATCTTAATATCTGAACATTTAAATATGTAAATTAAAGTGCAATCACATTCATAAATGAATGGCTTCTGGTTTTTGAAATGTAAATAAACCAATCTATTGTGATAAAACAAGATTGCAATAACTGCACTAACCATCAACACAAAGTCTAACTGTAGTCTTGAAACAAATCTAAACAAGGAAAAACATTGCAATAAAATAATGCAAACTGGTTCAACTTGAGAGTAGCTGAGATCTTTAATGACAAAACATCGCTTCAATGATATTTTGCGCCATCTAGTGTCGTGAATGGGTACAATGTCTAGACCGCGAATATGACGACCCCCACTTTTTCAATCTTATTTGAATGCAAAAAAATCATCTTATATTCGGGCCAATGCGGTATTTATTCAGTTACTGTTCCATTTGTTTCATTAATTTCTAGTTCTGGTTTTTGGTAACACTTTGTTTGCCACTGTCTTGAGCATTAATAAATGCTTATAACAGATGTCATTTAGTGTTAAATTATCTCACTTTTGAATGGATGTAAAAGATCTGAGCTGGATATAAATGGAGTTAGTAACATACTTTGCTGGACGAAAATGACATCTGTCATAAACATTCGGTAATGCCAATGATGGTGTAATGTCATAATTATGACTGTCTTAAGTAGGGGTGTGACAAAATATCGAAATGGTGATATATATTGTGATACTTTTTATCCCAAAAGGTTATCGATATGCTCCTGTCAAGAATCGAGATATCGTTTTGAAAAGGTGTCAAAATATTTAAAAAAAAAAAAAAAAATGCTACAGGTCAGTGCTCGACGCCCAATCGATTTAGACTGGGAAACGTTTGTTCATTCAAAACCAGAGCATTCACAGGTATTCGGTCCGATTTACAGGTCACTTGTTCATTTTAGGGCATTTACAGGCCATTTACTGTTGAGTTTGAGTCACTGCCTATTCATTTGGGTGATTCCCAGGTCACTTCCTGTTCTGTAACTCAAAATGAACAGGTCACTTCCTGTTCTGTAACTCAAACAGGAAGTGATGTTTACTTTGAGTTACAGAACAGGAAGTGACCCATAAAATACCCCAAAATCAACAGGAAGTGACTGAAAATCAACAGGTAAATGACCTTAAATGGCCCAAAATTACCTCATTGCCTGGCATTGGCCGCCGCTGACGGCCATAGACGTTCAATCTGTTTGAAGTGGAAGGGATGGGATGAACATTCGTTCATTCGCTGCCACCCTCCCAGTTCAAATGGATTGGACGTCTACTAGTGATAAACTCATTCCAATTCACAGCAGAAGCTTGTTTTTCTGTTTATTAGTTGTTTGTAGAATATCTTAGAATCCTTTCCTGACCAATGTACCGATAATCCTCGTATCGCCATAACGTCAGATCGTTATCAGGAGCTTTGTATCGCATATCGTATCGTGAGGTGCCAAGAGGTTCCCACTCCTAGTCTTAAGACAGACTTATGACGCCACTGTCAAATAAAGTGTTACCAAATACCATAACAAGCAATTAATGAAACAACTGGAACAGTAACTGAACATATAATTAGCAGAGAACATGAATTTTGATTGTTGTTTACATCTGTAGCGCTGCAAAGCATGCTAGGAGGCATGTTGGGCAACAACAGTGATGGCCAAATGAAGCTTCTTGAAGCAATGAAGCTTTGCAGCCAATTGATTCAAAGCTTCACGGTGGTTCATTTGGTCTTATGACAGTCGTATGATGCCGCTGTCAATTAGTGTTCCCGGATAATATCTTTTGGTGTAAATATCCCATAATAGATTGAGGACAGCTGCGGCTTATAGGTCAGGTGCGCATTATAGTGCAAAAATTACAGAAGATATTTTGGTGTCATGATGTGAAAATGTGATCAAGATAAAGAACACTGTTTATAACCCCAATTCTGACAAACAGGAAGTTTCACCTGTTGTGAAATTGAAACATTCAAGATTAAGACTTTCATTTACAAAGATTACAGCGCATTTTTGGTCTAACTTGCTATTTCACCCAAAAGCCCAGATATCTTGTAGAGTCATTGAGTACACCAAATGTCTGCTGATGTTCCCCACCCTGCTGTAGTCTCATTTGTAGCCAGCACTGAGTCGTTTTTATGCTTTTTAAAAATCATTAGTGACATTTTTGTCATATCTCTGTGGTTAAAATTTGTCTTACAGATTCCTGTCCTGTTTGTAGAACTGCTAGTCGGACAAGACAGCTTGGTGCTCTCCTTCACGTAAAACAAGGATGTTTTTAGCTAATCGTTCAAAAAGCGACTCTTTTGCCGTCGTTCCTTTTGTTCTCGTTGGAAAAAAACGGAAAGATTTTTTGGGATGTGCAAGTGAGAACCTGCTTATTATTTCAGCTTCCAGACACTTTTGTAACTCTGTGTCATACATGGATTGCAGTGATTTTGTTAAATATAAAATACATTATTGTCGCTTCAGAAGTATGGTGGTTTGTCAAAACACCCACAATGGCACGGGAGATTGAACAAAGTCAAATGGCAATTGTTTAAATGTGATGTAGCAAATCATTCGACAGTGAGCTCTCACTTGGAAAAAAAACAGATTTTGTTGTTGTTGTTGCTGTGTTACCTTTTTCTATGCTGTCTGGCCCGGGTAGCATACAAAGTAGACTGTAACGATCCGATAAAGTCAATGCTAAAACGATTTTTCTTAAAATTTCTGGAATGTATCAGCATCTAAATTGTCAAAAATATCAAAATTACTTTATATTTCTTTTAGCTTTCAGCAAAATTAGTAATGTGAAAAAATTAGGACACCTCATTAAATATTCAGTTTTTTATGATATTCACTGATCTTGTTTTTCTTTAAGGAAAAAGTGATTTAACAGCAGCTAAACAACATTGTTTTACTCATTAAACCAAATTTAGCAACAAAAATGCATATTCTAACTGAGGAAAAAGTTAGGACGCCCTACCACTTAATAGCTAGTGTTACCCCTTTTGGCTGAAATAACTTCAGTGAGACGCTTTTGTAGCCACCTACCAGTGTTTGACATCGGTCGGAAGAAAGTTTGCCCCACTACTCAACGCAGAATACTATCAGCTGTGAGATGTTTGAGGGTTTTCCTGGATGTACAGCCCCTATCAAGTCACCCTACAGCATCTTAATGTGATTAAGATCTGGGCTTTGACTCAGCCCTTCCAAGACTTATTTCTACCTTTTCAGCCAGTCCTTGGTTGGTTTACTGATATGTTTTGAGTCATTGCCATGTTGCAGGGTTCGTTTCACTTCAGCTTTTTTTCACAGATGATTTCATATGTTCCTTAAGCTCCTTCTGATACACGATAGAATTCAGGGTGGAGTCTGTGATGGTGAGCTGGCCAGGTCCTGCTGAAGCAAAGCATCCCCAAACCATGACACTTCCACTACCATGCTTCACAGTTGATATGAGGTTCTTTTCCGGTAATGCTGTATTGGGTTTACGCCAAACATGTCCTCTGTTCTGGTGTCCAAATAATTTAATTTTAGATTCATCTGTCCAAAGAACATAATTCCAGAAGTCCTGATCTTTGTCTGCATTCACTCTGGCAGACTTCAGTCTGTCCTTCATGTTCTTCTTGGAGAGCAAATGTTTCCTCCTTGCACCCTTCCAATGAAGGTTAAACTTGTGAAGTCTTTTTCTGATTGTAGAGGCATGCACTTTCACATCAACCGTAACAAGAGCCTGCTGTAGGTCCCGTGGTGACATTTTAGGGTTTTTGGAAACTTCTTTTAGCATTTTGCGGCCTGCTCTCGGGGTGAACTTGCTTAGACGGCCATACCTGGGCATGTTGGCAGTTGTTTTGGATGTCCTCCACTTGTAGACTATTTTCCAGGCAGTGGAATGGCGGATTTTATATTCTTTTGAGACCTTTTGAAATCCCTTACCAGACTCATAATCATCTACAATCTTCTTCCTGAAGGCCTCAGACAGCTCCTTTGATCTTACCATGGTGTTTTCTCTCACTTCAACAGTCAGTCACTGTCGAAAGTATTCTGCGTTGAGGAGTGGGGCAAAGTTTCTTCAGACAGATGTCAAAGACTGGTAGATGGCTACAAAAAGCGTCTCACTGAAGTTATTTCAGCCAAAGGGGGTAACACTAGCTATTAGGTGGGAGGGTGTCCTAACTTTTTCCTCAGTTCGATTTTGCATTTTTGTTGATTAAATTTGGTTTAATGAACAAAACAATGTTAATTTTTGTTGTTTACCTGCAATTAAATCACTTTATTTTCCAGAGATAAAGAAAAACAAGATCAGACATTGATATGAGAACATTTCTTAATAAAGAACTGACTATTTTCCCTTGAATCGAATAGTGGTGGACTGTAAAATCAGCAAAAATATATTTCGTAAAGAATCTACCGGATCATGAAATTGGTGATTTACATCCCTAATCGTAATGTTGTTTTCTTGTTTTTAATTACTCATTTGCTGCCATTGACAGTGATTGACAACTAAGTAAAACATTACTACCAACCCCTCCAGTTCATATGTAACAGATGTTGATTGCCCTTAACCTTTCAAAATGAACTGGACGTGTCGTGCCGTCAGTGACACCCGATGAGTTAAATTAATGCCCTATTAGTGGGTAATGGCATCTCATTAGTACCGAAGTTTAGTGTACATCAGGACACGCATGCTTACCAGACTTGAGCTGTCCAGTGGGCTCTCATATTTTAACTCCAAAACAAACAGTAAAGTACTTTTGGCAAAGTCGAAAGACAATGTGCATTGGAAACGAGAGTATGAAGCTTTCATCTTGTAGAAATTCAACGAAAAGCCTTTCTATTAAAGGCTGTAAATGCTCAGTCCTGCCAAGCGTCTTAACTCAGGAATGTTTTTATCACATCTCCATACTTGTACAGTTGGCATAAGTCAGATCCCTCTCTTAATGGACAATCTTCCGTGGGGACAAAAAGGCCATTGGGGAACGCGGGGTCTCACTCGCACATCCATCCATCAAGCCAAGTCAGTGTAGTCTTCTCAAACGACACGGCGACGACTTTTTCAGCATGTAGTAGTCCTACTGTCGTGTGTTGACTGTTACGGCAGCTTTTAGGAGGTGCAATAACAGCAAAACCCGGCTGCTCACAGTTTGGTGTTGGTGCTTTCTAGCCTAAGATGTAATCATAACAAATGAATTATTTGTGTTTTTCCCCCCTCCTTTGCATTTTATGAATAGTAATAAAATGTTTCATATGATATTTGAAATTTGCTGTCACTTTTTTGTCTGTATTACAGGAATTTTGTTGATATTGTGCAAGGTAAGATCAGACCTCTGTTTTATTGCACATGAACACTACTGACCTTTTAACTGTAGTTGCTCAAATTGTAGATTAAGGTGTTCTTACTTATTGGCTGCCATAAACGGTGATAGATGTCCAATCTACTTGAACTGAGTGGTTAACAGCAAATGAACTAATCAATGATCAAACAACTAAAATTATTTAATGGTCGATGAAGAGTTTAAAGACATTGTTGACTTAAAAATGATTAAAATTCTCTTTTGAGGTAAATATTTGAGTAAATATTGTCAATTTTTGTGTTTACGTTTGTTAAAACTACAGGCAAATCAATTTTTCTATTGTAGAACTGATTTAATAAAGTTTTATTTAAAATATTTTTAAGAGAAACAGGAAACTCATTATTAAAAAAAAAACAACTTACGTATTAGATTTTTTTTTATGAAGTTTTTTTTTATATATGAAAACAATGTTCTATCATAGACTTGATAATGTATTGACATGGCACATTCCCCATTCACTGCGTCACGCCTTCCCGAAGGGGGCCGTCCAACACTCCACTTTATTTATTAGCAATCAGTCACATGCAGCGATCTAACACTGGATTTAGGTTGAAAAAGTGCAAAAGATGTACTGCATACAAACACTAAGGATTGTCTCAGGAGTGATTTTTTTCGAGGATTCAAGATAATTATTCTATTTTACGTACCATGCATGCATTTTGATGCGTGAAAAAAAATCAATGGGAGAAATTAGCCGCTACAGCATTGGCATTATACTTGGCAATATTTTCGTAAAATAAATGCTACCTGCACAATTTTTTGCCTTTAACCAAGAATCGAAAGTCTTTTATGTCCATATCTATAAAGAATTCTGGGATTTAACCATTTATTTACAAGAATTTTCAACGGAAAAAGATCTGTGTTTACATATGGCGGCCGCCATTTTCCTTACTGACTAGCCTCATAGTTAGCAATATTTACGTAAAATAAATGCTACCTGCTCTTTTTTTTTTTTTTAAGCTTTCAACCGAGACTGTTTTACATCCATATCTATAAAGAATTCAGGGATGTAACACTAGAAGTCCCAGAGAATTCTTGTACTCCTAATAGTCCCAAGCAATGGCCGATTTGGCCTCTACCCGGAAAAATCCAGAGGTGGGCAAAATGACCCAAGTGCTTTTGAATTGGCAAGTCGTTGTCAGACAAGAGCCATTCATATATGGGAATATTAGGAGTATTTATCTTGGAGAAAGGCCGATTCGGCCTTTGCTGGGTTTTCTAGTGTTAAGCATTTATTCACAAGAATTTTAAATGGAAAAAGCTTTGTTTACATACGGCGGCCGTTAATTTACTGACTGACTAGCCTCATAGTTCGCAATATTTACGTAAAATCAGTGTTGTTTTCATCAACCATGACTAAATGAAAATATTTCGTCAACGAACAATTTTTTCATGACGATGACAAGAGGATAACGAGCTAAGAACTTGTTTTGGGAGACAAAAATATAACGACACGAATGCCAGTTTTCGTTTAACAAGACTAGTATGCGCCAGGTTCCGTCACATGTCCACAATGTGTGACATTTTATGTGTAGTTAGCTTGCATTGTAGCAGTGTCTGGTTGTGTCCCTCTTGTGACATGCTGCGCATCCCCCAACTCACCCACTCGTGTCCTCTCCAGTCTTCTCATTTGTCTTTTTATCTTGGCAAGAGAGAATGTGCAATGTTGACTTGAGCCTTTACAGTTCTGTGCTAAGTGATCATCACACACTAACTAGTAACTCATAGCATTAGCATATCATTCACGTTCGTGTTGATATTAGGCTATTGCTAACAGCGAGCGTCCTCCAACTCTCGGACAACTTTTTTTTACATACAATTTTTACAGTATTTTTGGAGTTAAACTTTCGAATTTTACAGACGAAAATATTGAGTAAACTAAAACTAGACGAAATTAGTCTTAATTTTTCGTTGACAAAAACTAGAGGAAGACAAACACAGTTTGAAATGACTAAAATATGACTAAGACTAATACGTTTTATCATCCAAAAGACTAAGACTGAGACGAAAATTAAAATGGCTGCTAAAAACAACACGTGTAAAATAAATGCTACATGCACTCTTTTTTTTTTTCTTTTAACCAAGAACAGACTGTTTTACGTCTATAGACCCTACTCACCAACGTCACAGAATGACGTGTCGCTGTATCCGGCCGCCATATTGTGCGTCTTTGTTTATCCGTATTCTCAATGGTTTCAATTTGTCGTGCAATTCATGGAAGCCCCGGTGCTTTCAGATGCTGTAAACTCATTGGATGCGCTGCATAAAGGCGTTATGTGGAAAAGCTTCAGTCTATCCATTCACCAGATCCATATTTGATTTCTAAATCGATATTTTTTGACCCGCTGTCTTCGCCCTCTCTGCCTGACATCTGCTACCCTGATATCTACAACTATCTTGTCCACACAAAATCAGCCTATTCTCATGAAAGTTTGAAAAACTTTAAGAGCAGCACTCTAAGCAACATTACCCCGTGTGACCCTTTAATTCCAATTTTCTAAAATGGCGACAATCAATAAAAAAAAAGTTGACTGCGATGGCGAACGATTCAAGGATAGGTGGATATTGGAGTATTTCTTCAATAAAACACGCAACAACTGTTTCTGCCTCATTTGCAAAGAGACAGTCGCTGTTTTCAAAGCGTTCGATGTGACGCAATATTACCGAACAAGACACGCTGACATGTACGACAACATTACAGGGAAGATACGCAGCGCGAAATTATAGCAACTTGAAGCTAGTTTAATTTCACAGCAGCAGTATTTCGCAAAAGCCCGAGTGTCGAAAGAGAACGCCACAAAGACGAGACTGTTGAAATTATGAATTAAAGAAAAAAAATAAAGCAAATGTGACACACAGAACGGCTTGCTAAAATTTGTCTATGTAAATCAGCCAAGGTAGCCCCCCCACATTTTTACCACACCAAATCTGGCCCCCTTTGCAAAAGGTTTGGACACACCTGTTTAACTGATGATCCATAGACGAGGCCAGCTTCTTTCACTTGGTACCAGCTAAATATTATTCAAAATGTAATGATGGTGGAAGAAATCAGCATCTTGAATTTGAAACTATGTTGTCGGCGATTAGCCTCGCAATGATCTTAATTGTGGTTGACAGCCCAAAACCCTCTAAATATATATTAAATGCATCTTACCAGATATAAAATGACTACTACATAATCTGTGGTAATCGTTTGGAGCCCAGTTTTCTCGTCGAATTGCAGCAGTCCATCTCGCTCTCCTCTCCGAGTCTCTCGGAATACGGTAGAACTTCAAGTCTCTCCATCTATCTTCTCTGTTATTGCAACCAACTGCCACACACGCCTTCACCATTTTGATTATTAATGTTAACGAGCAGAAAAACACGCCATAATAGGAGGAATTTACATAGTGGTAATGCGTAACACGACGAGTTGACGGACAATATGGCGAGGAGGCGTGGTTGTGACGTCATGTGAGTAGGATCTATATAAAGAATTAATTTAAGCATTTATTCATAAGAATTTTCAACAGAAAAAGCTCTTTGTTTAATAATGGCAGCCGCTAATTTCCTTACTAACTAGCCTCATAGTTCGCATTATTTACGTAAAATAAACGCTACCTGCACGTTTTTTGTTGTTGTTGCTTTTGACCAAGAATCGGGACTGTTTTACGTCCATATCTATAAAGAATTCAGGGATTTAAGCAATTATTCACAAGAATTTTCAATGGAGCTCTTTGTCTGAGATAGGCCCCCTATGAATCGGCCCCGCGCCCTGTGTCCCCTCAATACATTATGAAGTTATGGTTGTATATTGTGGTTATATATATACTTTTAAATATTTTTCTGTAGCTATATTTGTGTTTTTGAGCTGAATTCTGTTTCAAACATGTTTAAATTTAAAGCCGTGAGCAGCTGCAGTCAGTCATGTTTCTTTACAAGAACTTAGCAGAACTTAGGTTCAGACATTCTCAAATATGACTTCATACACCTCTGTCACAGGGTCAACTCATCTGCAGACTTTTTCTAATATTTTTTACAACGAGCTATGAAGGGAAAAACAATGTCCATGTGAAGAGCAGACCTCCCAACAAGCATCCTTGGAAGCAGGGAGGACGTTCCTCTGCTCAACATGGTGCTGAAAGGTGCGTTTTAAAAGGACTAAAGGCCAGACGACAATATATCCTGCGGTGAACACCAACGAAGTGTAGAAGACAACTCTTTTTAGTGATGCTTTATGATGCTCAAGAATGAGCTTTGGCTGAATGTGTTGGGCAACATCGACCTTGACTGTCTGCATAACATCACTGCAGCTGTGAGAGCATCAACACCTCTGTGGAAATCCTTTTTTCTTAACTGTTAGGAAATAAATACTACTTACAGGTGCCTCGAAAACACAATAAGCGCATATCATAGCTGCTGCAGTTTGTTAGGATGAAAGTTTTTTTTGTCCATTACAAATAAGTATGTATTTTGGAAGCCAACATAGCGAACATTTGCAAAGACCTACTGTGTCTACATTGCATTGTTTGTAACAGACTGTAGGTTATGATTACTGCAAGTACATACATTGTGAATAGGGCTGTCAAACGATTAAATTTTTTAATCGAGTTAATCACAGCTTAAAAATTAATTAATCGTAATTAATCTCAATTCAAACCATCTATAAAATATGCCATATTTTTCTGTAAATTATTGTTGGAATGGAAAGATAAGACACAAGACGGATATATACATTCAACATACGGTACATAAGTACTGTATTTGTTTATTATAACAATAAATCAACAAGATGGCATTAACATGTTAAAGCGATCCATGGATAGAAAGACTTGTAGTTCTTAAAGGATAAAAGTTAGTCCAAGTTATAGAAATTTTCTATTAAAACCCCTCAATGTTTTCGTTTTAATAAAATTTGTAAAATTTTCATAAAAAAATAAACTAGTAGCTCGCCATTTTTTATGTCAATAATTACACAATGCTCATGGTGCTGTAACCCATAAAATCAGTCGCACCCAAGCTCCAGCAGAGGGCAACAAAACAAGTAACAAATGGACATGACACTGTGCTGTCATTTTAATCTGTTTGAGTGGGGGCATATGCGTTAAATGCGTCAAATATTTTAACGTGATTAATTAAAAAAATTAATTACCGCCCGTTAACGCGATAATTTTGACAGCCCTAACTGTGAATAATACTATCCAAGTCCAACTGGCAGCAGTGGTGGAATGTAACTATGTAAAAGTACTTTGTAACTGTACTTAAGTACATTTTTGTGTACCTGTACTTGTGGTACTTTTTTCCTTTAACTTCACTATATTCTTCGGCACGTATCTGTACTTTTTACTAGTGTTGCACCGATACCATTTTTTGGCCCCGATACCGATACCTGGCTGTGCAGTATCGGCCGATACCGATACCATACCGATACCACCCCGTTTATATATATATGATTTTTTTTGTTTACCCCCCCCCCCCCAAAGAGCTACATAATTGGATGTGAAATCATTGCTAGCAAGGCTTTGTCAGGCTGTTGCTTACCTTTGCAAAATAGGAAAAAGACTAGTACAAAGTATAATACTGGCCCAACAGTAAGAAAGTAAAAATAAGTTCATAATAATAAACTCTGAATGAACTGAGTAAACTTTTTTTAAACCTCTGAAAGGCCAAACAGTGCAACTTTCATGAAATTATTGTCACATTCTGCTGCTGGTTAGATTGTGTTTTGTTGCTGGGCTGTTAGTGGGGGCGTTCCTGACGTCGCACCTGAATCCAATGCGGGCTCATCAAAGCAGCATTTAAGCACGGGTGAGCTCAGAGAAGGCTGCCGAGATATTTGCTTTGCTGATCGCCATTTGACATCTCGCACTATAGTCTCGCTACATTTGCTTGTTACGTCCCTGCATTGGGTTTTTTCTGTTAGTGTGCTGCACTCGTTTGTAACCTCTACCCTGTGCAGGTATTTGAGTGTTTTTATTTTGGCTTTTTGGCTCGCTGCCTATCGTCTTAGGTAACCCTCGAGTTTGTAGTATTGAGCTCCGTTGACCTGCTGTCACGGACTCCTTTTGTTATTTCTACTATCCCGCGATCGCGTGTTATTTTTTGTTTGCAATCATTAAACCCTTATACTTATCCCCCGCTTGTTGTCCGCTTCGAGGTCCAACCTTGTTTCCGCATTTGTGGACGCTAACAATTATAAGTAATAATATTTGACCACAGCATCCCGTCTCTCTATTAGCCTCTTTTTTTCAGGGGGGGGGGATCCCTTATTTCTATTTCTGAAAGGTGGCAACTCTACTTTGGAAACAGTTCCCAAATTACTGCAGCATTTCTTTCAGTAAAAGACAATAAAAGTAAAGTAGACGTAGTCAACTGACCAGAGATTGTTGCACCTGTCCAGCGCCCTTCCTCTAGATAGCAGTCCTGCTCTTGCAGGCTCAAACTCGTTGTGTTCGTTCACGTTTCGTCTTCAAATTTTTTGATCAGGTTCGAGGTATTGAAACTGGCCGATTTAACTCCACATCTCGAAACTTTCAGGCCGCAAATCTTGCACGCAGCCATTGATTTTAATTGACGGGATTTCTATTTTGAAATATTTCCCGACCGCCGCATGTCGCCATGTCGGCCATGTCATTGGTCAGAAGTGGCTATTGGCCCGTTCTCATTGGTCTGGAGCAGGCCAATAGCGATAGCTGTTTGGTGTTCACGTGTCATCACACAACACAGAGACAAAGTGTAGTGAGCGCCAGGAGAAAAAAAAAAAGGCTGCGGTCAAATGTTATAATAATGGATCGGTAAATGGTATCGGCGCCGTCTTTGTTGGTACTCGCCGATACCGATACCACCATTTTGGGCCGGATCGGCGCCCCCTGCCGATACTAGTATCGGTATCGGTGCATCTTTACTTTTTACTCCTACTACTTTTCAAATTTTCGCCTACATTACACATTACTTTTGTTTTCTTTTTTGTGTCATTGTGAATTGATTTTTTTTTTTTTTCCTGCCTCCAGCGCAATCGATAAGCCCCGTGCAACAATACCATAATCGAGCACTAGCAGCAGCAACACGAGTAAAGCAAGATTGGGAAGGTGAACAAGATATCGACCAATGAAAACCATCAGTGTAGCAGCCCGCCTTCCGATGGGTGCTGCAGACTCTTGTACCGAAGGTGGCGATATGCACCTGATGCTTGCGTGCAATCCCCCAATAAGCTAAGTCAGGGGTCGGGAACCTATGGCTCTTTTGATAGCTGCATCTGGCTCGCAGACAAATCTTCATTTTTCAAAAAAAAAAAAAAAAAAAAAGTTTGTTATGTAATGCGAAGGGTGCTAGGACTTTGGGGAAAACTTGGCAGGCGTAAGAGCCACAGGGGAAGCGTTAAAAAGAGCAACCAGTAAGGGGCGCTCACATTTTTTCCATTGGCAATCCAGTGATCAGGCGACATTCAGGACACTAGGACAGGTGCGGCACAGCGGCAGTGGAGAACGAACGCCTGAAAAGCCTGATGATGCGTGTGGCAGTCGGTTGCAATAATAGCTATGCATCTGAAGCGTGGTGCAGACAGAGATTAAATGCTTCAGTCTGTTGTTTCACATTTAATTTTCTTTTATTTTCATTTTTCTTGTACAGCTGAAACAAGAAAAAAAAAAAAAACGTCTCTCATTGCCGCATTTCTTATTCGCTGTAAAATGCGGATTCTTATTAATAAACAAATACGAGTTTTTGTGACAAAACATTTAACTTCTGCATTTTAGACACTACTAGCATTCACTCGTCGTCCGCTCACCATTACGAACACATCTGCACTCATACATAAACATACTTAATGATTAGCATATTTCTGAACTATATTAACACACAGTACACATCACAATCATCCTAAAATAAAGCAATCCGCTAATATAACAGTCAAATTGTACTCTTTATCTCACCTGAAACAAGAAAAAAAATTAGTTTACAACGTCTGTTTCGCATTGCTGCCAAGACTGCTGATTCCTTATTTGCTCTTAAATGCGAACATTTATTGCCCATGCACGTCAAGAAACGAACGCTGCCCCCTACTGGTTTAAAACCGTAAGTACAACAGTCTTTTCAGGCTGAAACTTGTGTGTCTATTTTCCACAAACACAACGAAATAAGATGAAACATTTTAAACATAGGGTGAATCAATCTGTGGACACAACGAAATAAGATGAAACATTTTAAACATAGGGTGAATCAATCTGTGGACACAACGAAATATTAAAATAATTATTTTAATATTTATTATTTGATTTAATTATTATTATTTGTATGAGTTATTAAAAAGAATTCAGAGACTTATTGTACTTCAAAAGTGTTGAAATTACATAAAATGCACATTTTACTTGTATTTTTAGTTTTTAACATATTGTATGGCGCTCACAGAATTATATTTAAAAAATATTTGGTGTTCATGACTCTCAGCCAAAAAGGTTCCCGACCCCTGAGCTAAGTTATGGAGTTTTTGAGTTTGTTAATGAATTTTCTGGTTCTTTCTTTCAATATTGACTCAAATTTCTGTATGGGTGTATGTATATGACTTAAAGTTGCACCGATACCGATACCAGTACCGGCAGGGGGCGCCGATCCGGCCCGAATTGGTGGTATCGGCGAGTACCAACATTTAGGTCGCCGATACCATCTACTGGCATCACTTGAACGTAAATGTGTTGTCCTCCCCACGTGAGGTAACTTCCCAAATCCCGATGCACGACATCTGCATGTCTTTGTCTCGAAATTACCAAACGAAATTAACACCTTCGTCTTCAATATTAAGGATGTAAACTACAACGCATAAGCGCGATGTTGCGCTGCTCATCTAATACGGCATTCACAAACGATTAGCATGCGTAAGCTAACGCATGCTGTTATAGCGCCGATGGGATCAGAAAGGTTAAGACCGTGCGAGACTAAGCAAGCTCATGGTTTCACAATGAACAATGAGTGGCAAATTAAGAGCGCCGTACTTCAAACTCGTCCTGTTTATGAAAGTCTATTGTCATATGCTGGTGTTGTGCAGTAATGAGCAGAAGTGACTTCTGTGGCCAGAAAAGACTCAAGCGGTGCAGCGCGCACACTAGATACCAAAAAATGATGTTTCCTCCTCCATGTTTCCCGGTTGGGATGGTGTTTTTGGGGTTGTACTCATCCTTCTTTTTCCTCCAAACACGACGAGCCGAGTTTAGACCAAAAAGTTAAATTTTGGTCTCATCCGACCACATGACCTTCTCCGATTGCTCCTCTGGATCATCCAGATGGTCAGCGGCAAACTTCAGACATGTCTCGACATGCACTGGCTTCAGCCGCGGGACCTTGCGTGCGCTGTAGGATTTTAATCCATGACGGCGTAATGTGTTTCCGATGGTTTTCTTCGAGACTGTGGTTCCAGCTCTCTTCAGGTCATTGACCAGGTCCTGCCATGTAGTTCTGGGCTGATCCCTCACCTTCCTCATGATCAGTGATGCCCCACGGGGCGAGATCTTGCATGGAGCCCCAGAACGAGGCAGATTGACCGTCAACTTGAACTTCTTCCATTTTCTAAAAATCGCTCCAACAGTTGTTACCTTCTCACCAAGCTGCTTGCTTATTTTCCTGTAGCCAATCCCACCCTTGTGCAGGTCAATTATTTTATCCCTGATGTCCTTACACAGCTCTTTGGTCTTGGCCATTGTGGAGAGGTTGGAGTTTGTTTCTTTGTTTGTTTGAGCATGTGAACAGGTGTCTTTTATACAGGTAACAAGTTCAAACAGGTGCAGTTACTTCCGGTAATGAGTAGAGAACAGGAGGGGTTCTTAAAAAAGAACTAAGAGCCGAAATATTTACTAGTTGGTAATGTATCAAATACTTATTTCATGCAGTTAAATACAACTTTATTATTTAAAAATTAATACAATGTGATTTTCTGGATTTTTGTATTCGATTCCGTCCCTCACGGTTGAAGAGAATTTATGATACAAATTATAGACCTCTACATGGCTTGCAAGTGGGAAAACCATCATAATCGGCAGTGTATCAAATACTTGTTCTCCCCACTGTACATGACTATGGCGAAAAACACTCAGGTGACCTGATGTTCCGCTCTGAGACCCCCAATTAGGCCAAATTTCAAGATTGTCCTGTATGCATGTGTGATACGTCACTGGAAAGCTTAAAATCTCAATTTTCTGGGGGAAGAAAAAAAATTCGTCCAGGGAGGCATTTAAATTTTTTTAAAAATTTTTTTCTAAACACCTAAACCCAAACTGGAGGTGAGAGAGTGACAGAGCACAATTAAAGACACCGTGATTTTAACGAGATATTATCGAGCACTTACCTTGTTTCTATTCAAAAACTCCGTGGAGCATGTCTCACCGAGTGTCAAGACAAAGACAAGACAAAGTATTTATTAGAGATGTAGATCGGGTCCGATCACGTCATTTTCAAAGTATCGGAATCTGCAAAAAAATGTCGGCCATGCCTTTTTTTAATATATATATATATATATATATATATTTTTTTTTTTTTAATTAAATCGTTTTCTAATTGTATTTAACGTTACAGACATAATATGTTACACTTATCCAGAGTCTTTAGTTTAGGCTTAAGGTAGGGTTATCAAATTTATCCCAATAACGGCGGTAATTACATTTTTAAAAAATGTATCACGTTAAAATATTTAACGCAATTAATGCATGCGCTGCACGACCCACTCACACATTGTCGCGCTCCATCTGTAAAGGCGCCGTTTTGCCTATATAGAGAGCTAAAAGGCGGCGTATAATGAGTAGAGTGAATTTTGGAAGCCTTTGGAGCCTATTTAATTGGCTAAAGCCTTACAATCCCTCTCCCTACGATAAGAAAAATCATGGGAAGCAATGTGGGGAAGCATGGTATCAATTAATCGTTTTCTTAACACCTTATGTTATATCCACTTGCAGAGAAGCTATATGAATTGGTAGCACTACGCACTCATGGTTCCACTTGTCATGGTTCCACTTCCCATCATGCATTTGGGCATGGCCTTCTGTATCATTTACTGGAAGCTCAACAAATACACTAGATGGCAATATTTAGTCACAATATACAAAGTCACACGTCTTTCTATCCATGGATCCCTCTCACAGAAAGAATGTTAATAATGTAAATGCCATCTTGAGGATTTATTGTCATAATAAACAGATACAGTACTTATGTACTGTATGTTGAATGTATATATTCGTCCGAGTTTTATTCATTTTTTTCTTAATGCATTGCCAAAATGTATATGATCGGGAAAAAATATCGGGAATGATTGGAATTGAATTGGGAGCAAAAAAAAGCAATTGGATCGGGAAATATCGGGATCGGCAGATACTCAAACTAATACGATTGGGATCGGATCGGGAGCAAAAAAACATGATCGGAACAACCCTAGTATTTATGTTTGCAAATGGTGAATTTCTAGTAGCAAATAACATTTAACACAAAAAAATGATACTGCTTATGAGCACACTCATTTTGTAATGTCAGTTATACCCACGCCAATAAACACTTGAGCACAGGTGCACGTGATGATGGGTATTGGTAAGTAAGACGTCACGAGGAAGGGCAGGCAATCTGGCGTACACCCATTTGATTGGCTGGAATAGTACCAGCATTGATAACATCTGCAGGAAGCATAGTCTTTATTTACCTTCACTTAACAATCCATGTTTTTTCAATTCCATCAAGGAAAAGTGGCTTCACATACAAATGTTCATAAAAATGAATTTGAATGGATGTTAACCAGTATTATTCAATTCAGCGCTATCCCTCAGCTTGATAAAATAGCAATCATTCCTGAGTCTACTTTCCATTCAATCAACAAACATGCTTTTCATACCTTTGTGTGATCCCATATGACACTTTTTTCCTCTCTTGGTTGGAATCCACGAGGATCAAGGACACCAGGATTTTCCTATTTTGGCGAGAACAGGAGGTGGGTGAGAAAAAACACCCACCATCTATACGCCTCACCCCTTGATAAAAGTTCAACGCTCACTCCCACGGCAAAGTTTGTGCGAGAGAAAATGCTGCTGTCCGCTTTGCTGATGCTCTGCTGTGTAGGCCTGCCAGAGGCCACGATGACAGGTAATCTAAAAAAATATATATAAATATATATTTTCAGAAGACATTCAATTGAACAAGAAATTTTATCTCTCAACAGGAGAAAGGAGCCTGACACCCCTGATGTTCTCCACACCAGCCACCTACGTGCCACGGAGCACAACCGCGTGCTTCCTGGAAGACGTGCTGGCCGCCATGCGAGAGGCTTTAGGGGTCGGTGGCCAAATGATGCCGGGTGCATTTGGAACGTGCGCGGCATCTGGGAATCTGGTGGTCTTGATGGACTTGGCAAAAGACGCAACGAAGAGGACAGGAGGTGGACTGGAGCTCCTCCATTCCACTGAAGGTAATGATGTCAAAACCTGAGGCTATTATAAAACTTCATGGGCTTTAATTGGAAGGTGAATGATCATGTGTATCACCATCGATGGTGATAGTCACCATAGGCAGTTTGACTTTGTGGGGAGGGGGAAACATGTTGATGACAAGGGCGTAGGTTTGCATAGAGACGGTAGGGAGAGACACTACCAATTTTTCAGGATGCTTAAATTGTCCCACCAACTTTTAAGCAAACTTATTTGCGTTATATAATGACTTTAGTTATATAGGTCATTTAGATTGTCTTCCTATATCTGTAAGGATAGAATTGATGCAACCATTATTAAGTGAATTATAGAACTTTCATTATGTTCAGACTTACATTGACTCCTTTTCACTCACTGAATGTGCCAGTCCATTTTTTCACTCAAACACGTTTGATTGGCTGATGACTTGACCCCCCCCCCACACACACACACGCATTCACAGCCCGACAGAAATACAACATGCCGCCTCCCCCGCCCCCTTCGAAGACGAGGGATATTAGAAGTTTTTTTTTTCCGCCAGCAGCAGCCCCTCAAAGTAATGTAAAAAGACGTCAATGTTCTGGAGGTGGGGTACACAACACTAATTTTGCTACTGCTACCGTGCTTCAAGTCAATTTTACACACTTAGAGTTCTTGAAATAAGAGCTTGCTGAAAATAAGCTTAATAGACTTATTTTAAGCAAAAAGTTTGTATATTTATTTAATCTGAAAAGAAAAACTAGTTTGTCAGAAATGTTCTTAATTCAAGAATATTGTTCAAAACATTATTTGAAAGCAATTTTTTTTCTTGATTTAGGTGAAAAAATGACCAACTTTTAGATGTATGGGCTCAGTATGAACAAATAGTAATATTTACTTGAAGTAAGTGGAAGAATCTGACGCATTAATGTGTTAACTAGGCTTTAACACTCAAAACAAGATGGAGAAAATTGTTTGACTAGATTTAACGAAAATGATCAGATTAAGACGTTATAAATTTGAGGTGTGAAAGTTAGTACAGGTCAATACAGATTTACTTTGCATTAATCATTTAGCCTATTAATTAATTATGTTCACATTGGTGAGAAATGTTGCCGTGACCCCCGTTCACCCAATATGTTTGGATTTATTAATTTCCCGTCACCAGCAAAAAGTGTACATGCAGGTTATGCTGTTATATCATCCCTTCCAATAGTGAGAAAAAACCTACGCCCTTGGTTGATGACCCCGAAACGCAATGTCAGCAATAAAATTAACAATACATACATACAATACATATAATAAATGTGGCGGAAAACACAGACAAGGCTTAAAAAGCAGTTTCTGCTCTTGCACCCCTCTTTAAAATAATCTACTGTATTTTAAGCAAAAAGAACTGTTGTGTTTGATAGAACAATATGTCTATATACTGCCATAGCAGATTCATGGCGCATTAAGTGCCCGAACTATTTTAATTTGTCCGTTTTACCCTGGAGACCCCGGTTTACAGACGTAGACGACA
This sequence comes from Corythoichthys intestinalis, assembly GCF_030265065.1. NCBI lineage: Eukaryota > Metazoa > Chordata > Actinopteri > Syngnathiformes > Syngnathidae > Corythoichthys > Corythoichthys intestinalis. The sequence continues at coordinate 42,723,763 of NC_080401.1, read as the reverse complement.
GAGGTAAGTAATTATATTTATTATTTGAAATGTCTGTCATTTTTTGCTTAGAATCATTAATTGATGTCTAATATTTAATTAAAAAAAAAAAAAAAAAAGACTTAAAAAAATTATTTACTCGCATATTTTAAACTTTTAAACAAATTACTTCACAATTAAAAAATTAGCGTCTGTAAAAAAGTCATGGATATCTACCTCATAACTATCGTTCAATTGTATTTTTTTTTTTTCGTTTCTGTCGCATTTTCCCCAGCATTTTAGATGATCAATAATCAATCCAAACAAAGAAAAAAAAAAAGTTTAAAAGGGTAAATATTAAGGCTTTCAAAATTATCCTGTTAACGGGTGTTAATTATTTTTTTATAATTAATCACGTTAAAATATTTGACGCATTTAATGCACATGCCCCACTCAAACAGATTAAAATGACAGCAAAGTGTCATTTCCACTTGTTACTTGTGTTTTTTGGTGTTTTGCCGCCCTCTGGTGGCGCTTGGGTGCGACTGATTTTATGGGTTTCAGCACCATAATTATTATTGACATCAACAATGGCGAGCTACTAGTTTATTTTTTGATAGAAAATTTTACAAACTTTATTAAAACAAAAACATTAAGAAGGGTTTTAATATAAAATTTCTATAACTTGTACTAACATTTATCTTTTAAGAACTACAAGTCTTTCTATCCATGGATCGCTTTAACAGAATGTTAATAATGTTAATGCCATCTTGTTGATTTATTGTTGTAATAAACAAATACAGTACTTATGTACAGTATGTTAAATGTATATATCCATCTTGTGTCTTATCTTTCCATTCCAACAATAATTTACAGAAAAATATGGCATATTTTATAGATGGTTTGAATTGTGATTAATTACAATTAATTAATTTTTAAGCTGTGATTAACTCGATTAAAGATTTTAATCGTTTGACAGCCCTAGTAAATATATGAAAATGAAAATCTCGACCACTCCTTGATATCTGCATCGCGACCCTTGTTAATATAACCATGTTTCACCCATAAAATCCCCCTAAAATCCGGCTGTGGCTATTCACAGCTGTGTCTTGACACTGGGTGATACATGCTATATGGAGTTTTTGGATTGAAAAGAAGTAAGTACGCAATAATATCTCTTTAAAATCATGGTGTCTTTAATTATGTTCTCGCGTGCTCTCACCTCCAGTTAAGGTTTTGCTGTTTACCTTTTTTTTTTTTTTTTTTAAATAAAAATGCCCCCCTGTTCAAAATTTTTCTTGCCCCAGAAAATTAAGATTTTAAGCTTTCCAATGATGTATCACATATGCATATAGGAAATTTGGCCAAATTGGGGGTCTCAGTGGAACTTCAAGTCACCTGAGTGTTTTCTGCCATATATATATAATATATGTACACGTTTTGACACTTTTCGTGTTCAATCCGCTTCTTCAGGTGTAGTTTTAGGCAGGCAAATCAAAGGACAGTCTCTAAGGTGCTAGTCACATGATTCGTTCGAAAAATAATTTTGACCGATGACTAAATACTTCGTAGGATTCTTGTTCATTTCATTCATTTTTGTTTTTTTGTTTTATTGCTTTCCAACTTTTACAGACATTTTAACGGCTAGGTCTTTATTTTAAAGGGGAAAGTCAGAAATGTTGACATTAGACTTAATCTTCAATTTAACGTGGGTTTAATTAGTTCGTGGAGTTGATTTTAACAAATTCCGTGCAGTTTATTCAGTTATTTGTTCGTTTCAGTGGCTAAGCTAGCGCGAGTCGATGGTGCCTGCCTAGCATGCCATAAGAAACGATATTAACAGATTTAACATAGTCAAATAAATTAAAAAAGCAGATCATTGTTCGAAATACCCATGCGGCCAAAACAGTATCACACTAAACTGCAGTTATTATTTTCATTCTGCAGGCATATTTTTTTTAGATGCGTAATGCGACCACAATATAGAGGAGTGCTCCTGCCACTCGTGCTCATTCTATTGGAGTGTGTCCCTTTCGTTCCCACAAAAAAAAAAAAAAAAAAAATTAGCGGTGAAAAAATAGATGTGATATCACTAGCTTAGCCACTCTGGAGCACTGAAACTAACAAATTGCACGGAATTTGTTGAAATCAACACCACCGACTAATTAAAACCCGCTAACTCGAAGATTAAGCCTCATTTCAAAAATTCTGAACAATCACCGTCAATGGCAGGTGATGAGCTAAATAAGCCACTAAAAATACATTGAGCACAGCTGATAATTGGGTCATTCCAGAATTGGGAGATAGTTTATGTTCCACCTTTCAAATTTAAACAATCTACATACAAAATACTAAAACAGGTGTCCAAAGAAGTGCCATCGGCCCATTTTTATTGGCTTGCAACAAATTATGGAAAAACATAATTGAAAACGGCCTGCATAAGAAGCTTGAGTTCAGCCAACATTATTAAGCTTCAACATGAGATGGCGCATAAACAGTGCCTCTCCATTACTTCAGGGGTCAAAACTTTAAATGCGGAAATCAAGGTAAGAAACTGTTGAATTTCAGTGGATGGAAAGGTACACTTTCATAAATTATAGATTCAGGGCCTATTATTACTTGATTTCAAGTATTCATTTGTTTATTTTCAGACATTTTGAGCTTCCAGCTGATAAAACCCATATTTTTACTTTCCTCTTGATTAACAGTAACAGCTATCTTCCACCGTTGATAAAAGGGATAACATTAATAAGAATTTGCAACCCTGTTACTGGAATCATGCCAAATATTGTAAATATCAAATAAATTATGTAATTAAAAAAAAAAAAAAAAAACTTTCTCTGTAAGTTAAGTTTTATTACAGTGCTGGCCAAAAGTATTGTCACCCCTGCATTTCTGTCAGGTAATGCTCAATTTCTCCCAGAAAATGATTGATATTACAAATGCTCTCGTAGTAATATCTTCATTTATTTTGCTTGCAATGAAAAAACACGAAAGAGAATGAAAAAAAAAAAAATTATTATCATTTTACACAAAATGAGCCAGACAAAAGTATTGGCACCCTCAGCCTAATACTTGGTAGCACAATCTTTAGACAAAATAACTGCGAACAACAGCTTCCGGTATCCATCAATGAGTTTCTTACAATGCTCTGCTGGAATTTTAGACCATTCTTTTTTGGCCAACTGCTCCGTGTCTCTGAGATTTGAAGGGTGCCTTCTCCAAACTGCAATTTTCAGATCTATCCACAGGTGTTCTATGGGACTTATTGCCGGCCCTTTAGAAGTCTACAGTGCTTTCTCTCATACCATTTCCAGTGCTTTTTGAAGTGTTTTGGGGCCATTGTCCTGCTGGAAGACACATGACCTCTGAGGGAAACCCAGCTTTCTCACACTTGGCCCTACATTATGCTGCAAAATTTGTTTGTAGTCTTCAGACTTCGTAATGCCATGCACACGGTCAAGTAGTCCAGTGCCAAAGATAGCAAAGCAACCCCAAAACATCAGGTAACCCCCGCCATGTTTGACTGCGGGGACCGTGTTCTTTTCTTTAAAGGCCTCATTTTTTTCCTGGAAACTCCATGTTGATGCCTTGTCACAAAAAGCTCTACTTTTGTCTCATCTGGCCAGTGAACATTCTTCAAAAATGTTTTTGGCTTTCTCAGATAAGTTGTGGCAAACTCCAGCCTGGCTTTTTTATGTCTCTGGGTCAGAATTGGGGTCTTCCTGGGTATCCTACCATATAGTCCCTTTTCATTCGCACGCCAACGGATAGTACGGGTTGACACTGTTGTACCCTCGGACTGCAGGACAGCTTGAACTTGTTTGGATGTTAGTCGAGGTTCTTTATACACCATCCGCACAATTTTTCGTTGAAATCTCTCATCAATTTTTCCTTTCCGTCCACATCCAGGGAGGTTAGCCACAGTGCCATGGGCTGTATACTTATTGATGACACTGCGCACGGTAGACACAGGAACATTCAGGTCATTGGAGATGGACTTGCCTTGAGATTGCCCATGCTTCCTCACAATTTTGCTTGTCAAGTCCTCAGACAGTTCTTTGGTGTTCTTTCTTTTCTCCATACTCAATGTAGTACACACAAGGACACAGGACAGAGGTTGATTCAACTTCAATCCATTTTAAATGGCTGCAAGTGTGATTTAATTATTGCCACCACCTGTTATGTGCCACAGGTAAGTAACAGATGTTGATAATTACACAAATTAGAGAAGCATCACATGATTTTGTGTAAAATGATAATGATTCCCCCCCCCCCAATCCTCTTTTGTGTTTTTTCATTGCAAGCAAAATAAATGAATATATTACTACCAAAACATTTGTATTTGCAATCATTTTCTGGGACAAATTCAGCATTATCTGACAGAATTAGAGGGGTGCTATTACTTTTGGGCTCACTGTACCTGTTATGTAGCAGAACACTACAGAAGTGAAGGCTTATTTTTCAAAATGTTTCAAACCAACATGTCCATCAAATTTGGAATGACAAACTTGCTCTTTGTTAGTGTCTTTGGTGGTTGAAGAGAAGGATCAGGAAGCCCTGATGCTCGACTTTGGCTTCCCACAATCCCCTTTGCTCCAACGCAAGCCATTACTGCTCTTGACCTTGGAACATCCGGTCAACAGAGGTGACCTGGACCAGATCACATTCACCAGTCAGTCTCTGTATCCCAATACACAGGTAAACTCCATCACAGTCTAGACAATTCAGTGGTATATGCATGTCCACAATATTTTTTGTTGCTGTTGCTTTGCAGGCGGTGTGCTTATCAGAAGGAATGCAATATATTCTGCTGACAGGACAAGGAGCAACGGCAGACCTAAGATGGAAGCTCTCAATTGAAACAAAGTCCTTGAATATGAGTATGTTTTTGTTGTTGTTGTTTTGCTTCATTATTTTTTTTAGATTCATATTTCTATAAAGAGAAAAAAATATGACAACGCCAACAACTGTAAACGTACACATATTGAGAGGAATGCAAGACAATTCACATTTTACATGTTCAATTTGGCTCAAAATTTGGACACTTTGACACCATTGAGTACAGAATGATATTGACGGGGCGCGGGCCGATTAATAGGGGGCCTGCATTGTTGGCGTGGCCGTCCAAGCTGACCCAGTGGGATCACAAAGAGCTTTTTTCCTTGAAAATTCTTGTGAATAAATGCTTAAATCCCTGAATTCTTTATAGATATGGACGTAAAACAGTCTCGATTCTTAGTTAAAAGCAAATAAAAACGTGCAGTTAGCATTTATTTTACGTAAATATGTCGAAGTACTATGCTAGTCGGTCAGTCAATGTGGCGGCCGCAATATGTAAACAGAGCTTTTCCGGAGAAAATTCTTGTGAATAAATGCTTAAATCCCTGAATTCTTTATAGATATGGACGTAAAACAATCTTGATTCTTGGTTAAAGGCAAAAAAAAAAAAAAAAAGTGCAATTAGCATTTATTTTACGTAAATATTGCAAACTATGATGCTAGTCTGTAAGCAAATTAGCGGCTGCCATATTAGACAAATCACTTTTTCTGTGAAATTCTTGTGAATAAATCCCTAAATCCCTAAATTCTTTATAGATGTGGACGTAAAACAGTCTCGATTCTTGGTTAAAAGCAAAAAATGTGCAGGTAGCATTTATTTTACGTAAATATTGCTAACTATGAGGCTAGTCAGTAAAGAAATTAGTGGCTGCCATATGTAAACAAAGAGCTTTTTCTATTGAAAATTCTTGTGAATAAATGCTTAAATCCCTGAATTCTTTATAGCTATGGACATAAAACAGTCTCGATTCTCGGTAAAAAGCACAAAAAAAAACAAAAACGTGCAGTTAGCAGTTATTTTACATTAATATTGCGAAGTATAATGCCAGTGCTGTAGCGGCTAATTTCTCCCATTGACTTTTTCCACAACGTTTTAAAATGCATGCATGGTATGAAAAATATAATCATTACCTTGAATTCTCGAACAAATCACTCCTGAGACAATCCTTCCTGTTTGCATGCGGTACAGCTTTCGTATTTTTTCAACCTAAATCCGGCGTTTGACCGACTGCGAATAACTAAAGCAGACTGTAGGACAGCCCCTACTTGAAGGGGTTGCGCAGTGGCTGGCGGTTGTGACCCGTCAATACAAATATGAAGTCTATGTTGAGACTTTCTAGTTATATACCGGCAATCACTTTATCTCCATTTAAAAAAAAAAACAAAAAAAAAACGTTTTTGTGATAGAAAAAAAAGGAAAATGAACATTTGGTGAGGGAGACATTTTTCATAAGAGATAAAGTTTGACATTTTGCTTATTGACATAGAAAAAAAAATTGCCTAATTTTTTGTGAAAGGATCCAAACTTTGGTTGTGTTTTTTTCCTAAGCCTATCTTTGGGGAAAATGAACTTTTTCCTTTGAAAATATTCAAAGAAATTGTTTCTTTTAGAAAAATGAACACTCTGGTTGGACAAAATTTTAGTTTTTATCTGATGATTCCAATTTGTTTTTGTTTTTTCATTCTTTTACCAGTGTTGCTAATTTGGGAACATAGTGAAGACTGTAAAGAAAAAAAGTCACGTTTTTATTTAAAAAAAAAAAAAAAATTTATTCTTTATTCTTTTTTTTTTTTTTTTTTTTTTTTGGGTATCTCTGGTGTAGTTTTTTGTATCATATTATTAAGTATTTCCTTAAAAAACGGTTTTTGCCATACACACACTCATCCATGTGTCGTTATTGCAGAGAAAAGAATCAAAGAACTTCTTTCGGGTGGAAGTACACAAAGCAGCAGCGTGACTCCAGTTCTTCTTTTCCCTCGTGAAGACATCAGGTAGTCCTACTTTTACTTTTGATACAAACCATCATTTTTATCATCCTGAAGCAGACTGGAAAAAGTAACAATCTATTACATCTACTCAAGTAAAAGTATTATTACACAGATGAAATTTTACTCAGGTAAAAGTACTGGTGTACAGTGGTATGAAAAAGTATCTGAACGTTTTGGTATTTCTCATATTTCTGCATAAAATCACCATCAAATGTGATCTGATTTTTGTCAAAATCACACAGATGAAAAAACAGTGTATGCTTTAACTACCTAAAACCACCCAAATGTATATAGGTTTTCATTTTTTATTGAGAATGGTAAGAAAACAAGGATAGCATGCAAACAATGACAGAAGGGGGAAAAATAAGTAAGTGAACCATCACATTTAATATTTTGTGCTCCCCCTTTTGGCAGCAGTAACTTCAACCAGACGCTTCCTGTAGCTGCAGATCAGTCTGGCATATTGATCAGGACTAAATCTTGGCCCATTCTTCTTTACAAAACTGCTGTAGTTCAGTTAGATCTCTGGGATGTCTGGCATAAATCGCTGTCTTTAGGTCATGTCACAGCATCTCAGTGGGGTTCAAGTCTGGACTTTGACTTAGTCCCTCCAGAGCATGTATTTTGTTCTTCTGAAACCATTCTGAAGTTGATTTACTCCTGAGTTTTGGATCATTGTCTTGTTGCAGCATCCATCCTCTTTTTAGTTTCAACTGTCTGACAGATGGCCTCAGGTTTTCCTGCAAAACATCCTGATAAACTTTTGAATTCATTCTTCCATTAAGGATTGCAAGTTGTCCAGGCCGTGAGGCAGCAAAACAGCCCCAAATCATGATGCTCCCTCCACCATCCTTAACGGTGGAGAAGAGGTGTTGATGTTGGTGAGCTATTCCATTTTTCCTCCACACACGACGTTGTGTGTTACTCACAAACAATTCAACTTTGATTTCATCAGTCCACAAAATATTTTGCCAAAACTTCTGTGGAGTGTCTAAGTGCCTTTTTTTGAATATTAAACAAGCAACATTGTTTTTTTTTTTTTTTGACAGCAGTGTCTTCCTCTGTGGAGTCCTCCCTTGAACACCATTCTTGGCCATAGTTTTACATACAGTATAGTTGATGTGTGCATATAGATATTGGACTGTGTCAGTGATTTCTTTAGCAGACACTCTAGGGTTCTTTTTTACCTCGCTGAGTATTCTGCTCTGAACTCTTGGCATTATCTTTGGTGGACAGCCACTCCTTAGGAGAGAAGCAACAGTGCCAAACTCTCTCCATTTGTAGACTTCTCTGACTGTCAATTGATGAACATCCTGACCTTTAGAGATGGTTTTGTATCCTTTCCCAGCTTTATACAAATCAGCAATCCTTGATCGCAGGTCTTCCGACAGCTCTTTTGACCAAGCCATGATTCACATCAGACAATGCTTCTCATCAAGACAATTCTTACCAGGTGTGTGTTTTATAGTGGGCAGGGCAGCTTTAAACCACACATCAGTGATTGGGCACACACCTGATTTAAAGTGTTTGGTAAAAATTGGTTTCAATTCATCCTTAAGTCTCCTTAGGCAGAGGGTTCTATTACTTATTTTTTCCCCCTTCTGTCGTTGTTTGCATGCTATCCTCATTAAAATATTGAAATCTATAAATGTTTGGGTGGTTTTACTTAAAGCACACAGTTTTTTCATCTGTGTGATTTTGACAAAGATCAGACCACATTTGATGGTGTTTTATGCAAAAATGTGAGAAATTCCAAATAGTTATACTTTTTCATACCACTGTGTATAAATCTACTTTAAGTAAAATATAGCCCTTTTAACATTAATTCAATGTAAAAGTTACTCAGTTACATTTTGCGTGTGGGGCAAACACTTTTGTAGAAGGTAATTGACTTTCTTATATATATATATATATATATATATAAGTTGTAAAGCAATAAAACTGCAACACAAATGAATGAAATGAACAAAAAAAAACAGTTTTATAATGGGTCAAAAATATTTTTCGAGCACCTTAGACAGTCATTTGCTTTGCATATAATTTAAAAAATATATATATATATAATAGAGTAAAAAAAAAAATAATAATAATTTATTTTTTCTTTGATTGAAATTTTTTTTTTTTTTTAATTAAAGCAAGTTTTGGGCGGATTGAATGATTTAGATACAAACGTCCTAATCATAATATGGCCCAAAAACAAAAAGGATTGCTTCAATCAAAGAAAACTTTTGCAATGAAAAATCAAGTGTTCATATGCAAAATTTTCAATCTCAAATATTTTTTCGCATTCAAAAACTTTTTTCTATGATTGAAAATTTTCTTGAAATGAATTGAACTTTTTTTGTTGAATAATAAAGACACAAATCTACCTCCATATGGCGCCGCCCAGGGGATACAATTTTTGGCTGGGGTAACTACATTGGCACGACACCGGGGGGCGTACCAAATTCAATGGATGACGATCTTGGCGAAAAGTATTGCCTAAGTAGCCTGATTTAGAATTCCCTACAAGAATGATGGGAAACAAAAAACGCTCATTGTCAACTTATTATTTTAAATATTCTTGTAAGTTAATTTTATTGCTGACTCTGCGTATTTGGGTCATCAACATGTTGTGCCCCCCCTGCCCCAAAAGTCAAACTCCGCCTGTGCTACCGGTACATTTTTACACACTGTACAAAACGGTTTAAGACAAATGACCTTGATTGATTGAGTACTGCTTTCAGTGTGATGCAAATTATGTTAGCTATGCTAATTAGCGACATTATGTTGCAGCCATACCATTTGTTTCTTCAATGCTAAGCATACTAGCTTGTAGCTTGTTGCAAATGCTATTTGAAGTCAGCCTTATAATCAGGGGTGCACATTAGTTTTTTGCCCAGGTTCTCAGAGGAGGACCTGGAGATGTGACTTGGTCCTCATTGAGCTTGAGAGCCGACCCGCCTGATGCGATAAATTTATGACAAGCTTTACTTAGAGCCAATTAACTTTAATTAATTATATTAACAATTAATGCTTGATTAACATCAACTGGCACAACAAAATTGCCATTACTTTGAAGTGATATGTAAAGAAATAAGAAGCACCAATTCAAAATAAAGGGCATTATGCGGCTCCCACATTAACTCCAAGCCTTTTTAAAAGTGGGATATCCTCCTCATAAGACCTCATTGAACGTGCATGTTTAGCTTTGTAAAATGCGAGCATAAACACGTTTGTCAGTGCATGTCGCTGTTCATTACCTTTATTCCGCCACTTGTCCATAGGGCGAGTGGGGTCCTGTTTGACATCGATAGTTTGCTTAATTGCCACATGCTCTGTTTTTTTTGTGCTTTTCAAAGTTTGGATGGCTGAAATTCTTTGACCCTACATAAAATGCGCTGCTCTTATCGGCGACATTGGGATTCTCACGGCACATTTTGTACCGCATTTCCGTGCGAGCATCATTTGCTTCTAACCATGGTACCTCCTGCAGCCACTTTTCAGCAAAAGTCCTTTTTTTCGGTAGCTCCGGTGACGTCTCTGTCGTCTGTCTGTCTTTTGACGGGGGTGGGGGAACACGGAAGTAATTTAGTGATGGCCAAATGAAGCAATGAAGCTTTGCAGCCAATTGGTTTGCACATGTAGCAAAGCTTAATGGTGCTTCATTTACCCTATGGCGCCATCAAGTGGTCTAGAAGCCCAAGAGGTCAACATTGTTATGAATTCAATGGCTATTTGCTGAAGACAAAGATATGAATGTGCTTGTGTTAGTAATTTAGTATGTGAACAAAATTCAACAAGTGCTAAGGGTAATTTGTTATTCATTTTTATTTAGAAATAATAGCTTTCCCACAGTGGCTGGCTTTAAACAGTTTCTTTTTTTTTTTTGGAAAATATTTCACCAGCTTTAGAAAATATTCTTTCACAAGGCACAGATGAAGCTGGGGTGCAGAGAAATGTGAGTGCCAGTTTATATAAATTTGGGTAGGTATTCTTTTGTGCCTCCCAGTACACTAATGGATTGTTCATTCTGTTGATGTTTGGTTCAGATAGGTACACACACACACTCACATTTATATTATAGTTTTTCTCCCTTACCTTATTGAAAGCAATCAAATCAAAATGTTCCCATACAGGGGAGGATCGCTCTTTTCGCGCAGGTTCCATCGCAAGCAAAGGACAAGGCTCGAAAAAAGATTGCACTGGTTGCACTGTTGCGCACAGATGTAACAAGTACAGGAGCCCGAAATCCACAAAATGTGAGATAACAGGCGATCGCCATTGCGTTTTGCAACCAATTTATACCGTAGTCTGTCCTGTTTTTGCAATGTGCGCCAAACGTTGGATCACTTCCGAAGCACTCACGAGATTCAGCCGGCCGCCGGCGAGGCTTTCCACGTCATCATTTTCGGGTTTTGCCGAAATGAAGCGTGCCTCGCTATAAGCTTCGTGGAAACCCCCCTCCCATTACTCGACACAAGCTTCGGAACCTCGGCTCATTTCGTCCCATCACGAAAGTAATTACTCAGTGTGGCCTGCCTCTTCAAAATTTTGAGAAGTTATTTTCTCGTGTCCGCCGCAAATACAGTGGTCAGCCATCGGTACGCAAAAGCGTATGGAAGCCGTTGAGGGCCAGAGCATTTGTCTACGTCCAGTACGCATGCGCGCATGCGGACCACTTATGTGCACCCCTGCTTATAATACTATTATGACATGCTTTGACTTGTTCTGTTTACAAGAGTCATGAATATGAGATATATTGATTCACTCCATTTTGTCTGTGTGCCTTTGATAAACACACCAGTATAGTCAATGGAGCGTGTACTTTACAATAGCTTTAGATTTCGCAATATTTGACCTCTTCTCAAATGGTTTAGTTTGTCATAAATAGTGCTGCAACGATTAATCAATTAACTCGAGTTATTCGATTAGAAAAAGATTCGAATAACATTTTACTGCTTTGGGTATTTGTTTAATTAAAGTGGCGTTGTAATGGTTCGTTTTGAAAGTGTTTGCAATTAGTTTTTTTTTTTTTATTTGGGTGGACACACCGCCCTCTAATTGCAACAGTGAATATGATATAACTCATTTCACATAGCTGAATGCAGCTGCTCCCGTTAAGACCAACATAAGCTAAGTTTTTGTTTGAGCTAATGATTTTTTTAATGCATTCAGAATTTAGTTTATAGGTATGTTTAGCTTTTTTTAGTAGTGTATTTTTATGGGAATGTGTTTGAACCATTGGTTAAGAACATTAAAAAAAAAAAAAAGTTAGCATTATATAGCATTTAAGCTAGCGGAATTTTGCTATGTAAGTTAACCAATTGTTCTTTTGTTGTACTTGCATTCTCATTTATTAATTTTTTATACCGTTTTGAGGCTCAGCACAGGTATTTTAATTTTTTATGTTCCTTATCCGATGACTCGACAATTCGAACAAACTAGTTCATCGATTAAACGACTATTAAAATAATCGATAGCTGCAGTCCTAGTCATAAACACGATAAATTAAATAATTTTACTGTACACATCAGAACATTTATGAAATGCTTTCAAATTTTAGCCTCCCACTCTTTGCCCGTCTCGTGCTCTTTTCATTCCTTCTTTTTTTAATAAAAAAAAAAGTTTAAAAAAAATAAAAATTACAAGTTACATGAAAAAAAACTAGTTAGTAACAATAGTAGGAGTAAATGTAATTCATTCATTCATTGTACATTTTATTTGTCAAAAGCACAAGTGCTACCGACTCTTCTCGATCCATCTCCTTCCTGTGCGAGCTGCGCCGCTTTCTGAGCGGTGTCCTTCCTCAGAACCGTCCGGACTCTCCTCCGCTGCGGCTGGACTCTCTGCAGGCGCCGCCCCCGGTCACGCTAGGCCCGTCCTCCAGTGAATCCGTTCTGGCGGAACTTATCAACTCGTCGGCCCCCACCGTATTCTCCTTCACGGGCTCCACTTATCACGTCCACCGGGGTGAGCTGGCCATGCCCCCGGGCCTGATCGACGAGCTCAGGCAGAGTTTGGAGCTCAACATGGCGCAGGTCACAGAGGTCCTACGAGACAAGGGTGATAGCCAGAGGAGCATCACGAGGCTACAGAGGCTTTGGGAACTATGCGCCTTTTCCAAGTTGAACCCTGTATCAGGTAACTCAGAAGCGCAGAATAGTGAAGATTTTGGAATATGGCGGAAAACACTCAGGTGACTTGAAGTTCCGCTCTGAGACCCCCAATTTGGCCAAATTTCAAAGTTGTCCGATATGCATGTGTGATACATTATTGGAAAGCTTAAAATCTCAATTTTCTGGGGGAAGAAAAATTTTGAACAGGAGGGCATTTTTTGAAAAAAATGTTTTTTAAAAAAACAGCAAAACCTTATCTGGAGGTGAGAGCACGCGAGAGCAGAATTACAGACGCCATGATTTTAACAAACTATTATCACGTACTTACCTTGTTTCGATCCGAAAACATCATGTAGCATGTATCACTGAGTGTCAAGACACAGCTGTGAATGGCCACAGCTGGATTTTTTGGGAATTTTATGGGTGAAACATGGTAATATAACAAGGGTTGCGACGCAGAAATCGCAGACACCAAGGAATGGTCGAGATGTTCTTTTGCATGTATTTACCCTTTTAAACTGTTTTTTTTTTTTAATTTCTTTGTTTGGATCAGCTCCATATCATCTAACATATTGGGGAAAATGCGAAAGTAACAAAAAAAACAATTAGGCGATAGTTATGAGGCAGATATCTGTGACTTTTTTTACAGACACCAATTTTTTCATTCTGACATCATTTGTTTAAAAGTTTAAAATATGCGAGTGAACAATTTTTTAAAGTCGTTTTTTTTTTTTTTTTTTTAACAAAATATTGGACATTGAATAATGATTCTAAGCTAAAAATGACAGACATTTTGAATAATAAATATAATTACTTACCTTATTTTTATGGCTGGGTTGAAACAAAAGCGGTTGCGCGATGTCTGTAAACAGGGGTTTCCAGGGTAAAAGGGACAAATTAAAAATAGTTTGGGGGCTTAATAGGCCATGAATCTGCTATGGCAGCATATAGACATATTGTTCTATCAAAAACAACAGTTGTTTTGCCTTAAAATACATCAGTTTCTTTTAAAGAGGAGCGCAAGAGCAGAAACTGCTTTTTCAGTATTGCCTGTGTTTTCCGCCATATAATGTTGGGTTCTTTCAATGGAACATTGGTTAACGTTTGGAAACAAATGAAATATTTGATTATTAAGGGTGTAAATCATTAAAATGTCAATTTATTTTGGAGGGGGACAATGATACGATATTTGCCAATGTTAGTCTGCCGCAATTTTCTTCGATTTTCTTTAACTGAAATTTCTTACCCCACAGGAGAAAGCCAGTACAGCGCGTTCCTTTTGTTGAAGGCCTTAAAGATGGTTAGCCGTGAGGTTTTACCCAAACCGAGGGCCACCCGAGCACAGCCTGACCCCTCGACCCAGAAGGACGCGTGCCGCTTGAAGAGCCTCACTGTTTCCCTGCAGAGTTTCCTGGTAGGTCCCAACACGGCCAACATCAACAACTGCCACGGCCTGTGCACCTTCCCGATGGTCAACACCAAAGACCACGCCGTGCTGCTCAACTCTCATATTGAGAACGGCAACACGCAAGAGCGGGCGCCGTGTTGTGTTCCGGTTGCCTACGAGTCTCTGGAAGTGGTGGACTTAGACCAGCATGGCACGCATCTCTATAAGCACCCAGATATGGTAGCGACGAAGTGTGAGTGTCGCTAAAGCTAAGTCTGCTAAACCAGCGTGTCTGCTTCATTCGCAACAAATGCACTTCTCGTAACTCACTGGCTGTCGTTGACAGTAAATGATTGTTTCAGTGCCATTGACAAAGATACAGTGGGGCAAATAATTATTTAGTCAACCACTAATTGTGCATGTTCTCCCACTTGAAAATATTAGAGAGGCCTGTAATTGTCAACATAGGTAAACCTCAATAATGAGAGAAAGAATGTGGGAAAAAAACTCAGAAAATCACATTGTTTGAATTTTAAAGAATTTATTTGCAAATAATGGTGGAAAATAGGTATTTGGTCAATACCAAAAGTTCATCTCAATACTTTGTTATGTACCCTTTGTTGGCAATAACAAAGGCCAAACATTTTCTGTAACTCTTCACAAGCTTTTCACACACTGTTGCTGGTATTTTGGCCCATTCCTCCATGCAGCTCTCCTCCAGAGCAGTGATGTTTTGGATGTTTTGTCGTTGGGCAACACGGACTTTCAACTCCCTCCACGGATTTTCTATGGGGTTAAGATCTGGAGACTGGCTAGGCCACTCCAGGACCTTGAAATGCTTCTTACGAAGCCACTCCTTTGTTGCCCTGGCTGTGTTTTTGGGATCATTGTCATGCTGAAAGACCCAGACACGTCTCATCTTCAATGCCCTTGCTGATGGAAGGAGATTTTCACTCAAAATATCTCGATACATGGCCCCATTCATTCTTTCCTTTACACAGATGAGTCGTCCTGGTCCTTTTGCAGACAAAACAGCCCCAAAGCATGATGTTTCCACCCCCATGCTTCACAGTGGGTATAGTGTTCTTCGGATGCAATTCAGTATTCTTTCTTCTCCAAACGCGAGAACCTGTGTTTTTACCAAAAAGTTCTATTTTGTGTTCATCTGACCATAACACATTCTCCAGTCCTTGTGGATCATCCAAATGCTCTCTAGTGAACCACAGAAAGGGCCTGGACGTGTACTGGCTTCAGCAGGGGGACACGTCTGGCAGTGCAGGATTTGAGTCCCTGGCGGCGCATTGTGTTACTGATAGTAGCCTTTGTTACTGTGGTCCCAGCTCTCTGTAGGTCCAGTGGCACCCCCACGGGGTGGCCAGGTGTGGCCATGGCCACCCCTATAAATTTGTTGGCCACCCCACTGGCTACCTCGCTTGCCAGTATATCGTTAGATTGTTGTAGCATCAGTTATGCATTTCATCCCAAATGCAAATCTGCCAGCACCTGCTTTTCCCCAGTAATTATATTGTTTTGTCAAATGTACACCTTATGCCTAATATATACATAACACAATAAAACAGAATTGTTATGGAACTCAAAATGTTGACTGGACAGTTATGGACTATGCACATTAAATCATTCGTAACATCAAATATTACACAATACACCAAAGTATATCAGTAACCGTGTCCTTAAGTCTTTCTGATAGTTTCCCCCTGACCTTTTTACTGCAATAATATAATGAAAACCTGAAATTACGGCTTTTAGTTTTGGTGTGCCACCCCAAGATTTCAAGTGGCCCCATCTGGCCACCCCTATGAAAAATTTCTGGAGGTGCCACTGTGTAGGTCATTCACTAGGTCCCTCTGTGTGGTTCTGGGATTTTTGCTCACCGTTCTTGTTATCATTTTGACGCCACAGGGTGAGATCTTGCATTGAGCCCCAGATCGAGGGAGATTATCAGTGGTCTTGTATGTCTTCCATTTTCTAATAATTGCTCCCACATTTGATTTCTGTACACCAAACGTTTTACCTACAGTATTGCAGATTCAGTCTTACAAGCCTGGTGCAGGTCTACAATTTTGTCTCTGGTGTCCTTCGACAGCTCTTTGGGCTTGGCAATAGTGGCGATTGGAGTGTGACTGACTGTGTTTGTGGACAGGTGTCTTTTATACCGATAATGAGTTAAAACAGGTGCCATTAATCCAAGTAACGAGTGGAGCCTCGTTAGACCTCGTTTGAAGAAGTTAGACCTCTTTGACAGCCAGAAATCTTGCTTGTCTGTAGATGACCAAATTCTTATTTTCCACTCTAATTTGGAAATAAATTCTTTAACAATCAAGCAATGTGATTTTCTGTTGTTTTTTTTTTCCCACATTCTGTCTCTCACGGTTGAGGTTTACCCATGTTGACAATTACAGGCCTCTCTAATCTTTTCAAGTAGGAGAACTTGCACAATTGGTGGTTGACTAAATACTTATTTGCCCCACTGCAGAGATATCCAGCCAGTACAGTTGAAATTTGAAATGATCGCTGTCACCCTCCCAGTTCAAATGAATTGAACGTCTATCGCCGTCAATGGCAGTGAATTAAATAAAGGTTCCTTTTATTTACATGTATTTACACTGCTGGCCAATTCGGTCAGAAAATGCTCAATTTCTCCCAGAAAATGATTGCAAGTACAAATGCTTTGGTAGTAATATCTTCATTTATTTTGCTTGCAATGGAAAAAATCCAAAAGAGAATTACAAAAAAAAACAAAAAAAAACTATCATCATTTTACGAAAAACGCCAAAAATCGGCTGGAAAAAAGTATTGGCACTCTCAGCCTAGTACTTGGTAGCACAACCTTTAGACAAAATAACTGCGAACCACTGCTTCCGGTATCCATCAATGAGTTTCTTACAATGCTCTGCTGGAATTTTTGACCATTCTTCTTTGGCCAACTGCTCCCGGTCCCTGAGATTTGAAGGGTGCCTTCTCCAAACTGCCATTTTCAGATCTCTCCACGGGAGATCTATTGGATTCAGGTCTGGACGCATTGCTGGCCACTTTAGAAGTCTCCAGTGCTTTCTCTCAAACCATTTTGTGGTGCTTTTTGAACTGTGTTTTGGGTCATTGTCCTGCTGGAAGACCATGACCTCCGAGGGAGACCCAGCTTTCTCACACTTGGCCCTACATTATGCTACAAAATTTGTTGGTAGTCTTCAGACTTCATGATGCTATGCACACGGTCAAGCAGTCCAGCGCCAGAGCAAAGCAACCCCAAAACATCAGGGAACGTCCGCCATGTTTGACTGTGGGGACCGTATTTTTTTCTTTTCTTTGAAGGCCAGTTTTTTTTCCTGTAAACTCTAAGTTGATGCCTTTTCCCAAAAAAGCCCTACTTTTGTCTCATCTGACCAGAGAAAATTCTTCCAAAACATTTTTGGCTTTCTCAGGTGAGTTTTGGGAAAATCCAGCCTGGCTTTTTTATGTCTCTGGGTCAGAAGTGGGGTCTTCCTGGGTGTCCTACCATCGAGTCCCTTTTCATTCAGACGCCGACGGATAGTACAGGTTGACACTGTTGTACCCTCGGACTGCAGGACAGCTTGAACTTGTTTGAATGTTAGTCGAGGTTTTTTATCCACAATCTGCAAAATCTTTCTTGAAATCTCTCGTCAATTTTTCTTTTCTGTCCACATCTAGGGAGGTTAGCCACAGTGCCATGGGCTTATTGATGACTTATTGATGACACTGCACACGGTAGACAAAGGAACATCCAGGTCTTTGGAGGTGGACTTGTAGCCTTGAGATTGCCCATGCTTCCTCACAATTTTGCTTCTCAAGTCCTCAGACAGTTCTTTGGTCTTCTTTTCTCCATGCTCAATGTGGTACACACGGGGACACAGGACAGAGGCTGAGTCAACTTTAATCCATTTTAACTGGCTGCAAGTGTGATTTAGTTATTGCCTCCACCTGTTATGTGCCACAGGTAAGTAACAGGTTTCTGTTAATTACACAAATTAGAGAAGCATCACATGATTTTTCAAAGGGTGCCAATACTTTTGTCCGGCCCATTTTTGGAGTTTTGTGTAAAATGATTATGATTTAAATTTTTTACCCATTCTCTTTTGTGTTTTTTCATTGCAAGCAAAATAAATGAAGATATTACTACCAAAGAAGTGTAATTGCAATTATTTTCTGGGAGAAATTGAACATTATCTGACAGAATTGCAGGGGTGCCAATACTTTTGGCCAGCAGTGTATGTAATGGGTACACGCGGGTCCGTAGTGTGTGATGCGTGGAAACCTCCCTCACGATGCCTTCAAGTGGGTGCGCTGGCAGGTGAAGTTTTAACCCAGGCCTTCCTTTGGCCTAGTGGTCACCACATCTGCCTGCCGTGTGGACACGTCTTGTGGCGCGGGTATGAGAATTGTTCAACCGGTTACATTTATTCACACAGTTCTGATAAATCTGATACCTATCGGAACATTTCATAGCTGTCCAATCAATATTCATTCTGATACGTTTATTTTGCTGGCATAAATATTTAAACATCTTTCATACAGAGTGTCCCAAAAGTCATTGTATATATATATATATTTGGTTTATTCTGTATTCATATATATTTTTTTATCTTCTTTTATTTCAGACATTTGAATTCACCAAATTCTTGTCTTTGTTTGCTATTAAATACATAGTACGCTACGGTGTTGACAATGGTGTTTGTTTTTTATCATTTTAAATCTGAAAGTAGGAGTCCATCATTGTTTCGTGGTTTTAGGCTTGAGAACGCCTTTACTGCCAATGGGCTTTTTCCGTCTCCTTATCGCGCCAAGTTCTTCAGATGCCCACCATGATGTGAACTTATCCCACAATGAGATCTGGAAAGAAAAGACATAAAAGGTTTGCAATTTTTATTTAAAAAAAAAAAAAACAGCACTGCCATGAGCATTAATAAATGCAAGGGTGTTGGTTGGCATAGGGACAGTAGGGACACAACACTACCAACTTTTCAAGATGCTCAAATTGTCCCCACCAACTTTTAAGCAACTTATTTGCATTATATAATGAATTCAGTTACATAGATAGTTTAGATCGTCTTCCCATATGTTGTAAGGATAGAATTGACCCTACCATCATTAAGTTAATTCCTTTCATTAGTTCTGACATTGACCCTTTCATTTGCTGCATGTGCCAGTCCATTTTTTTCCTCCTCAAACAAGTTTGATTGGCTGATGACTTGACCCCCCCCATACACACACCCGCACACACACGCACACACACGCACACAGCCCCGACATAAATACAACATGCCACATCCCCCTTCGAAGACGAAGAATATTAGAAGTTTTTTTCCGCCAGCAGCGGCGACTGTAAGTATTGTAAAATTAGAGTGGAAAATAAGTATTTGGTCACCTCCAAACAAGCAAGATTCCTGGCTGTCAAAGAGGTCTATCTTCTTCTAACGAGGCTCCACTCATTACCTGTATTAATGGCACCTGTTTTAGCTTTTTATCAGTATAAAAGCACCTGTCCACAAACACAGTCAGTCACACTCCAAACGCCACTATGGCCACAATCAAAGAGCTGTCGAAGGATGCCAGAGACAAAATTGTAGACCTGCACCAGGCTGGGAAGATTGAATCTGCAATAGGTAAAATGCTTGGTTTAAATAAATCAACTGTGGGAGCAATTATTAGAAAATGGAAGACATACAAGACCACTGATAATCTCCATCGATCTGGGGCTCCATGCAAGATCCCACCCCGTGGTGTCAAAATGATAACAAGAACGGTGGGCAAAAATTCCAGAACCACACAGTGGGACCTAGTGAATGACCTACAGAGAGCTGGGACCACAGTAACAAAGGGTTAGTAACACAATGCGCCGCCAGGGACTCATATCCTGCACTGCCAGACGTGTCCCCCTGCTGAAGAAAGTACACGTCCAGGCCCGTCTGCGGTTCACTAGAGAGCATTTGGACGATCCATAAGAGGACTGGGAGAATTTGTTATGTTCAGATGAAACCAAAATAGAACTTTTTGATAAAAAACACAGGTTCTCGTGTTTGGAGGAGAAAGAATACTGAATTGCATCCGAAGAACATCATACCAACTATCAAGCATGGGGGTGGAAACATCATGCTTTGGGCTGTTTTTCTGCAAAGGGACCAGGACGATTGATCTGTGTAAAGGAAAGAATGAATGGGGCCATGTAGCGAGAGATTTTGAGTGAAAATCTCCTTCCATCAGCGAGGGCATTGAAGATGAGACGTGGCTGGGTCTTTCAGCATGACAATGATCCCAAACACACAGCCAGGGCAACAAAGGAGTGGCTTCGTAAGAAGCATTTCAAGGTCCTGGAGTGGCCTAGCCAGTCTCCAGATGTCAACCCCATAGAAAATCTGTGGAGGGAGTTGAAAGTTCGTGTTGCCTAACGACAGCCCCAAAACATCACTGCTCTAGAGGAGATCTGCATGGAGAAATGGGCCAAAATACTCTACAGTAACAGTGTTTGAAAAGCTTGTGAAGAGTTACAGAAAACGTTTGGCCTCCGTTATTGCCAACAAAGGGTACAAAACAAAGTATTGAGATGAACTTTTGGTATTGACCAATACTTATTTTCCACCATGATTTGCAAATAAATTCTTTAAAAATCAAACAATGTCATTTTCTGGTTTTTTTCCCACATTCTGTCTCTCATGGTTGAGGTTTACCCATGTTGACAATTACAGGCCTCTCTAATAGTGGGAGAACTTGCACAATTAGTGGTTGACTAAATACTTATTTGCCCCACTGTATCATTTTGTGTCATCTGACAAATTATCTCACTTTAGAATGGATGTAAAAGATCAGAGCTGGACATAAATGGAGTTCGTGACATGCTGGACATAAATGGAGTTAGTAACATGATTTGCAGGATGACACTAAATGACATACTGTATATCATATGCATTCATTAATGCCCGTGTCATGTCATAATTGTTACGTTCTTATGGCAGTCTTATGACGCCTCTGTCAAACAAAGTGTTACCTATTAACCCAGTAAATCAAAAAATAAGCCGCACTGGAAAAAAGTAGTGGCTTACAGTCCGACAATTACGGTATTTACGTTATATAAGCAGACAAAAAATACCTGAGTTATTGACCCATCTTGTATACTTCCAATGAAAGAACTAATGCCCGTCTCCTCTACAAACATGTCCACGGCATCTACAGGACAAAACATTGAGTGAAAATACGTAGTTACATAAAAATAGTGCACAGCCCTGTTCAAATGCCGTGTTTTTGTGATATTAAAGAAACTTTTTGTGACTAAAAATTCACAAAAAAGGCATTTCAACGGGGGTGTGTAGACTTTATATAAGTATACAATTTAAACTCACTGTGGAATTGATGGACCCCTGCGCCCACAAGCAGCACGACCAGCGCCAACACCAGGCAACGGTTCATGGTGAAGCCTTTCCATGGATTTGAAACCTCGTTCAGATTTTGGATGGACAAAATCCTATCATAGGACACTGAACAAGAAACCATTCATCACAAAATGGATTCAACATGTGATAACGTTCAAGTGTAATCAAGTCTTACTTATTATTGCTTGCTTGTGACCTCGTAGTTTAATCTGCAAATGAGAAGGTGAGATGTAATTTGGGTACCGTTTTGAGCACAAGTCTCAAAATAGGTCGTTGAGGTAGTTCCAGTGGTTTTAGTTTGAAAGTGTGCAACTGTACAAGAGAGGAACTTGAGGAACATACCTTGTGTAAAAGCCTTCAGTTAGGCGCCCGCACTTGTTGCTGGTGATTACTGTTGTGCACAGACGAGGGGCAGAGGTGAAACATACACCCTGCTTGTTGGAAATTTGATTGACGGGAGCAGATGACAGTGGTGACAGACAGAAAATTTTAAAAAAACACTAGCGTTGATGCAGTTTGATCTGGAGATGGCGCTATAACTCCCAACATAGGATAACTTGATAGTCTTTAAAATACACTGATTTGTGCAATCGCAGGCTTATGGGGACCAGCGTGCTTGTAATATGTAGAACATTTTCAAAAACAAAAACGAAAAAAAAACATGTACACTCCATTTGTAGAATGTCAGCCGTCCAAACGCGTTAACCATTTTTAAACCTGTCAACCCAAGGCCGTTGGCAATCTTACAAATAGTGACGTATGCCAAGTACAATAAAGTCACAGAACAGCATTACCTTGGCCTTTCCTTTGGAAAGACCTGGTGCAATCAAAGAACAATCAATATCTCCAGCTACATCCTGATTACTAAAATTTAAATGTGACTTTTATTATAATTGTATGTAGCACTTTTGGCAATTTCTATCATGTCTTTTGATGGCTGCATTTCAGCTCGCAATTCAGTTTGACTTGAAGGTAGTTCGTTAGTGTGTACAGTTAGAAATTAAAAAGGTCAATTGATAAAATTAACTTACCGATGCAATCTTTGAGTCAGGGAACATTTCTTTTGCTAATTCTGAGAAGTGCTCAGCAAGAGTTGCGGGCATATTGTGTTCAGCAACAAATTGGCAGAATAAAATCTGCGCTTTCGGCACTTTTCATTCTGCAGACTTCATTTTTATGACCAGTGTTGTTAATCTTACTTTTAAAAAGTAATTAATTACAGTTACAAGTTACTTCTCCCAAAAAGTTATTGAGTTAGTAACTCAGTTACCAGAATGTAAGAGTAATTAGATACTTGGCAAAGTAACTGGTGTTACCTTTCATGTTTTTTTTTTCATTTATTTTTCATTAAAAAAAAAAAAAAAAAAAGTAACCTTTGATATATTTGGAAGTCATTTAATGTTGTGAATCAACCGTTAAAGTTGTTAAAATTGCTCCCGTTTTTGCATTAGTTCCCTTCTGTCTACTTTCGACATGTGAAAATTTACTGTTTCTTCATTAAAAAGGTAGATTCAAGTCAAGATTTTGTTGATTTAGGAGTATTTTAGATAAAAAGTTACTTAGGTTAACTCGGAAGGTTCACTACAACAGAGCCTTTCTGAGAAGTCTACTGCTTTAAAATGGCGGCTGTTTACCAACGCCGCCGCGTCTGTCATTTCGCATTTAGTTCTATATGCATGCGATATCTAGGCGTAGGCTGTCAGCTAAAGTCAGGAAATATTGGCACCACCTAGCCAAGCATCGCGTTTGCTACAGCGTCACAACAAACACGCTTCTCTCTCCGTGTCTCTGACTTTTCTCGCGTCATTCAACCAACTTAACGCATAGTAACACACATTGTCTCGTTGCCGAAACGGTGACCAAATCCGAACGGAGAAAAAAAAAAAAAACGTAATGTACGAAAAACGATTTTGTACGAACAGATTTTGAATGTACGGCGTACACATTTAAAAATCAGTGCTCATTTGTACAAATTACGCCGAAACCGTACAGATTGACAGGTACTGTATGCATTTTTCTCTCATCACCCACCATTTTTTTGGTCATAGCTTCAAATCAAATTTTAAGACTTGGCTTGTTGGGGGGGCGGGGACACATTTTGTTTAGTAGCCTACATTTCTGTGGTCTGTATGTTTATTATGATACTGCTGCTGCACATAAACATCAATATAAAACACAACATACATTTAAAAAAAATACTTTAATTTCATGCAATTATAACGCTCAAAACAACACCAACCAGCCAGAGATTAGCTGGTTGGAACCAGCCATTAAATCAGTCTGCAGCGCCTCCTCTTTAGTCCAAAATGTCACCCCAACTCCTCAAAAAATAGTAAAGGTAGAATAAAATGTAAAAATTCATAACAAGTAACAACCCAATAATAAAGCCTAGTTTAGTTAGTTTATGAAAAATTGAAAGCGCTAATACAGTCCCTGACAAAAGTGTTGTTGCTCATCCATTTTTTTTTAAATAAACAATTGCTAATAACCTGACTTTTAATGATTCAATTGGTTTCAGAAATGGCTCATATAAAAGCCAAGACCCTCCCAAATGATGTTGAATGTACAAAAATATATTTGTTTCACTGAAAAAAGATGTATCATTCAATGAAGACATAAAGGTCAAATTTTGGAGAGACCAAAGTTTTGTCGCCTACAGAAAGTAGTGTGAAAATTGAACAAAAAATGTACTTCAAATACAAAAATATGTTACATAACATAAGCAAATTAAGTAGTGGTGCTGTGAGATCCCAATTTAATATTTTGTATGACTTCCATGGGCTTCGGCAAGGATTCATACAATTTATTGATGAAGTCATCAGGAACATCAAAGAAAAAGCAGTCTTGCATGCCTCCCAGAGTTCATAAACATTCTTGGGTTTCGTCTTCCATGCTTCCTCTTTCATCCTACCCTAGACATGCTCAATGATGTTCATCTCTGGTGACTGGGCTGGACGATCTTGATCTTCTTTGCCTTGAGGAACTTTGAGGTAGAGATTGAAGAATGCGATGGAGCACCATCCTGCTGCAGAATTTGTCCCTTTTTATGGTTAGGAATGTAAGAGGCCGCTAAGATTTGTTGATATTTCAGACTATTTATGTTGCCACCCTGCAGATCTCTTGCACACCCCCATACTGGATGTAACCTCAGACCATGATTTTGCCACCTCCAAACTTGACTGTTTTCTGAGTGAATCTCGGATCCATGCGGGCTCCAGTCGGTCTCCTGCAATATTTGTGGCGACTGTGGTGTAATTCAGTGGAAGATTCATCTGAAAAATCCACCTTTTGCCACTTTTCCAGCGTCCATCCTTTTGACAGGCTGTGGGCCTTGGCAAATGCCACCCGGTTTTTTAATTGTCTGCACCCTGGGAGATAAATAGTATTTATCTATTTATCTATATGGTATTTATAAAGGGACTGGATCAAAGATTGGAATGTCACAATTTCCACCTTTAGGTGAATATTGTTATAATCATAGACTTCATAATGATATTGACGGGGCGCTGGACCGATTGATAGGGGGTCTGCATTGATGGCGTAGCCGTCAAAGCTGACCAGGTGGAATCGCAGACAAAGAGCTTTTTTGATAGAAACTTGTGATTAAATGCTTAAATCTCTGAAGCCTTTATAGATATGGGCGTAAAACAGTCTTGATTGTTGGTTAAAAGCAAAAAAAACAAAAAAAAAAAAACGTGCAGGTAGCATTTATATTACGTAAATATGTCGAAGTACGATGCTAGTCTGTCAGTCAATGTGGCGGCCGCCATATGTAAACAGAGCTTTTCTTGTGAAAGTTCTTGTGAATAAATGCTTAAATCCCTGAATTCGTTATAGATATAGATATATATATATGTAAAACAGTCTTGATTCATTGTTAGAAGCAAAAAAAAATGTGCAGTCAGCATTTATTTTATGTAAATATGTCGAAGTGCAATGCTAGTCTGTCAGTCAATGTGGCGGCCGCCATATGTAAACACAGCTTTTCCGGTGATAATTCTTCTGAATAAATGCTTAAATCCCTGAATTCTTTATAGATATGAACGTAAAACAGTCTCGATTCTTGGTTAAAAGCAAAAAAAAAAAAAACATGCTGGTAACATTTATTTTACGTAAAGAAGTCAAAGTACGATGGTAGTCTGTTTGTCAATGTGGCGGCCGCCATATGTAAACAGAGCTTTTCCGGTGAAAATTCTTGTGAATAAATGCTTAAATCCCTGAATTCTTTATAGATATGGACGTAAAACAGTCCAGATTCTTGGTTAAAAGCAAAAAAAAAAAAAAAAAATCGTGCAGGTAGCATTTATTTTCCGTAAATATTACGAAATATGAGGCTAGTCAGTAAGGAAATTAGAGGCCACCAAATGTAAACAGAGCTTTTTCCGTTGAAAATTCTTTTGAAGAAATGCTTATATCCCTGAATTCTTTATAGATATGGACGTAAAATAGTCTGGATTCTTGGTTAAAAGCAAAAAAAAAACTGTGCAGGTAGCATTTATTTTTTGTTAATATTGCGAAGTGTAATGCTAATGCTGTAGCAGCTAATTTCTCCCATTGATTTTTTTCACAACGTTTAAAAATGCATGCATGGTAAGAAAAATATAATTATTACTTAAAATCCTCGAACAAATCACTCCTGAGACAATCCTTCCTGTTTGTACGCGGTACAGCTTTCGTGCTTTTTCAACCTAAATCTGGCGTTGGATCGCTGCATGTGTCGCTGAGACCGACTGCGAATAACTGAAGCGGATTGTAGGATGGCCCCCTACTTGAAGGCGTGGTGCACTGAAGGTTGAATCTGACCCGTTAATATCCATATGAAGTGTATGGTTGTATACTTTAAGAACCCTCTGGTATTGCATCAAACACAATAGAATACTAGTCCTTCTAAAAAAATTGGCATAATATGATAAAGTTCATTATTTTCTGCAATGTACTGATAAACATTGGACTTTCATATATTTTAGATTCATTACACACAACTGAAGTAGTTCAAGCCTTTTATTGTTTTACTATTGATGATTTTTTGCAAAAAAGTCAAAAAACCAAAAATCCCAATCACAAAAAATTAACATAGTTCATCCGACAAATACAAAAAAGTGTTTTTTAATATAAAAAAAGTCTACCTTCAATTAATTATATCAGCTATGCACTCAATACTTGGTCAGGAATCCTTTGGCAGAAATGACTGCTTCAATGCGGCGTGGCATGGAGGCAATCAACCTGTGGCACTGCTGAGGTGTTATGGAGGCCCAGGATGCTTCGATAGCGGCCTTAAGCTCATCCACAGTTGAAGAGAATGCCACTGGCCGCTAGGGAGTTGGAGCCGTTCCATGGTAGTGTTATTCATCTCAACAGTGGGAGAGTTAGTAGTTGTATGAGACGTTTATGCTATTGCTGTGTGCTATTTGTGCTCCACACATATTTCTGTAAGTCTACCCACTGTTAATGTCAATTAAGTGCCTCTTGTTGTATTTTGGCTTATATATGTACAGAGAAAGATATGTTATCAGTTGTGTTAGTACTTGTTGTTCTGTTTACTTCTATTCAGTTAAGTTAGTATGCTGTGGCTAATTAGCTATTTTCTTGTTCTTCAGGGTTCCCTCATCTTTGTCAATAAATGAGAGTTATAACTTGACATTGAGGGGTATTTCTTCAACAGTGTTGGGTCTTGTGTCTCTTAACTTCCTCTTCACAATATCCCACAGATTCCCTATGGGGTTCAGGTCAGGAGAGTTGGCAGGCCAATTGAGCACAGTTATGCCATGGTCAGTAAACCATTTACCAGTGGTTTTGGCACTGTGAGCAGGTGCCAGGTCGTGCTGAAAAATGAAATCTTCATCTCCATAAAGCTTTTCAGCAGATGGATGCATGAAGTGCTCCAAAATCTCCTGATAGCTAGCTGCATCGACCCTCCCCTTGATAAAACCCAGTAGACCAACACCAGGAGCTGACATGGC
This sequence comes from Corythoichthys intestinalis, assembly GCF_030265065.1. NCBI lineage: Eukaryota > Metazoa > Chordata > Actinopteri > Syngnathiformes > Syngnathidae > Corythoichthys > Corythoichthys intestinalis. Next base: position 42,696,129 of record NC_080401.1, on the reverse strand, counting down.
ACCCCAGACCATCACTGACTGTGGGTACTTGACACTGGACTTCAGGCATTTTGGCATTTCCTTCTCCCCAGTCTTCCTCCAAACTCTGACACCTTGGTTTCTGAATGACATGCAAAATTTGCTTTCATCTGGAAAAAAAGTACTTTGGACCACTGAGCAACAGTCCAGTGCTGCTTCTCTGTAGCCCAGGTCAGGTGCTTCTGCCGCTTTTTCAGGTTCAAAAGTGGCTTGGAATGCAGTACCTGTACCCCAATTCCAGCACACGCCTGTGCACGGTGGCTCTGGATGTTTCTACTCCAGACTCAGTCCACTGTTTCTGCAGGTCCCCGAAGGTCTGGAATCGGCCCTTCTCCACAGTCTTTCTCAGGGTGCGGTCACCTCTTCTGGTTGTGCAGCGTTTCCTGCCACACTTTTTCCTTCCCACTGAGGTGCCTTGATACAGCACTCTGGGAACAGCCTCTTCGCTCAGAAATTTCTTTCTGTGTCTTAGCCTCTTGCTTGAGGGTGTCAATGATGGCCTTCTGGGCTGTAGTCAGGTCGGCAGTCTTGCCCATGATTGCGGTTTTGAGTAATGAACCAGGCTGGGAGTTTTGAAAAGCCTCCAGAATCTTTCGCAGGTGTTTAGAGTTAATTCGTTGATTCACATGATTAGGTTAGTAGCTTCTTTAGAGTCATAGGAGGATCGACTATTCAGGCGAAGTAGGCGATCGCCTTAGGCCCCCAACCAGTAGGGGGCCCCAACCAGCTGCCCTTGCCCCAACCACCAAGGGCTTGGGCCGTCGGAGCCAGCAGCACCCACAACTATTAATCATGTATAATTATTTCAGCATACCAAACAAACAAATAATAAAACAAAAAAGAAAGCCGTTTGAATGCTGCATTTGTTTTATATCTCCCACACACACACGCACTACAATGGACTGTTCCACGTCGACGGACTGAGTAGCAGTCGCTTAGCTTCATTTAGCTCCGTTTAGCATCGCTTAGCTCCGCTTAGCTGTTCGTCAGCTTCACTTAGCTCTCCCGCGTTTTTCACACCACTAAGCTCGCTATTTTTACAGCCCACTTGCTACTTTGCACGTCGGCTATCGTTTATTTCGAACACATGAGCAAACTTGCTCTCCATGAGAGCCAAAGTGCAGTGAGGGAGAAGTTGAGAACAGGCCGCTAATGCCTCTTTTAACTTTCTTCTTCTTCATACCAAACATAAAATACACGACAGCACACCCTGTGGCGAAACAATGCAGTACAGTTCCAATCAGTCATAGAATAACACTCAACAGCTGGTTAGCAGCATTTGCTAACGAAAAAAAAAAATCTATTAGTGACACCACAAGCAATGACAAAGAATGTTTTTTTAGGGAGTGTAAAGCTTTCGGTTAGCGGTTTAGGGAACGTACCTCCGGTGAACTTTTCAAAATAAAAGCACGCCATGTTCATCATATGAATAACGATTTCTGGAGTTAATCCCACATACTTCAGAATTAATATTATAATATGTAGAATAAATACTACAGAATTCAGATTCTACACTAAGAATAGCTTTCAAATGACACTCTTTATGACAAATATGATTGGCAATGAATAATTATTATAATTATTATACTACTATTATATATAGTAGTATACTAAAATAATTATGCTAGAATTTTTTTTTTTTTATGAATTGTTTTGAATAATTTTGGAAAGGCAACGTCAGTGTTCTGAATCTGTTTACTTTCCATTCTATGCTCTAGTAAATGCTGTCAGCATTCAACTTCATTGTTTATTTGTGATTAATTATTGTTATTTACATGATTATTTGTACTTTAATAAAGAATTTAAGTGTTCCAAAATGGTTTTGTGAATTAATAAGCGTCAACAAAAATTTAATTGCTAAATTAGTAAAAAAAAGAAAAAGAAAATTATTAGATTAGTCGACTAATCGTAAAACTAGTCGGCTGACTAATCAGGAGAAAATTTGTCGTTTAGGATAGCCCTAGTGTACCGGAACATATTTCCTCCACGCCCTTCTCACCTTTTTAACCCCTGACCTATGAAGAGGGCCCCTGGATATGTTCGCCTTAGGCCCCAAAATTGCCAAGTCCGCCACTGTTTAGAGTACCTTTTCATGATATGCAAATTTTTGAGATAGTGATTTTTGTTTTTTGTTGGCTTTTTTGCCAAAATCATCAATATTAAAACAATAAAAGGCTTGAACTACTTCAGTTGTGAGTAATGAATCTAAAATATCTAAAAGTCTAATGTTTATCAGTACATTCCAGAAAATAAAGAACTTTATTACAATATGCTATTTTTTTAGAAGGACCAGTATTCACGAGGTGTAACGACAATACCACAAGCAGAACAAAATTATTTCTATGTAAAAACTTGACCGTCAAATATCTTATTCGTATTTGTGAAGGTTGTTCAACCGCGTCATAAGGCATCGGACACTCCCCCTCGCGCCGAGCCCAACATGAGCCTGTTGGCCGCCTGTCAGCGCCTCAAAGCGGAGGAGGGAGGACGAGCGAGCGGTACGCCAGTGTGGACGAAGTCCGGATGGTTAAATCGAACCTACAAACGATTTTGAATAGTCACTGCTTTGCTAGAGAAAAAGAAAGACATTTATCCGAGATGCCAGTCATCGAACAGACCAGTAATAAACCGGAAAGTGAAAGGTATGTTGTTGATATTTTTTACGTGCTTGTGTCGTCATCGGGATCGTTCAACGAGCCAAAGCTAAGCTAAAGGGCCTATTGAAAAGATGCCGTCTAGTTCCTGGATTGACTCTGGCTAATGCCCGTGTTTCTTGTTTCTTGTTATTCCCTCTAAACGTATATTACATTTATGTTAAATGACAACTAAACAATATAACTTTGTGGTCGGTAATGTTGCTTAAAATTGATGTTTATTGAGTAAAACATTTTAGTAACCAAATGTCGGTCGTTAAATACCGATAAAATACGTCACATATTTTAAAACTATATCGTAAATTAAATGATTCTAAATGATTAAAATAAAAACACTTCCTTCGCTTTAAAGTTTAAATGCCTCATTTGAATACAATTCCCCGATGTATTGACGTCAATGTCATGGAAGTGTTAAAGGTGTTAGCTTGAAGATTAGCCACGGCCTTGGTGTCGTTACGTCACCATACTGTTTGTTTTTGTTATTTTAGCATTCGACGACGTAAATAATCCAATATTGTCATTTTGTAACGTTCTGTTACTTCCAAGAGGGTTACAATCGCGGAAAGATGTTTATTTATTTGTCTCTACCGTGAATCGATACATTGACTGTGCTTGCTTGTTTGTACTGTACAGTATTTTTCCATTTGCCGTGTAGCTGGGGAGCTCATTAAACACACATTATTTCGCCGCGAGGGATTAATTTAATCTTTTGCAACCGGGAATCGATATAGCAACATGAGTTTCAAGCACCCACCTATTTTATTGTCTCATATTGAGTGTCAGGTGTGTTAGTCTTTAGTTTTATCTTGGGTTAGGGAGGTGTGGTTGGGAACCCATTGACCTGGGAATGGGTTGCGTTGTTTGGGTCCTGAGTGAAGTCGGCCAGGGGCGATGGATGTTGTCTTTCTGGTTTCACGTTGTTGTGAAAGACTCTTTGGAAATTTCCACTGCACTGCGACTGTCGGGGGGAGGAAGGAGGAATACGAGGAGGAGGAGGGGGGTGATTTAGTGATGTCATATTAAACATAGAGGGCTGTTCTTCTCTTCTGGTTGCACCCTGGTTTGTAAACACTATGAATTTGGTTTATTGCTTTTTACAGGGAGCTTTGTGTAATATTTGAACATGCAAACTTCAACTGTTCAGTTTGATAACATAAGTGTACATAAGAGTGTGACTGTCGAGTTTTTAAGGAAACCTTTTTAGCACATTAAAATGTAACTTCTTACGTTCAACATGAGCTGACCGGACTCCATGTTTTTCACTTTGAGATAATGTAATTTCAGGGGCTTCAACAATTATTTTTCTTTCCAAAAATAAGTCATTTGGAGGAAAGAGTTTGCACAGGGTAGTGTTTGGTCCTTAAAGGGAACCTCGGACTTAAAGAGGCTCAAATAAGTCACTCTTTTTTACTAAAATGTTATTAGAAACACAAAAAATATTGCCATTGATTTAAAAATCTATAATATTTAGTGCATGTTTTGACCTACGGAGGGCGCCATGTTATGCGCGCAATGGACGCTCGGGGTGATGACGTAGTTTGTCACTAGACGAACACTACGGGGTTACTGCAGTCCTTCTAGGTGGCGAGACGTCCAACAAATGCGCACATCCATAGACTTCATAATATATTGACATGACACTGGGCGCAGGGCCGATCCGTACGGGGGACTATTTTCAAAAACTTCAGATTAAAATATTTTCAAAACCAAAGCTGCTACCGACCTAAAACCAAAACAGGCGCCTACCTTTGACATATATGAGTCTCCATGAGCAGCAGCATAAAAAAATTCAAAGTCGTTCCCTTATAAAATCCAGATTAATTATTTTTTCTAGACAGGTATAACAAAACCTAAAATGGCTATAAAATTCTCAGATTTTACACTAGATACAAAAAAATACAGAGATAGTCACCTATATTTTCAGGATCAATAGCAATATTTAACATATAGAAGAAGTTTTTGCCCAAAATAGCAACTTCATTTTTTTTCACCAGCTTATAAATCACTCAATTTTCACATCAGAAACTTGATACTTGAGGAAAGCATGCAGAATCAATTATAAATAATTTATAAGTAGATAGTATATAAATAAATAGTATAGTCTCATCTGACCAAAGCACACGGTCCCAGTTGAAGCCTGGGACCGTGTGTATTTTTGTGTGAGACCAAGATTGAGCTTTTTGGCAACAAACACTCTAAGTGGGTCTGGCGTGCCACGAAAGTTGCCCATGCTGAAAAGCACCTCATACCCACTGTGAAGTATGGGGGTGGGTCAGTGATGCTGTGGGGCTGTTTTGCTTCCAAAGGCCCTGGGAACCTTGTTAGGGTGCATGGCATCACAAATGCTTTGAAATACCAGGACATTTTAAATCAAAATCTGTTGCCCTCTGCCCGAAAGCTGAAGATGGGTCGTCACTGGGTCCTTCAGCAAGACAGTGACCCTAAACATATGGCCAAATCTACACAGAAATGGTTCACCAGACACAAAATCAAGCTCCTCCCATCGCCATCTCAGTCCCCAGACCTTGTTTTGTTGGCAAAAGGGGGTTGTACAAAGTATTAACACCAGGGGTGCTAATTATTGTGACACACATTATTTGATGTCAAATAATTCTTTCTTTATGTGGGATTTTTTCCCCAGTGAATGAATGCACTTGTATTGAAGGTTGGATTTTTCTCTTTTTTTTCCATTAAGGTCCCATATTATTTGAATTGAAAAAAAAAATATTAGAAGCTAAAAAACACATCTTTTTCAGGGGTGCCAATAATTATGGAGGGTACTGTATGTACAACAAAAGAACAGTTGGTTAACTTACATAGAAAACTCCGCTAGCTTAAATGCTATAAAATGCTAAAGTTTTTTTACAATGCTCTTAACAAATTGTTCAGACACATACTCACTCACAAAAAACGGCTAAAAATACCTATAAACTAAATTATGAATGCATTAAAAAACATGAGCTCAAACAAAAGCTTAGCTCACGTTGGTCTTAACAGGGAGCAGTTGGATTCAGCCATGTGAAATGAGCCAGACCAGAGGGCAGTGTATCCACCCTAATCATTAAAACTAAATGAAAACACTTTCATAATAAACCATTGCGCCACTTTAATTAAATTTTGTTGCTTCGAGTATTCGTTTAATTCGAATATTTTTTTCTAATCGAATCCTCGAGTTCATCGATTATTCGTTGCAGCACTAATCTTGTCCATATCTGATATGAAACTAACTTCCATATGTGGTTTCACTCTATCTCAAAAATCAGATTTCTGTGCTACGGGACTGTTCAGACTTCAAAAGAGCCATCCAATCCATTCAATCTGGATGGGCTAAAAATCCGATTTTGGCTGCTAGTCTGAACAAGGCCTTGGTGTCATCAAAATAAACCAAATTTTGAATCTAACAAGACAATCTCAGAAACTACAGTCATTGTCTTTTGCATGGTCATATTTTGACTTGTAAGTCAGAGTATCGATCTAAAAATGAGTGAGAATGAGATGAGTCCTATGGATAAAATATCTTCTACGATGAGACCGACATCCAACCAACTCCCATGTCCAGCCAGCACCTTCACGTCTGGTACCTACTTGGACATCAACTGATACAATGAACTCAAATTGACAATATGTGAAATTTCCATGGCAATCAATGACTTTTGAACGAAATGCGTAAGACTATGACTGGACTGATACACAATATGCTGTCTGTGCGACCCGGGCTGATGGGGGACGGGTTTCCGATAAGCATTTGCTTTTCCCGTCTTCCTTGTCTGTCTTCGTCTTTCCTTCGGGTAAACAAAATTCCACACTCTGAAACTGTTAATGATTTTGATGATGACAATGACAATAAATTCATTCATTCATTCAAAAACATTAGATTAGTGTTAATCCACCCATAAAGGATAGAAACAACTTTGCTTCTATGACCAACTTTTTTAAAGGGAAGCAGATGTTCAGTCTAAGATTGTAAAAACAAACATGCACCTATCGTAATAATTTGATGCAACAAACCACCCAAACATTTTGCGATATATAAACTGTCTGAATATTTTCAAAAAGTGTGATTTAGTCCGACTTTTAACCCACAGTTAAGTATGTCAACGAAACTTCGATATAATCCTAATTAAGTTTTAAGTAAATCCAGCCCTTGAACATTCTCCACAGTTAAGCAAATAGTAGGTTCCATTGCACCCAGCAACTAATTCTCATTTGGAATTCACACCTTTGCGCCATATATAGCGCACCGGTGTCATTTACGCAACTGGGAATGAGGCACAACGTTTCTGCCATTCAACCGATAGCGCGCCAGCATTTAACAGTGAACGTATGCAAGAACACGCTCACACTGGCTCATGATGACTGTCCTCGGTTGAAGCTGAAAAACTGCTGCTGTATGGCTTCACGGCCATAAAGCCTGAGTTAGCGCTCAACTTAAGCGGGCTAATGTTTAGACAAACACTTTTAGTGTTTCCACAGTCATGTGATAACATCTGCCATGCCAAAACACACAAGTATGTTAGTTTAAGGAAGCGGCTGGAACAAAACGTACTTTCTTTGATACATGTAACTACACATACAGTAGTATCTTATAACTATTCAAATACATCATGCATAAAAATAAGTGTCGAATTGTGGTTGTTTTTTAACAAAAATCATTACAATTGTGAGTAAAGTGTTTGTTTTGCGTTTGGACTGAAATACCCCAAACACAAATTTCTTGCGTTACAGGCTACATTTAAGTGAAATTCCTGCAAGACTGTTTGGGGAAAAACATGCGCTTGGATGTCAAAATGTACAAATTTTTCAGTTAAACAATAGCATTGTTGAACATGTGACTAAATATTTTCATCGCGATTGCATTATTAGTACTCAGTTATTAATTTTTGAACCTGGCCTGAAAAAAATAAGCCTTTTGAAAGGCACTTTAAAAATTAAAATTCTACTAATTAATGCATGATGGAGTAAAATAATAGAGAAAATGTGAAAATAAAATTGTAGTGTCTGTTTTGAGTGTTTTTCTGATGACTCGGCTAAAATGCTGTTAAGTCACAAGCGCCACAATGTGCTTACTAAGCCACCTCTTCCTTCCTGCATGTTCAAAGTTCCTCATTATACTCACGCAACGTATCCTACATGGTCACTAAGTAAAGATTGTTTGATTACATTTTACACAGGTGACTTACTAAGCAATAACATGGCTTCCAAATCTGTTGCGTAAATCAGGTGGCGTACTGAAGCAAGGGAACTTTTCCACTCGCTATGGCTTTGTTTTCACGTGCACCGGTTGTGTTTTGCAGTATCTCCAATCCCAGGAGGTGCTCCCGCTGTTGCAGTAACCCGTGTCCGGGGCCTCTGTGGTGCTCCTGATGCCCCTCACCCACCCCTGAAGATCCCAGGTGGGCGAGGGAATGACCAGCGGGATCGCAATCTTTCAGCTAAGCTATTCTATTCTGTAAGTTCATTTATGTTTATGAAGAAATTTGTTATTGGCATGTTAGAATTAACTCATTTACTGTTATTGACGGCAATAGATGTCCAATTCATCTGACCGGGTGGAGCTGTCAGCCCTCCCGTGGTTTTGATAGACGAATCATCGATTAATCTTGCAATTAGTCAACTAATGGTTCATATATGCAATACATGTTGTTTTAACCCTTTGAGGGACAGTCGTCACTACAGTGGATATTTATTCCAAGAGTCATCATTAGTATAACTCATTCACTGCAAGCCCAGGTCACAGAGTGTGTTGTGGTAGTTAGTAAAAGAAAGAACTGGATGTTGATATTATTCATCAAGGACTACAGAAATCCGGGAATTTATATATTTTTTTTAATTAAAGAGAAGAAAAATAATAAACGGAGGTTAATGTTTAGTTTTGTTCTTTTGTTGTTTTCAATATTAAAAAGTGGTTTTAAAATTAATGAAATAAAACATATAAGAAAATAGTCCCCCCCCTTGTTTTCAAATGATTTTTGATGAATCGATTAATTACTAATTATTAGGGCTGTCAAACGATTAAATTTTTTAATCTAGTTAATTACAGCAAACCATCTATAAAATATGCCATATTTTTCGTCAATTATTGTTGGAATGGAAAGATAAGGCGCAAGACGGATATATACATTCAACATACTGTACATAAGTACTGTATTTGTTTATTACAACAATAAATCAACAAGATGGCATTAACATGGTTAACATTCTGTTAAAGCGATCCATGGATAGAAAGACTTGTAGTTCTTAAAAGGTAAATGTTAGTACAAGTTATGGAAATTTTATATTTTAACCCCTCTTAATGTTTTCGTTTTAATAAAATTTGTAAAATTTTCAATCAAAAAATAAACTCGTAGCTTGTCATTTTTGATGTCAATAATTACACAATGCTCATGTGGTGCTGAAACCCATAAAATCAGTCGCACCCAAGCACCAGCAGAGGGCCACAAAACACCAAAAAACACAAGTAACAAGTGGCCATGACACTGTGCTGTCATTTTAATCTGAGCGGGACATGTGCGTTAAATGCGTCTAATATTTTAACGTGATTAATTTAAAAAATTAATTACTGCCCGCTAACGCAATAATTTTGACAGCCCTACAAATTATGTAACAATATTTTTTTAACTACTAAGTAGATGTTTGGAAATATCACTTTTAGGGCTGAAGCTATCAATTATTTTATAATTCGATTAATCTATGAACTATTTAGTTCGAGTAATCGGATTTGTTATTAATTCCCGATCTTAGCCTCAAACAGTGTTAAAAAAAAAGCACAAAAAAAAAGCATCCAAGTACAACAAACGAACAATTGGCTAACTTGCATAGCAAAAGTCCACTAGCTTAACTGCTATAAAATGCTAACATTTTTATTTTACAATGTTTTTAACAATTTGTTCAAACACATATTCCCACAAAAACGGCTAAATATACCTATAAACTAAATTACAAATGCATTAAAAAACATTAGTTCAAACAAAAACTTAGCTTATGTTGGTCTGAACAGGGAGCAGCTGGATTCAGCCTAGTTAAATTACTTATGTCATATCCACTGTTGTCTCTAGACGGCAGTGTATCCACCCAAATCAATAAAAACACTTCCAAAACAAAGTATTACAACACCACTTTAATTAAATGGGGACTCGAAGCAGAAAAAAAATTAATTCAAAGTTTTTTTCTAATTGAATTACTTGAGTTAATCGATTAATTGTTGCAGCACTAATCACATTTAGGTGAATTACAAAGATAATTGGCCTTCTTTCATTTGGTACTACAGAAATCACATTTACATTTTTTATTTAATATTCTTAGAAAATACAAGTAAAAAAATAAAATAAACATGAGAGTATAGATTTTTTAGAAATATATATTTTTTAATAAAATAGTGTTTTATTTGATGTGAAAAATATATTTCTAAATATAAAATTTACAACAAGTATCTTAAAAAAAGATGTGATGATGTGAATGTTCTAATCTGAAGCTCAAAGAAGGGAATTTGCACACTTTTCAGGTCAACAATGTGTTGCAACAGTTAATCAACTTTTAAAATAGTTATCTGTTAATCATGGCAGCCATAATTGTAATTTTGTTTTCGATTGTCATATCACGTATCCTCAATTGTACTGGTCCTCTCCCCCTTTGGTAGGATGCTCAGTTGCTGGTTCTGGAGGAACCGGCTCCCGCCAACAGCAGAGTGCGTTTCCTGCTCTTCGAACCGCGCTTTTCAGAAGGCAAGACGTGTGTTTGGAGGGCAGCACTTAAAGCGGGCAACCTCTACATAGAAATCCCGCCAGGAGCGTTGCCAGAGGGAAGCAAAGACAGGTTAGTAGGAAAACAGGCTTTGTTTCGGTTTCAATTCTTTGAGTCATGGATACCCAAACTATGGCTGGCACAGGAAGCTTGAGTTCAGCCTACATTTTGTTGCACATCTCATCTTTAACACTAAATGGAGCTAGTCGCTAAAACATGCCTCTTCATTAAACAAGGGGTCAAAACCTGACAACATATTGAAATCAATGTAGCAAACTGTAGAATTTTAGTATTTGTATAAGAAATAAAACAATGTCATAAACTGAGCTATTGTCATTATGGTATTCCTGACCTTTTTTTTTTTTTTTTTGTAGCTGGACATTTTCTCCAGTGTTGTTTTGTCAACGATTACTATAAGGAAAATATTTCGTCGATGAACCAGTTTTTCATGACGATGACGAGACGATAACGAGCTAAAATTGTGTCTTCGAAGACGAAAACATAAGTTTTCATCCGAAAACGAGATGAAAATACGCCATAGTTTCTGTCACATGTTCACAACGAGTGACATTTTATGTGTAGTTAGCCTGCATACTAGCAGTGTCTTGTTGTGTCTCTCATGTGTTGTGCTGCACCCCACCCCCCCCAAACTCGCCAACTATTGTCCTCTCCAGTCTCCCCATGGCTTGTTTTGAGACACACATGGTAAGAATTGTCTTCTTAAGTTGGCAAGAGAGAATAAGCAACGTTGCTTTAGCCTTTAAAGATCTGTGCTGATTGTGCATCAAACACTAAGAGGCAGTTTACATGGCGACTCTGCGACACGAAGACGCAATGACTGTGTTGCGGAGTGGCCTCGCGTGCATATGTTGTCGGCGAAGACTGAAGGCGAAGACGAAAAATTCTGAATCCTGCCTCCAAAGTGGAAGAATTCGATTGCGGGGGCTTGAGGGGGGCTTTTTCCGCATGTATATCAAAGGCTCCCCCGGCGCGACACCGTGCCGATCACGTCAGCACTTGTACATGTCACATTGGGCGTGCGCATCGGTGCTACTAAACATTAAAAACGGCAAATAAGGTGGAATATCGGCTTTAATTTACTGTTTTAATAATGTTTTTAAATTAAATATGTTGAATGTTTCCATTTTTGTGCCTTTTTGAACAAAAGAAAAACGCCATCGCTTCGGGTGGGCGGGCATATTTTTGTCCGGGCTGAGGAACTTTGGTGGGGTCAAAGTGCATCAATTGCTGTTGCCTTGTAAATCTGCACTGCCCCCTAGGGCCTGGCATGAATACTACATCGTTTTCATGCGGAATTTCAACATTGTTCGAATGCAGACGGGCCCATATAAATGCAAACATGAAATTTTTCGTCTTCTCGGAGAGTCACCATGTAAACGGCCCCTAAATGTAACTTGTAGCATTAGCATAGAATTCACATTTGCGTTAGATTTAGGCTATTGCTAACAGTGAGTGTCCTCTTAACTCTCGGACAACTTTTTCATTTTTACTTACAGTTCGTGACGTCCAGGTGGGTATAATTCTTTGAAAATAATGTACTGTTTTCGTACTAAGTCTGTATTATTACGTGAAAGATTTGTACATGTTACAATATGTGCTCGTCTGTGAATGTTCCTCAGAAATACTTTGTTTGGAATGAAACTTTCGAATTTCAGTTAGAAAATTAGACAAAATTTGATTTGAATTTTCTTCAACAAAAACTACACGAAGACAAACACATTTTGAAATGACTAAAATACAACCAAGACTAATTATTATTGTCCAAAAGACTAAGACGGAAACTAAATGGGCTGGCAAAAACAACACTGATTTTCTTTGTTCTGCAAAGTTTGTTTCAGTCATGTAAATAATATAAATAGAAAAATGTAAATAATATAAATAGATATTTTGCAATATCCTTATACCTCTGGATTATGTTGTTGCTTGAAGCCCTTAACTCATTCACTGCCATTACCAGTTATTGACATCATATCCATTTCAACTTGGAAGACTGGCATTGAGTGATCATGTTTCACTGCCATTGACGGTGAAAGACGTCCAATCCAATTTGACCCCCAGCCAAAATGGCAGTTGATGAGTTAATTCTAGTGCTGCAATGAATGATTGATTAACTCTAGTAAATCGATTAGGGAAAAAAAGCTTTGAACTAAATTTGCTGCTGCGAGTATTTGTTTAGGGTGATGTTGTAATGGTTAGGTTTGAAAGTGTTTGCATTTAGTTTTATTGATTTGGCAGTGAATATGACAAAACATTTAACATGGCTGAATCCAGCTGCTCCCTGTTAAGGCCAACATAAGGTAAGTTTTTGTTTGACCTGATATGTTTTTTTAATGCATTTGTAATTTTGTTTATAGGTACATTTAGCAGTTTCTTTCTGGGAATATGTGTTTGAATGATTTTTTGAGAGCATTACTAAAAAACGTTAGCATTTTATAGCAGTAAAGTGTTTGAACGATTTGTTGGGGAGCATTACTAAAAAATGTTAGCATTTTATAGCATTTAAGCAAGCAGACTTTTACTATACAAGTTAGCCAGCTGTTCTTTTGCTGTACTTAGATCCTCATTTATTTATTTTTTTAATACTTTTTGTGGCCAAGCCCAGGTATTTTAATTAATTTTAAATGTGCAAAAGTGCAATTCTGCATAGTTTGAAGAAACACTTGGGAATTTTATTTTAAAAGTGCAATCTTGGCAAGCCTATATTTTACATCCCTAATATTTATTCTGCAACTGATTTCTCAATTATTCAAACTCACTAGTTGGTAGATTAATCGATTGCTAAAATAATAGATAGCTGCAGCCCTAGTTAATACTTAAAAACAAATACATTTTAAAAACTTAATCTTTTTTATAGGGCTGTCAAACGATTAAAATTTTTAATCGAGTTAATTACAGTTTAAAAAGTAATTAATCGCAATTCAAACCATCTATAAAATATGCCATATTTTTCTGTAAATTATTGTTGGAATGGAAAGATAATACACAAGATGGATATATACATTCAACATACGGTACTTAGGGACTGTATTTGTTTATTATAACAATAAATCAACAAGATGGCATTAACATTATTAACATTCTGTTAAAGCGATCCATGGATAGAAAGACTTGTAGTTCTTAAAAGATAAATGTTAGTACAAGTTAAAGAAATTTTGTATTAAAACCCCTCTTAATGTTTTCGTTTTAATAAAATTAGTAAAATTTTAAATAAAAAAATAAACTAGTAGCCTACCATTGTTGATGTCAATAATTACTTACACAATGCTCATGTGTGCTGAAGCCTATAAAATCAGTCGCACCCAAGCTCCAGCAGAGGGCGGCAAAACTCCGAAAACACAACAAGTACACCTTTGACTGTGCTGTAATTTTAATCTGTTTGAGCGGGGCATTTGTGCGTTAATTGCGTCAAATATTTTAACGGGATTAATTCAAAAAATTAATTACCGCTTGTTAACGCGATAATTTTGACAGCCCTACTTTTTTATCATTTGACAAAAGAAGGTGGAAGGATTTTAAGTTGGTCATTGCAACCTTAGATTTTTTCTGAAAGCGGCCCTCTGAGGAAAACGTTTGGACACTCCTGCTTTAAGTTGATATCATAATAGTTTGTTTTGTGAACAGTTTTGCTCTGGTGCTGGAGTTTGCCGAGGAGCAGCTGCAGGGTGAGCACGTTTTCATCTGCTTCCACAAGAGCCGTGACGATCGAGGTAAGGGACCATGTGTTATTTGTTTTTGTAGGCTCTTGACTCGCTCAAGTGCTCACGTGTTGTTTTATTGTTCCCTCCTCAGCATCCCTGCTACGCACATTCAGTTTCCTGGGCTTTGAGATTGTTAGACCGGGTCATCCCCTCGTCCCCTCCCGCCCCGACGCTTTCTTCATGGCTTACAGCATCGAGCGAGACTCTTCCGACGACGACTGAAACGAGCGCTCGCGTACCTTTCTTTCTCATCCACTTCAATGTATTGTAATCAAACAGGGCATATAGGTCTCCTTTAGTCACTCGTGTAACAACGTTTTACTTCCTTTGATGTCTAGTGATGACTTCCTGTCCCCCCCCCCCCCCCCCCATCATCGTCATCATCATCATCCGCACAGGCTGATATTTATGATTAAATTTGAATTCGTCGTACTCCTCCAGGTAGATTTGTTTTCATAGTAATTGTGAGTTGATTCTCCTGTTCATATTGATTTGTGTTTTCTATGTGTGCATGATTTTCATTTGATGCTCTGATTCACTTGATAGAAATCTGCATGTTGAAACTGAACCAATTAAAAGTGCTCACCTCATACTCACGAGTCTTTTTTTTATTTTTTTTTATTTGTCTTCTTTTTCACGTTTGCAGCCTCGGGTTATCACTGAGTCCCGGATGTGACCTCAGTAAGTCGGAAGTCATAGAATTCAAGTCAATATTTGTATGGAGAAACACCAGTAGGCCAGAAACGTAGAATCAATAAGTACATTTGTAACCAAGTAAAGATTAGTAATAATGTAAATGTAAAAGCTTTGGAACAAACTAGATTCTGCAGTGACCAGCTTGGGGTCATTGGCTGTTTTTAAGAGGAGGTATAAACAAAATTTACTAAATAATTATGTTGCTGACTCAAGCTAACTCTTGGACATAATAAGAACTGTACAAATGTTAAATAATGTCTGGGTGGCAACTCAAAACTGGAAGCAAAACCGAGTGTACCCAAAACAATGGAAGGCAAAGAAAAAGAGAAAACCCCCAAAAACAAAACAGGTGACTCAAAGCCAATGCAAACAGAACTCACAAGGACATACAGTGCCTTGCAAAAGTATTCGGCCCCCTTGAATCTTGCAACCTTTCGCCACATTTCAGGCTTCAGACATAAAGATATGAAATTTAATTTTTTTGTCAAGAATCAACAACAAGTGGGACACAATCGTGAAGTGGAACAACATTTATTGGATAATTTAAACTTTTTTAACAAATAAAAAACTGAAAAGTGGGGCGTGCAATATTATTCGGCCCCTTTACTTTCAGTGCAGCAAACTCACTCCAGAAGTTCAGTGAGGATCTCTGAATGATCCAATGTTGTCCTAAATGACCGATGATAATAAATAGAATCCACCTGTGTGTAATCAAGTCTCCGTATAAATGCACCTGCTCTGTGATAGTCTCAGGGTTCTGTTTAAAGTGCAGAGAGCATTATGAAAACCAAGGAACACACCAGGCAGGTCCGAGATACTGTTGTGGAGAAGTTTAAAGCCGGATTTGGATACAAAAAGATTTCCCAAGCTTTAAACATCTCAAGGAGCACTGCAAGCCATCATATTGAAATGGAAGGAGCATCAGACCACTGCAAATCTACCAAGACCCGGCCGTCCTTCCAAACTTTCTTCTCAAACAAGGACAAAACTGATCAGAGATGCAGCCAAGAGGCCCATGATCACTCTGGATGAACTGCAGAGATCTACAGCTGAGGTGGGAGAGTCTGTCCATAGGACAACAATCAGTCGTACACTGCACAAATCTGGCCTTTATGGATGACTGGCAAGAAGAAAGCCATTTCTCAAAGATATCCATAAAAAGTCTCGTTTAAAGTTTGCCACAAGCCACCTGGGAGACACACCAAACATGTGGAAGAAGGTGCTCCAATCCAATAAATTTTGTTCCACTTCACGATTGTGTCCCACTTGTTGTTGATTCTTGACAAACAAATTAAAATTTTATATCTTTATGTTTGAAGCCTGAAATGTGGCGAAAGGTTGCAAGGTTCAAGGGGGCCGAATACTTTTGCAAGGCACTGTATCATCTGTTGGCTGTAAATCAGGGCCGGCCCAGCCTATACACAGACTATGCAGCTGCTTAGGGCCCCTGACCACTAGGAGGCCCCCAATCTGGGAATTGTTTAATTTATATTCTATTTTGTTTACTACAGTTTGCTTTATTTGACTTTTGTGAGTTTTGATACTTAATGCCAAGCTTAAAAAATACTTATTTCTATTCCCTCTTTTAAAAAAAGGTTTGGCGCTATCTACTGTAAGTACTGACAATCATTTGGGGTGAGAAGTTTGAAGTATGCAGTGCAACAAAATATAGACATATGGGTTGGATTGCATGTATGGGTTTCGCAGTACACTGTGACAAAATGGTGTGCCAAAAATGTGGTGGGCCCCTTGGCATTATTTTGCTTAGGGCCCCCAAATGGACTTGGCCGGCCCTGCTGTAAATGCACAGACAATTGACTTTAAATTCTTCAAATTTGTAACTACATGGAACTGGTCGATTGGTCACTGTCCTGCTTTACAATCCGGTCAGAACCTGGACAACGCGCCTGCCCGGAAAACACCTTAAAGTCTGGATATTGTGGAGGATAGCTGGGGTAGATGGCGGCCGCTGTGTCTGACCACACTCGAAGAGGAACAATATCGAGGATGTTTCCTTTTGGTGCGCTGCTGGCAGCTTCTGATCGTGCCAGGTGGGACAGTGATTGCTGGGACGGTCCTTCTGAAGGACCTAGCGACACCAGTCCCCCAGGCCATGAGTCCACAACCGAAATGGCGATGCAACCTACTACGAAGCTGCGCAACCTTGAGATGAATGTTCGTCGGGAGTCAGCAAGGAATGAAAACTGCGACGAGGATTAAGTCAACAAAAGGAGGGTGGGGGACACTGCCTACCATCGGTCCTCAGCTATTCCCTATCTTCTGGATCGAATCAACTGAATAAACTAATTACTGAATTATGAACTAGTCTACTGGATCTAATCAACATAACGAGCACATTGCCTCGATCGACTATGGACTATTGGAAAATGAACAATCAGAGGGGATGGTTATTATAAAAAAAAAACTTGTAATCATTATGAAATCTGAATGTCAAAAATTGATATTTGATATTTTCTGCATCCTATATGGTATTACTGGGGACGGGTTTCAATAAGCTTCGTCTTCTCCCGTCAGCCCTTTTCTTTTCGGGTTGAATTAATTGTAAACACATATAAATGCTGTATGTTTGTTTGGATTTGTCATGCCTGAAAGGAAAAATAAATAAAATTAAAAAAAAAAAAAGTTTTAGCACGAGTCTTAAAGAGTAAATAAATTGAATGCAAAAGATAAATACAACTGAACTGTACTCGTGTAGTGATTCAGTTTTACACCGCAAGAGGGAGCCATTTAGCAGAAGGTAATAACTGAACAATCGTCCAATGAGTCATGGATTTGACATCTCTTTGGGATAAACTCATTTAAATTCACAGCAGAAGGATGAAAAATGCCACAGCATTGTTACTGGCACTGAAAGAGTTCCATGCGAAGTACTTTCCTACTAACTGGATGGTCGCAGTTGTTCAAAAAATGGGGGGGAAAAACATTAAAATTTGCGCATAAATAATTTTTAAAAAATGACCCACAACCTACTACGTTATCCCAGTTTAGTCCAGTCTGGGGAAATAATTTGTTCAAACCAGAGAGGGTGGACGCTATATACAAGTTGTGGCCCCGAAAATATTTTTATTCAAATATTTCAGATAAACTACAGAAGCCGTGAGAAAATGATCACGTTTAATAATTTAGGCCGAAATGAAACTTAAAATGTGCTCAAACTGAAGTGAACTCAGCTGTTTCTTACATCAAAGCACTCCTTCATTTGCAGCCAAACGCTGAGGTTTCGCATGCAAACTAACAAAAGTGGCGGCTGTTTATAAATCCTCTTGTCTCACCATCTCTTGTTGCCGAGGGCCCCTGATGTGGGTGCAACGTGCATCATTAGCAGTGGAGACCCTTCACTTCAAGGCCTTCATATGCTAAAATGTACACAATGAAGCGAAGACCACAGTCTGGCATGTAAAGCGAGAACGTGCCCTGAGGAAACCATTAACATTAAACATGGACTATTAAGGAGAATCTTTCTGTAAAAATGTTTAAAGTGTGTGTTTAAGCATTAGTAATCATTTCGTCTAAATGACCTTTATGTTGAAGATGATTGCTCAGAGAATCTAAATGAGCAAAATAGGAATTTTAGAATCATGAAAATGGACATAATGATATTTAAATAGAAAATGACACTCCTATTAACTGAAATTTTAGGATGAATTTGAGGTCACGTACTGCTGTAATGCTGATGGACTCGGAACACATGTATAATGAAGCAAAGATAAAATAGGCGCACACTGTTGAATTTATTTTAAAAAATAAAGCTATACCTCTTCTGGTGTCGCGCTATGTTTTCCATTTTGGACAGATAAAGTCGCTTAAAGCAATACTTTGTAACTTTTCAGTTCTGGTCGAGTTTAGCGATGCCGGTGGACAAAAGCGCTAGTGTTTTGCCCTAAGGAAGACTGCGTTTCCCATGAGGGCCATCTCCCGGTTGCTTGCAGATTGTTTAAACAACATTTCTCTTTACAGCGGCTGTGTGAGGGATGAATGGTAATAAGGTTATGAATCCAGTTGTGGCTAAACAATGGCACATGATTGTTAGCAACCGTGTGGCTAAACTCCTCCACCCGAACTTGTCAGCACCAACGTGTTCGGTTGGGCGGAATCACGCCAGCAAATGAAAGCCGGGCCAATGTTTATTTTGTATATCGTGGTTACCTGTTTTTTTTTTCCACCGCAGTCAAAACTTTTTGTCTCTTTTGTTGCTCTGCCATCTTTGCAGAATTTGCACTAAACCGTTTGCATCAATTTTATTCTTCCCAATGAATGGGGAAAGGGGGAAGTGACGTATGCCGTAAAGCAGTCAGCACATTTGTAGTTTTTTTTGTGTGTGTGTGTATGGTAGGGTTCCTGCCACCCTCCTCAAAGTTAATTAGTGCTGATGAAACCGATATAGACCCCCCTCAAGATTTAAAGATGTGTCATTCAACTAGTTGTCAGTCGACATTATCACAAATGTTATGAAAATATTTTATAAAAGTTGAAAAGTTACCTAGTGTTGCTTTAAATACAAAGGAAATATGCCAGAGTATGTCACTGCAGATTCAGTTCTCCAGATGATGCAACCTGTGTAATCTTAATCCAGTGATTTCCACCCATTGGCGTACAGAGTGCTTAGTTTTTGGCACAAATAGTATTTGGTAAAGAAGAGAATTTGTATGAATGGTCGTGTCAAAATTCACAATTATAAATCAATGCAAAATTCCATTAATCTCAATGGTATGGTCTCTTAGCTATCACAAAATATTCATAATCTGAAATTGGATTATCAAATTTTCCTTCATCATCTACATAATGTAGCCACTTTCAAACTTTGCACATCAAATACCATCTCCATATATACTTTGTTCTTCAAGTACCACCATAATGACCAATATAAAAATACAATTGTGTACTTGCCCCAAGCTTTGATGAACAATCGTAGACTTTCGGGTTGTTCCGATCATGTTTTTTTCTCCCGATCCTATCCCGATCGTTTTAGTTTGAGTATGCCGATCCCGATATTTCCCGATCCGATTGCTTTTTTTTTGCTCCCGATTCAATTCCAATCATTCGCGATAATTTTTCCCGATCATATACATTTTGGCAACGCATTAAGAAAAAAATGGATAAAACTCGGACGAATGTATACATTCAACATGCAGTACATAAGTACTGTATTCGTTTATTATGACAATAAATCCTCAATATGGCATTTACATTATTAACATTTTCTGTGAGAGGAATCCACGGATAGAAAGACTTGTGACTTTGTATATTGTGACTAAATATTGACATCTAATGTATTTGTTGAGCTTTCAGTAAATCAGTACTTTTCAAATAGTGGGGCGCGCCCCCCTGGGGGTGATGCCAGGGGGGGCGCATGTGACCTCGGGGAACATGCTTTTTTTTTTTGCCGTACTGGAATAAAGTGTACTTGCACATCCACTCAGTGGGTGGCAGTGGCGCTCTCATTTTCAGAGTGCGCGCAGTATTTTTGAACTAAGGAAGAGCACTCAGCACACACAGAAAACAGATATGAAGAGAAGAGCAGTGTGCCGCCGCTGTTTTCGAAAGCCGTTTTCCGACCGGACTCACTCACGCAGCAACCCACTGTCTTCTCCGGTTCTCACGTGTCCGCCCGAGAAGTGCCATTTTCGGCTTGGGATCGTCACAACGACCGCCCTCACCTACGGTTCTACCTCAGCCGCCGAGAATGCGCTTTTTTCGGGCCGTTTGCCTTTTAGCTTTGACATTTAATACAGTGGGTGATGAGGAAAGACCACTGTTTACTGTGTCTAAAAATAATTATAGCGGACAGCCAGAAGCCAAATCTATTAAGATGCCACTTAAAGACATTAGACCCCAATCTCATTGATAAGCCGCTCGATTGTTTTTCAGTGAAAACGTGCCGAATATTGCCAACAATCGTCTTGCTTTGTCAGTGTTATGTCAGTAAACCAGTGAGCATTGTTAGCATGCTTATTGCAAAATAACTCCACACCACAAGGAAGTAAATACTGTGAGCAGCAAAAATAAAAACTGTCCTTCTGTCCAAGGACACTCTTTTTTTTTTTCTTTTATTCAGTTTTATTTTTTCGGTCAATTTTTTTGGCATATTGTCCTCATGAGTGAATGTTTCTAATCAATTTTAATTTGTTATTTACTGATTTTATTACATTTTATTTTTCTGTATCAAATGGTCAAAAATGTACCTTGAGTGTATTTTTTACAGTTTGGATGTGACTTTTTTTTAAATTCAGGCAAATTGATGCGCGTCAAGTCTTCTCTTTTACAAACAAAACAATGTTAATAAAGTTATACTTTATTATAAGTTGATCTATGTTACTTTTTTTCTTTATTAGAAAAAAAGGACACAATGTTAGGCAGATGCGTATTTATAATAGTAATTTTATAGACAAATGATACTATTTACAGTGGCGGCAGAGAGTTTGGGGGGGGCGCGAAACATTTACGTCATCCTTGGGGGGGGCGTAACAGAAAATAATTGAGAAGCACTGCAGTAAATGATACTGCCCAAATGCATGATGGGAAGTGGAACCATGACTGTGCGTAGTGCTACCAATTGATATATCTTCTCTGCGTTGGGAAATAACATAAGGTGTTAAGAAAAAGATCAATTGCTACCTTGCTTCCCCACATTGCTTCCCATGATATTTCTAATCGTAGGGAGAGGGATTATATGGCTTTAGCCAATTAAAAAGAGGCTCCAAAGGCTGCCAATATTCACTCTACTTATTTTACGCTGCCTTTTATTTCTTTATATAGGTAAAACGGCGCCATTACAGGTTGAGCGCGACAATGCGACATGCCTCCTAGCATGCATTGCAGCGCTACAGATGTAAAAAAAAAAAAAAAAAAAGCAAAATTCAAGTTCTTCGCTAATTATTTCTTGAGTTACTGTTCCACTTGTTTCATTAATTGCTAGTTATGGGATTTAGTAACATTTTACTTGACAGTGGCTTCATAAAACTGTCATTAGACAATCGCAATTATGACATGACATTGTCATGAGCATTAATGAATGCTTATAACAGATGTTTTTTAGTGTCATCCAGCAATTTATCTCACTTCTGAATGGATGTAAAAGATCTGAGCTGGACATAAAGAGAGTTACTGACATAATTTGCTGGATGACATTGAATTACATCTGTCATAAGGATTCAGTAATGCCCATGATAGTGTCATATCATACGGTCATTATGACAGTCTTATGACGCCGCTGTCAAATAAAAGGTTGCCTATTAACCCAAATAAATCAACAGATAAACCGCACTGGACTTTAAGCCGCAGGATTCAAAATGAGGGGGAAAAGTAGCAGCTCATAGTCCGAAAATTACGGTACATCATTCTCATCCTTGGCTAGTCAGTCACTGTTGTGAGAGCAGCCAGCAAGGTCATGTTCAGAGATGACCTTGCAAGAGTTACCATTGCAAAATGTTGCGACAATACTATATATTGTGTCATTTTTTCATTAACCTAAGATATGCCTTAAAAAGAGAAATGTGTTTTGACATAATCTCACTTACTTTTGGCAACTACAGTCTCAAATTTTATCCAGCGAAAAACCTTTTAACCCCCAAAAATGGGTAACGTTAAAATAATACACGTCGCATATGCTCTGAATCAGAGAACCAGGAAACAAACAGGTGCTGCTGGTTTATTCGTCGTGACGGGACATTACAAGTGCTATAAGAGGATAACAAATGTGTCCTGTTGGCAGTGTCGGTCAGTGGCAAAAAGGGATGTGTTTCCTTATAGCCACGCGGAGGCGCTGTCTGAAATTATCCTGCTTGTGCAAAGCGGTTGCAAGTGAGTGAGTCTGGGAGTTCGTCCCGCAGTCGTCCGTCTTCAGGGCCTCCTCGACGTTGCCCCGCTGCGGCCCGGCTCGGCACAGCAGCTCCTCCTCGTTGGCCATTTGGGGGCTCTGGCTTAAGGTGACGAAGCCATATGGGGTTGTCACCTTGGCCAGGTGGGGCAGGGAGAGTGCCGCCCTACTGGCCGGGTCAAAGCAGTGCTGGGCTTCAGCGGGGTGCCAGGGATAGGACGCCTCCCTCTGCAGGCGGCTTCTCCTCTGCTTCAACGGAAGCGAGTCACTGCGCTCGGCCTTGCGCGCCGAAAGCTCCGCTTGAGATCCCGACGAGGACGAGGATGCGGGAGACCCCGTTTGTTCCATCCCAGAACTCTGAGAGCCTTCCTCGGGCTCCTTTTCGCCCTCCTGCTTCCGAAGGCCGTTCTGCACCAGCAGGCTGGGGATGGTGAACTGCGGGATGCTGTCGGGTGTGAGGATGTTGGGAAAGATATTCTCCCGGCTTGACCCGAGAGAGCAACCGAAGGATCTGGCGTTGCTAGTGGCCCACAGGAGCGCGCGCCCACCTGCGCTGCTGTGCCTGCGGCCTGCCGTGTAGTTGTCCGCTTTAACTCCACTGCTGATGGCCCCGATGCTAAATGTCCTCGTCACAGTGTTCCTTGCCATTTTTCCACGGCGTTTGCCCGCACGGACCACTCTTATATACTTGTCGTCCCCTTGCTATATTTTTTTGCAGCGCTTACGCAAATGTGACGAAAGCCGACAACGGAAATGGTCGCCAATTAGGGAGCCTGTGTCAACAATGGAAGCTCTTCTCGAAAGCTCTTCATATGCTAACAAGGCTCTCAGGTGGCTACATGGATGAATAAGGCTTTTACTCTGTTTATCTTGGTTGCCGAGCATTAGAGGAGAGTTTATGATAATGAGAACAAAAAATTACTATTTTGGTCAGATTTGTCAAAAGTGTCTGAAAAATGATTGGCAGAAAAAAAAAACTCCAATTCGCTATCAAATTTGAGTCCTAATTTGAAAATGTATTCTATAAAATTGTATTTCTTCTCAACGGGTATTGACTGCATTGTTTTCAGTAGTATGTGCAGATTTTTTGAACGGCCAATCAGATTTTGTTTTTACCATGGCCAGTGTAGTTAACCCAAAGCCTTCAAAACAGTACACATTAACTTCAACCAATGGCAATGGGCTAATTACTTTTGCTAATCAGTTGCGTTGTGTTTAACCCCTTAATACCTGCAATATGAAGCAATTGTCAGAGGATCACAAAATTTGAAAAATAAGGTCTTAATGAAACCTTTTTTTTCAAATTTGTAAAAGGAGAAAAAAATAATATGTGTAATAAGTGCTCTAATATCTATAACTCCATAACTATCTATGGCTCCAAAGAATTTGAAACCTGGAGACTTGGATGAAATAAAATCCTCGCCTAGCCCAGGTGACAGAGTGACACAACTGGTAATTGCTAGGCTGAAAGTGTACGGAATAAACATGGAACCGCTGGACATCCGCAAGGCCGGCCCGGCCTATACGCAGACTATGCAGCTGCTTAGGGCCCCTGACCAGGCCCGGAGTGACTAATCGGGAGCTTCTGGACGATTCCAGAAGGGCCGGCCGGCCAGATGGGCCGGTCCGCGTTTTATTAAAAAAAAAAAAAAAAAATTACACTGTTATCATTTTTTGTTTGGTATTTATTTATGACAGTGTCACTGAGTATAACTTACATTCTGTTACCGCTGTCCCTGTGGGCCGTCTTAAAAAAAAAAAAAACAGTATTATTTTTTTTTCCAGACTCATCCTCACGTGTGCAGACGAAAAATACAGCATGCAGCTCCGCCCCCTAATTGTAGTCTGTATTGAGCCAAATTAGCTGCTATCTCGGTGCTCGGATGGATAAAAAGAGCAAGGGTGGCGCTGAAAAATAAGAATTAAAAAGAGAAAAGCACTCGTGAAAGAATCGGCAAAATGCGCGAAAATAGCTAATTTTTTTCATGCAACGACCTTGCTGCCTCAAACTACAGAGGATTACAACGAAAGTGGTAAGGCCAGATGGCGAATAAAATGCAACTTGCACCGTGTGATACGACAATATGTAATTGTGGAAACTTTGGCTTCTTGTAGCACCTCACAAGGGATATGTAGCAGCAAGCATTAGCCATAATGAACACACCACAGGTGCAGAGCTGGAAGGTAGGATTGCCATGTCGTTCAGCGAGTGAACATTAGAATTAATATAATCAATTACGTGGCGTTTTTAAAGTGGAAATGGAAAATGGATAATAGTATCATTAGAAGTTGTTACAATGTGCAATACGTATTCTTTATTTTTCATATTGTTATGTTGCTATGTTTGTTATATGTAAGCACTCATTTTGTTAATATTTGATGTTGCAGAAAAGGTCTTATTTATTCATTTATTTTGGGGCTGCCAAAATTATCGCGTTAACGGGCGGTAATTATTTTTTTTAATGAATCACGTTAAAATATTTGACGCAATTAACGCACATGCCCTGCTCAGACAGATTTAAATGACAGTACAATGACATGCCCACTTGTTAATTGTGCTTTATGGAGTTTTGCCGCCCTCCGCTGGCGTTTGGGTGCGACTGATTTTATAGGCTTCAGCACCCATGAACATTGTGTAAGTAATTATTGACATCAACAATGGCGGGCTACTAGTTTATTTTTTGATTGAAAATTTTACAAATTTTATTAAAACGAAAACATTAAGAGGGGTTTTAATATAAAATTTCTATAACTTGTACTAACATTTATCTTTTAAGAACTACAAGTCTTTCTATCCATGGATCGCTTTAACAGAATGTTAATAATGTTAATGCCATCTTGTTGATTTATTGTTATAATAAACAAATACAGTCCTTATGTACCTTATGTTGAATGTATATATCCATCTTGTGTCTCATCTTTCCATTCCAACAATAATTTACAGAAAAATATGGCATATTTTATAGATGGTTTGAATTGCGATTAATTACGATTAATTTTTAAGCTGTAATTAACTCGATCAAAAATTTTAATCATTTGACAGGCCTAATTTATTTTTCAAATGTATCATTTAATATAGTTTTTTTTAAAATCCATTTTTAAATTTGTTCAAAATATGTTGTGTTGCACTTGTTAAAATAAAGCCACCTTGTTAAACAACCATGACCTGCACTGAATTGGAATACACAGAATTACAGTACACGGCTTTAGAGAACACTGAACTTAACACGTGTATGCATAATGACATAATTTTAAATGAGTGGGCCGGTCTGAGGCATGAAATTCCAGGGCCGAAAATGAGTCCCACTCCGGCCCTGCCCCTGACCACTAGGGGGCCCCCCAATCTGGCAACCTCATTTTATACGTTGTTAATAGAGCATCATGAAAAATGTGACGCGCATTGCCGTTTATCTATGCAAACATCCGTTTACGACAGTTTGCTTTATTTGACCTTTGTGAATTTTTATACTTGATTACAAGCTTAAAAAAATAAAAGTTCTTCCTTAACTTCTTTCTTTTCCTCTTTTAGAAAAAGGTTTGGCGCCATCTACTTAAGTACTGACAATCATTTGGGGTGAGAAGTTTGAAGTATGCAGTGCAACAAAATCTGGTTAATATACAAAATATGGAGGTATGGGTTGGATTGCATGTATGGGTTTCACAGTACACTGTGATGAAATGGTGGGCCAAAAATATGGGCCCCTTGGCATTATTTTGCTTAGGGCCCCCAAATGGCCTGGGCCGGCCCTGGACATCTGTCGCTGCTTTCTGCTCCCATCTGCGGGAAGAGGACCGGCGACGGTGCTCATGAAGCTGGCAGACCACAAGACCAAGACTGCCCTGCTTAACCAACACCGCCACCTGAAAGGATCGAAGATTTTTTTGAATGACAACTTGACTCGCCAAAATGCTGAAATTGCAAGAAAAGCACGTCAACTCAAGAAAGCTGAGAAAATAGCCAACACCTGGCTCTTGGATTGCAGGATCCTTGTCAAGACGCAAGATATGAAGATTAAAGCTATTACGAGTCTTGACCAGCTGACCTCACTTGAAAATTAATGATGACATCAATGGCAGCAGTCTCTACAAGAATCTTGAACACATTAAGGATTATATACTAAAGCTAACAAAGGCTCTGACTTTAATTTGCACGGATATAACATGACACAAATGAATCGGGCATCTAAGGGGGGAGGGGGTGTTGCAATTATGATTGACAATCTCCTGGAATGTATTACAATTGAGCTCCTTATCCCCAATTGTAAAAACATAATTATCTGCTGTGTCTACCGAGCTCCTGATTCAAATGACTAGTTTACTGAGTATATGGAAAAGGTACTGTATAAAACGAATAATAAGCATGTTTTTCATTGTGGAGACATTAATCTTGGGATACAATATGCACAACATGTTGTTTGATTTTCCTCATACATTCATGTCTGATGAAACTGTTACAGTGATCTTTGTGTGCGCCAATTGTTGCCTTTTAAGAGACTTATAAGAAAAGCATTTTGAGTAGCTACTCACACCAGCTATGATAACACGTAATCACTTTTGCCACACACATAGCCACAACAAAATGTTCCCACAGCAAACAGATGCAAAAATGTCAGGGACATGACAAAGCCATAACCTTGTACGCCCTGAAATTAATCGAGCTGCTTGAGTTACTAAACCCAGATTGTTGATTGTGTTGTTGTACAGTTTTGTGGCCATCTGGTGTATGTACCATGTCTGAATGTGCGTCTTTAGTTGTATGGGGGACGGGAAACTGATAAGCATATGCTTCCCCCCGTCCGCCTTTGTCTTCTTCTTCGGTTCCTTCGGGCAAATCATATCACATTTTCTAATTGTCAATGATACCGATGATGATGACAATAAAATTTCATTTCATTTCATTTTAACCCTTGCTAAATCCTGTTTTTTTTCTCATTGAACCTGCAGATTCATGAGTTGACTTGCATCCATTATTATTATTTTTTTTTTGAGGAAAGATATTTCAAAATTAGTCTCAAAATCCTGAAATTCTAAGTGTATCAAATGTGATACATTTGGCAAGAAAGGGTTAAGACCACACTAGTGTTGTTTTCGTCAACGATGACGACAGCGAAAATATTTCGTCAGCGAACACTTTTTTGATGATGATGACGAGACGACAACGAGCTAAAAACGTGTTTTGGGAGACTAAAACACAGTGTTGTTAATAAAGGCGTTAGAATATAACGGCGTTACAAACTGCATTATTTTTTTTTGAAGTGAGCAGGGGTGAAAGTGGGCGGGAACGGTCAGGAATGCAGTTCCGGTATAAGATTCTGGGCTGGAACGCAGTTCCGGTATAAGATTCAGGGCCGGTCTACGGTGCTGTGATTCTCAAAATATGACAGCAACTGTCAAAACGCTATGTGAAAAATAATAATAATACAAAGCTGCCACATATGCGTTTCATCTCCAAGAAGAAAAACAATCTACCAACATCATATTTATATACACAAGTGTTAACAACAAGCATAATAAAGTGCTTGTGTAGCGTAATCCGTTTCCACCGATATTTATTATTTATTTTATTCCACAGACGGCATGGAGGTTTCCCCAGCTGCTGCAGTTATCTGAGTCTGACAATGACGAGTCATGTCAATGTGCGAATGCACGCAGCAAAGCAAAACGCCTGGACTCATTTATCCGTTCATTTGGCTGACATACTGACATGTGATCACCAGAGATAGTTAGCTCTGATTGGTTCAAATGTGCATGTTTTCTGAAACAGAAAAAAAACAAAAAAAAAGGGCAATGCAACAAAAAATGGATCAAATCTTTAAGAGCAAGGAGAGAGTTAAGGTGGCTTATTCATCATATTTAGATTTATTAGCTCTGATGGGGAGGTTCAGAACATCTTAGCTGTCTATGTGCACTTTGGACTTATATTTGTTCATTTATGTTAGGCTACTTATTCATTTCCATATGATTTAAAATAGTCAATTTTTGCGCGATCTTCAAAATACAGTGCCTTGCAAAAGTATTCGGCCCCCTTGAACCTTGCAACCTTTGCCACATTTCAGGCTTCAAACATAAAGATATAAAATTTTAATTTTTTGTCAAGAATCAACAACAAGTGGGACACAATCGTGAAGTGGAAAATAATTTATTGGATAATTTAAACTTTTTTAACAAATAAAAAACTGAAAAGTGGGGCGTGCAATATTATTCGGCCCCCTTGCGTTAATACTTTGTAGCGCCACCTTTTGCTCCAATTACAGCTGCAAGTCACTTGGGGTATGTTTCTATCAGTTTTGCACATCGAGAGACTGACATTCTTGCCCATTCTTCCTTGCAAAACAGCTCGAGCTCAGTGAGGTTGGATGGAGAGTGTTTGTGAACAGCAGTCTTCAGCTCTTTCCAGATTCTCGATTGGATTCAGGTCTGGACTTTGACTTGGCCATTCTAACACCTGGATACGTTTATTTTTGAACCATTCCATTGTAGATTTGGCTTTATGTTTTGGATCATTGTCCTGTTGGAAGATAAATCTCCGTCCCAGTCTCAGGTCTTGTGCAGATACCAACAGGTTTTCTTCCAGAATGTTCCTGTATTTGGCTGCATCCATCTTCCCGTCAATTTTAACCATCTTCCCTGTCCCTGCCGAAGAAAAGCAGGCCCAAACCATGATGCTGCCACCACCATGTTTGACAGTGGGGATGGTGTGTTCAGGGTGATGAGCTGTGTTGCTTATACGCCAAACATATCGTTTTGCATTGTGGCCAAAAAGTTCAATTTTGGTTTCATCTGACCAGAGCACCTTCTTCCACATGTTTGGTGTGTCTCCCAGGTGGCTTGTGGCAAACTTTAAACAAGACTTTTTATGGATATCTTTGAGAAATGGCTTTCTTCTTGCCACTCATCCATAAAGGCCAGATTTGTGCAGTGTACGACTGATTGTTGTCCTATGGACAGACTCTCCCACCTCAGCTGTAGATCTATGCAGTTCATCCAGAGTGATCATGGGCCTCTTGGCTGCATCTCTGATCAGTTTTCTCCTTGTTTGAGAAGAAAGTTTGGAAGGACGGCCGGGTCTTGGTAGATTTGCAGTGGTCTGATGCTCCTTCCATTTCAATATGATGGCTTGCACAGTGCTCCTTGAGATGTTTAAAGCTTGGGAAATCTTTTTGTATCCAAATCCGGCTTTAAACTTCTCCACAACAGTATCTCGGACCTGCCTGGTGTGTTCCTTGGTTTTCATAATGCTCTCTGCACTTTAAACAGAACCCTGAGACTATCACAGAGCAGGTGCATTTATACGGAGACTTGATTACACACAGGTGGATTCTATTTATCATCATCGGTCATTTAGGACAACATTGGATCATTCAGAGATCCTCACTGAACTTCTGGAGTGAGTTTGCTGCACTGAAAGTAAAGGGGCCGAATAATATTGCACGCCCAACTTTTCAGTTTTTTATTTGTTAAAAAAGTTTAAATTATCCAATAAATGTTGTTCCACTTCACGATTGTGTCCCACTTGTTGATTCTTCACACAAAAAATTATATTTCATATCTTTATGTTTGCAGCCTGAAATGTGGCAAAAGGTTGCAAGATTCAAGGGGGCCGAATACTTTTGCAAGGCACTGTATATTCCATTTCACTCTACATAATATAAGTCATTTGTACTTATTTTTCTGAATGTATGTTACTGATATATTTATTATTAAAAAACACAACAAAAAGTAAATGTTTACATTATCTTCAATTTTAATAAACGTTCTATGTTCTCATTTAGTTAAAATTGAGATTTGGCATTTAGTATGTGAGGAAATGAGGGAAAATAAAAATTAGGAGAGGGAGGTTGGGGTTATAGCTGTTTTTTTTTTTTACTTTTATTTTGTAAATCATTGAAAAACTAAAATTTTGAATGAAAATCAATTTTTGTATGTGCTTTAGAAATAACTGCCCGGAACAGTTTTGTTTGCATTTCAGCGCGAGAAAAGTCTTATAGGGACGGACTCATGGAGACGAGAGAGCAGAGCAGGACTAGGGAGGAGGCAAGGGAGTTGTGACGGCGTTGCAAACGCGATGCTAGGTGGCTCCAATAATACCTGACTGTAGCTGATAGCCTACAAACTACGCCCACATGATTCTACGGTAGGTATCACATAATATAGAACTAGATGCAAATGACAGACACCGCGGCATTAGCAACATGTATAAAGAACTAGATGCGTTGGTAAACAGCCACCATCTTAAAGCAGTAGACTATGGGACGCCGTTTGTAAAGCAGCACATACTTAAAAGTACAACAACATTTTCTCACATTTAGGGCCACACAGTGTTTAAAATGGTGTGAAATTTTTAATCACTTTTTTTGTGTGCACATTTATAACATTATTTAGCAACTTAAATATTTATTTTTAAATAAGAAGTTTTGGACCTGATTGTTTAAATCCAGAAGTAAATATTTAATTTATGTAAATCTTAAATTTATATCCTATATCCTAAATGTTAAATCAGGAAACGGTCCGAACTAAATATTTAGCTTAATATGCAAATTCAAATAACTGGAGACCGGAAGTAACAAAATAAAAGCTGGTGGAGCAGCTCAGACTGTCTGTTTACGTTGCTTGAACATGAATAAAACCTACTCAACGGTGGCAGTCTGCTCTCGGACATGAGTCATTGTGATAGTAATAATATATAGCTAAAATACATATTTAGGAAAAACTATTTAAAGAGTATTTTGTGTGCTCCAGCTTTTATTGTGTTACTTCCGGTCTCCAGTCATGTGAATTTGCATATTAAGCAAAATATTCAGTTCCAACTGTTTCCAGATTTAGCATTTAGGATAAAGGATATAAATTTAACATCTAAATTGAATGTTTAGTTCTGGATTTAAACATTCAGGTCCAAAACTTCTTATTTTAAAACGAATATTTAGGTTGCTAAACAATGTTGTAAATGTGCAAAAAAAAAGGTGACTCTAAAAATTTCACACCACGTTTTAAACACTGTGTGGTGCTAAATGTGAGAAAATGTTGTCGTAATTTTCAGTATGTGCTGCTTTTACAAACGGCGCCCCATAGTAGACCACTCAGAAAGGCTCTGTTGTAGAGAAACTTCCAAGCGAACCTAAGTGTTTTTATCTAAAATTCTCCTAAATTGGCAAAATCTTGACTTAAATCTATCTTTAAATATTGAAACAGTTTTAAAACTTACACATGTCGAAAGTAGACAGAAGGGAACTAATGCAATTAACGGGAGCAATTTTAACAACTTTAACGGTTGATTCACAACATTAAATGACTTCCACACATAGCAAAGGTTACTATCTAGTTATCGCAATATCCGCAATACCCCTGTGTCTAGTTAAGTTTAGGGTAAAGAATTGGGCTAGGGCCAGTTGTCCCAAAAACCCTTTAAACTTCACATTGTGTGACCTGTTTTTGTCTTTTTTTTTTGGGGAGAAAAAAAAAACATTAAAATTATCACCAGTTACTTTGCCAAGTAACTAATTACTCATACATTCAGGTAACTGAGTTACTAATGCAATTACTTTTTGAGAGAAGTAATTTGTTACTGTAACGGATTTACGTAGCGGTAATGCGTCAAAACGACGAGTAGACGGACAATATGGCGCGGAGGCGTGGTTGTGACGTCATGTGAGTAGGGTCTATACCCTACTCACGTGACGTCACAGCCACGCCCCCGCGCCATGTTGTCCGTATACTCGTCATGTTAATGCATTAGCGCTTCATAAATTCCTCCTATTATGGGGTGTTTTTCTGCTCGTTAACATTAATAATCAAAATGGTGAAGTCGTGTGTGGCGGTCGGTTGCAAAAACAGAGAAGATAGACGGAGAGACTTGAAGTTTTACCGTATTCCGAGAGACCCGGAGAGGAGACTGAGATGGACTGCTGCAATTCGACCAGAAAACTGGGCTCCAAACGACTACCACAGATTATGTAGTAGTCATTTTATATCTGGTAAGATGTATTTAATATATATTTAGAGGGTTTTGGGCTGACAACTACAATTAAGATCATTGCTAGGCTAATCGCCGACAACATACACTCAGATGTTGTGAATGAACTACCTGAAAATATATAATTATAAGGGGATAATCAGACAGTTGTCATACAATTAATTTACAATTTCACTATTGAGGTCAAAAGCCAAAAAATAAATTCAACTTGGGACAATCTGGAGTAGTGCTATCGCACTTCATATTTATTACATATTATATATGTATGTAGTGAGAGTGCTATCGCTAAACCATATAAACATTAAAAGCCCTAGCTCCATTGACAAATGACATGAAATACATTAGACTTGACAGTGGATGTTAGCAAGAACAAAAGATTTTGAATTGAAAATTTCGTAACTCACCTTCCCGAGCACAAGATTCCTGCCGAATTTTCGTGGACGAGGACCTGTTTCACCCAACCAGCAACGTAGCATTTATAAGCCTCCAAGCTCTTAAAGTTTTTCAAACTTTCGTGAGAATAGGCTGATTTTGTGTGGACAAGATGTAAATATCAGGGTAGCTAGCAGATGTCAGGCAAAGACGGCGAAGACAGCGGGTCGGAAAAACATCGATTTAGGCATCAAATATGGATCTGGTGAATGGATAAACTGAAGCTTTTCCACATAACGCCTTTTATGCAACGCATCCAATGAGTTTACAGCGTCAGATAACAGCGGGGCTTCCATGAATTCCTCTATAACTTGCACGACTAATTGAAAACAATGAGAATAGGTCTAAAAAAATAGGTACAATATGGCGGCCGGATACAGCGACACGTCATTTTGTGACGTAGGTGAGTAGGGTCTATATACCCTACCCACCGACGTCACAAAACCACGTGCTCGCTGTATGGTTCCGCCCACTTGTCTGTCATTTTGTCTCTGTATTAGCATTGGTTACAATTGATCGAGGAATTTAAAATGCATTTCATGGAAGACCCGGTGCTTTCTGATGCCGTAAACTCACTGGATGTGTTGCATAAAAGGCGTTATGTGGAAAAGCTTCGTTCTATACAGTCGCCAGATCCATATTTGATGCCCAAATCGATGTTTTTCGACCCACTGTCTTCGCCCTGTCTGCCTGACATCTGCTACGCTGATATTTACAATTATCTTGTCCACACAAAATCAGCCTATTCTCACGAAAATTTGAAAAACTTCAAGAGCTTGGAGGCTTATAAATACTTCGTTGCTGGTTGGGTGAAACAGGTCCTCGTCCACGAAAATTCGGCAGGAATCTATCTTGTGCTTGGAAAGGTGAGTTACGAAATTTTCAAATCTTTTGTCATTGCTAACATCCACTGTCAAGTCTAATGTATTTCATGTCGTTTGTCAATGGAGTTAAGGCTTTTAATGTTTATATGGTTTAGCGATAGCACTCTCACTACATACATACATGTATGTTGTCGGCGATTAGCCTAGCAATGATCTTAATTGTGGTTATTTGTCAGCCCAAAACCCTCTAAGTATATCTTAAATGCATCTTACGGATATAAGATGACTACTACATAGTCTGTGGTGATTTTTTGGTGCCCAGTTTTCACGTCGCATTGCAGCCGTCCATTTCGCTCTCCTCTTTGGATCCCTCGGAATACGGTAAAACTTCAAGTCTCTCCTTCCATCTTCTCTGTTAGTGCAACCAACAGCCACACACGCCTTCACCATTTTGATTATTAATGTTAAGGAGCAGAAAAACACGCCGTAAATAGGAGGAATGTACGTAGCCGTAACAGGTTAACACTATGTTTTGACGGTCAATTGGGCGGTACCATTCAGGAGAGCGGAGTTGTGACGTCACGTGGGTAGGGTCTATAGGAAAGTCAATTACATGCAATGACACTTCTCGGCCACCAGGGAGGCCTGCCCCCCTCCCCCCCATACTCCGCCTATGATGCACCATTCAAAAAGTAATGGTGATACAAAGGTAATTGAAGTAATGCACATAACTTGTGCCCATAGTGAATTAACACACATTCGCCGTTTTATATTTAGCTTGCTGACAATACTACTTAAAAAAAAAATACATACTACTTCCTGTTTGAAGTACGAACGAGAAGCACTAAGCTGTTCGATGCAGCCGTTAATTGTTGCCTTGTGCTGATTGGCTGGAACTGATTACAACTCAGCGCGGCTGTGAGCTGTGACTGGATGAGCGCAAGAATCTCCAGAGTACATTTTTTCTGTGCCTGTGACGGTTGGTCAAAGTGGTCACTTCCTCGGTAGGCCGCCAGCAAGCAGGATGACCACGCTGGAGGAGCAGCACCATGAGACGGTGGAGCAGACACAGGGTACAGAGGTATCGTACTTGTCCATGTTTTGTTGTTTTTATTTTTTTGGTTCGCCGCGGTGTGTGTGCTCGTGTTCAATCTGTTTTGTTCACCTGGTAAGGGCGCTGTGGAGGTGAGGCGATTTGGGCTGCTTCGCACCGTGCTGCGGGGGTTCTTCTGGCCGTTTGGCATCGTGGTATGTGCCGTCAAATGTCAAATTACCCTTCGTTCAACCATTTCTTTTTATAATTTTTAAAAGTCTTTAACGTTCACCTTTTTATGTCCGAACTTCTCCGCTTTGCTGTTCGGTTTTTTTTTTGTCCGTTATGACGTCACGTATTGCGACGTTACCTTTCAAGTGTTATTTACTTTTTGCTTAGTTTGCTGTTTCTGCATCGTATTGACAGATATTTATACTGTAGGATGCCCAAAAGTTACTGGCTCATGAAATTTCATAACCCTTTTGTTTCTGAGTGCACCCCCCCCAGACCGTTTAGAACAGGGGTGTCCAAACTTTTTGCAAAGGGGTTCCAGATTTGGTGCGGTAAAAATTTGGGGGGGCCGACCTTGGCTGACGTCCTTTACATAGAACGATATATTTAAGCAAATTTTAACAAGCCATTCTGTGTGTCACATTTTTATTATTTTTAATTAATTAGGCTCGAGCGTTTACGTCACAGCAGCATGGGATCGTGCGAGATTTGCTACAACGCAGCCATTGCGGAAGCACGTCTGCATCACGGGACATTTAAACTTAATGGCAAATACAATTCAACTACGAGTGCCAAAGATGGAAAAATGTAGGGAAAACTTGCCAGTTCGATACAGAGACAAACTTGTTACCACGGCGAAGGACAGATATGTGAGCAATTTTAAGGATGTGAACAAAGTTGACCCTCACGAGCAAGCCGAACACAAATGGAATAAAGATGTCGACAAGCTTCCACCACTACGCGAAATGGACATCATGCTGTATTTAGTGTTTGGTGTATGTTGCTACACTCATCAGCAATTTCGAAACTACGAATCGCTACAAAGCTACGAACAGTTTTGCTGCGGATGGGTGCAGGATCTGCACATTATGACCATAGCAAACTGCAACACCATCTTTCTAGCAAAGGCAGGCAATGTGTGTTTACATTAGTCTGTGACCACGGATGTACAAATTTTTTGTTGCAGAAAATGTAGCCTGTGTACAAATTCTTAGCCACTCTCACGTCAAAATATTACAGCTTTTTCATTTAGCAACGACAGGAATTATGTCTTATGAAGACAATGCACATGTATGCATGCTAGTTGTTTAGCTGTAGCTATAGCTAACAACAGGCCGACTTGGGGCGTAAAGTTACTGAAATTTGCGTAAACAAACGAAATTAATTTACCGGAGTGGAAGTGCATAGAGCAAACTCAGTGTGTAACTGGAGAAACAAATTATGCCCTTCCTTCTGATCGAGGCCACCCATGCAATTCTTCGACGTTTGGTAAGTTCAGATATGACCTTTCCCTCGCCTTTTCTCCATGTAGGGATCCGGAAGAAACTCAATGGTGTTCCGTCGAGCTTTACATTCTCCTTTCTATTCGATCGGTTGTTGCAATTCTTTGCCGCACAATAATTTCCAACAATTTTTAAAGAGCGACCTGTGTTGAAATGCCTCACTGTTTGTTTCTCGCTTCCATAATGGCGATAGCGGCGGAAACCTCGCGAGTGCCACGTCATACGCTCGAGCCTAATAATTTCAATAATCTCGCAACTAGCCTTTGTGGCGTTCTCCTTCGACTCTCGGGCTCTTGCGAAATAATACTGCTGCTATGACATTAAACTAGCTTCAAGTTACTTCAATTTCTCGCTACGCATCTTCTCTGTAATCTTGTTGTACATGTCAGCGTGTCTTATTTTGTAATATCGCCTCACGTTCAACTCTTTAAAAACTGCGACTGTCTCTTTGCAAATGAGGCACACAGTTGTTGTGTATTTTAGTGAAGAAATAGTCCAATTTTCACCTATCCTTGAAGGGGCGGGCGTCGCAGTCAACTTTTTTTGATTGTTGCCATTTTAGTGGGAATTGGGAGTAAAGGGTCACACGGGGTAATGTTGCTTGGAGTGCTGCTGCCTTTTAGCGGGTAAATGAGGAGCAGCATTTAGTGTGTAAGCCACTTCATATGCTGGTAGCAGTACTGCTGACCAATTTATTAAGTCTGTGTGCGGTCCAGACGTTATTGATTTTATGACAGAGGCTGGGGGCCGGATGAAATTTGACCTCGGGCTGCATTTGGCCCCCGGGCCGGACTTTGGACATATCTGGTTTAGAATGACCAATCGCAGATATAGCACCTTTGAGTCCCACTGGTCAATTTTGGAAACGCAGCTTTCTTACCTTCA
The DNA here is from genome assembly GCF_030265065.1 of Corythoichthys intestinalis. NCBI lineage: Eukaryota > Metazoa > Chordata > Actinopteri > Syngnathiformes > Syngnathidae > Corythoichthys > Corythoichthys intestinalis. The sequence goes on along the minus strand of NC_080401.1, from coordinate 42,658,807 downwards.
AAATTTCATTTTCATTTCGTTGATTCTCACCAGATCATGGGAGATGATCACAAACTGCACCCTGCTCTTGAAAACTGCTAACTATTCCTCGAATCCGGTTTTGACTTGGTGCATCTCCAATATTGAAATTTGATGTCAGAAGGGTAGTTCTAAATGCTCTGAAAAAAAAATATAAAAACAAACTAAAATGGGGCAGTAACTTTTTTTGGGCTAACCTATAGTTATTGATAACGTAAAGCGGTTTTCGGCCATCCAACTATATTTGTATTACATTTGCTTTGCTTTGTCTTCATGTTCCATACATTTTAGCCTGTGTTGCAGCAATTTTAAAATTGTCCTGAAGTATTTTATTTCGTTCCTGGCACAAGTAAAGCTTAAAATATGTAGCCAATGCCATGTGACATTGATTTAACCATTTCAGGGACAGTGGTCACTAGCAGTGGGAATCTTTGGGCACCTTAAGGTTTGGAGGCTATGATTCGATTATAAATCTATTATTGATGCCCCCCCCCCCCCCCCCCCCCCGGCTTTTAATGTTTTGTACATTAGTTCCAAATTTGTTCAAAAATCTTCTCGGGCTAAAGAAAACTTCTAGTTCAGTATCAAGTTAACGGTTCAAAACGGTAAAATACTCAAGTCACCATTCTGTTTCGGCAGCTTTTAACTGCATTCAAATAATTTTGTGCTCAACTGTTAAAGTTGATTAAATTGCTCCCGTTATTCCATCATTTCCGTTGTCTACTTTCGACATGTAAAAGCTTTAAAACTGTTTCAACATTTAAAGATGGATCAAAGTCTAGATTTTGCAGAGTCTTTTGGATAAAGTTAATGAGGTTTGCTACAACGGAGCCTTCCAGAAAGGTATTTAAGAATGGAGCTGATTACTAACGCCGGCAAGTCCGTCATTTCGCACCTAGTTCTCTATAAATGTCTAATGCCGCAGTCTGTCATTTCGCATCTAGTTTTATAGAGCCTACCCACCGACGTCATAAAACCACGTGCTCGCTGTATGGTTCCGCCCACTTGTCCGTCATTTTGTCTCTGTATTAGCATTGGTTTCAATTGATCGAGGAATTTAAAATGCATTTCATGGAAGACCCGGTGCTTTCTGATGCCGTAAACTCACTGGATGTGTTGCATAAAAGGCGTTATGTGGAAAAGCTTCGTTCTATACAGTCGCCAGATCCATATTTGATGCCTAAATCGATGATTTTTGACCGGCTGCCTTCAGTCTCTGCCTGACCCTGATATTTACAACTATCTTGTCCACACAAAATCAGCCTATTCTCACGAAAGTTTGAAAAACTTTAAGAGCTTGGAGGCTTATAAATGCTACGTTGCTGGTTGGGTGAAACAGGTCCTCGTACACGAAAATTCGGCAGGAATCTTGTGCTCGGAAGGTGAGTTACGAAATTTTCAATTCAAAATCTTTTGTTCTTGCTAACATCCACTGTCAAGTCTAATGTATTTCATGTCATTTGTCAATGGAGCTAGGGCTTTTAATGTTTATATGGTTTAGCGATAGCACTCACTACATACATACGTGTATGTTGTCGGCGATTAGCCTAGCAATGATCTTAATTGTGGTTGTCAGCCCAAAACCCTCTAAATATATATTAAATGCATCTTACCAGATATAAAATGACTACTACATAATCTGTGGTAATCGTTTGGAGCCCAGTTTTCTCGTCGAATTGCAGCAGCCCTTCTCGCTCTCCTCTCCGGGGTCTCTCGGAATCCGGTAAAACTTCAAGTCTCTCCGTCTATCTTCTGTTATTGCAACCGACCGCCACACACGCCTTCACCATTTTGATTATTAATGTTAACGAACAGAAAAACACGTCGTAAATAGGAGGAATGTACGTAGCCGTAACAGGTCAACACGATGTTGCCGGACAAGTGGGCGGCACCAGTCAGGAGAGCGGAGTTGTGACGTCACGTGGGTAGGGTCTATACTATGTGATATCTACCGTATCATTATGTGGCCATATGTTTGTAGCGGCTATCGGCTGCAGTCAGGTATTTATTTTTAAAAAAAATTTTTTTTTTTTTTTTTTTTTTTTTTTTTAAATCTAGCGGCATGAGTTGAACATATTTACTCTCGGGCCGTTGCTCATTGCGTCCCGAAGACCGTGCTGACTGTGTTCTGCTTTACCTGTTGAAATTAAATAATCGGAATTCGGATTTTTGTGAATCGTTCTCTATTCGCGATTCTGCCATGGAAGATTAATCTAAGAATTGGAAATTTTGCACGCCACTAGTTGTCACTACAATCGACGGCTAAAGCCATTTAACCTTTTATAGGGCAAGTGGCTATTGATAAAAGCTAAATTCTTGAACTTAATTTCCCTTATGAGCATTATTTTTTAAGTCACTTGCACCACTATCAAAACCACTGGCCCAGGTCAATGCGTCAGTTATTGGTCCCAATAATTACAAGAAAGAACAATTTGCTTGAATAACATTTTTTTTTTTTTTTTTTTTTTTTGAGGTCGATTTAATGAAAAGTGCAGCAAAACGGTGCAAATAATCCTTTTCCATAATCACTACAGGATAGCCAACATTCGTTCCTTGGCAGCTCCAAGGGGAGGCGGTCCTGCGAGAGCCCCGTGCCTCGGCAGTTTTTTTCACCTTACCGCCCTCTGGAAGTCTCTGTTGTTGTGGCAACAATTTAGGAGTCTGAGATGACTAAGACTAAGCCAGTTATGGCTAACAATTTTCAAAGTAGACCATTATATTTTCTCCAGTCACATGGATGAATTCACATCCTATGTTCATACCATAGAGAAAAGCTAGAGTATGAAACATGTCTGCATATGTGGGCATTGATCTGCATTAGAGCTGAAATGAATACTCGAGTTTAAAAACTGATCAGAGTAATTTTATTCACCTCGAGTAATCGTTTATTTTGACAGCTCTAAGCATCACGTTTTGCTCGGACTACTTTTAATGCGGGACAACGCGCTGATGTCACGTGCGTAGAGGAAGAAGCCAAAAAAAAAAAAAAACTTACTGCAGCCGACAGCCGCTACAAACGACGCAGACTGTGCTAAATACTAGCCCGCACGATGCTACGTTGGTAGCGTCTGATGAGTCTCATACAGATCACATGTATGTTGAACTAGATGCGAAATGACACTCGGCCGCGTCTGGGCAGCGTTAGTAATAGGGGTGCAACGGTTCAGTTAGCCCACGGTTCGGTTTCGGTTTGCGTTTTGCTTTTTAAAACTGCCTTTATTTTGCTTTTAAAAAATGAAATAAACACTTAAAATATAAACATTTTCTCCACAGCGGTACTTCACGTCACACACAGCTTGATCAAGTCATTCCATAAGCGTACGGAATACATTAATTGGAAAACCGAAAAGGCGCGGTTCATAAAGGCGTATTGAACCGTCCAGGGCGAACCGAACGGTTCGGCTTTGAACTGCAAACCGTTGCACCGCTAGTTAGTAAACAGCCGCCATCTTAAAGCAGTAGAGCGCTAATAAATAAGTTTAACGTTACTGTCACTAGCTCATGTAAAGTTAGCCCTGCGGAGGGCTAGGTTTCTATTAATTATGACCACTGTCGATGCGTGGCTAACGTCTCACTTACAGGCTTTAACATAACATAGCGTTGTGGAGTGATGAGGGTGTAAAATAAAAACTCAATAATGCTAACTATCAATTTTAGTTCAGTAGTCATTGCTGGATAAAACGCCAAGTAGCACTGGTCCCTAATGTGCTCCAGTACAGCCTGTATCATACATTTTGAACACTGAAAAAACTCAAAATCCGATCACGAGTTAGTTTAGACTAACTTAAAACTTAACTAGAACTTAAAAATGGCTTGACACAAATAGAAATTCAATTGAAACCCGTGGGAAAAAATCCTAACTTTTAAGTGATGTGTTATCAAGCGTAATGGCATTTTTTATATATATATATAAATTTTTTAATAAGATCTAAAGGTTTTTTTGAGTGAAAGCAGTGAATTAGTCTTTAATTCTAGTTACACCTGAGATGCAATTGTTGGCTGTTTTCAACAATATCGAAAATAAAGACACTGACTGAAAATGGTTCAAGATTAGATGAAATGTCTTGTTTTCTCATGTATATTTATAATTGCTCTTCACCTAAAAATATGTTTTATCCGATTACTTGATTAATCGACAGAATTTTCAGTCGATTACTCGATTACTAAAATATTCGATAGCTGCAGCCCTAATCTGCATACCTCAGTTAACCTCGTTTGTCTCATCATAGCCGACCCAATTTGAGCGGTCTTGTCACTGGGGCTGAAACTCCTTTTTTTTCATATTGAATTTCGCTTTCCCTCAACTCCGGTGACTTTTTCTTGAGTGGTCCCCCCTGTGCTTGGCCGGGTGCTGGGGGTTTCAGAAACATGTTGTCTTGTAGTATAATATTACCTGGGTACTGAGATGCTGACAATCAATCTACAGCAGTAATCTGGTAGTGCGCATTCATGCTGGAGCAAACGAACGAGTGAACAAGGTGTAACGTCGTCAAAAGACAGGAACCACTAGGAATTGATATGGTTTTTAATCAACATATTTTTTTCTTACTGGGCCAGTGGTTGGAGCATTCTGGTCGCCCTGACTGTTTTAAAAGTGTGGGCCATTTATATTGTCGACCTTTTCTCATTATGGCTGCCAAAAACACTACAAAGTGGATTTTATTTTCATTGCATGCCACTGATGGCGATAGATGTCCAATTCATGTAAACTACGACTGGCCGTGAATGTTTGGGTTCATTCGCCGTCCCAGTCAAAATCGATTGGCTGCACTGTAAGGGTAGAAAAGTAATCATTTGTGCATTAGTGTTAATTCTAGGATTGCTGTATATAAATATGAACCCCTGTCTCTACAGGTCGGCGCATACCGTGGTTTTTGGTGGGTTTTGGGGTTCAGGCAGACTGCCAGAGTTTCACCTGCAGTCTCAAGTTCTGCACGTCAGTGCCTCACTGGTCACAAGCGCCTGCATCCAATCACTCGCCTGCTGCTCAAGATCCTGCCCCGTTGGGCGCAAGGTTTCCTTGGCTTTCCTGTGTCCACTGCCATCGGCTGCTCCCTCTCCCCCGGTAGTCAAATTGCCTTTTTAGACGGTTATAGATGCAGAGTGATGGCTTTGTTTAACCCTAAATGAGGCCCCTTTGCCCCCAACAATAGAAATAAGTGTCTCTCCCACCAAACCTTGCGGGAAGGGCAGCAAGAGGAAGCAGGATGACTTGGAGGATGATGATGAGGAAGATGAGGAGCACCAGACCTGGGTTGAGGCACTCACTCAGGAGCTCGATGACGAAGGTCCCGAGAAAGATCCAGACTACGAGGTTGGTGCTTTTGAATTTTTTTTTTTTTTTGTAGACCTGCTGCCAACTTGCATTGGTCTTTCCAAAAATCTAGGCCAGGGGTCCCCAAACCACGGCCGGCCCGCGGCCACATTTGGTCCGGCCCCCTGAACATAAAAAAAATATTTTTTATTGGTGTTAATTTCCTGGCTTTTTTCTGTGAAGAACCCAGAGAGGTTTATTTGGTTATTATCTATTAAGTGTTATTTATTATATTTAGGGCTGTCAAATGATTAAAATTGTTAATCGAGTTAATTACAGCTTAAAAATTAATCGTGATTAATCGCAATTCAAACATCTATAAAATATGGCATATTTTTCTGTAAATTATTGTTGGAATGGAAAGATGAAACACAAGACGGATATATACATTCAACATACGGTGCATAAGTACTGTATTTTTTATAACAAATCAACAAGATGGCATTAACATTCGGTTAAAGCGATCCATGGATAGAAATTCTTGTAGTTAAGATAAATGTTAGTACGCGTTATGGAAATTTTATATGAAAACCCCTCAATGTTTTTGTTTTAATAAAATTTGTAAAATGTTCAATCAAAAAATAAACTAGTAGCTCGCCATTGTCAATAATTACACAATGCTCATGTGGTGCTGAAACCCATAAAATCAGTCGCACCCAAGGGCCAGCAGAGGGCCACAAAACACCAAAGCACAAAAAAACAAGTAACAAGTGGACGTTACACTGTGCTGTCATTTTAATCTGTTTGAGCGGGGCATGTGCGTTAAATGCGTCATATTTTTACTAGGGCTGTCAAACGATTAAAATTTTTAATCGAGTTACAGCTTAAAAATTAATTAATCGTAATTAATCGCAATTCAAACCATCTATAAAATATGCCATATTTTTCTGTAAATTATACATATATTCTGTAAAATGTTGGAATGGAAAGATAAGACACAAGATGGATAGATACATTCAACATACGGTACATAAGGACTGTAGTGGGCATTTCACTCTACTGTCATTTAAATCTGTCCAAGCTGTCCTCACTCCGAAGCGTCTTTTTCCAAAGCTAGACAGCTAGTGAATGACGCCTTAATAATCAGACTTCTTCCTTTTTCATCTGATTTATTAATAAAATGGCCTCAAACCATTGTCCTCTTTAGACCGTCGTAAAACTACAAAAAAAGTACACAAGCATTGCATTCGCAACAACGTTAGCTTAGCACGCTATACAGGTTCACTAAACATAAACAAAAAGCGTCCCATACAAAAAATATAACATTTCGCTTACTAACATAATATGTACATTCTTTACAACAACCACACTTACGGACAAATCTTGTCCAAGGATCATATAAGCACAACATTATCAGCCCGAGACGTCGTGCAGCCATAATGAACTGGCAAGAAAACAATAAACCATGTCATAAAGCGACCACAAGAGTTCGCTGTTGGACAGCACAAAAAGCCTTGCTGTAAAACTTACCAAAAGGCAGAATACTTTCTGAGCGGGACATGTGCGTTAATTGCGTCAAATATTTTAACGTGATTAATTTAAAAAATTAATTGCCGCGCGTTAATGCGATACTTTTGACAGCCCTAGTTTTAATGTGATTAATTAAAAAAAATTACCACCCGTTAACGTGATAATTTTTACAGCCCTAATTATAATTTTTATTTTATTTTTCTTACGTGAAGAATCCAGAAAGGGTTATTTGATTGTGGCTTTCTGAAAAACGATCCATTTTTACATTTGGGCACTCCTGCAATCGTCACACCTTTTCTGTTACAAACTGACCCCGGCTCCTCATCAGAGAAGGGAAGTTATGTGGCCCTCACAGGAAAAAGTTTGGGGACCCTTGATTTAGGCTGTCATCAGTTCCTCAGATAGGCGCGGTTTAAATGGCCCGCAAGCTTTATATCTAACATGAACTGTCTAGTGGTTGTCACAGTTTAAAATGTTGGAACAAAAGCATGACAATTAGCCATTTCCTGCTGCCATTTCTCAGCCCAGTTCTGTCGAGACTGAGAGTGAAGAGTATCGCTCTCACAACAGCACCGAGAGCGACGAGTTCTACAATAACGGTGTTATTGAAGACGTGGAGACGGTGAGATTACTTGATGGCTTCACTTATGATTATGTGTAATTTTTAATATAACAAGCCACTGTATTGCGCTTAAATGTTTTTTTTCCCAGGGTGATCAGCTGCCTTCGCCTTAAATTGTTTACCTTGCTGTGATGTCATATTTTGTATTTTTCTAAATCACAATAAAATGTATTGAGTTTAACATTGTATCTGCAGCAGTTTTTTTTTCCCCAGTCAAGGGTGAGAAATGGCAAGTAGACCTAAGCAAATTGCTACTGTGTACATGGCCACCCACTAGATGGCAGTGAACCCTCAGATACTTGCAAAATGTTTCTCACATGACATCTTTACACTAAAATTTATGTACTCAATTGAATACTGCACATGTAGTAAACTTCGTTTTCAAATGTTTTGATTTATAGACAAATCAGTTGCCTTTATGATTCAAAATTTCTGCATCATTTTTGATAATGACACAAGGTGGTAAATGATAAGTTGCAATTAAGGCTAATGTATCTTAATTTCTCACATCACCACAGATGCCACTGAATGTAAGGTTTACTGTCAGCAATGTCTCAAATGGTTTATCGTAAACAAATCTGATTGCAGTAATGTTTAACAATTGACCCGGTGATCTTTTAACTTGTATACTTCATTTGTCTAAAACAATTTTTGTAGTATAATTTATGAATACAATTTTTGATTAAAAACCAAATTTAATGAATAAAATCATAAATACACTGGTTACCGATCCAAGTAACATGTTTTTTTTTCCCCCATAGTAATTTAGTTCATGCATGCCATTCATGTCTATAGGCGTCCAATTTAAACTTGGAAGACTGGCTGTGAAAACTCTTTCAGTGCCATTGATGTCAATGACAGCTAAATGAATGGTTTTGGAATTGGTGGAATTTTATGTGAGCACATGCATGCCAGCCAGAACAAATGTTCATCCTTTAGATGGCAGAATAAACCTGTGAAACCACATTGCTGTTAATGCATTCAAATATGTCATGGTTCCTATATCCAAGTCCTGTACCTGTGAGAAGCTTGTTAGCCGCCATAGGGTATTTAAATTTCAGACTGCTAGCTGGAGTTACAAGCTTTTAGTATTTTTGTAGCAGTTTGTTGCTCATCTATGTGAATATAATCTGCAACTCCTGTACTGCACTGTCTGCTGAAGACACATCTGTATTTATAGTGAGTGAGTAGGTGGGAGGATTAGTTTAAGGACTTGGTGAACCGCTTGACAACAGAGGAAGCACTACTGTACCAACCAACACACTCTGCAGATGAGTCGTCATCGCTGAATTTCTCATGTATGCTTGAGCTATAATGGTGAGATCGAAGCAAGCTTCCTAGCTGATCTGCTCTAATCCAGCATGCTTAACGGGCAACTCTAAGCAGTATTTCAAGTTCCGCTTTGCTCGTAAGTGCGACTAAGCCTGTGAAATTAGATCCTTAGCATCTTTTAACCTGAAAGTTTTTTTTTTGAGGGAGGATCAAGTTGAGAGGTTTTCAAAAAAGATGGATCTGCCACAAGGGAGTTTCTGAACTAATATAACATTACAGTGCAAACTGGGAGGGGTAAATGCTCGCTCACAATCAAAATTGCCTGGTCAATGACTGCCAGTGAGTGAATTAATGTGACCGCTTAGCTAGTCACTGAAATTCCAATGTTTTTATATAATTTGGCTCTATAAGGCATTAACACTTTATAGAGCACTCATTTACCATAAATATATTAAATGTAGTGTTTTCAGAGGTCATAACCAGTGTATTTTTATTTTCTGTAAATGTTTTCATAATTGAATAATAAAAATATAGTGATCCCTCGGTACTTTACGGATTTTTTTATCGGGGGGAAAAAAAAATACAGATGAGCTGTCCCGAGCCAATAGCAGTCTCTACACTGTCGCTCCCTCCCTCCCACTCCCTGCTCTTTGTTCGTCAGCCCGTGCACTGGAGTTGCTTATTAAAGTTAACAATGTTGACAAATGTTTGGGTTGATCTTGGCAGAGCCGTGGACTTAAGTTAAACGATGAATGACCCATGCAGCGCTTGTTAAACAGGTGCTGTGGCAACTCATTGTAAGTGTGCAGTTTGAGTGGACTCAATGAAGCATTTAATAAAGCCAAGCATTTTTCTTCTACGGTACTTTAAAAATAATTTGGTGGGACAGTAACATGTTTATTCCATTTGAAGTGCTTCAAAACCTTTTATTAAAATATAACTTTTTAAAAATTATATTTTGGGGAAAAAAGTGAAAAAACATGTATCTCTTTCCAATGTTAAATCTGAATAAATACATTGGACACAATTTTTTTTTTGGGTGGGGTCGGTGGGTTACTTCGCGGTTTTTCACTTATCGTGGTGGGTTCTGGTCCCCATTACACGTGAAAAATGAGGGATCACTGTATATTTTACCTGGTGTCCACATGTGTGAATCATGTAAGTTACACTTCTATATCAAATGTTCATATTGTGACCAACCGTTGCCCCGAAATTTGAGGTCCATGTATGTGAGGGCCAGGTCTTAAACCGGTTTATTTTTTATTTTTGGCCACAAATAGTCACTTGCCCTTTAAGGGGTTCATGCCACAGGAATGCCTACCTACTGTAAATAGGAAAGCAGTGCAATAATTGGCGTCAAGATAGTCTGTTAAAGAGGTGCATACTAACCCCTTCAGACCTAAGCATGCTGCTGAATGACATGACGCGTTCATGGCTCTAAACCAATAAATACACAGAATTTAGTTGCTATTGCCACTTCTGGGAAATGATTGGATGAATTTTTACCCATTGAAATCAAATCATGAGGTTTGTCACGCCCTCTTTGCTATATTTGGCTCTTAGAAAATGGCCGGCCAAACACAACTTCAAAAAAGATAAAGTAAACTGCTCATTTCTTATCTAAAACACATTAACATTAAAAATAACCAATAAAAGCATAAAATATCAGACTGAAAAGTGGCACCATAAGCAGATTTTCAGGGAGGGCCACCCCCCCCCCCCCCCCCCGGTGGCTGAAAAGTGTCATTGCATGTAATTCACTTTCCTATACACTATAGGATTTTAAAATTAAGAATTTTCTGGTAAAATATTGTCTATAAAAGTTGTAAAGCAATAAAATAACATATGAATGAAATGAACAAAAAGAGGACCAAGGACCGAAGAGGCAAGATGGATATACGTCATTTTTTTCAAACCCAAGCTTTCAAAAGTGACAACTACTGAGCAAGAACCAATGATTGAAATTGTGGACCATTAAATGCTAGAGACCACCGTCAAAATTGTGGAGTTTCAATTTGCCCCACTAAGGACGCTAATTGTACAATTGAGCCACCACCAGTGTCTTGCCAATGTAGTTACCCCCTGTCAAAAATTGTGTCCCCTGGCCACGGGAGTGCAAACACACACACATTAGTTATGAGTTATGTTGACTTAAACAATTTAAAGCCAGAAAAGAACCACACTTATATATTTTGGACATTAACGTTCATTAAACTGGAGAAACTCCATAGAGGAGTGAATTACAGTAATAAGTTATAGGTCATCCTAAGAGTAAAAAAGTGAAAGATTGACTTTTTTACGTTCACTACGTATGTTACATTATGACTTTTTATTTATTTATTTATTTTTTATATGGATGGGCAATGTTTTAAAACCTCGTAGATAACTACATCACCAAAACACGGAAATCAGTGCAGCGCAGTGGCTCTGCCCAGGGGATACAATTTTCGACTGAGGTAACTACATTGGCACGACACCGGTGGGCGTTCCATATTCAATGGATGACGATCTTGGCGAAAAGTATAGCCTTAGCAGCCTGATTTGGAATTCACCTCAAGAATGATGGGAAACAAAAAAAAAAAACGCTCATTTTCAACTTATTATTATAAATATTCTTGCATGTTAATTTCATTGCTTAGACTGTGTTTCGGGGTCATCAACATGTTGTGCCCCCCCTGCCCCATAAGTCAAACTCCGCCTATGCTTTGCGCTGATTTTTACTCAAACACTAGAACAGTTTTTGTTTTCCCCAGCAGAAAGAAGGCAGGCCTGAATTAAGATTTGGTGGAGGTTCTGAATTTAGCTTGTTACATATTCTATGTAGCTCCAAAATGGGATCTTAAGCCATTTATTTTAATGGATATACAGTAATATAATTATGTACTGTACATTCTTAGATGTTAAAGTGTAAAATGTTTTTAGACATAAGATTTAAAAATCTGAAAATTCAGCCTGAAGTAGCCAGGGGTCACTATGTTTTGCTGAGTATGTTAGAATGCCAATTGTAAAGTTTTGTTTTGAGGGTTGGCGGGACGATTGCTCGCGTCCTTCCCGCTGCTGTTTATGTTGCAACCCATGAACATCAAGGTACTGGTGTACTCTGATTGCACTGTCAGTGAACTTTTAGATTTAACTTCCTTCACTCTTCAGTTTTTTTTTTTCCATATAAACCTTCTGACAACTGAGGTCTTCTGACATGGGTGCAAAGGCAGACACCACCCTTCCCCTCCCCGAGGGACACAGTATGTGTGTGTGGATCCAGCAAAGGAACTGAAGGGCTCCGGGGGACCTTCAGTGGCTGTCTGAAGTGGTTTGAAGGTTAGCCTGCTTAGTTGAGGCAGCCATCGACCTCCATCGCTGCTGTTTGTAGCCAGCTGGAAGCCACTTTTTAAAGCCCAACTTGTTTTTTTCCTCCTCCCTAAGCCCTTTTTAAAGTGCAAAGTGAAGACGGCGGCTTCTTGTCGGGGGCTGTAAATATAAAGCTTGGGCTCAGGAGGACTGTTAAAGAGAGCCAGTTATTAGTTTGTGGCGTAAAAAGATGCAGAGTGATTTGCAGTGCGGTACCGTCGGAAAAGTCACTTGCCTTTAAATATATACTAACGCTGCACCATCAGGACCATGAACAACTTGCTGACAACATGAATGAATGGCAGCAGGTGTCGACTATATCCCTAGGCTATTATCTGCCGCATGACAATGTGACACTGTATCACCAGCCAGCAGAACGAACTCCTAACCTAGTGTGTACGCGTACATGCGTGCTTCATTTCCATCCCCGCCCTTTAAATACACGTTTGTTCATTGTTGTTGATTACCAGTTTGTCTGCACATCTGGAGCATTGTCTTGAGCAGTGTTTTTTAACCTTTTCTGAGTCACAGCACAATTTTACATAGGAAAAAATCTTGCAGCACACCACAAACCAATGATGTTCCAAAATTACCTTCTGTGCATTATATTAATAAAATAATTTCTTAATACTTACTCAGTGTGAAACTTGAGCCAAGATGAACTAGATGACCACAAAGCCAATATCCTGGCAGGAATCTTTAACCGCGCAATTGCGCTCTGACTTTATTTATTTATTTTTTTATAGCAGTAAGGCTTGAGAAGCTCAGAATTATCAGACAGGTCTACTTCAGCAATGTCTTTAACCGCATCAGGGCCGAGCATCTCGCTGACAATGGCTTTGCGGGCAGGTAGTATTAATGTCTCTGCCACAGTGTGGGACTTTTTGGATTTAGCAACAAGTTCAGCAACAAGGTAACTGGCTTTGAGGGCTTCTCATTTACCTCTGTAGTGTTTCTCAATAAAGTTGCCAGTTTTTCTCTGTTTTTACGAAGGAGAACAAAACAATCGACTTATTTTCAAGCGACTGATGTTTCATTTGGAAAAGATGTTTAAGCTTGCTTGGCTCCATGGCGCTGTTGGAGAGTTGCTCGTGTCACGTTCAAGAACTGCTCGGATTTCTAGCCATCTAGCCATGTGTTCGAATAAAACTGTGTGATTGACAGTCACATATGGATAAAATGGAGAGGACACATTCGTGTATATCGACACCTGACGAGTCTAATCAAATGATGTAGAGTAGACGTGCTGGAGTCCATATTGTCGCGGACAATCTTTACACTGTTTTATATACACAGAGTACCTAAAAGCATCTTTTTTTCTATTTCCATGGTAGCCGACAGGCACAGACATGAAAGCATGTACCGTATGTACTCGTGTATAGGCAAGTTTCCTGAGCGAAACATGGGCGGTAAGCCTGAATGATATATCGTTTAAACATCGCGATGTGCGCGTGCGCGATAGTCCCATAGCAAGGACGTGCGATAGTTTTTATTTTTTCTAATCCACATACGCCTTGCTTTCTGCTCTGCGCACAGCCTCACAGTCTCCTTCTTCCAGCTCTTTGTTCCTCACAGTCACTGCAGCACCTGTTTATTAAAGTTAACAATGCTGGTTGTCTTTGATCTTGCCAAAGAAGCGGACTTCACAGCGCAGCAATGTGTCAATCATCGTTTAACTTGTTAAACAGTTTCTGCAAAGAAGCGGCGCTGGAATGAATGTGTGTGTGTGTGTGTGTGTGTGTGTGTGTGGAGACGTTCGAGACATATAAATGCCAGAGGTGATCATGACGAGTTTGTAATTTCTACATGTCACTCCAAGAGTCACAGCTAAGGTAAATAAACAGAAGCATTTAATAAAGCCAATCATTTTTCTACTACAGTACTTTATTCTTGTTCAGAAATGATTTGGTTGGACAGTTATGTTTAAAACTGATCATAATTATTAGATTTGAAGTGCTTAAAAACCATTTATTAATATATATATTTTTTAAATCATACTTTGGGGAAAAAATATATCTCTTTCCAATGTTAATCTGAATAAATAAATTGAGCACACACACACACACACACACATTTTTTTTGTTGCGCTACTTCGCGGTTTTTCACTTATCGCGGCGGGTTCTGGTTCCCATTACCCGCGAAAAACGAGTGATCACTGAACACTGTGGTCATGGTGAGTCATCCAAAGTCTTTCCAAACAGCTATTGAAGTCATCTAGTGAAATTTTTTAAGTCATCTAGTGAAATTTTCTTTAAAAAAAAAAAAAAAAATTAAATATCGCATTATAATAGGAACCCCCCAAAAACGCAACAATAGTTTTTTCCATTATCGTTGAGGCCTAATGGGCGGCGCCATCTTTGATAATTTCTGCGCCGAACTTCCGGTTAAGATAGAACAACATGAAGTGTGGTTAAAGTAAGCAGTGTGTTGACAAAGTTAAAACTGCAAAATCAAACCAGAGGAACCCAAAAAATCTCCAAAAATGGATTCAGCACAAAGTGGGTGGGACTCCGAGACTTTGTGTACTGTGCGTGATCTCCTGGTAGCGTCACGTACCGTAATGGCAGGCAACGGATCGCCGCATACGTTTCTTCGGCACATGGCCGTGTCAATAGGAAAAAAAAAAAAAATCTGTCTTTATATATATATATATATATATATATATAATATATAATATATATATATTTCTGTCTCCATCCCTGTACCTGTGTATAATGCGCACCCATGATTTTACAAGTTGATTTTGGGGAAAAAAGTGCGCGTTACATTCGGGAAATTACGGTACTTTCATTCATGAATGCACAGATTAATATTTCCTCTAACAGGTGGCTGTCCTCTGCTCGAAATGCGCACCTTACGCCTATTCTTGGTCCCAGAATATGCAGCGCGCATGACATAGGACAATACCAGGAACTGACTGGTTGCTATGGGAACGAACGCATACCCATGGAGTATTAAACAGGAGTATTAAAATTGCTAATAAAATCGTTTAGGATTATGTTAGATGCATAGAGGTTATATTTTTCTAATAGAGTATTCGACGAGGAATACGATAGACCCATTCATAGATTTTTTGGGGGGGAAAAAAAAAATCACAATTTCATTATATATATGTGTATATATATATGTATATGTATATATGTATGTGTATATATATATATGTGTGTGTATATATATGTATGTATATATATATATATATATGTATATATATATGTATATATATTTCTTACCTAAAAATGCCATTATGCTTGATAAGACACATCACATAAAAGTTAGGATTTTTTCCCCGCGTGTTTCAATTGAATCTATTTGTGTCAAGCTATTTTTAAGTTCTAGTTAAGTTTTAAGTTAGTCTAAACTGCAAGTCCGATAGGATTTTGAGTTTTTGCAGTGTTCATAATAAATGTATGATACAGGCTGTATTGGAGCACATTAGGGACCAGTGCTACTTGGTGTTTTATCCAGCAATGACTACTGAGCTAAAATTGATAGTTAGCATTATGAAGTATTTATTTTACACCCTCATCACTCCACAACACTATGTTATGTTAAAGCCTGTATGTAAGACACGCTAGCCACGTGTCGACAGTGGTCATAATTAATAGAAACCTAGCCCTCCGCAGGGCTAACGGTACGTGAGCTAGTGACGGCAACGTTAATCTTATTTATTAGCGCTTAGCGCTCTTTATTAGCGCTTAGCGCTCTACTGCTTTAAGATGGCGGCTGTTTACTAACGCCACTGACTCTGTCATTTCGTATCTAGTGCAACATACATTTGATCTCTATGAGACGCATCAGACGCTACCTGCTACCAAAATAGCATCATGTGGGCTAGTTTTTAGCAACGTTGGTGTCTTTTGTAGCGGCTGTCGGCTGCAGTAAGTTTTTTTGCTTCTTCCTCTACAGACGTGACATCAGCGCGTTGTCCCGCATTAAAAGTAATCCGAGCAAAACGTGATGCTTGGAGCTGTCAAAATAAACGATTATTCGAGGTGAATTAAATTACTCGGATCAGTTTTTAAACTCGAGTTACTCGAGTTGCTCGAGTATTCGTTTCAGCTCTAGAATAATGAAATGGCCTGTTAAAGTCAATGCAAATCCACTCGTAAACGACTCCCTCCAGGTTACGCTTGATGAAAAGTCTTACCATTGGTAATGATGTTGTCATGCTTGCCGATTCGAAAGTGTGTAACATGCGCAAATTATAAAACGTAAATTGTGCTGGTTGGAACCGATAAGAGAATCGTTAAATAAATTGCCAAACGATTCCGTGGAATCGGAACACTGGGAACCGGTTCTCTTTATGAACCAGTTCTCAATTCCCATCTCTACTTGCATTGGCACAATCATCACCCGACGATACAACTGTTGCATGAGACCCCTCCTAAACTAGCTGCTCTGTACAGGAGTAAATAAGTTGTAGTTCTTCCAGTCCTTGCATTAAGATGAGAAACGGTGTAATACCTCATCCAAAGATCAATTAAGTCCATCTCAATGTTGCAGCATTAAGTCGAGTGAGAAGCTTCCACCAAGGATTATAGGTTTCCTTTACATGCCGTGAGCTGCTGGTCAGCTTCTTATCCTAACTTTATTTCATGTCTCTTGACGGTCCGTCTGGACTTAAAGGCTTTGCCATGCTCTATCTCAGCTGTGTTTGCCCTCAGCAGACATCCTCTGCTGAGGTCAGCAGCGCTTTGGATTCACGGAAAGAGTGCGCCTACTGCAAAGTGTTCGATTTTATGCCCCCCAACCCCTCAACAAATCTATTCGCACATTTATGATTCTATTCTGAGGCCGACCGTTAACGACACGCGGGGGAGGACCGGGCGGCGGTAGCCGGCAAGGACGGAGTGAGATTTTGAATGTTTATTTATAATTGAGGAGCAACTTTTATTAGAGGCGTTTAGGCGATTTAAGACCATGCTGCAGCCTTTGATTAATTCATTGGCTGCCATTGACGGCGTTAAACAGTTAAAATATCATCCCAAGTTTTTTCATAATCTTGCTAATGAACAGAACAAAGCGCTGATCCTGTATAGTAAAGTGGCATTTCACAAAAAATTTCTCTTATTTTCTCTTATTATTGTTTGGAAATATAAATGGAAAAGAAGCCCATCATCGATTTTTAAAAACATGCCAAATTAATGTTGCTGTTTTAATTGTTATGTATTAAATAAGCCCTGAGGAGATTGCATGTTGAAGCAATTAAGGCCACCGCAAATGATAGAAGTGGGGTATTAAATTCGGAGACAAGGCAATAAAGGATGAACAAAAGAATTCATCAAGTTGCAAAAGAGAGTAACAACAATAATGCTGCTTATTAAGTGTTTCTTGCAGTAATCATTTCTGTTGACTGTTTACTGCTCACCATTACCAGCAAAGTACAGTGGGGCAAATAAGTATTTAGTCAATCACTAATTGTGCAAGTTCTCCCACTTGAAAAAATATTAGAGAGGCCTGTAATTGTCAACATGGATAAACCTCAACCATGAGAGACAGAATGTGGAAAAAGAACCCGAGAAAATCACAGTGTTTGATTTTTAAAGAATTTATTCGCAAATCATGGTGGAAAATAAGTATTTGGTCTATACCAAAAGTTAATCTCAATACTTTGTTATGTACCCTTTGTTGGCAATAACGGAGGCTAAACACTTTCTCTAACTCTTCACAAGCTTTTCACACAGTGTTGCTGGTATTTTGGCCCATTCCTCCATGCAGATCTCCTCTAGAGCAGTGATGTTTCCCACCACCATGCTTGACTGTAGGCATGGCACACTTATATTGTACTCCTCGACTGGTCGCCACCACACATGCTTGAGACCATCCGACCCAAACAAATGAATCTTCATCTCATCAAACCATTGGACATGGTTCCAGTAATCCATGTGCTTTGTTGACATGTCTTCAGCAAACTTTTTGCGGGCTTTCTTGTGTACCGTTTTAAGAAGAGGCTTCTTCCTAGGGTGACAGCCATGCACAACAATTTCATGTAGAGTGCGGCGTATGGTCTGAGCACTAACAGGCTGACCCCCCACCTCTACAATCTCTGCAGCAATGCTGACAGCACTCCTGTGAAGATCTTTCAAAGAAAGCATTTGGATGTGAGGCTCAGCACGTGCGCTCAGCTTCTTTAGACGACCAACCCTAGGCCTGTTATGAGTGGACCCTGCTCTTTTTATACGCTGGATGATCTTAACCACTGTGCTTCAGCTCAGTTTCAGAGTGTTGACAATCTTCTTGTAGCCTTGGCTGTCGTCATGTAGCGCAACAATACGTCTTTTAAGATCCTCAGAGAGTTCTTTGCCATTTTGGAACTTTCAGTGACCAGTATGAGAGAGCGTGAGAGCTGCACTACAAATGTGAACACACCTGCTCCCTATGCACACCTGGACCTAGTAACACTAACGAGTCACATGACATTTTTGAGGGAAAATGACAAGCAGCACTCAATTTGGACATTCAGGGATGTAGTTTCTAAGGGGTGTACTCACTTTTGTTGCCAGGGGTTTAGATATTAATGTAGGGTGACCAAACGTCCTCTTTTGCCCGGACAAGTCCTACTTTCACGTAGTGTCCTCGTGGTCCGGGCGGGTTTTATAAATTCATAAAAATGTCCGGTTTTTATGATTTTTTAAATGATTTTTCACGGGACCAATTTGAAGAGAATCCCTCCGACCGCTGGGTGGCAGCAGTTGACATGGCTCCTACGAGAATGGAGGGAAGTAGTAGTTCTTCTTGTTTTTGTTGGCAGTTTACCCCTATCATGAGGCATTACCGCCATCCACTGGGTTGACGATTTGGCCACAATGCCTGAAGTTTTTTAATTTTTTTTTTTAAATGATAAATACGTATATAATGGCAACTGTTGACTTCTGTCGGAGCTTTGACTGTAAAATCCCGTTTTGTGTCGCATCGGCGCGCTGCCGATAATTGTAAACTTTTATAGCAAAGTTTGATTTTTGCCTCAGCTAGCTATCAGTAAGCTAAACCGCGCTAGGCATTATAGGAAACGTAGTTTTGAACTGCTACGTTTGGAAACATGCTGATTGAATAGTTTGTCAGTTTATTTCGCTTTTTGTTTGTGTGCAATCTAGAACATTAAATTCAATTCAATTTTATTTGTATAGCCCTCAATCACAACAGATGTCTCAAAGGGCTTTACAGAAGCAATATGATACATAATTAGAAATAAAGCAAAAAAGATGAATAGATACAGTTCAAGTCCTGGGTATCCCCTATCCTTAAGACCCTCCATGCCGGCAAGGAAAAACTCCAAAAACTCCAGAGTCAATTGGGAGAAAAATGAGAAACCTCGGGGAGTACCACAGTCAGGAGAGATCCACTCCCAGGACGGATAGACAGGAACCCCAGAACTGCTAATGGGAATTAGCAAGCGAAGTTACAGTCCGTAAAAATGCAGTGGAGTAAACGAGCAAGAAGAGGTCCAGACGGCGGTAGCAGCGAGGACGTCTATCCAGCCAGGGGTAGAACATTGAATGAGTACATCAATTGAATGGCAATAACAATTTGTCAAGGACAATTGTCGTGATAGTAATTTATTAAAATGTTTAGTTGGCACATAGCCTACTGTGTGTAAGTGTATTGACTGGACTACATTTCTATGGGTCTGCATTTTATATATACAGTGATACCTCAGCTAACGAACATAATTGGTTCCCAGAAAGTGTGTGTAAGGCGAAAAGTTCGTCTTCCGAACATTTATTTCCCATAAGAAACCATTAAAATGAGAATAATCCGTTCCCAGGACCCCATAAAACATAATTTTCTACTAAATAAGCCTTAAAACTACACAAAAATATACCTTATTCTCTTTAATGTCTTTTTAGGCTTAACACTAGCCTGTGGTGGGGTCTTTTTCGGTCCCATAATAGCAAAAGTACACTCAATATGTTTCAAAATGTCTATCAAACACAAACCACGTCCGCACTCAACGAAAGGGAGGGGACGAACTGGGACGCCGTGAGCGTGCGTCAGCTTCTCGTGGCGCTGTTCGACCGCGTGGTTTGGTTCGTCCGCCGAAAACTAGTTCATCAGCAGAGACTATATGCTCGCGAATTTAATGTTCTTGAGGCGAAAAGTTCGTGAGCTTAAGCGTTCGTGAGCTGAGGTATCACTGTATATATATATTAGTGATGGGACGAAATGAGCCGAGGTTCCGAAGCTTGTGTCGAGTAATGGGAGGGGGGTTTCCACGAAGCTTGTAGCGAGGCTCGCTTCATTTCGGCAAAACCCGGAAATGATGACGTAGGAAGCCTCGCCGGCGGCCGGCTGAATCTCGTGAGTGCTTCGGAAGTGATCCAACGTTTGGCGCACATTGCAAAAACAGGACAGACTACGGTATAAATTGGTTGCAAAACGCAATGGCGATCGCCTGTTATCTCACATTTTGTGGATTTCGGGCTCCTGTACTTGTTACATCTGTGCGCAACAGTGCAACCAGTGCAATCTTTTTTCGAGTCTTGTCCTTTGCTTGCGATGGAACCTGCGCGAAAAGAGCGATCCTCCCCTGTATGGGAATATTTTGATTTGATTGCTTTCAATAAGGTAAGGGAGAAAAACTACTTTAATATAAATGTGAGTGTGTGTGTGTGTGTGTGTACCTATCTGAACCAAACATCAACAGAATGAACAATCCATTAGTGTACTGGGAGGCACAAAAGAATACCTACCCAAATTTATATAAATTGGCACTCACATTTCTCTGCACCCCAGCTTCATCTGTGCCTTGTGAAAGAATATTTTCTAAAGCTGGTCAAATATTTTCCAAAAAAAAAAAAAGAAACTGTTTAAAGCCAGCCACTGTGGGAAAGCTATTATTTCTAAATAAAAATGAATAACAAATTACCCTTAGCACTTGTTGTATTTTGTTCACATACTAAATTACTAACACAAGCACATTCATATCTTTGTCTTCAGCAAATAGCCATTGAATTCTTAACAATGTTGACCTCTTGGGCTTCTAGAACACTTGATGGCGCCATAGGGTAAATGAAGCACCATGAAGCTTTGCTACATGTGCAAACCAATTGGCTGCAAAGCTTCATTGCTTCATGAGGCTTCATTTGGCCATCACTAATATATATATATATATATATTATATATATTTTTTAAGTCATTATTATTTTTTTTTCAAACTGCATTTTTCCATCCAGAGTGAGGGGGCACACTTTAAATATATTTAAAGTGATATAGGCATCTTTGAGTGAACTTCAAGTAAAATTCAAGTATCTTGCGGCCAGGCTGAGGCTGGGCTGAGTGTCCTCTTTTTTAGAAATCAAAATATTGTCACCCTATATTAATGGCTATATTTTGAGTTATTTTGTGTGGAAAATAAATTAACTCTATTATATAAGCTGCACACAGACTACTTTTCATTGTGTCAAAGTGCCATGTTGTCAGTGTTGTCCCATGAAAAGATATACTTAAATATCTGCAGAATTGCGAGGGGTGTACTCACTTTTGTGGTACACTGTATCTGCGTCAAGGGAACGTGTTGCTCTGTAATTCACCGCCATGTCACTAGAGGGGTGTGGCTTTGTCTTTGTTCAGTTTTGGAGGACTCTTGTCAAATTCTTTTAGTTTTCCTCCGGCCATTGCAGCAATGGCAACGGAGATGGAACGTGTGTATTTGCAGCTACAGCTAATCAATATTGAATAAACCATGTTTTTAATACAAATGTGGAGTGTAGGCGCAATCGAATACCTTTGCGAATGTTTGAAAACGGCAGTGTTGTTGTGCTGAACCGGAAACAACGTTCTGAGCGGACCAATCACAGTCCTTCAATGTTCACATCACGCGTGTTGTGACGTGAAGTCAGGATTTTTTGGTGGTGCACGTCAGGCTATGGCGTATGGTCGTAAATTGGGTCTGCGTAACGGCGTAGGTCCGCCGTCACAGCTATGAAGTGGCATAAATCAGCCTTAAGTGGGAATTAACCCTTTAAGTACCCCAAAATATCCAAAAAGTCCAAAAGAATTGTATTTTGTTTAATGATGGAGGATACACTGCCCTCTGGTGGCATCGTTGGGTCTGGCTGGACTCTCGCCATATGACTGAGGAGCTACGGCGTATGGTCATAAATTGGGTCTGCGTTAACGGCGTAGGTCCGCCGTCACAGCTATGCAGCGGCATGAATCAGCCTTCAGTGGGAATGAACCCTTTAAGTACCCCAAAACATCGAAAAAGTCCAAAAGAATTGTATTTTGTTTAATGATGGAGGATACACTGCCCTCTGGTGGCATCGTTGGGTCTGGCTGGACTATCGCCATATGACTGAGGACCAGACTCTTGTTTGACATGGATAAAGGACAGCTGCGCGCTGGTTTGGCCCACACAAGGCTGTATAAGTTGTTTCGGCTAATATGTTTGTGTACGCATTTGTAATTAAGTTTACAGCTACAATTTGTGGAGTTACGTGTGAGCGA
The DNA here is from genome assembly GCF_030265065.1 of Corythoichthys intestinalis. Classification (NCBI taxonomy): domain Eukaryota; kingdom Metazoa; phylum Chordata; class Actinopteri; order Syngnathiformes; family Syngnathidae; genus Corythoichthys; species Corythoichthys intestinalis. The sequence continues at coordinate 42,636,317 of NC_080401.1, read as the reverse complement.
TTTGTTTTGAGAATCGCAAATACTTTAGCATTCATAGCATTTAAGATGGCCGATATTTGTTAGACAAATTAGGCTAATCTAAATTTAAATCTGATCTAAAGTGTTATTTTATTTTATTTTTTTTAACCTGTCCTGTTCAGCTGTTTGACACGGAGAATGGAAGTCTAAGTGCCTGGTTGGTCTGAACAGTTTTAATGTTTCACATTGAGAATATGACATACTCCCACTGTGATCATTCAACATACCTCGTATATTATGACAAAGCAGAAACAGGAAGGGGTTATGGGGGACAGAAGAAAAGGAACACAAGAAAAGAAAGAAAAGAAACACAACAACAAGAAATACATTGAACGTCTACACTAACTACTAAAATGTTGGTGCTATCGTCAGCTAGATGTATTTCCGGTTGACACCATGCGGGGGGCCTGTTGACCAGGGAAAGAGAGGGAAGGGTGTGGGGGAGTCTATAAGCTAAGTGATTGAAAGGGGTAGAGTGTACACAAATCAGTTCTATGATCTAGACCCAGTAATCGTGTGAATCCCTTGTGGGTGTGAGCCCGTTGGCGACCGACCCTGCACCGCCCTATCCCCAATCCCGGCACCGGGACCCCCCACCCGAGCGCGCCCCATCACATCCAGCCGCTGATCTTAAGTGTTTTATTGTTAAAATGTGTGTTGTTTTGAACATGAGTGTCCATATGTGTGTTACAGCCTTATAACTTGTTAAAAGTGAAGGAAGTAAAAAAATTCAAAAAGCACAATTACCTTGTTTGATGTCTGTCAAGCTGAACAACGTCACGTTTAGTGAGGACAAAACACGTCATATTAATAGAGTAAAAATAAGATACTGTGAGATACAATAAGGTACTGTTTATGGGACAAAAAAAAAAAAAAAAAAAACGACTGGACACAAATTGGCGGACGAGACTCTGGCGTCGTAAAGTCAAAATCGCTTAAGTTGAATCCGTCGTAACCCGGGGACTAAGTGTACATATTAGGGCTGTCAAAATTATCGCATTAATGGGCGTTAATTTATTTTTTTAATTGATCACGTTAAAATATTTGACGCAATTAACGCATGCACTAAATGACCCGCTCGCACATTGCCTCAAACAGATAACAATGAGGCCATTTATGGACATTAAGAGTGAAGAGAATGCCACTGGCCGCTTGGGGGCAGCGCCGTTCCATACTCATGTTATTTCTTCTAAACGTGGGAGAATTAGTAGTTGAGGGACGTTTATGCTGTATTCACAATGCAATGCAAATTGCTATTTGTGCTCTACACATATTTCGGTAAGTTTTCTTTCTTCTAGTGGCAATTATGTGTCTCTTGTTGTATTTTGGGTAAGATATTGTTAGGTTTTGTCTTGGTTTCTCCTAGTGTGACTTGTCCCTGTGATTACCCATTGCTCTCACCTGTGTGTGTTTTTCCAGTGTATCCTGCAATCTGCATCCACCTGTGTTACCCAGCTGTTCCTCGTCTCGTTACCCCTTATCTGCGTATATAATGACCCAGTTTCTTGTCACTCCTTGTTGCGTCATTGTCTATGTCAATGTCCGTGTCTACATCAACGTTCAAGTCAAGCCCCGTACAAGTCCTCGTGTACCCGTCCCTTCGCTTAAGTAAGTTTTGTTTGAACATTGCCTTTTGAGCCCTTTTGTTTGTACTTTGTGATTTTGTTAGTTTTCATTAAAAGGTTTTTTTGAGTTCACTGCCACCTGCCTCGCTGCATTTTTTGTTTCCCTGCATTTGGGTCCAGACAACCTGCCTGCCCGCGTTCCTTGACAGATATGTACAGATATGTTATACAGTAAAGGCAAGTGACACAGGCGTTCTTTGGACCGCGCCGTTTATTGGCATAAGCTTCTCCTTCACAACAAACATAAGTATCGTTTAGTGAAAGCACAACAAAAATAATATTCCTATCTCTCCCCCCAAAAAAATAATGTTCACAAAAAGAAAAGCACTTCAGTCTATAGTAATGAGGCCCTATTCTGACACACAGTTAAACAACAATGCAAACTGAACTGGCTTTTCGTATCAAAATAGCTATGCAAAATACACGTAAAACTTAGACTTTGGTCACTCTATTTTTATTATTGTTATTGTTATTTTTATTCTTATTATTATTATATTAACTCTACTTTTGATTGAAAATTTTACACATTTTATTAAAACAAAAACATGAAGAGGGGTTTTAATATGAAATTACTATAACTTGTAACTATAACAATTATCTTTTAAGAACTACAAGTCTTTCTATCCGTGGATCACTTTAACAGAAATAATGTTAATAATGGCATTTGTGGATTTATTGTTACAATAAACAAATACAGTACTTATGTACAGTATGTTGTATGTATACATGTCGTGTGTCTTATCTTTCCATTCCAACAATAATTTACAGAAAAATATGGCATATTTTAGAGATGGTTTAAATTGCGATTAATTAATTTTTAAGCTGTAATTAACTCGATTAAAAATGTTAATCGTTTGACAGCCCTAGTACATACCTTTGCTTACTTCAATTCATTGCACTCTCATCTGAATTTTTCAAAGTTTTCTTAAAAGTTAAGTGATTTTTTCATACAATTTACACCTTTGGATGCTATGGTCATATTTCATCACATCCATGAGTTTTGAGGTTCCTAAAAATATTTCACATTAAAGGAGATGTATAATATGATGAAATAACCACTATGTTTTGAGTTTTATGTTGACTAGTTTCACTGCGTCAAAAAGCTTCTCAAAGTGCAGGTTCGCCTCAACACTTCACGACCTTTCCCCCCCTCCTGAATCTTCTTTCCTCAGCACTTTTTCAAGCCAAACATTGACTCTATCAGCTGACTTAACACATTTGTTTGACCTCTTCTGAGGGCTCTTCACAATCTCTGCGGCCTCATCTTCTTTGAAAGTTTGAATAAGGGAACAGGTAAGCTATGTCTTCCCGGATCTCTGCCAAGTGCTGCTAGACAAGCATTATATGGAGTCTTTTTGGGGTGGAGGCTTTCCTTTTAAATTCTTTCATGTTGCTCACATAGAGTTGTAACTTTCAACGTGTTTCATCACATGATGTTCTGATTAGCATGCAGCAAATTACCTCTGCCAAGCAGGAAAGCGCTAAGGGGTATTGTTTTGATTGTCTTCTGTTTGCAAGATGAGGTTAAGCTACGCCGCAGTTTTCACAATGCCTAATCATGTTTTTGGTGCTCATCCAAATAAAGATGCAGTAAGGCGGAACAATTATTTTGGAAAGTGTAGGGATTTTCCCCTGTTGCACTGTGCCCGCTCTCTTTTCTGAGTAGATAGAGTAGAAAGAAAGGGTTGCACAGTGGTAGACATCGGCATGGACGGCAGCCAACAGCGGGCGCTCAGCCTCCCACCCGTGGAGCTACTGAACTCTGATAACCTCCGTCTTCTAAAAATCGCATCCAGCACAGTGTCTTTCCGGTGAGTGTGACTTAAGCCCCTTTTACAAATATAGCCCGGTAAATTCCCGTGTAAACTGACGCGGGACTTACTCGAGTCATTGCTTTCACGCATGTAGAGATGCCCTGAGAATGACGCCGTTTGGACACTTTCACAGACTTGACTTGCCTATGTTGCCCACTGGCGCTCTCTGTGCAAGGAGGGCTGCTGCCGTGAGCTTGTTTCGTTTGTTTCAGTGCTCTTCTAGCGATGTCAGGATATTCCGAAATGACTTTAATCCAGAACCTCGGTAGAGTTGTTGTCTCAAATGTACGTTTAAGGTCGCCGTGATTTGCGATCTCTACAAACTGATATTCCTGCTGCACAGACATGCTCGAATCACTCGGTTTATTCACATACGGGTCACGAATCCACTCGTTCACAGTTCGTGGGTCTTTAGTGATTGGGAAGTTGCATAGATTTTGTCTTCTTCGAGGTCGTAGGCTCATCTTCTGGCTCGTCAGGTGCCCTTTTCCCCGTAAAAATCTGTCCAAAGACGTCTGTTTTTCAGTCATTCTGGTGTGGGGGATAATTATTTCCGGGAACAAATGTGATGCGCCCGCCCTACGTCATACATCATTATCGAGGACAAGTGCGCATACAGTTGTGGTCAAAAGTTTACATACACTTGTGAAGAACATAATGTCATGGCTCTCTTGAGTTTCCAGTTATTTCTACAACTCTGATTTTTCTCCGATAGAGTGATTGGAACAGATACTTCTTTGTCACAAAAAACATTCATGAAGTTTGGTTCTTTTATGACTTTATTATGGGTTAACAGAAAAAGTGATCAAATCTGCTGGGTCAAAAATATACATACATGGATCTGAAAAAGCAAATCATTGACTTGAACAAGTCAGGAAAGTCACTTGGAGCCATTTCAAAGCAGCTGCAGGTCCCAAGAGCAACAGTGCAAACAATTGTTTGTAAGTATAAAGTGCATGGCACTGTTTTGTCACTGCCACGATCAGGAAGAAAATGCAAGCTATCACCTGCTGCTGAGAGAAAATTGGTCAGGAGGGTGAAGATTCAACCGAGAATCACCAAAAAGCAGATCTGCCAAGAATTAGAAGCTGCTGGAACACAGGTGTCAGTGTCCACAGTCAAGCGTGTTTTGCATCTCCATGGACTGAGAGGCTGCCGTGCAAGAAGGAAGCCCTTGCTCCAAAAGCGGCACCTTATGGCTCGACTGAAGCTTGCTGCTGATAACATAGACAAAGATAAGACCTTCTGGAGGAAAGTTCTGTGGTCAGACGAAACAAAAATCGAGCTGCTGGGCCACAATGCCCAGCAATATGTTTGGAGGAGAAAAGGTGAGGCCTTTAACCCCAAGTACACCATGCCTACCGTCAAGCACAGTGGTGGTAGTATTATGCTGTGGGGCTGTTTAGCTGCCAATGGAACTGGTGCTTTAAAGAGAGTAAATGGGATAATGAAGAAGGAGGATTACCTTCAAATTCTTCAAGATAACCTAACGTCATCAGCCCGAAGATTGGGTCTTGGGCGCAGTTGGGTGTTCCAACAGGACAATGACCCCAAACACACATTAAAAGTGGTAATGGAATGGCTAAATCAGGCTAGAATTAAGGTTTTCGAATGGCCTTCCCAAAGTCCTGACTTAAAGCCCATTGAGAAGTACTGCTGAAGAAACAAGTCCATGTCAGAAAGCTATCAAATTTAACTGAACTGCACCAATTCTGTCAAGAGGAGTGGTCAAAGATTCAACCAGAAGCTTGTGGATGGCTACCAAAAGCGCCTAATTGAAGTGAAAATGGCCAAGAGACATGTTACCAAATATTAGCGCTGCTGTATGTATATTTTTGACCCAGCAGATTTGATCACTTTTTTCTGTTCACCCATAATAAAGTCATAAAAGAACCAAACTTCATGAATGTTTTTTGTGACAAAGAAGTATCTGTTCCAATCACTCTATCAGAGAAAAATCAGAGTTGTAGAAATAACTGGAAACTCAAGAGAGCCATGACATTATGTTCTTCACAAGTGTACGTAAACTTTTGACCACAACTGTACATACATACATACACTGCTTAATCCGGGGTCGGATCGTGGGAACAGCAGAAGACAGATGTAATTTATTGTTTTACTTACCTTTCTGACTGGTTAGAGGACGGGCGCGGCACTCAGCAATGCTACTCGGCACTTGTATTCCATGAAGTTGGAGCCGTTTAATCATACTGGTCGTGCAGCCACCTTTGCATGTTATACTGTAGTTGCGTTGAAAATGTTGCACTGAGCTGACTGGTCTTTTTTTTTTTTTTCTTGTAAAGTAGAGACAAACTTTTGAGCGCCACCGCACCATTTCTGTGGTTGTAATCAAGTTGCAGTGCACAAACACGCGCGTATTGTGGCTTCTTCTTCGTGGTTTTTGGCAGCAATTTTTTTCCGCTCGTCAGTCAGGGCATCGAAACATGGAATCGAAATTTAAAAATTTGAACGGTTCTGGGACCATCGGAGTGTTAGAACCGGGTCCCATCGATGCTCGATGCCCAACATTAGTCATAACCTGAAAATTCCATATGTAGAGAGGTTTGTAAGTAGAGGTACCACTGTATTGTGGTCTGAGTTTCTCTGCATAGCACAAGAGGCAAAGAATATCCTCCAAATGACCCAAAAGGATGGCGCAGAAATCCATTTGAGTGAATTTTGTATCTTTGAAATTAAATTTCTGTCTCAACTGATTAAACAGCAGCTATAGTGGTTGTGATAACTTGCCCTGCGGTGAGGAAACTGAACTTTAAATTGAAGATTGGTTTGATGGAGCAAAAAGTTGCATGGGCAAAGTGTAATCTACTGAAGTGCCGGTCTACTTTGAGATATCTTACACTGAGGGGGGAAACAAATGATTAGTAAGTGGTAGGGGTGTAACGGTACACAGAAATCTCGGTTCTGTATGTACCTCGGTTTTGAGGTCACGGTTCAGTAGATTTTCGGTACAGTAAGAAAACAAAATGCAAAATATAAATGTGCTAGTTGTTTATTACACACCTTTGTGCTTTCAACAATAGGAACATTAGCCTATACAAAGCTAGAATTCTGCTAAAAATGTAATGGGTATTTAAAAATAATTCAACAACAATTTGCCTTTCAGACCCCGCGTATTGGTCAGCTTTCTTTCTGAAAGAAAGAAAAAAGTCCTGTGCTAAAGAGAAAAGCAATCCCAATGACAAAGATTTTAACATGTATTTTACAAATGAAATGCCTCAGTGAATCATTTTTTTCCCTTATGAACGGTTTTCAAAGGCTTTATTGGTGGATTTTCTCAAGTTAAAGCGCCACACAGAAATTAATAAATTTAATTGTGTAAGCAGGATCTGTGTATTATTCTTATTATTTAATTACCGGTGTTTTAGCTCATTTCAATTTATTGTATTTAAATAAGCTATTATGTTATTATTATATATATTAATATATTTGACAAATGTGATGTAGTATTCATTTATATTGTATATTTTATGTTGTATAACTTTAGTTCCTATGTGAATATTAGTTCCTACTTGTTTTGTTGTGGTAGGAGGGTTTTGTATTGAACACGGGGCCATGTTGGTTATTATTATAAAGGAGAAGACAGCAGTAAATGAACAAAGACAAGTCAACTGTGCCCCGATCTACCACTCAGATCTGATGGACTCAAAAAGTGGGTTACAATTGCATATTAGTTTGAAAAAAATCGACCGGATCCAACGTATTTTTATTAGGGCTGTCAAAATTATTGCGTTAACGCGCGGTAATTAATTTTTCAATTAATCACGTTAAAATATTTGACGCAATTAACGCACATGTCCCGCTCAGAAAGTATTCTGCCTTTTTGGTAAGTTTTACAGCAAGGCTTTTTGTGCTGTCCAACAGCGAACTCTTGTGGTCGCTTTGCGGCATGGTTTATTGGTGTCTTGCCAGTTCATTATGGCTGCACGACGTCTCGGGCTGCTAATGTTGTGCTTATATGATCCTTGGACAAGATTTGTCCGTAAGTATGGTTGTTGTAAAGAATGTACATATTATGTTAGTAAGCGAAATGTTATATTTTTTGTATGAGACGCTTTATGTTTAGTGAACCTGTATAGCGTGCTAACGTTGTTGCTAATGCAATGCTTGTGTACTTTTATTTTGTAGTTTTACGACAGTCTAAAGAGGACAATGGTTTGAGGCCATTTTATTAATAAATCAGATGAAAAAGGAAGAAGTCTAATTATTAAGGCGTCGTTCACTAGCTGTCTAGCTTTGGAAAAAGTAGACGCTTCGGAGTGAGGACAGCATAGACAGATTTAAATGACAGAGGGAAATGTCCACTACAGTCCTTATGTACTGTATGTTGAATGTATATATCCATCTTGTGTCTTATCTTTCCATTTCAACAATTTATTTTACAGAATATATATATAATTTACAGAAAAATATGGCATATTTTATAGATGGTTTGAATTGCGATTAATTGCGATTAATTAATTTTTAAGCTCTAATTAACTCGATTAAAAATTTTAATCGTTTGACAGCCCTAATTTTTACACGAGTGACTTTCGGTCTGCCCGATCCTAGCTACCGGTAGTAGTATTGATGCAGTAGGGTCGCGTCTCGCGTCAAATAATAAACTTTGCCGTTCTTTTCGCGTAGTTCGTGTTGAGCCGCTTCTGGGACATAACACACGCCCGCACTGCGACTGGTGTGCATTGGCTGATTGACTTTAATGCCCGCATTTCACTGCGTTCTCGCGGCGGCCACGTTGTCGCGCCGTTGACGTTTCTGGGTTATACTGTCCTACCATGTTGGTCCTCATTATAGTAAAGAAGATGGAGTAAATATAATCTACACAAAAAAACTGTAACCCGATCGACTCACAGCCTTGAAAAGTAAGGGTTACAGTGGGGAGAACAAGTATTTGATACACTGCCGATTTTGCTGGTTTTCCCACAGGTTGGAGTTTGTTTGAGCATGTGAACAGGTGTCTTTTATACAGGTAACAAGTTCAAACAGGTGCAGTTACTTCCGGTAATGAGTGGAGAACAGGAGGGGTTCTTAAAAAAGAACTACGAGCCAAAATATTTACTAGTTGGTAATGTGTCAAATACTTATTTCATGCAGTTAAATGCTAATTTATTATTTAAAAATTATACAATGTGATTTTCTGGATTTTTGTATCAGATTCCGTCCCTCACAGTTGAAGAGAACTTATGATACAAATTCCAGACCTCTACATGGCTTGCAAGTGGGAAAACCAGCAAAATCGGCAGTGTATCAAATACTTGTTCTCCCCACTGTACATTACGTCAGAAACACGTTCGGTACGCCTCCGTTCCGAACCGAGCACCACATACCGAAACGGTTCAATACAAATACATGTACCGTTACACCCTTAGTAAGTGGTGCATTTCTGCTCTTATGTCTGGGTGATATTGCATTATCTTGGACTTCTTCAGAAAAAGTCCAAGATTACAGAATTCAAATTTAGATCACCCAACTTTTTAAACTGATTTTTTTCAGAGATGTATCTTTTTATTGTTGCAATTTTCATCACACCGGAGTATTTTTAGGCCAATTTGGGATGTTTAGCCCCTTCCTAAAATTCTTCCCAAGTTGCAGCATCCGTCTTCCCGCTCTAATTACCAGCTGTCTAATCAACTCGCATGTTGAGGCTGTTTATTGCTCCAGAGGAGTTTGTGCTTCTCAGGCTGTTGACGCTGCTTGCTGCTGCTGCTGTTGATGATTGTTGCACAATATAGGCCAGAGACATGAAAGGATTTGAATGATGCAATAAGACTCGCCACCATTCACAAGGCAATTGGTGCATCCGCCGGATGTTTTTGGCTCATTTGGGATGTGGTTCTGTGTTTTCTCTGCTCCTGTTTTGTATTTCATTATGTTTGGCTCCCTTGCAGCACTGCGTTTTCTTCTGATTTCTGACAGCGTGCCAACTATAGCATGAGTGTCAGCAGCGGAGGTAATGTTAGTTCTTTGAATTTAATCTTGCATCTTCAAGGTTTGGAAAGTGCTCCAATTTGATATGAAAGTAGTGCCATTCTATTTTTTGAAAGGGCGCTGGAGCAGGTAAGAGTGCTTGGGGGTTTTAGGAGAGGGTGGTTGGTTAAAGGGCACAGACAAACTCCCATTCACATTGTCGGAATGTCCGTGTGCACTGACGTCGTCAGTATCTTCAACCCCTTAAAGAGCATACGACATGAGAAAAGTCTTAAATAGCATTATTATGTGAATTAGAATCATATTTTGAGACAATTCGACTATATACAACAATGTAGCAAAGCGCAGATGACGAGAAATTAGTCTTTTAATCTGCCGGTTAGCCACGCCAACCATTATAGGGCTCTCGCGTCCCCAACAGGTGGATGACGTCAGTGGGAGAATGGGCTCATCGGTTTTACTATTCAGCCCGTCGAGGGGGAATTATTCACAACGAGGAAAACGCGACGAAGAGAGCTGCAAAATATCACTAGCCACGTTTACATGCTGACTTTTATTCATACCGATTCAAATCATTCCGAATGGAAATTTCAGATCAGCTGTTTACATGTCACTTCATCTATTCCGATCCATTGTTTACATGTGTCTGCCTTTATTCCGAAAGGACGTTTGACAACTGCTGTCTGACATGCGCAGATTAATCAAAACGAAGCGTCACGTTGCAAAACATGGAGATCGATCGTCAGAGTGCTGCTGTTTTAACTTTAACCCACTTGTTTTGTTTGTGGGGTCGTATCCGCTTCTGCTGTTTTGCTCTTTTGCCTTGTAGTAGCCGGTTGTCAGCGTTTTCCACCGATTTCTAATCGGGTCAACGCTCCGGTCTATTCCGGCTTCGTATAACCTCTCGTGAACTTTTAAAAATAGTTCACTGTTCCTCGTTTTACGCCCGTCTACGCGAGCAATTATATTTAATTCTTTTAAAGTTTGAATTAAATACAATCTTTCCGCCGGACTCCAATTAGGTGCGCTGTGCTTGGAAGCCATGTTGCAAGTGACGTTACTTACGTCACCAAGTGACGTCACCACGTCAGTACGGAGCATGTGCAGAAAGAACGCAACCAGACACCATTCCGCTTCCCTGTTTACATGATATAATTTTACTTCCAATCGGTTTGGGAAAAGGAATATTCCACCCCTGTGAATCGGAATGAAATTCCATTTGGTTTGGGCCTGTTCATTCCGAATTAGGTGTTTATATGGAACACATTTATTTGAACAAATATTCCGATTGTAATTGGAATATTTGGCTCCATGTAAACGTGGCAACTGTTTCAGTCTCTCTACTCCAATATTTTTACAGGATATTCTTTTTATCCAAGTATTTTTTTCCCCTAATAGCTAAATAAATGGCTTGAGAAGGACCAGTCAGCCCGTCGAGGGGGAATTATTCACAACGGGGAAAACGCGACGAAGAGAGCTGCAAAATGTCATTGTTTCTGTCTCTCTACTTCAATATTTTTACAGGATATTATTTTTATCCAAGTATTTTTCCCCAATTGCGAAATAAATGGCATGGTCATGACAAATAACAGTCTTGTGCTAAATGTAATATGAAATAATTAGGGCTGTCAAAGGATTAAAATTTTTAATCGAGTTAATTACAGCTTAAAAATTAATTAATCGTAATTAATCGCAATTAATCGCAATTCAAACCATCTATAAAATATGCCATATTTTTCTGTAAATTATATATATATTCTGTAAAATAAATTGTTGGACGGGAAAGATAAGACACAAGATGGATATATACATTCAACATACGGTACATAAGGACTGTATTTGTTTATTATAACAATAAATCAACAAGATGGTATTAACATTATTAACATTCTGTTAAAGCGATCCATGACAGAAAGACTTGTAGTTGTTAAAAGATAAATGTTAGTACAAGTTATAGAAATTTTATATAAAACCCCCTCTTAATGTTTTTGTTTTAATTTGTAAAATTTTCAATCAAAAAATAAACTAGTAGCCCGCCATTGTTAATGTCAATAATTACTTACTCACTGCTCATGGGTGCTGAAGCCTATAAAATCAGTCGCACCCAAGCGCCAGCAGAGGATGGCAAAACTCCATAAAACACAATTAACAAGTGGGCATTTCACTCTACTGACATTTAAATCTGTCTGAGCGGGACATGTGCGTTAATTGCGTCAAATATTTTAACGTGATTAATTAAAAAAAATAATTACCGCCCGTTAACGCAATAATTTTGACAGCCCTAGAAATAATAAAACTCTACTTATTCAGGACGACATGGCAAAATTACTCCATAATGGTCAAAATCGTCGACTTCACCTTTACTGTCGCACCTCCCGAACGATATTTTATGACACCTAAATCGGGCTTATGTCATTTCCCTTCCCCGGCTTCGGAGAATGTAAACAAACCAAGAGGCGTGATAGCTAGCCGACATGCTAACCCGAACCGAGTGATGTTTCAAAGTCTTCGAAGCGGAAAATCACACATAACTAGCCCGGAACTTTTGACATGACAACTGGGTTGTTGATTGTCTTCGCTGATTGGCAAACCGCCCGGCGGAGAGCAATATACAGTTAGTTCCCCAGAGGAGGGCGGCTGCAGTTGTTGTGCAGCTAACGTGCAGCTAATGTGCATGAGGAGAGCTTTTTACATGCCTATCAATGATCAAACGTAAGTAGTCCTTTATTGAAAGAAAGTTTGTTGTGTTTACTTTGTAATCGCTGTATTCGCGGCTATTTTTAACACAAAGTTGCAATTTCTGATCGGGTGGAAAATTTGACAGAACATCGGGCACACCAAGAGTGCAAAAGCCGAGTATAGTGCTTGCCCGGCAGGGGTATGTGCTACAAGGAGCATGTCAGCCACAAAATGCAAGCCACTTCCATATTATAATGATCCCAGTATTTGACATAATACAAAACAAGATGTTTACTCACTTCCTCATAAGTCCTAATGTCCCACAGTAGTAGGGCTTGTTTTGGCCAATATCCACGGTGAATGGGAACCTTTCGAAACTCCAAAAAGGCGCAAACGCTTCTCCCTCATACAGCAAGATTTTTCTGCAGCCGTTTGGCTGGCGTGATGTGAAAAATAAATGTATTAATCTGCAAAATCAGCTGAATCTTCTCATTCAACAGTACGGCTGTATAGTGAAGAGGACTCCTGCTACCGTACACGTCACAGCGCCCTCTTTCTCAGCTCGAAACTGTTGTCGGAAGTCACTCATTTTCATGGCGCAGGATTAAAAAAACTAAATAAATATAGCGATCGCTTCCACACACATCCAAGCGGTCCGTATCATTCAGGAGCATAAAATATCGCGTGTATTTTGAAATAAACATGCTTTTTCGTGTCACATGCACTTTAAGTGACAAGTACTGTATATTGGAGCATTGTCATCACCTATTGTTCCGGAGTACGGAAGTCAGTTGTCACCAGGGGTGAAAGTGGCTAGAATTTCTTGCCGGAACTCCCCGACGTGAAGGTCGCCACAGAGCCAGAAATTTTATTTATTTATTTATTTTTCTTTCATTTTTGGGGGGTCAAATCTCTTAAACTACTGAAATGTAAAGAAAACTGTTTTAGCAGTTATTTCTATAAGACATACAAAAACTGATTTTCATTCAAAATTGTATTTTTTCAGTGATTTGCAAAATAAAAATGAACCAAAACAGCAATAACCCCAACCTCCATCTCCTAATTTTTATTTTCCCTCATTTCCTCACATACTTAATGCCAAATCTCAATTGTAACTACTTAAGAACATTGGATGTATATTAAAATTGAAGTTAATGTAAACATTTACTTTTTTTTTTTTTTAAATAATAACATACATTCAGAAAAATAAGTACAAATGACTTATATTATGCAGAGTGTAATGGAATATATTTTGAAGATCGCGCAAACATTGACTTTTTTATTTTAAATCATAAGGAAATGAATAAGAAGCCGAACATAAATGAAGAAATATAAGTCCAAAGTGAAAATTGACAGCTAAGATGTTCTGAACCTCCCCATCAGAGCAAATAATACTAAATATGATTAAATAGGCCTCCTCAACTCTTTCGTTGCTCTTAAAGATTTGATCCATTTTATGTGGCATTGCCCTTTTTTGTCACTCAATTCAAAAACCTTTTTTTTTTTTTTCTTTCTGCTCCAGAAAACATACACATTGAAACCAATCAGAGCCAACTATCTCTGCTGATCACATGTCAGTATGTCAGCCAATTGAATGGATGAATTAGTCCAGGCGTTTTGCTTTGCTGTGTGCATTCGCACATTGGCGTGACTCATCATCGTCAGACTCAGATAACTGCAGCAGCTCGGGAAACCTCCATGCCGTCCGTGGAATAAAATCAATAATAAATATTGCTGAAAACAGATTACGCTACACAAGCACTTAATTATTCTTGTTGTTAACACTTGTGTATAGGGATGGGAATCGAAATCCGATTCCAATTCAGAACCGGTTCCGAGTGTTTCGAGGCCTCGAAATCACAATGAAAAAGCCTTAACGATCCCTAAAGACGCATATTGCGTCGTGACCTGTCTTGTTGTCCAGACGCATCAAACTAGCATGGCGCCAAGAACCACTCGCTCCAAAGTTTGGCTACACTTCACCAGCAAAAAGGGTGAAAATGAAAGGTTACGATAGTTTAGCACGAGCGTTGCCGCCGTAAACATAACAATGACGTAGGTTCGAACACTCGAAAGTGTGTCTTCACTTCACGAGGAAAAATTACAACAAAGCGACTCGCAGTCATTGCGAGATGGAAATAACTGCATCGGGAGGGAATAGACTGCACTGTCCTCACCGAGACGCTAAGGTTCAGTCCTGGCTATACAGCTAGCTAAACTCCCAAATGACGATGCAGAAGACGTTGGTATAATTTGCTGACTTTATTCAACCATCACTTGAAACTAAAAATAGAAATGAAACAAATCAATTTCGTCCCCAATAACAAACAGGTTCGCATCAACGTAAATCAGCGATGATTAGCTGCTAACACAGTCATAACAAACAGTTAGCATGCGTTCGCTAGCATTAGCACATCGTTTAAACCACTACACAACTGGATTTAAGTGTCCGATCGCGAAGGGAAACACACAACAACAACACAGAAGATGATACATACAGGCGTTGGCTCTGTGGATATTTTACAAACATTAACAAAGATGTAGGCTCGTGGCAGTGTTTCCCTTTCTCACTAACTCGCTCACTGGCTTGGATGCGGCATTTCTTCCTCTTCGCGCTCTTCTTCGCGTGAGGAAGCGCAAGGACGCCACCACTTGAGCGTGAAAGCGCCATAAAAACTAAAAGGCATGCATTTCAATATACTGGTAAATAAAAACAGGGGTCCCCAAACTACGGCCCACGGCTCCATATTTGGTCCGGCCCCCTGAACAATTCCAGAGAGCATTTTGAATTTTTTTTGTTTTTTTTCTCCCTCAGTAGTGTTATTTGTTTCCTAGCCTTTTTCAGTGAATAACTCAGAGAGGGTTATTTGGTTATTATCTATTTGATTAATAGTGCTATTATTATTTATTATTATTATTACATTATATTATTATTTTTATTTTATTTACCTTTGTTCCGTGAAGAATCCACAGTGGGTTATTTGATTGTGGCTTTCTGAAAAACAATTTTTTTACATTTCGCACTCCTGCAATCGTCACACTTTTTCTGTTACAAACTGACCCCGGCCTCTCATCAGAGAAGGGAAAAGTTATTTGGCCCTCACAGGAAAAAGTTTGGGGACATTGCCAAAGGCAGAACAACGACCTATATGCCAAAATATACCAATATTTTTTTATTTCTATTAGAAAAATGTTTCAGTAAAATGTTACACATTCTTGTGCATTTGCCACTTATTGCCACAGTTAACATTGAGGCTTTGGGCCTCTTTTGACCTCGTTGTGAGTTTGTAAGGTTGTGACTTCTGATTAAACAAACTTGATGCCAATCAAAATGTTTGTTCTTCTTTTTCCCGAAATTAGAATTGATAAGAGAATCGATAAAGAATCGAATCGTTAAGCAATATCGATAATGGAATCGGAATCGTAAAAATCGTATCAATTCCCATCCCTACTTGTGTATGTAAATCTGATGTTGGTAGATTGTTTTCTTCTTGGAGATGAAATGCATGTGTGGCAGCTTAGCATTTAAAAAAAAATTTTTACATAGCGTTTTGACAGTTGCTGTCATGTTTTCGGAATCAAAGCACTGCGTACCCGCGGCCCTGAATCTTATACCGGAATTACGTTCTGGCTCTGAATCTTACACTGGAACTGCGTTTTGTGGCCCACTTTCACCCCTGGTTGTCACGCAAAATTCACTTTTGTGTTGTCAACTGTTTTAGACGGCGACGACAGGTCCGAGCGTTATCAAGATTTTCACTCTGGAAGGCATTTTCAAATTTTTGCGTTTTCAACCCCACAAAACGCGGTCGTCGTGTAAACAATAAGGTTCTATGGAAAAGTTTTTGCGTGGTCACCTTAGTTCCCGTTGTTGCGTAACCCTAACCCTAAAAGTAGATTAACACATATAGAAATGACTAAATAATGATTCTCATCCAAAAGACTAAAACTAAAAGGGCTGCCGAAAACAACACAACACTGTGTGGGAGGAAGCGTTAGAACCTGTAGAACTGATACCCTGTGGTGTTTTTTTTTAAAGAAAATAAAGCAAAACAACACTCTTGTGGAGTTGCTGAAATCTAATGAGATATGTCGAAGCAGTGTTTGGAGGGCATTGGTCTGGCCTGCAGGAGAAAACCTCCTACTGTTAGAGCTCACCCACAAGATGGTCAAAACACAATTGGCAATGTTTTTGATTTGGACCATAAAATTCAGTAAGACATACACTGTCAAATCCTAAACTTGCATATCTCATATGCCTGATGGCAATGGATATAATCAAATGCATATTCCATTCAAGGCAGTCTGCCATTATCATTTGTAAAGAACCAGCTCATAGCTCAGGATTAAACTGTCACCACCAAGTGAGATAAGTCAATTTCATTTATATAGTGCCAATTTATAAAATAGGTTTCCTGAAAACATTTTCATTTATGAAGACTTAGGAAAACCAAATAAATGGAGGCAAGAAAAAAAATTCCTTTAAAGAGGAATTACAGAACAAAACCCAGGATTTGTGGGGCAACCAACCAACAGTTGACTTGATATGGGGGGACAGAAATTGATGAAACTAGGATTGAGTGACCGGCGGAGGGCCAAGAGAACAATTGGCACAGCAGCGGCAATAGTCCCTTGATTAAACTTAACAAGTAAAGGCAATTTCATATAATATTTCAACTTTCCTTCAAGTTAAAAATATCCTTTTTTTTAAAAAAATAGGAAAACACTGTAAAAACAAGTCGGTCTTAAGTTATATCGTAGGAGGTGGAGGTGTTGTAAAATGCACCTCGCATTTTTTATTTTCTCAACATTTTTTAACCCCTTCAGACCCGCATTTTTTTTTTTTTTTTTAAACCTGTCCTGTTCAGCTGTTTGACACGGAGAGTGGAAGTCTAAGGCTACGTTCATACTACAGGTCTTAATGCACGAATCCGATTTTTTGACATATCTGGTTTTTTGGCGTGCCCGTTCAGACTGCCTTTGCCCATTGAGACCATTCAAGCATTACACATGCGCACTAATTCGCAGTCCGACAAGCTCTGAGCAAGACGACCCGCATGCGCAGAAGCATCAAAACAAATGACCACACATGCTGGCTGTCATCCGTCATTCCAGGGATATCATATTTTGCTTTTTAAAAAGAGGACACATAACAGACATAAATAATCCCAGTTTAGGTTTATATTCAAAGTATATGGATCGATAGCATGCACGCACTGTCCGTGTATGTCACACACACATACGCGCAGTTTGCTTCGACTCTCGGCCGTGTAAGCAATGTTGAACTATTGCTTATATGGAGCAGACAGAAAACCGATCATTCTCAGGCTTATCCTCAACCCATTTGTATTTTTTTTTATGACTGTTGTCAAGTCCGACCCTTCCTAAAAAGCCGTGTTCAAGGCAAGCTAATGACGCACAGCTGCACCGCTACGGTGGCGTCTCTCTCGCTTTTTGATGACGTAATTGCTGCATGAATTCGGATTTGAGAGACTGGACAGTACAGACCGCCGCGACAGTCTGGAAAATGTGGCCCAGATCGGATTTGAACCACATACGAAAGTGACCCAGATCAGATTTGAAATGGTCCAGTTCTATGCGACTTGTCACGTTCAGACCGTCAAGTTAATGCCTCACTCGAGTCGGAAAAACACGAAAAAATCGGATTCGTGCATTAAGACCTGTAGTATGAACGTAGCCTAAGTGTCCGGTTGGTCTGAACAGTTTTAATTAGGGCTGTCAAAGGATTAAAATTTTTAATCAAGTTAATTACAGCTTAAAAATTAATTAATTATAATTAATCGCAATTAATCGCAATTCAAACCATCTATAAAATATGCCATATTTTTTTGTAAATTATATATATATTCTGTAAAATAATTTGTTGGAATGGAAAGATAAGACACAAGATGAATATATACATTTAACATAAGGTACATAAGGACTGTAGTGGGCATTTCACTCTACTGTCATTTAAATCTGTCTATGCTGTCCTCACTCCAAAGCGTCTACTTTTTCCAAAGCTAGACAGCTAGTGAACGACGCCTTAATAATCAGACTTCTTCCTTTTTCATATGATTTATTAATAAAATGGCCTCAAACCATTGTCCTCTTTAGACCATAGTGAAACTACAAAAAAAAAGTACACAAGCATTGCATTAGCAACAACGTTAGCTTAGCACGCTATACAGGTTCACTAAACATAAACAAAAAGTGTCTCATACAAAAAATAGAACATTTCACTTACTAACATAATATGTACATTCTTTACAACAACCATACTTACGGACAAATCTTGTACAAGGATCATATAAGCACAACTTTACAACGTAGGCGTCAGCCCGAGACGTCGTGCAGCCATATTGAACTGGCAAGAAAGCAATAAACCATGTCGCAAAGCGACCACAAGAGTTCGCTGTTACACAGCACAAAAAACCTTGCTGTAAAACTTACCAAAAGGCAGAATACTGTCTGAGCGGGACATGTGCGTTAATTGCGTCAAATATTTTAACGTGATTAATTTAAAAAATTAATTACCGCTCGTTAACGCGATAATTTTGACAGCCCTAGTTTTAATGTTTCACATTGAGAGTATGACATACTCCCTTTGTGATCATTCAACATTACCTCGTTTATTATGACAAAGCAGCGAACAGGAAGGGGTTATGGGGGAGCAGAAGAAAAGAAACAAGAGAAGAAAGAAAAGAAACACAAACAAACAACAAGAAGAAATACATTGAACGTCAGCGCACCCCATCCCTCCTCCCGCAGCCCAGCAAAGGAGCCAGCATCGTCCCCCCCCCCCGGGATCCAGGGTGGTCCCCCGGGCCACCCGCCCACCCATCAACAGGCCACCTGGGATGGCAAGAGGGGACACACCACCAACCCCAGCCGGGGTCGGGACTGTCTGGCCCCGTCCCAACTCTCGCCGGAGAAATGTATGAGTATGTAAGTGCCGGGGTGAAAGATATTTACAGTGCCGAAGTGAGTTAAGAGGCAAGCTCCCGCGTGCGTGGCCCTGTCCACCGGAACCACCGGCCGCTGGGCGGGAGAAGTGCCAGGGCCCCGATCAACCCCTACCCCAGACCACTCACAGCGCACCCACAACCACCCGCTCCTCCCTCCGCCGCCCGAGCACCCACCGCGCACCCTGAGCAGATGCTACGCCAAGCGCCGGAGACCAGGGGATGTCCACCCCACCGGCAAGGGACAGCAAGTCCCACCCAAAGCCCCTCGAAAAATTAAGTGTTCAAATGCAAATTCTTCAATCTCAAATATTTTTTCGCATTCAAAAACTTTTTTCTATGATTGATATTTTTCTTTTTTCTTTTTTTTTTTTGATTGAAGTGATTTTTCTTTTTGAAAATCTATATTTTTTTGAAGCAACTTATTTTTTGATTGAATAATAAAGAGAAAAATGTCTTAGCCAAAATGTGGCCCAAACACAAATCAAAATTACTTCAATTAAAAAGTTGCTTCAATCAAAAAAAAACTTGACTTCAATCCCAAAAAAAAAAAAAAAAATAATCAAAGAAAAATAGCTTTCACATGCATTTTTCTTTTTCTTTTTCTTTTTTTTTTTTTAGTTTTTTGAGTTTCCAACTTATTTTTGCATTCAAACACTTTTTTTTATTGAAGCGACTTTTTTTTGGGTTGAAAATATCTATACTTTTTTTTTGGATTGAACAATAAAGATACAAATCTACCTCCATATGGCTCCGCCTAGGGGATACAATTTTTGACTGGGGTAACTTCATTGGCACGACACCGGCGGGCGTACCAAATTCAATAGATGACGATCTTGGTGAAAAGTATTGCCTAAGCAGCAAGGTTTAGAATTCCCCTCAAGAATGATGGGAAACAAAAAACACTAGTTGTCAACTTATCTTAAATATTCTTGTAAGTTATTTTTTAGTGTTGACACTGCGTTTTGGGGTCATCAACATATTGTGCCCCTCCAGCGCCAAGACTACGTGTCACGGTAATGCTTGCTACGTGAACGGCAAGGACTGTGATTTGTCCGCACAAAACGACATCGACGTCACAGTCATCAACCGGCATGCTGTGCGTTTGCTGGTATGACATTAAAAGGTTGAATTCGGCAAAGATTGTCAAATCTGCCTGCTGACATCCGAAAATATTGAAAGTCCATCTCTTCATCCATGCCCCTCAGTGGGTGAACAATAGGGGTGTGACGAAATATCAAAATGGTGATATATCATGATACTTCATATCCCAAAAGGTTATCGATATGCTCCTGCCAAGAATCGAAATATCGTTTTAAAAAGGTGTCAATGTCGAAAAAAATAAATAGGAACCAACAAGTTATAATAGTGTGTCAGTTAACTCTGAGGCTGTATTGACGGTGCACGACGCCCAATCCATTTAGACTGGGAACGTTCGTTCATTCGAAACCAGAGCGTTCACAGTCATTCTGTCCAATTTTCAGGGCATTTACAGGTCACTTGCGGTTCATTTTAGGGCATTAACAAGTCATTTCCTGTTGATTTTGAGTCACTGCCTATTCATTTGGGTGATTCCCAGGTCAGTTCCTGTTCTGTAACTAAAAAATAATCAGGAAGTGACCCATAAAAAAACCCCAAATCAAAAGGAAGTAACTGAACATTACCAGGTAAATTACCTTAAATGGCCCAAAATGACCTCATTGCCTGGCATTGGCTGCCACTGACGGCCATAGACGTTCAATCCCTTTGAAGTAGGTGGGATGGCATTCGTTCATTCGCTGCCACCCTCCCGGTTCAAATGGATTAGACGTCTGCTAGTAATAAACTCATTCCAATTCACAGCGGACGCTTGTTTTAGCTACAATGCTCAAGTAGGTCGAAATCCAGCGTAGGGCTACTGCACCTTTAAACATGTTTTGTTTTCTCGTGATTTGGTCTAAACCAGGGGTGTCCAAACTTTTTGCAAAGGGGGCCAGATTTGATGTGATAAAAATGTGGGGGGCCGACCTTGGCTGACGTTCTTTACGTAGAACAATATGTTTAAGAAAATTTTAGCAAGCCGTTCTCTGTGTCACATTTTCTTTATTATTATTATTTTTATTAAAGGGCAACTGAAGACCTTTCCGGATTTTGGTGTAATTTTATGAATATAAACTTTGGACGAGTTCGTCAAAACAACCATGACATTATCAACACGTAATTGTAAGGATAATTTGCGTTTTTTTAGTTTTTTTGCACTCCGTTAATGGTCCCTTCGCAAACCCGGAAGTGTGACGGAGGCAACAGAAGACTACCCACAGCTAGCATAGCAGCAACAACGATGTCAGTGATATTTCCACCAAAGGTAAGCATTCAGGATCGCTCTTTCTTGACGCTACCGATGGCAAAGGCTCCCAGGAAAGATGAACTACAATTAATCCCTACATGTTTGAACCTGAGGCGTCAGATGACGGCGATTTACTTGACACAGCAGATGGCGTCATGACGCCATTTGACAGCTCGACACTTCACGAACGGGAGAGTGAGTGGTAAGCCTAAATCCAGCATCGTGATTTTTTTTATTAGAGAGAATGCGATTACTTGGTTGTATATTTTTCCATGCTCTCCACATAGCTAAAACTGGATATTAGGTAATGGGACAGCTCCTACCGATCTAAATATGGTAAAGCTAGCCCAAATGTGGCTAAATGAATGCTATGTTATTTTGAATTTCAAAATAAATGACAAAACGATTTTATTTTCCAGGTGTTGCTGTAAACCGTCAAGTAATTACCCTTCCAACATTATGCATGTGTCGTCAGGAGATCCCAGACATGAGAGCCAAACTTGAGGAGGCTGAAGCACTGACAGCGGCATGAATTACATAAAAAAAAAAAAAAACATAAATTGTAAACAATATTGACACATTTTGTTGACTGTTTAATGTATTCTATTGGTATATAATATATTGTAATTATATTACATTCTTAAAAAATATTCAATAGGCCACAATAATAAATGATACCAGATTTATGTTGAATCAGCATCAGCTTTCGCTGTCAGATTATGACAACATATGAGCTAGTTATACCAAGCACACAATGGCACACATCAAAGAACATAAATTTAGTAAGCAAAACAAAGGATAGCAACGGACTAGCGCAACATTGAAAAATGATAATGGCAGTGGGAAATATGTATTTATATGATATATATGTATTATATATAATATATATATATATATAATAATATATATAATATATATATAATTTCAACAATCTCGCAACTAGCGTTTGAGGTGTTCTCTTTCGACTCAGGCTCTTGCGAAATACTGCTGCTGTGAAGTTAAACTACCTTCAAGTTGCTTCAATTTCTCGCTACGTATCTTCCCTGTAATGTTGTTGTACATGTCAGCGTGTCTTGTTTGGTAATATCTCCTCACATTGAACTCTTTAAAAACAGCGACTGGCTCTTCGCAAATAAGGCAGACACAGTTATTGCGTATTTTAGTGAAGAAATAGTCCAATTTCCACCTATCCTTGAAGCGTCGGCCGTCGCAGTCAACTTTCTTGTTTTTGTTGATTGTCGCCATTTTAGAAAATTGGGAGTAAAGGGTCACACGGGGTAATGTTTCTTACAGTGCTGCCGCATTTTAGTGGGTAAATGAGGAGCAGCATTTAGTGTGTAAGCTACTTCATATGCTGGTAGCAGTACTGCTGACCAAATTATTAAGTCTGTGTGCGGGCCAGATGTTTTGGATTTTATGACAGAGGCTGGGGGCCGGATGAAATTTGACCACGGGCCGCATTTTGCCCCCGGGCCGGACTTTGGACCTATCTGGTCTAAACAAATAAAAGTTGATTTTATTTTATTTGACTTAGAACACATCCATAACAGAACAGTATGGACATGCAGGTGACAATGTTTTTTTATGTAACCTATTGTGGTTCCTCGGTTTTGAGCTCAATTTGACCCGCTTAGAATGCTTCAAAATGCACCAAAATCGGCAGGCAGGTCGAGACAGGTGCACTCTTTGATAGCGTGTAAAGACAAATTCCAAATACACTGTGTAGCGTCCCCTAGCAGTCATTCTTTGTCCCGCCGACGCTTTGAGCCCTACTTTGACCCCCTCAGAATGCTTCAAAACTCACCAAACTCAACAGCCAGGTGAACACTGGTGAAAACTTTGATAAAATGTAAAAAAATAAAAATAAAAAATATATGCGTAAATGTGTGTAGCGCCCCCTAGGAACAAAACCAACATTTCATTTCAATTTTTATTTTATTTATTTATTTATTTTGTAAAGGTGAAAGAGGAGGTAACAACGCAAAGGTTAAAACTTAGAACTAAAGATGTCCCGATCGATCGGGTCCGATCACGTCATTTTCAAAGTATCGGAATCGGCCAAAAAATATCGGACATGCCTTTTTTTAATATATATATATTTTTTATTTAAATTGTTTTCTAATTGTATTTAACGTTACAGACAAAATGTCTTACACTCATCCAGAGTAGTTTTGGCTAAAGTAGGGCTATCAAATTTATTGCATTAACGGCGGTAATTATTATTATTTTTTTAATTAATCACGTTAAGTAATTAACGCATGTGCTGCAAGACCCACTCACGGATTGTCGCGTTCAATCTATAAAGACGCCGTTTTACCTAAAGATGGTGCTCAAAGGCAGCGTATAATGAGTGGAGAGAATTTTGACAGCCTTTGGAGCCATTTTTTACGTGGCTAAAGCCTTATCTCTCTCAGCAATTAAAAATAACGTGGGAGGCAATGAGGGGAAGAAAGGTAGTAGTTGATCATTTTCTTAACACCCTATGTTCTTTCCCAACGCAGAGAAGATATATCAATTAGTGCCCTTACGCACAGTCATGGTTGCACTTCCCATCATGCATTTGGGCAGAACAGTTAAATGGCTACAGTATCATTTACTGAAAGCTCAACAAATACGCTAGATGGCAATATTTAGTCACAATCTACAAAGTCACATTTATCCTTTAAGAATTACAAGTCTTTCTATCCGTGGATGCCTCTCACAGAAAGAATGTTAATAATGTACAGTGGGGAGAACAAGTATTTGATACACTGCCGATTTTGCTGGTTTCCCCACTTGCAAGCCATGTAGAGGTCTGTAATTTGTATCATAAGTTCTCTTCAACTGTGAGGGACGGAATCTAATACAAAAATCCAGAAAATCACATTGTATAATTTTTAAATAATAAATTTGTATTTAACTGCATGAAATAAGTATTTGATACATTACCAAGTAGTAAATATTTCTGCTCTAAGTTCTTTTTTAAGAGCCCCTCCTGTTCTCCACTCATTACCGGAAGTAACTGCACCTGTTTGAACTTGTTACCTGTATAAAAGACACCTGTTCACAAGGTCAAACAAACAAACTCCAACCTCTCCACAATGGCCAAGACCAAAGAGCTGTGTAAGGACATCAGGGATAAAATAATAGACCTGCACAAGGCTGGGATGGGCTAGAGCAAAATAAGCAAGCAGCTTGGTGAGAAGGTAACAACTGTTGGAGCGATTATTAGAAAATGGAAGAAGTTCAAGTTGCCGGTCAATCTGCCTCGTTCTGGGGCTCCATGTAAGATCTCACCTCGTGGGGCATCACTGATCATGAGGAAGGTGAGGGATCAGCCCAGAACTACACGGCAGGACCTGGTCAATGACCTGAAGAGAGCTGGAACCACAGTCTCGAAGAAAACCATCGGAAACACATTACGCCGTCATGGATTAAAATCCTACAGCGCACGCAAGGTCCCGCTGCTGAAGCCAGTGCATGTCCAGACACGTCTGAAGTTTGCCACTGACCATCTGGATAATCCAGAGGAGCAATGGGAGAAGGTCATGTGGTCGGATGAGATCAAAATGGAACTTTTTGGTCTAAACTCGGCTCGTCGTGCTTGGAGGAAAAAGAAGGATGAGTGCAACCCCAAGAACACCATCCCAACCGTGAAACATGGAGGAGGAAACATTTTTGGGGGCTGCTTCTCTGCCAAGGGTACAGGACGACTGCACCGTATTGAGGGGAGGATAGATGGGGCTATGTATCGCCAGATCTTGGTTGACAACCTCCTTCCTTCAGTGAGAGCCCTGAAGATGGGTCGTGGCTGGGTCTTCCAGCATGACAACGATCCAAGGCACACAGCCAAGGCAACTAAAGAGTGGCTCCGTAAGAAGCATCTTAAGGTCCTGGAGTGGTCTAGCCAGTCACCAGATCTGAACCTGATAAAAAAATCTATGGAGGGAGTTGAAAGTCCGTGTTGCCCGGCAGCAGCCCCGAAACCTGAAGGCTCTGGAGAAGATCTGCATGGAGGAGTGGGCCAAAATCCCTGCTGCAGTGTGTGCAAACCTTGTCAAGGACTACAGGAAACGTTTGGTATCTGTAATAGCAAACAAAGGTTTCTGTACCAAATATTAAGTTCGATTTTTGTGACGTATCAAATACTTATTTCATGCAATTAAATGCAAATTTATTATTTGAAAATCATACAACGTGATTTTCTGTTTTTTTGTATTAGATTCCGCCCCTCACAGTTGAAGAGAACTTATGATACAAATTACAGACCTCTACATGCTTTTGCTTACCAGCAAAATCGGCAATGTATCAAATACTTGTTCTCCCCACTGTAAATGCCATCTTGAGGATTTATTGTCGTAATAAACAAATACAGTACTTATGTACTGTATGTTGAATGTATATATTCATCCGAGTTGTATTCATTTTTTTCTTAATGCATTGCCAAAATGTATATGATCGGGAAAAATTATCGGGAATGATTGGAATTGAATCGGGAGCAAAACAAAAAAGCAATCGGATCGGTAAATATCAGGATCGGCAGATACTCAAACTAAAACGATCGGGATCGGATAGGGAGCAAAAAAACATGATCGGAACAACCCTACTTAGAACACATCAGTACTATATGAATGGGATACCATACGCAGTGCCCAGACTGCCGTTAGTACTACGTCCAGTTTTTTTTGGGTGGGCAGAGCGTGTCCGTGGGTGAGCACTGCCCACCCCTCCCCCCACCCTGGTAGCGCCCCTGCGTTAGGGTAACGTTCTCTCGCCATTAACATTCTGAAGCATGACTGTGGCCCTCCATTTGCTTCCCAGAGATACTCTTGACTGCAGTTAGTAGGCACCGTGATGACGAGTTCCTTAAAACTATTGTAAGACCATATGCTGGTGTGGTGGGTCTCAGGTTTCTGCTGATGCATGACAAGGCTAGGGTTCATGTACCTGAAGTGTAAGTAGTTCCTAAAGAATGGATGGATATCATGGAAATATGATATTGGATCTCATGTTTTGAGAGATTTCAACGGAAGTGGACACGCCTATGATCAGATTTTTTTTTGTCTAACCCTGATTTGAGTATGACTCTTAATATAAGCATTTCTCTCAGACCGATGGAGTCTTTGATTAGTAAGCAAACAGGAAATTAAAGCAAAAAAAGGCCTTACCTAGGCAGCTCGGACGGTGAGATCGCCGTATCTCAACGGAGGCTGGGAACGCTAACATTTCCGCCGCTGTCGCATATTTCCTGCGGGTGTCTCCAGACGTTTAATAGCTTTTCATTTTGTCTTGCCTCGGCCACGCTGACTGTGGACTCTCAATTCTATAGCGGCAGTGTGATTGATTCAAGCTTGCTAGGCCACAGAGGGCAGAAGCTTATCGAGCGTCAATGTTGTCTGTGCTGGAGAAGTGCTTCAACCGGCCTTTGTTGTGTTTATTATTTGAAGTTGACTCGGGAGAAAGATTTCATTGGGCAGAAGGTAGTTTGGGGCCAGCGAGGACTTTTGAAACTGACCGGTGGTGAGCGAGAAAGATGGCTTTGCAGCATTATTAATTGAGCTTGGCTGGCTCAGACACAGCTTTATTCCAAAATCCAGATTTGCTAACAAAGAGCGCAGACTTCTGCCTCGGCTTTAATATGTGTTAGCGGCTGAATCATTGAGGAATTGAGTTCAATGTCCGATATAAATAGCTGACTTTTTTTTTTCCAAGATCCAAAATTTCATGAAAAAAACAAGTAATTGTGACATTAGATAAGCAGTATCCTGCCTGGTTTAGCAGTCAGCATCATTCTAATGCAGATTTTATGTGTTTTTAGATTAGATTAGAAATTCAGTTATGATAATTTGGACAGGATTTGCAAGGCATTTGGACCGAAAATTGAAAATAAGGGTTATTAAAGCCCTCTCAAAATGTTTAATTATCTATTTGTGCTGATGTCACTACATACACTAAAAACTAAATTACCAATAGGCATAGGCGGAGTTTGACTTTTGGGGCAGGGGGGGCACAACATGTTGATGACCCCAAAATGCAGTGTCAGCAATAAAATTAACTTACAAGAATATTTAAAATAATAAGTTGATAATGAGCGTTTTTTGTTTCCCCATCATTCGTGAGGGGAATTCTAAATCAGGCTGCTTAGGCAATACTTTTCGCCAAGATCGTCATCCATTGAATTTGGTGCACCCGCAGGTGTCGTGCCAATGTAGTTACCCCAGTCAGAAATTGTATCCCCTGGGCGGAGCTATAGACCCTACCCACGTGACGTCACAACTCCGCTCTCCTGAATGGTACCGCCCAATTGTCCGTCAAAACATAGTGTTAACCTGTTACGGCTACGTACATTCCTCCTATTTACGGCGTGTTTTTCTGCTCCTTAACATTAATAATCAAAATGGTGAAGGCGTGTGTGGCTGTTGGTTGCACTAACAGAGAAGATGGAAGGAGAGAGTTTTACCGTATTCCGAGGGATCCAAAGAGGAAAGCGAAATTGACGGCTGCAATTCGACGTGAAAACTGGACACCAAAAAATCACCACAGACTATGTAGTAGTCATTTTATATCCGGTAAGATGCATTTAAGATATACTTAGAGGGTTTTGGGCTGACAAATAACCACAATTAAGATCATTGCTAGGCTAATCGCCGACAACATACAAGTATGTATGTAGTGAAAGTGCTATCGCTAAACCATATAAACATTAAAAGCCTTAACTCCATTGACAAACGACATGAAATACATTAGACTTGACAGTGGATGTTAGCAATAACAAAAGATTTTGAATTGAAAATTTCGTAACTCACCTTTCCAAGCACAAGATAGATTCCTGCCGAATTTTCGTGGACGAGGACCTGTTTCACCCAACCAGCAACGAAGTATTTATAAGCCTCCAAGCTCTTGAAGTTTTTCAAATTTTCGTGAGAATAGGCTGATTTTGTGTGGACAAGATAATTGTAAATATCAGCGTAGCAGATGTCAGGCAGACAGGGCGAAGACAGTGGGTCGAAAAACATCGATTTGGGCATCAAATATGGATCTGGCGACTGTATAGAATGAAGCTTTTCCACATAACGCCTTTTATGCAACACATCCAGTGAGTTTACGGCATCAGAAAGCACCGGGTCTTCCATGAAATGCATTTTAAATTCCTTGATCAATTGAAACCAATGCTAATACAGAGACAAAATGACGGACAAGTGGGCGGAACCATACAGCGAGCACGTGGTTTTGTGACGTCGGTGGGTAGGGTCTATATAGGTATGTATCTGTCTTTATTATTAAATAAAAAAAATTGCTTCAATTAAAAAAAAAAAGTTGCTTCAATCAAAGTATATATTTTCAACCCAAAAAAGTTGATTCAATCAAAAAAAAAAAAAAAAAAGTGTTTGAATGCTAAAATAAATTCAAAACTCAAAAAACTAAAAAAAAAAAAAAAAAATGCATGTGAACGCTATCTTTCTTTGATTAATTTTCATTTTCATTTTTTTTCTTTTTGATTGAAGTCTAGTTTTTTTTGATTGAAGCAACTTTTCGATTGAAGTAATGTTGATTTGTGTTTGGGCCACATTTTGGCTAGGACATTTTTCTCTTTATTATTCAATCAAAAAATAAGTTGCTTCAAAAAAAATATAGATTTTCTAAAAGAAAAATCCCTTCAATCAAAAAAAGATTTCAATCATAGAAAAAAGTTTTTGAATGCAAAAAAATATTTGAGATTTTTGCATTTGAACACTTAATTTTTCATCCTTTTTGTGTTTGGGCCATATTATGATTAGGAAATTTGTGTCTAGATCATTCAACCCCCCCCTGAAAAATGCTTCAATCAAAAAAAAAAAAAAAAAAACATATATATATTAGGGCTGTCAAACGATTAAAATTTTTAATCGAGTTAAATTAAATTAATTAATCGTAATTAATTGCAATTAATCGCAATTCAAACCATCTATAAAATATGCCATATTTTTCTGTAAATTATTGTTGGAATGGAAAGATAAGACACAAGATGGATATATATATTCAACATACGGTACATAAGGACTGTATTTGTTTATTATAACAATAAATCAACAAGATGGCATTAACATTATTAACATTCTGTTAAAGCGATCCATGGATAGAAAGACTTGTAGTTCTTAAAAGAAAAATGTTAGTACAAGTTATAGAAATTTTATATTAAAACCCCTTTTAATGTTTTCGTTTTAATAAAATTTGTAAAATTTTCAATCAAAAAATACACTAGTAGCCCGCCATTGTTGATGTCAACAATTACTTACTTACACAATGCTCATGGGTGCTGAAGCCTATAAAATCAGTCCCACCCAAGCGCCAGCAGAGGGCTGCAAAACTCCATAAAACACAATTAACAAGTGAGTGTTTCACTGTACCGTCATTTAAATCTGTCTGAGCGGGACATCTGCGTTAATTGCGTCAAATATTTTAACGCGATTAATTAAAAAAATTAATTAACGCCCGTTAACGCGATAATTTTGACAGCCCTAATATATATATATTTTCGATCAAAGAAGAAAAAAAATCGGTCGGAACGGAGGCGTACCGAACGAGTTTCTGACGTAATGTAACCCTTACTTTTCGAGGCTGTAAGTCGATCGCGTTACAGTTTCTTTGTGTAGATTATATTAACTCCGTCTTCTCTACTATGATGAGGACCAACACGGTAGGACAGTATAACCCAGAAACGTCAACGGCGCGACAACGTGGCTGCCGCAAGAACGCAGTGAAATGCGGGCGTTAAAGTCAATCAGCCAATGCACACCAGTTGCAGTGCGGCCGCGTGTTAGACGCGTCCCAGAAGCGGCTAAACACGACGCACGCGAAAAGAACGGCAGAGTTTATTATTTGACGCAAGACGCGACCCTCCTGCGTCAATACTACTACCGGTAGCTAGGATCGGGCAGACCGGAAGTCACTCGTGTAAAAATACCGTGGATCCGGTCAATTTTCAAACTAATATGCAATCGTAACCCACTTTTTGAGTCCATCAGATCTCTTGAGTGGTAGATCGGGGCACAGTTGACTTGTCTTTGTTGATTTACTGCTGTCTTCTCTGCTATAATAATAACCAACACGGCCCAGTGTTCAATACAATACCCTCCTACCACAACAAAATAAGTAGGAACTAATATTCACATAGGAACTAAAGTTATACAACATAAAATATACAATATAAATGAATACTACTTCACATTTGTAAAATATAAACACATAATAAAATAAATAATAGCCTATACAAATAAAATAAATTGAAATGAGCTAATGTTCCTATTGTTGAAAGCACAGAGGTGTGTAATAAACTGCTAGCACATTTATATTTTGAATTTTCTTACTGTACCAAAAATGAACCGAACCGTGACCTCAAAACCGAGGTACGTACCCAACCGAGATTTTTGTGTACCGTTACACCCCTAATTATATATATATATATATATATATATATATATATATATATATATATACAGGGGTGCACATAAGTGGTCCGCATGCGTACTGGACGTAGACAAACGCGCTGGCCCTCAACGGCTTCCATACGCTTTTGCGTACCGATGGCTGACCACTGTATTTGCGGCGGACACGAGAAAATCACTTTTCAAAATGTCAAAGAGGCAGGCCCCACTAAGTAATTATTTCCGTGTTCCCCCACCCCCGTCAAAAGACAGACGGACGACAGAGACGTCACAGGAGCTACCGGAAAAAAGGACTTGCTGAAAAGTGGCTGCAGGAGGTACCATGGCTAGACGCAAATGATGCTCGCATGGAAATGTGGTGCAACATTTGCCGTGCCAATCCCAATGTCGTTAATAAGAGCAGTGCATTTTATGTAGGGTCAAAGAATTTTAGCCATCCAAACTTTGAAAAGCACGAAAAAAACAGCATGCGGCAATTAAGAAAACTATCGATGTCAGACAGGACCCCACTCGCCCTATGGACAAGTGGCGGAAAAAAGT